>NC_136376.1:2045000-2757500 GCF_037039965.1 Doryrhamphus excisus
CGCTCATCTTGATGATTGTAAATACATTATCATATCAGATCACGTCTGTGTTGCAATCATCACCTCCATTTCCTTTTAATTAAACAGCAAAGATGACACCACATCTGTCAGAAAGGAAGTGAGACTTTCTGAAATCGGTGTGAACTGTTTTTCGCCCCCCCCCCCAAACCACCCTCCCCTCCACCCTTCCTCTTCTTCAGTCACCAACAATAGAGGGAAAACCGGCGTTTGAAAATAACACGCTCTATCTCCTCCTTGCCCTCTTCTTCCATCTTTTCACTCTCACCCCAATCTCCTCCGTCTCTTTTCCCGCCATCTCTCGTCACCCCCCCACCTCCTTCTTTCCCGCCACTTGAAAGGCAGGGTAATGAGACAGCTCGAGAGCGAGGCGAGGTGTCCGCCGAGCATCAGTTGCACGCGTGCAGAAGTGAAAATTTACTGCGAATGAAACGGCGGGCCCGTAAATTCATTTTTATTCAGATTAGTGTCACGGTACGTTGCGGCGTCCCTCGCAAACATTTGGCCTCTCTCTTTGTGATGAGGTGTCATTATTTGCCAGATTACGTTATTAAGCTATTAACACGTCAGGCGCGGCGGGCAACAATGCAGGGGCACGCTTAAACAAGCTGCCGAGAACGGAGGAGGTGTCACCGCCTTGACATATGAAGGCACTTAATGGCCCGCGTGCCGACGACGGAGGAGAGAAATTAAATAGACGACGTCGAGCCGCTGCTCACGAGTGCTTCCGACTATCTCCGCCGAGTGATTATTCAGCAGGCCGGTAAATAAAATGCCGCAATTTAAATCTATGCAAAACATATTTCCTCTCCCATGTGTGTTTATGGCACCTATTTACATGTTATTGGCGCCATTATTAAAATGAGGCCTGCGCTGGTTGTTGCCGTTTACAACAAGGATATTAGGCCGCACAGAAGTGGAGGGGTTGGGAAAGGGTGGGGGGTATGGGGGTATGGGGGGTGTGATATTACAGCAAAAATACTACAAGAATTGAGTCGTACTTTGCAATATCGCGTGAGTTAAGTTTTAATTTGGTGTGAAAATTTGCAGCGTCGCAGTGATAGCGATGCAACAAAGCATCTTTAATTAACTTTTCCCCTCATATTCCATTTTAATAATTGCTCATACACATTACATAACTTCAGAGATTTACAAATAAAATTGTACTTCTTGCTAAATTGCAGTGTTTTCACTTTGATACTGTCAACTATACAAGTATTACACAGTATATATGTATATACTATATAGATATCTGGGGGAGTGGGTGGTCTGGTCTGGGCTCTGGGTCTCGTCTGGGGGCCTGATGGGCGTATATGGACGCAGAGAGAGAACAAATCTATAAGTGAATTAGGAATAACGTGATATGGAGAGGTAGGATTGAATAAGCTCTGCTTCCTCCTGCTCCTTTTCACCACGTTGAGAAGTAAATTGCGAAAGTGGGATGTATTTCAATGTAACATGTAATGTAACAATTTTAGCAATCTTTCCTCATGAAGTTCTTTCTTCTTGTAATGATGATCTTCTCAGCTGATTAATCTGAAGTTACGATTAATCGATTCTCTTGCTATGGCTGCTTGCTTTTGCCATGAAGCTACCAATTTATTGTCATAGTACATTTTTTTTCTCTTGTCAAAATGCAAAATTATTAAACTACAATATCTCGACCTTTTTCTAATGCTATGAATTGATGCACGTAATATTACATTATTTAAATTCCATCAACTACTATATACATCAAAATATTTTTTGGTCATACAACCTTTTGTCTTGCATTATTACAACTTTTTCTTTTTTTTAAGTGTGTTAATCTACATTATTTCCACCCACAACACTAAAATTATTTCCCACTATATAAATAAAGATGTATTACACTAATCTTGCAATATTTTTTGTGCATTATTTCAGTAATATTCCAGCTTTTGCTTCCCTAATTTGTTGTGACTGTTGTGGCCTTCCTAACAACAACCCTATAAAGGCAGACTTAAATCACTTCCACAATAAACATGGCCGACATGAAGATGTCTTTACAAAGTTTCTTTCTGCGTGCAAAACTTCTCCAATCAAATGTGTGTGTGTGTGTGGGGGGGGGGGGAGTCAGCATTATGAAATAAAGAGCGGTCCCACTGGTGACACCATAAAGCCCACGCATCGGACTGCCAAGTCAGCGCTTTTGACAGGATAAGTCCATGGTAACCTATTGAAAGGCTTCAGCCACAGCCAAAATCAGCGCCCTCCCCACCCTCCCACCACACACTCACATCGCCCCCCCTCTCCCTCCCTACACTTGCTAGTCGAGCCAGCGCGGCAGCTTAGCAGTCTTAACAGAGAATCCGCCACTTATCATCATCGGCATCCAGCGCCACAACACTCCAGCATGAAGAGGCTCGAGCTAAGCCGGTTAAAATAACACGAGACAATGCATCAACAACAGCTTCCTCTTCCCTTTTGATGCCGGCTTCATTTGAATGGCACAATGGGCCCCAATCCTGTTCTGGTGCTCGACCAGAGGACCAACGGAGCTGCGTCCATCTCTCCTCCACATCAGAGGCTTGCTGGAGGAGCCCCCTGATACTGTGTGGGCCTGGCTGATAAAGGCCTTATTTCAGGGTCTTCCAGTGAATGGGGGGGAGGATTCAACTCCCCAAGCTGGGACGGGAACGCCGCGGTTAAGGCGGATGCTCCAAAGTGCGGTTAGACCCCGAGCACAGGCAGGCGGGCGGGCGGGGTGGGAGGGAGGGAGGGAGCGAGTGGACGGAGGAAGAGACTGATAATGGACACCGCCAGGAGACTTCACCATGCATATGACACCTTTAAGCTTTAAATTGGAACAGTTTAAAAGTTCAATCTTTTTCCAGTTTGGGCCCCCCCCGTCCATCCCCGCACCAGATCCACGCTCACCCCTTCGCCCCCATGTGCTATTTGACTTTTCTCTCCCCGAGACGCTGACACATGAGTGAGGTCCCATTACCGCAGCCCTGTTTGCTGCCCGGCCCCAAACCGTAGCCATTGACCGACACCGGCCCTCGTCAGGCGCTTTACCTTGAGACTCGTCCAGGACTTGACATGACCTTTGAACCCGAGGAGCGCAGCTGTCAAATGTCTCCCCCCCACTGTCACTACCACTTTCGGAGAGACATCCTGCAAAGACACATACAAGCATCTTATTACATGGACGCTTTATGTTCTACACACTTTTGGTATTTAGCAAAACTACATCATTGGTACAACACTACGCTTTGTAAAGAGATGCACTGTTGAGCAAGATTTGCAAAAAACTTTTTTAGCAATTTTGTTAATATTTTCTTCCAATTCAGGAATATGAAGAGATTTGATATCCGTGAGGTGCTTATCCAAAACTATTATTTATTCCAGATTTGGACCCAAGACGGACCAAATCAATATGAACCAAACACCAAAAGTTAGTGCATCAGTCCTCAACATATCAGGAAAGAGGAAACATTCCAATTACTGTAAGATAATATATGTCAATATCTTGTTTAGCCGAAAACATTAACATATTAGGACCGCTTTCATGTTAATATTCACTTTTGAGAGGCTGAAATCAGAGGATACTTACATTTTAAATCAAAATCTAATTCATCAAATACCAAAATTTGTTGATTAGTTTGACAAATGATTGATTGTTGCAGCTGTAATGAAAATGCCAATCAATGGCGGAGGTCTACATGTAAACACATACAAATTCTACACTAATAAAACATGCATATATGTACACATATTTCTTCATTATGAAATAATATAATTGAAAAATTATATTGCAATTTTGTTCATATTTTGTTTCATTTCTGCAAAAATAACACAAATACTATTATGACAGAATTCAGTTATATGCATTATTGAAATTGGTGTGTTATATTATATTGGTATCTATTATATTAAATGGCGCTTACTCAAATGGCCTTGATGGAGGTAGCTGAACCAAGAAACATTCATACTCATAAGTAGAGCCATACAGTATGTAATCATATTCTACAGTCATCAAACATATGTATGTATTAACATACATTTGTTGATTATTATTATAAGTATAGAAAAACATTTTGTTACTCTAGACTTCATGAGAGGTGCAGTGCCGGTCAAAATATAATTTTTTTTTTTGGTAATTTTCTTCACATTTCTGCAAAAACAACAGAAATCCTGAATGTCAGAATTCAGTAATGTGCAGGAATTTGCTATGTACGTATAAAGTTATATTAAATGGCACTGAGTGGAATGGCTGAGCTCAACATCCACACTCCCAAGTCGCAAACACCCTCTTCTACATCTGGTTGACACATACAGTATGTCGACAGATTCTATAATTCAGTAATAAAACATGCATATGTATACAGGCATATTTCCTTAGCTACTCAATTCTCATGAATATCTTCCATCTAGTACGCCTTACACGCGTTGGGAGGAGAAAAAAAACGCAAAAAGTGGCAAAAAAATAAACTAAAATTAGCAACGGTGCCATGCAAAGCGATGGGAGAAAAGAAACAATTTCTTCTGCCGTGTTTTTTTTCCCGATATGAAATCTACATTTGCATCATTGTCTTGCAGTTGTGTTCATCCTCACTTTGCAGAGAGAAGAACGTGTTGGTGTGAATTCACCGTGACAGGAGCACCACCAACTGGTCAACAGGCGCCTCTCCACCATGTGAAGGCCTGCCTTGTCTTCTCCCCCCTCTGTCTTGATGTGCATCGGGGAGATTAGTCACATGCATCCACTTGCAACCTCTACATTTAAACAGTCTTGATTTATTCTTAGTGTGATCTGAAAAACAAGCAAGGTTCTTTTTTTTTCCACGTCCCTACACCCACCCCCCCACCCCATCTTACTCTCTTCTTCTTCACCTCAAAACCCCCTCGGTGAGGTTGAATTCACGGTATCCATCATCATGCATCTTTAATGACGTCAGGCCAGGAGCATGGGGTAAAATCACAGTAGTGGCCCGAGGCTAAAACCAGCTAAATGAGGTTCCTCTTACCCCCTTCCCACGCAGGGAGAGCCGCGCACAGGCCGAGAGGGAGGGTACATCGCGCCCATCGATCGCCGGGGCGGCTCGGTGGCTGGCAGCCACTCGGTGGGGCTTGATGGATACATTTGGGCCGGAAAGATTCAGAACTGGTACACGGCGGGTCCGGGCCAGGAGCTGCAGAGACAGAAGGGTGACAAACGATGGACGCCTTGATTTATGGCTCTTTGTGCCAGACTGGCTACAGTACAATCTCCTCTCGCCATCTTTTGGTTTTACTCTAAAAGGCCTTCGGAGACCCCGAGAGAGAGAAAAGATACAATCTGCCTAATTCGAAACACTTGTCAGAGAGGGAGGAGTGTGACATTAGCGCCACTCTCAATAGAACTCGCATGACACGACAGGAATGGAGTCACAGGATTACACAAATAATGTCTGAATCACCACAATTGAGATTTTACCAGTAAGATGTTGGCATTTTCTGATGATAAAGGTGGAATATTATGAAAATAATATATTTTACAAGAGTAACGCTGTAATTCGAACAGAATAAAGTAGTAATATTGTGAGGGGAAAAGTCACAGTCTGGCGGAAATGATAAAGTGACACATTCTATTAGTCCTTTTACCACATTAAAGTCATTAGATTTTTTTTTTTGCTGATTCACAATTTTATTCCCATAATATTCCTACTTCATTATTATAACCTTCAGAGTAGCTTAACTTTTATTTTTTTTACAATTTCCTAACAGTACGACAGCCTTGTTACATTACTATATTAATATTTATAAGACCTTCTCTCCTAATTGTATGGCTTTTTTCTTAAAATGATGACTCTTAGCAGTAGAATATAATTTTGCTAATATGCTACATTATTCCAATGTTTATTTTTATGTTGTAAAATTATATGAGTTTCTTAACAGGACATTCCGACTTTCCGAGACATTCCGTCTCACAATATTTTTCTATACGTACAAAGTCTTTAGCGTAGAAGTGATGTCGACGGATGTGATGTGGTCGCTCTTCTGACTGTTTTTTTTGTGTATGTGAACGTTACGTACGACAATGTTTTAGCAGTTTCATTTGTTTTTGTGAAAAATATAAATTTTTGTTGTATAGTCTGTTCTTTTAAACCACTGTTGGTGACATATGCAAGCCACTGGCTGATGTTATTCTCACAATACGTTTTCTTTTTTCTCATATTTTAGTTTATATTTTGTTTAAATATTTAGTTTAACTAATGCATTTTCTGTCAACATTTTTCAATTGTTCCTTCCGGTATGCCACTCGTACGGTACACGAGCTTGTGTAGTTTTATAGCCTCCACATGATAATTCTATTAGTCCCAGCATATCTTGAGAGCGAAGAAAATAGCTGTTTTCACATGGTCGAAATGGGACGTGGACTTAAGCTCTATGCAATTACATACAGTGACCCTCGCACAAATAAGTCAAATATAGCTCAAGGCCAAATCGCATTTCATGTCATGGCGAGCAAAACAAAAGAGCCAGCAATAAAATAATGAAAAAGGTCTCCCTGCATATTTCACCGCATTTGGAAGTTGCTTCCTGCAAAAAAAAACTTGACGATAGCGCGAGTGTGGCTTGGAAACATCTTTCAGTTGCCGAGCCCCCAGCCTTGACCTCCGGGGTCAAAGTCAGTCAGGCTCTTCCTGTCTGTGGCTTTTCCCAGGATCCCCTGCCTGTCGGCGTGTCAGCACCTCTGCTGTCTCCTCACCAACTCAGGATGTTGCTTTTGCCTTCCAAGAGTTTCCTGAAACCGGAGGAAAAAAAAAAAAAAAAAAAAAAAGATTGGTTTCCATTCCGTGCGAGAGGGGTCAGCTGGTATGAAAAAAAGAGAAACGCCATTAAAAATCGCTGTTTTGTATATTTGACTCAATTTTACAAAGCGGCTGGCCTCTGACTCGCGTCTATTTGTGGATGTGAGGATGCATTAGCCTGTGGGGAATGAGAAGTGCATTGAGAGAATCGCTCTTACAGAGGGTAAACACTCGTCCCACCTTCTCCATCTCCCGTACTGCGTTTTTTTTTCTCCCTCGCCCTTTGCAAAATCATGTGGTGAAAATAGATGATTTTTCATCAAGCGTTGCTGTGATGTTACTTGGAGTTTTCAATTAAGACAGGGTCATTGGCCTAATTAGAGGGCGTGATGGACAATTACGAATGATGCTGCTAAATATAAGAAAAAAAAAAAACAGCCCAAAGTGGTGGAAATGGGCCGCAGCATTTAAAGAGTCTTTCCGCAGGTACTTGCGAGGGAGTCACAATGAAGGCTAAGTGACAAGGTTGCACCCCTGGCTACAGACGTCCTGATTACTTTTTTGTCTCCAGCCTCAAATCGCTTCCCGGTGAACCAAAGGCTGTGGGGAAAGAAAAAAAAAAAGTGTAAAAAAAGTGCCGTTTACACTCAATTAAAAGCGCTATTTACGCTCAGGCCCGAGTTAGCGGCGCGCACCTTTGTCTCAACTTTGATATTAAGTCTGTCATGGATGCTTAAAAATTCTCCCTGGCCCCTGCAGTCAGGCAGTATACCCGTAAGTCTTATTCCCTTGTTGAGCAGCCCAAAGTGTATGTGTGTATAAATGGAAGGCCTGTCATTTCACATTCATTAAAAGTGAAGTTCCAAAATTAATAATGTAAAAATATGGGTTTTAATTAGTCTTCTATTCTGCCCAATGTACTTAAATTGGATCATCCGGTCCCCGATGCCCTTTCACTTAATAAAGAATTAGCCTGTGATGTTCTCAGCTTGACAGGTAGGATAAAGTGGGGGAAATGACGCCTGTTATATAAAGGATATATCCGTTTGTACGTAATTTGCAGCTTAGTCAATTTGACAGGGGGGAGGTGCCCGGCCATGGATCCCGTGCAGGTTTAATGCACTTCTATCATGTTATGGCGTGACCACAGCATTGCCTTGCCAAATAATTAGTGACATTAATCCAATTTGATTAGCCATCTCGGGCTAGACAAGGTGGCTGCCCTAAAAGTGCTTTTTGTGCTCGCACGTGACAAAAAACGACTGGACTCTCACATGAGACACGTTAGATAAAACAACATCTTTTTACCCACGGATTCAAAGCGCTGTGCATCCTTTAGGTTAAAAGGGAGGGATGGGGTGTTGGGAGGGGGGTTGAAAGCAGGCTTCAGTTGATAGCATATGGCATCTATGAGTGATCCGTACATGCAGTGGCCATATAGTGGTGTTTGTGTGCGCCTGAGTGGGTGTTGTCGCGCTATTCTCAGGCAACGAGCCCAGACAGCCCTCGCCGCCCTCTTCCTCGTTTCTCCCGCTCCCCTCGCGCGGGACAGGCACAGCTGTCAGATCAAAATCAATCGCATTTTAAAGGACGTGCGAGCTAAATATTTCATTCTTGCCTTGGGAACCAATTAAGTGCTACATATGAAGTCAGGAGGACTGGTTGAGCCGCAGTCGTACTGGTGCGTACCAGCTGCTCCATTGCTTACACCCAAGACCACCACCACCCGCACCACCACCCCCCACGCAAATGTGTCAGTGTGAACGCTCCACTTCAATTACCTAGTGATGTTTTAAAAATGCACCAAAGCCAGACTGGCAGTCCGGAAATTGGAGGGGATCCACCCCAGGTATGTTGTTTATTTAGTTGTTGTCTGTTGTGCTGGCTGTAACCCATTTGCCCCCATTGCAGATGTGAAGGATGGCAGCCATAGGGGGTGTGTGTGCCGGTGGGGGGGTGGGGAGGGGGGAGGCCTTCAAAGTGCCATGTGTCAGTGAACGCCTCGCACCGCATGGCGGGGACGACTGGCATCTCTTCGCCAATGTGTGACACCCCGGTCTGGTGCCGCGGCTGCAAGGCGTCCCGTTCTGACCTCTGCTAAGGGGGCCGTGTTGTCGTTTGTGATATTGTCGTATAAGGCAATGTTGTAATATTAAAAAAAATTCCTCACATTTCTACTCAAGTCACATGAGCACTGTATTTATTTTTTTTAGATTTGTATAAAATTTTTACTTTTTTTTATATTTTTACTTATTATAGTCCCTTTTTGAGGGGTGGAAGCCCTAGAGATTCAGTTCGTATAGCAATGTAGCACTAGCTTACTTTTATTACCATTACCTGCTAAATCAAGGGTAGGGAACCTATGGCTCGGCAGCCAGATGTGGTTCTTTTCATGACTGCATCTGGTTCTCAGGCATTTCTTCCTAGCGCAATGCGGGTGGCCAGAGCTAGTACCAAGTCCCTTCCATATTATTATTGGATGATGTGGCAACGTACGGGGGGTCACTGAGATGTCCTGGTCCTTTAATCAAATCCCTAATTCAGCAGAGATAAAGACGATGGCGAAAAGAAAGATATGTGGTAGCTGCAGAAGTCGTACTAATGGTAGGAAGTATTTTATTTATTATCAGTTAGCTTAACATGAGCTAGTTTAGTTTTAGATGTATTCTATGTTAAAGAATTTTTACTTCTTTTCCGTTTTTTTAGCGGCAAAGCACCATTGAAGCAGCCTAGGTGTTTTAGTTTATGTTGTAATATAGCCCCGTTTAACTTTTTCTAGCGTTACCTACTAAATACACATGAGAACACCTCGCCTGCTGCGTCCTTTCCCCTGCGTGAAGGTCACGCCAAAGTGTGTGCGCGTCGGATCAGAAGGATGCAAGTCACACAGGAGGGGGGGGGGGGTTAAAGCGCGTACATGCATGTGAGGGAGAGAGGGGGCGGGGCTTAAGGCTGAAGTACAGTGTGTGGTGTAACATCTAAGTGGGGATGTGTGGGGGGGGTGAGACAAAAAAAAGTGAGAGGAACACAAAAGAAGAGAGGAGACAAAGTGAGAGACGGCGCGAAAAGCAACGGCCGAGCGAGGGAGGCGGGTGAGAAAGCGAGGGAAGGAGAGAGGAAAAGAGAGAGAGAGAGAGAGAGAGGCGGGGAGGGAGCATGATTGATAACGGTGCTGACAGAACCCCTCTGGCCATGCTCTCTGTGGCAGTTTGGGGAGACAGGGCCTCCCCGTGTGAGACCGAGCTGCCCCCTCGCCACTGTCCCGGCACACACTCCACATCTGGTGGGATCGCCCACGCTGGGTCAGAGGTCGCCGCGCCACGGGGTGGGGCTGTGTGGGGCCACATTTTGGACCCGGACGGAACACAAGGCCATAATCAGCATTTTGGAAGTGAAAGCGTGAGCCTAAACACTCCATTTCGGTACCTACTCCAACCGGAGGACAAAGTAGAGCATCTTTTTTATTTTTAAGCAGGTGACACACACACACACACACACAAACTCTACTGAGGCTAAAGCTGAGATTTATGTGTGTGTGTGTGGAGACAACACTGATGAATTAGGGATAAATAATGAAGCAGCTCAGGGACTTGATTTGTGATAGCGAGAGGGCCCATCAACAGAGAACACTAATACTTTTGAATGCTATGCCGTTTGATGTTGATCAAGTTCAACTCGGCTGACAGGCCCGAGAAGACTGCGGGGAGCGCTGGGACCCCAACACACACAACCTACTCAGACAGGTGAAAGAGGAGCGGGACAATACCACTCAGACACACACACACACACACACACAACCACCCACACTCTCATCTCCACACTTATTTCACTTCAAGAAAGAAGAAAGTCTAATATCTGTATACTCCAAGGTATTCCATTCAAGTTTACTGACTTAAAGGAACACACACTGACTGTGTGCCCACACTATTTGACTCGAAGGACATTTAGGAAGTGCTTTTTCAGAACAGAGGTCGTATTGAAAGGCTCGGATGGTGCAGTAATAAACAGCAGAATAAAACTTTGGACCACATCTCAGATACTCCTGCGGTGGCTCTCATCCACGTCATCTATGAAAGTTTGGAATTGAACAGCAGTAAGAAAATCATTTGCCGTCTTACCCTTTCTTGTTGTAAATGACTTTTCATTCATATGGAAGTACTTGATTTGAAGAATTATAATAATTACCACAGCGGATATTTTGATCCGCATACTGATTTTTGGCTTTATATTCCGGATGCCCTTTCTGACAAATATGCAGTACTGTATTCTATATTGGCCAGTAGGTGTCAGTAATAGTTCGGTTAGACAGGCACCAGTCACTAAGGTTCCCTATAGGGAACACGTTTACTGTGACACAGCTCCAGCAAGAGTTTGAGTTAAAAGTCTTAAAGGGTTAATCAAGCCTGAGCTCACACTGAATCCATTACCGATCCGGTCCTGATCCAGTCCGGCTTGCCGCAAAGTGCCGCTCACCTGACTCCGGTCGACGCTGCGGGGAGCTCCTGCGCCGGCTGCGGGAACCCACAGCTTGACCAGAGAGTGCTCCGTCTGCGGCTTCTGAAAAAAAAAAAAAAAACACCAAACGTATTCTTTCCATTGTGTCGTATGGCGGTCCGAGACGGAGCTGCACCGCACGGAGCTAGTGTGAGCCTTCAACAGGAATTTCAATCTTGCGGAATGCTTCCGGCGGCCTCAACACAGCTTCGACGTTTTCCATGTGAGTTTACTCTTATATTGTCAACTATATTGAGTAATAGGAGTATAAAGCCATTTAAAGCTGCCATTACACTGATGTACTGTAATAGCAGAAGTATACTGTCCGCAAACTGCTAACATGCGAGTCTATGTTATCTTATTTATGTCTAATATGTCTTGGTTTTTTTATTTTCTCACATTAAATCTACTGTATTGGGTAAAAACAAATGTAAAGGTAACTATAGGGGTGTTATTTCAATTCTTGAGGGCTCTAATAAAGTAAAAAAGAAAACACATTTAGAAGATCATAAACATGTTTTCAATGCCATAACTTCAATTTAAACATGCTGTTAGGTTTGTTTAAATGTTTTTCTTTCATTATGCAATATTATATGTATTTCATTATCTGTCCACAAACTGCTAACATGCGAGTCTATGTTATCTTATTTATGTCTAATATGTCTTGGTTTTCTTATTTTCTCACATTAAATCTACTATATTGGGTAAAAACAAATGTAAAGGCAACTATAGGGGTGTTATTTCAATTCTGGAGAACTCTAATAAAGTCAAAAAACATATTTAGAAGATCATAAACATGTTTTCAATGCCATAACTTCAATTTAATCATGCTGTTAGGTTTGTTTAGATGTTTTCATTATGCAATATTATATGTATAATATGTCTTGGTTTTCTTATTTTCTCACATTAAATCTACTATATTGGGTAAAAACAAATGTAAAGGCAACTATAGGGGTGTTATTTCAATTTTTGAGGGCTCTAATAAAGTCAAAAAAACATATTTAGAAGATCATAAACATGTTTTCAATGCTATAACTTCAATTTAAACATGTTAGGTTTGTTTAGATGTTTTTCTTTATTTATGCAATATTATATGTATTTCATTATTATATTATTATTATGACTGTACGGATTGGCTGCAACAAATCACATGGTTTGACCGCGCGGCAGCTATTTCTACACAAATTGAAATTAGTAGATATGATTATTTGTCTATACTAAAGAGGGCCCGCCGAAACCTCCTAATCTAATTCCCGTTACGCGAGAGCAAAATACTGCGTATTTGAGGCGAGAGTTTGCATTTCCCTCGCAGCATGTCGGCCATGTTTGCAGAGTGTTTAGGCATTAATGGGCATTTTCAAAACCGTCCAGTGGCCCCACTGAATCACGCCCGTCCAATTTGCGTCTCGGATGTTGATGACATGTCGCCGATTCCCGCGTGGCTCGGGGCGCGGGTCATTTTGAAAGTGTCACCATTTAACCGCGGGGGAGTGCGGGGTAGTGCGGCTAGGGGTCCGGGTCTCCTTACCGCCAGCGTTAGCCCATGTGGGCAGAGTCGGGGTGTGTGGAGAGCGTGGCCTCATTATGAAGGAGATAAAGACCGTTAAGGCTGTTTGGTCTTGGGCCGGCTCCAGCCCCTATGGTGAAACACACCTGCTCCCCTCTTTAAAAAGCCCTGCTCCAGTTTAGCTCTTGGCCACGGACGAGTAATGACCTATCCAGGGGGCCGTAACGCCCGCTTCGTTTAGCCTGTCGTTAAGACCCAGAGTCAGCAGCATACTGCGGCACGGTGGCGTGCCAAAACTCAGTACAGGGTGTCCTTGCCAAAGATTCCCCATCAAGCCGACGCCGCTAGAATATGGATAACTCACCTTGCTAAAGCATGCTAATGAAACGCAAGGATGCGTTTGGCAGCTTCCGATCTCCACTTGAAGAATTTCTTCCCGACACATTGTCGCTTGGCTTTTGACGCTTTGATAGCGCGACTGGATCAAAAAAATAGGCCCTTGTACGCCAGCCAATGCAGTCGCCGCTTAGTAATTAGAGAACATAAAGTTGCAGCTTGACACTGCTTGGGCTCCCATTGTTGTCCCGTCTTTGTTGTGGTGCTCACGCACGGGGAGGACACTGGCACGTGCACGTGCGCACACACGCGTACGCCGCAAAAACGCACGCGCGGGCGTTGCACAAGTATAAAGATTTCCCAGTTATGTTTTCATCAAAGCGCTTCTTTGGCACTACAGAGCAGCGCGGGTATGGTAATGTGTTGTGCTGCCTGGAAAGCTGTCAAAAAGCTCCCACCTTGGATGAGAGAGTGCCGTAATTCAACTGGGCTCCTGTCTTCTGTGTGTTCAGGTCTCCTCATTATGCCGCTTTGCAGGGTAATGGCGTCTTGCACTGTTTTATCTGTCAGCTCGCAGCAAACTAGAGTTTTTCTAGCCCCCTATATTAGATGCTAACATCAAAAGCATCTGCCTTGACACGGGAAGAGGGGGAAAATTGTTTAAAAAAAAAAAAAAATGGAAACACTCCCGGTAGGCGAAAATTGAATCTCTTTACGTCTGGGGTGATGTGTGTATTGAGAATAGATTTGCTGGTTCGTCGTGGATGTGTTTGTTCTCGAGTAAACAGCGAGCCTTGTTTGGGTGTAACTGTCAGGTACGCACCCGCGTCCCCCCCCCGCCTCCGCTCCCCTCTGTGAAAACGGGTTTGTTCGCAAAGTGGGAGTTAGGAGGGAAACACGGCGGCACACATTCACGTTCGCCATCTGATCAATGGGGATTTAAGTCGGCGGTGACAACACCACACGGCACGTGTCAGGAGACGCGGCGACGGCGGCCGCGTGATGCCGGGCCTCGCGTCGCTTTCGTCAACTCTTTTTCTACCTCCATTTTGTACTTTTCATAACTTCTCCAAAACTGCCTGGCAACCCCTCCCTCTTGCAGTCACCTCCGTCTGGCCCACGAGGGGCTTTTAGCCCCCCACCACCACCACCACTCCGCACTCCCTTGGGTGCTGACAGATTTGTGAATGTGTGCTTGTTTATTGCAAGAATCTTTGCGGTAAAGTCTGTGTTGGTGGGCGTGGATGAATGTGCGGCGGCGACGGTGGGGGTGTTCTTTTTAGAAGACGCGGGTAGAGCAAATTAAAACTCACCGCAGGAAATGAGCGCCCTTGGCTCTCCTCCTCCCAAGCAGCTGCACACACCCCAACCATCATCTGCCATTTTGACACATCCACAGGGCGTGAGTGTGTGTGGGGGGGGGGGGGGGTAGTGGGGGGGTTGGCGAGAGTGCCAATGCAACACCCACGGCTGCGAGCGTCGCCGGGCCGCAGCCTCCAGCCAAACAGGTGTGTGACATCATGCCGCTGGTTCCTCTTCGGGGCCTGGGGAGCAGGCGTTGGGACCTTGGCAGGGATGGCGGTGAAGTAGGGGGGGGGGGCAGCTGGAGAAAACAAAGGGAGGTTAGGTGTGTACCTGACAAGCTCATTGATAACGTTTGAGCCCTGAAGTGGATGGCAAATTGCCTCTAATGTCTCCTGGAGATCACGGGCCAAAGTCAGGTGCTGGGCGCTAAATGGCCTCATTAGTTATGATTCTTTTCCTTTTTTTCTTTTCTTTTGGACTTTGCAAGGAGTTTCTGACACATGAACACACACGCACACACCATGTCAGAGATAAACTTGGCATGTCAGCATAAATAAAGAGTTATAGATGAGCCCAAATGTTCAGAGATCCTCTTTTTAGCTACGGCAGCAAATTACGTCCTTGTTACTTCAACACGCTAGCATCTTAGACATTTAGCCTTCATTGCGATATCCCATTCACGGACAATGCTTTCCAAATTTGTATAAACGTACTCAAACATAACTTCTCTGCTACTAATTACTGAATTAATGCAGCTAGTGTCACGCTTTTAAGAAAAATTACCTGTTTAAGAAAAGCACACTTCACGGTTTACTGGTTGATACTTCTTCTTCTTACTCCTGCGCCTCCCCAAGGGACCAAAAACCGACAGCGACACTTAGTGGCGGTCATAGGTAGTACATCTTCCCATTGCTTTTCCCACAGGGCCAAACCAAGTAGACTCTCATATTTATCAGTAATGTTTTATTTAATTGGTATTAAGCAGGTAAGTCATCTAAATGTGTATTTAATTAGTTAATACATATATTTGAGGGATTTTTTTATTTATTTAT
Organism: Doryrhamphus excisus; assembly: GCF_037039965.1. Lineage (NCBI taxonomy): Eukaryota > Metazoa > Chordata > Actinopteri > Syngnathiformes > Syngnathidae > Doryrhamphus > Doryrhamphus excisus. The sequence goes on from NC_136376.1 coordinate 2,060,471, forward strand.
TATACTGTAACATAGTTTATAAAAGTAAAACAGTTTCTCAACAATGCAGTTAGTAGATTATTTCCTTCAACAAAGTACTCATATCTGCTCTGTCCTAAAATGTTGAAGCAGATCTGGATAAAACTGCACACTGAGAATTATTATTATAATTGCATTTTTTTGCCACTACAGTCTGTATAGAGGCCCACAGTGACCTATACAGATGTGTTTTGTGGTAATTAATTTTTTTAAAATATGTATTAAGCAAAAAAAACATTTGCCAACAAAAATAATGGCTTTGAAATTTTAAGGAAATATTTGCAAACAAACCATTTTCTTAAAATGCTTCATTTGTTTACAAGTTAAACAATCTAATTAAAGGAGATATTTTTTGGTTTTTCATTTGCATTTCCAGAACTTTAGGAAATACTACCAAAACTTCAAAATGGATGGTTTTATGAGAGCATTAAAAAAAATTAAGGATATATACAGTATATATATTATTTGCAAATATTTTTTCAATTTAAAATTGATGAAATGCACAAAAAAATAAATAGTGACTCAACCACAAAAACACTTTGTAATGGGTATTACTGCCACCTACAGAACAGGAATAGAACAGCATTGGCCAATAATCAAACCAATTAGTCACACATCAGTGCTTATTACTTAATATAGTATGGTATATGTACATAGTATTATATCCTGTATTATTATTGTTGTATTATTTTGGCCCTTTTTTGTTTGGTTTGTGATTGGCCCAACTTACAATCTGTTTGGAATAAGGTCTGCATATTGGTGGTCTTTGCCTGAAAGTGAAATGAATGGAACGCTTCCTCTTTTTTCCAGCCCATCAAGTGTGTCACTGAAACAAAACTAAACAAAGAGACAACAAATGAGAGAAATGAGCGCGCATCTATTTGGAATTCTCAGCGTATAGCTCCCACACACACACACACACACACACACACACACACACAAGCCGCCCTCTTCACACTTCACTCAAAATCCCCCAGCGACAGATCCTGTAACAGAGGCGAGGGAGGCTGTGAGTTGCCTGGGGGGTTCCTCAAGGCACCCGTCTGGGACCTGCTTCATAATCAGTGGACAGAGAGCAAGGAGAGTGCTGCTGTGCTTTCCCAGAGCCACTCTCCTCCCCTGGCTGCCCGACCCTGCTAAGCACCCCAGGGCTACCTGTTAAGGTGTTCCCCCCGGTCTGGCCTCTCTTCCTGGGCAAAAGAACCATGTTTGGGCTGCTTTAGTGATGATTGGATGAAGGCGGGAACGGGTGGGGGTGGGAGGGTTGTGTATTGTTGATATTCATCTGCGCATAAATTGATGTTGATACACACATACTTATGCATGTGTGGACTCATTATGTGCGTGCGCTCTAATACATGCACATGTTTGAGCGCAAAAGCACATCATTTGCATGTACAAATGATAAGCAGTATTCCTGGTGTTGCTAATAGCAGCCTTATTATTGTTAGTTGTCAAGGAGATGCGGAATTACTCACCCACATGGACATTAGTGCATGCCAAGAAACAGCCTGGACAAGGCGGCTCTCTCTGCAGACCACTTTGGCCCTTATCAACAATAATGCTTGTTAATAATGCGAAATGGCTCTAATTGCTCTGCGGCGGAATTAACTGCTGCATGATCTTCCTGATAATAACAATAAAAACAGATGCTTGGAGATAATAGGGGCTAAATTGGAAATATGGCAATTGATGTGTATTGTTTTTGGAGTGCAGCTATTTCATCTGCTTTTTATTTTTTTATTGTACTTACTGTAGGTTTGTGTAATATTGTGTTTCCATAGTCAGGTGCAATATTCCCCGGACTGTGCCTGAGGGCATATCTCCTCCTTTTTGGCTGCTCCGAAGCGCACCTCCACATCAGCGCCGTTCTTGTACACGCTGGCTGTTCTGTTCTGTTCTGTTCTGTTCTGTTCTGCACGTCCGGTTCTGGACTTGCCCTGACAGAACATTTTAACAAACACACCCGTTTCCAAATCTGTGTGTTTGTGTGCTCAGCCGTGCGTGCTTCTCCAAGATAACCCAAGGAGAGGAAAAGGGTGGGCGTGTTGGTGGGGGGGTGCCGCTGGGACGCCGAGCCAGGACCGTCTCTCTCCAGTTTGGTTTGGTCCTCACACGGAGCCAGCTGGCCTCATTAGGACTTGATGGGAGGCGGGCTGGCATGAGACGTGCACATGCATGCACACGTCAACAAATGTAGTGTGAAGCGTGGCCTGATGCCCGTGAAAGGCCCACACGAAAGGCAGCGGTGTTGGGCAAGGCGGGGAAGGGGTGCATTTGGGAGATCATTATTTGGGGGGACTCTCCTTTAAGATGGCGTCCTCACCTCGCGGCTCACCTGAGCTACGTAGGCTTGTTGAGGCATGAAGAGGTTGCAACGAGGGTCGGCGCGGCGTGAAGGGACGGGAGGATATGATTCATCACCAGAGACGGCCGCTGACCTACAGTCCGAGGGCCACCCGACCGGAACCGAGGCCTTGTTCCGACAGAGCGGCTGCGGCGTGAGCTGTGACGGATGGCGCCGGTCCGTTCCGGTCCTCCCGAGCAGGTGTGTGTGCATCTCGCTCACATCTGCAGGCGGGCACGGTGAACCGAGACCAAATGGCAGACGCACGGGGCCCATCGGGTACCTGTGCACTGAGACACACTAATGATTATGGATGCGGGCCTATTAACGGTCACATCTGTAAGGGAGAACAACAACCAGCGCGCTGGGAGTGAGTCAGCACTTTTTTTTTTGCACTCCCTTCTGGAGGGAAAACATGGCGGTGTCAATGTAAGGAACGGAAAAAAAACTCCGGAATACTTCCTTCCTCAGGCGAACGCTCGGCCTCCTTGACACATGCCAAAGGGCTGTTTACACCACTTTTGACAAAAAAAGTTTGGTCTTTTTCTCTTAGTTAATAGAAGTAATCTGAACCAGGATCAAACTGGCTCATCTTCTTAATATGAAAGTGTAAAAAGAAGAAAAAGTCAGTCTGAACTTTAATGGCAAAGCTGTAAGTAATACCACATTGTGAAAAATGAAAGGACGCAAATAATAATATGCCATAATATGCTCAGAATTGGGCTGCACGGTGGTCGAGTGGTTGGCACCCAGGCCTCACAGCTCGGAGACCCGAGTTCAATTCCATGTTCTCCCCGTGCATGCGTGGGTTTTCTCCGGGTACTCCGATTTCCTCCCACATTCCAAAAAACATGCTAGGTTAATTAGCGACTCCAAATTGTCCATATAGGTATGAATGTGAGTGTGAATGGTTGTTTGTCTATATGTGCCCTGTGATTGGCTGGCCACCAGTCCGGGGTGTACCCCGACTCTCGCCCGAAGACAGCTGGGATAGGCTCCAGCAGCCCCCGCGACCCTCGTGAGGAAAAGCGGTAGAAAATGAATGAATGAATGAATGCTAAGAAGTGGGCTGCACGTCGGCCAAGTGATTAGCACCCAGGCCTCACAGCTAGGAGACCTGAGTTCAATTCCACCCTCTGTGTGGAGTTTGCATGTTCTCCCCGTACATGCGTGGGTTTTCTCCGGGTACTCCGGTTGTCGTCAGACCACAGCGTATTTTTAATGTCCTTTTTGTTCAGAAGCGGTTTTCATCTTGGAACTGTGTCTTGTGTAAGCCCTGTAGATCTTCGGATGCTGTTGTGGGGTCTTTTGTGACCTCTCAAATCAGTCACCGCTGCGCTCTTGGAGTCATTCTGGTTGGCCGGTTACTCCTCGGAAGCTTCACCGATGCCCCATATTTTTCACCATTCATGGATAATGGCTCTCACTGTGGTTTGCTGGAGTCCCAAAGCTTTAGAAATGCATTGATAACCTTTTCCACACTGATACATCTCCATTACTTCTGCATTTTGATGCCCCATGTTTTCACCATTCATGGACAATGGCTCTCACTGTGGTTTGCTGGAGTCCCAAAGCTTAAGAAATGCTTTGATAACCTTTTCCACACTGATACATCTCCATTACTTCTGCATTTTGATGCCCCATGTTTTCACCATTCATGGACAATGGCTCTCACTGTGGTTTGCTGGAGTCCCAAAGCTTTAGAAATGGCTTGATAACCTTTTCCACACTGATACATGTCCATTACTTCTGCATTTTGATGCCCCATGTTTTCACCATTCATGGACAATGGCTCTCACTGTGGTTTGCTGGAGTCCCAAAGCCTAAGAAATGCTTTGATAACCTTTTCCACACTGATACATCTCCATTACTTCTGCATTTTGATGCCCCATGTTTTCACCATTCATGGACAATGGCTCTCACTGTGGTTTGCTGGAGTCCCAAAGCTTTAGAAATGCATTGATAACATTTTCCACACTGATACATCTCCATTACTTCTGCATTTTGATGCCCCATGTTTTCACCATTCATGGACAATGGCTCTCACTGTGGTTTGCTGGAGTCCCAAAGCCTAAGAAATGCTTTGATAACCTTTTCCACACTGATACATCTCCATTACTTCTGCATTTTGATGCCCCATGTTTTCACCATTCATGGACAATGGCTCTCACTGTGGTTTGCTGGAGTCCCAAAGCTTTAGAAATGCATTGATAACCTTTTCCACACTGATACATCTCCATTATTTCTGCATTTTGTGTTCAGTTGTGTTGTCATTGACTAATATTTAAAAATTTTTGGTCATGTAAAACATTTAAGTGTGACAAATATACAAAAAAATCAGGAAGGGGGCAAACACTTTTTGGCCCCACTGTAAATAACAAATACTAATAAATGGGGCGATATATATATTGTTTTGAAATAGTATCGTAACTTGTGGTTTGATCTATTGCCTGTCAAATAGTGCTCATAGTGATTGTCTACATTGTGATGTCGCCAACTAGTGGCCCGGCATAAATATGACATGTTATGCCGCACCTTTTGACTTAAATGAAATGTTTCAAAACCCTTCCCACTTGAAGTACCGACTCATGAACTTGCGTTAAAAGTTTTCCAACGGGAAGCCGGCACCCACCTGCGTACTCCAGTGGAATAAAAGCGCTTACTTTGCTTGCCAAATTATCTAATGAATTCATCAACTTAAAAACAGCATTAAATATTCATTCTAAGAGTATATGCGATAAATTAAATATCACTCATTGACTCATTATTTAAAAATGCATCATGCGATTTGCATAGTTTCATCCTGAAAGGAAATAATAATGGCTAGTTGTCGTGTAGTGTCTTTCATGACGGGTGAAGCCTGCGTCTTTGTGTTCCCTCGTCCTCCCTCTCTGCTACTTGCCTCTCATTAAAGTTTGAACACAGCCTGTTTTAATTGTCAATCCTTTGACAGGTTGATAAAAGCAACTTGACAATTAAGTTCATTGGCTCCGCTATGCATATTAATTAGGTCTTATTTGGGTTTCTATTGTTATTAGAAGGAGCACTCGCGCCGTTACAAAAATGTCATCCATTAAGTTTAGAGAGGAAGAGGCTGGGAAGCGAGGGGGGGGTGCAAGTTAATGTAATTAAGCTTGCTATTGCTCTATTGTATGACGACGAGCAAGGAGGGGGGGGACTCTGGAGAGGGGAACTTTTAGTGTTCATTGTATAAATGAGTAATGTCGTCGCCGTGACAATGCAGCCAAAATCAGCCGTTCACAAGTTTATTATGTGAAACATGTGCTGCCTGCTCCTGTTTGCTCGGTGAACAAAGGAGGCTTGCTTTCATGTCGCCGCACGCACGTGCACGTGCATGTTCCGGCTAGGCGACGTTCACGTGTCATGTTTGGGTTGGTTGAAACCAACTCCAGTGTGGTTCGCTTGGTGTTGACGTTCATCATCACAACCCTGGTGTGCACCAAACGATGGCCCTGGAAGTGGACTCTGGTGTGTTCAGGTCTTTGGAGCCTCAACGTGGACCCAAAAACGTGGGACCGGTCTTAAAACGATCGTAAAAAAACGTTAAGAAATGACAAAAGTGCTGTCGTTCTGCTCTATCATCACTAGGGCCTATGCTGGAGCATATCCACTGGTGGACTGGTGGCCAGCCAATCACAGGGCACATATAGACAAACAACCATTCACACTCACATTCATACATTTGGACAATTTGGAGTCGCTAATTAGCTTAACATGCATGTTTTTCATGCATATTTAGACATTAAAATAAATATTTAAAGTATTTTATTAAAAATATTAATAAAAGTAAAAGTAATAAAATTATTTATATTATTTATATAATTTATAAAATATAATAATTAATAAAAATAATAAAATAAAATTAATAAAAGTACAATATTAAAGTATTTTATTATTTAAAGTATTTTATGCAAGTATTTTTTTTCCTAAACTAAGCATTTTCAAGCATAAATATGGCTCAATGAACTAAAATACAATTATAAGGTTATAACCCACAGCAAGCTAAAACTCAACTCTGAACACCTGATGTCACTTCCTGTCCGCCCCTCACTTTTTTTTTGGTGGGGGGGTGCACTGAAATTTGAAAGTATTGCAACTTTCCAATGTATGTCAATGAAAATGACTTGAAGGTAAGTATAAAGTAAGTACTGTATACCGTATATTGTAAGTATATATAAAGTACAGTCATCCATCACCAGTTGCCTGCTTCATATTTTGCGGTTTCACCTGTGAAAAAGTATGCATATTTAACATCGTTATATGTATTTGTGCCTAAGTTAAGTATTTCCAAGCAGAAAAAAAAGGATAAATGAAGTCAAAATAAATTAAAGGCAAAAAGTCTTAAACGTGGGCTGCACAGTGGTCTAGTGGTTAGCCCACAGACCTCACAGCTAGAAGACCCGAGTTCAATTCCATCCTCGGCCATCTCTGTGTGGAGTTTGCATGTTCTCCCCGTGCATGCGTGGGTTTTCTCCGGGTACTCCGGTTTTCCTCCCACATTCCAAAAACATGCTATGTTAATTAGCGACTCCAAATTGTCCATAGATATGAATGTGAGTGTGAATGGTTGTTTGTCTATATGTGCCCTGTGATTGGCTGAATCTCGCCTGAATACAGCTGTGATAGGCTCCAGCATACCCACAACCTTAGTGAGGATAAGCAGCATAGAGAATGGATGGATGGAAAAATAATAAGATAAAATATTCATATAATAAAATAAAAATATCTGATACTTATGATTTTTAAAAATATTTTAAACTTTACACTTTTAGACTACTTTTAGGATATTAGATGGCATTTTTCTGTGAAAAAACTGAAACAATGTAAAGTGACTTGATGTGAGAATTGCTGGAAAAAGAAAAGTTCCTTTCGTCGGTTTAATGTACTGGTAAGTTTTTGTCCCAGGAAACAACAGTAATTAAGCGCAGTAATTAGCATCTACTATATGGACTCCACCTCACTTTCTAACAGTGATGCAGTGCCACTTTGTGTGTTTGTTTCATTGTTGCGGTTGTAAAGCGCCACCGCTGGATGGAGACTCCGGCACAACTGCCGAAGCGTCAACAGGAGACCTCGACGGAGACCCGGCCTGACAGACTGCTAATGGCTTATTTGACTTCAGAGATGGCCCTGGCACAAACAGCGCGGCCCCCGTTCGCGTACCCATGGCGACCATCGTCCTCGGCTCGCCGTGGACGCTCCGGCGGCCTTGGAGTGACAACCGACGAGTTCAGCAGATTCCCCGACGTAAGTGCACACCAGACGCCGGCGTGGAAGTCTTCAAAGAAGGAGCTCATGGTGACAGAGGGAGCTGTTGTTGCATCCATAAAAACCTGCTGGCAGGCGGGGGGGGAATGGGGGAAGTGGGGGAAGGCTGGTGTGGGGGGGGTTCTTTGACAATTAAAACCAACACACATATAAAAAAAATGCCTCTTTATGACCTTAAGACGTCTCAGCGGACGAGTCCTGCCTCCGTGGGCTCGGGAGCGGCATTAGCATGGGGGAGCATCGTAATGAAGTCGACCCCAAACGCTCGGCACGCCGCTCTCAGAGCGGCGGCCTGTTTGGAGTCGCACTTTCCATGTCCTGGCAAACGCTGAGCATGTAAAACAGAAGTGTCAATTATTCAACATGAACAGGAGGATGTATGGAGTGACACGGGAGTGGGGCGGGGGGGTGTGGACAGGGGCCGACTAAGCCTCGGGCACATGAAGGGTACCACTTTGATGTGAGTGTGTGGGCCTGCAGAGCTGGTGCAAGGTGCACTTGGGTAATCTGGAGGAACACCCGCCTCCGAATCCAAGCGCTCCTCCGCGCACCCTTCATGTCCTGCTCCCTTTTTTCCCCTTTGGACGTGCCCTCGCTCACTTCGCACATACATAACAGCACACACACACACACACACACACACACTGGTGCCGTGAAGAACATACAGCATCCATAAAGTAAGAACTCTTTGTGACATAGTATTATATGATGTAACTTAAACATTCCAAAACAAAATGACATCTGCTGAGTACTTTTATATTCTGCATGGATTTCACAAAAAGCCTCTAAAATAGACTTTTAAAGAGCACAGGGAGAGTGCAAAGCAGGGAGACAAAAGTTGTCTCAGAAGTTTTCACTTCCTATTTTTCATTTCTGGGTGATTTTGCCCTTTACTTCCTTTTTTCCAAAATTTGACAAATTAATAATTAATCATGGTTGACTATGGCCTGTTCATTCATTCATTCATTTTCTACCGCTTTTTCCTCATTAGGGTTGAGGGGTGCTGGAGCCTATCCCAGCTGTCTTGGGGCGAGAGGCGGGACAAACAACTACACTGTCTTCACTGTTTCCACTGTCTCCACTTTTTCCAATGTCTCCACTGTTTCCACTGTTTCCACTGTTTCCACTGTTTCTACTGTTTCCACTGTTTCTACTGTTTCCACTGTTTCCACTGTCTCCACTTTTTTCCACTGTCTCCACTGTTTCCAATGTCTACACTGTTTCCAATGTCGCCACTGTTTCCACTGTCTCCACAGTTTTCACTGTTTCCAATGTTTCCACTGTTTCTACTGTTTCTACTGTTTCCAATGTTTCCAATGTTTCCACTGTCTCCATTGTTTCCACTGTTTCCAATGTCGCCACTGTTTCCAATGTCTACACTGTTTCCAATGTCGCCACTGTTTCCACTGTTTCCAATGTTTCCACTGTCTCCACTGTTTCCACTGTTTCCACTGTTTCCAATGTTTCCAATGTTTCCACTGTCTCCACTGTCTCCACTGTTTCCACTGTTTCCACTGTTTCCACTGTTTCCACTGTCTCCATTGTTTCTACTGTTTCCACTGTTTCCAATGTTTCCACTGTTTCCACTGTTTCCAATGTTTCCACTGTCTCCACTGTCTCCACTGTTTCCACTGTTTCCACTGTTTCCAATGTTTCCACTGTCTCCATTGTTTCTACTGTTTCCAATGTTTCCACTGTTTCCACTGTTTCCACTGTTTCCAATGTTTCCACTGTCTCCACTGTTTCCACTGTTTCCACTGTTTCCAATGTTTCCAATGTTTCCACTGTCTCCACTGTCTCCACTGTTTCCACTGTTTCCACTGTTTCCACTGTTTCCAATGTTTTCACTGTTTCCACTGTCTCCATTGTTTCTACTGTTTCCAATGTCGCCACTGTTTCCACTGTTTCCACTGTTTCCAATGTCGCCACTGTTTCCACTGTTTCCACTGTCTCCACTGTTTCCACTGTTTCCAATGTTTCCACTGTTTCCACTGTCTCCACTGTTTCCACTGTTTCCACTGTTTCCAATGTTTCCACTGTCTCCACTGTTTCCAATGTCGCCACTGTTTCCACTGTTTCCACTGTTTCCCCTGTTTCCAATGTTTCCACTGTTTCCACTGTTTCCAATGTTTCCAATGTTTCCACTGTCTCCACTGTTTCCAATGTCGCCACTGTTTCCACTGTTTCCAATGTTTCCACTGTTTCCACTGTTTCCACTGTTTCCACTGTTTCCAATGTTTCCACTGTTTCCACTGTTTCTACTGTTTCTACTGTTTCCAATGTTTCCACTGTTTCCACTGTTTCCACTGTTTCCAATGTTTCCACTGTTTCCACTGTTTCCACTGTCTCCATTGTTTCTACTGTTTCCACTGTTTCCACTGTTTCCACTGTTTCCAATGTTTCCACTGTTTCCAATGTTTCCAATGTTTCCACTGTTTCCAATGTTTCCACTGTTTCCAATGTTTCCACTGTTTCCACTGTTTCCACTGTTTCTACTGTTTCTACTGTTTCCAATGTTTCCACTGTTTCCAATGTTTCCATTGTTTCCACTGTCTCCATTGTTTCTACTGTTTCCACTGTTTCCACTGTTTCCAATGCTTCCACTGTTTCCACTGTCTCCACTGTCTCGACTCTTCAGCCTCTTTAGGGCCCTCCAAGCAAAGGAGTCAAAAGGGCCGCCGGTTGGTTTGATAGTTTACCTTGACCCCTGAAGTGTGTCGCTCGCACCCCGAAGGCTGGGCTGGCAGAACCTTTCCTGGCTCCCCCCAAGCCGACCCTGGGGAATGCTAATCTCAACGTGGGCGTTTACCGCGGACACCAGACACAACACCATTAGCCACAGCTCGGCGGCTGCTCATTAGGGCCCCCGATCGATAAAGGCGGCCGCAGAAAAGGCCTGCACGGTAGAAGCAGGCCATCACTCTTCAGAGTTATTACCGTAAAGAGCGGCGGGGGCTGAGATTTAGGTTCGGCGGCCGTTTCTCTCGGACACGGCAGGTTGGGAGGGCAATAAGGGAACGAGCGAGGGCCCCTTGTAAGGATATGACGAGTCGTTGGGTAACTTTGTGTGAAGTCATTGGCTCGCAATAAAGCGAGAGGCGGCCAAGAGCCATTACGCCGCAGCCGTGCTCTCCAGGGTTTGACGTTATGACATGCTCGGAGCAGGAAGTGCGCTCATTACCGGCCAGATATTTCAGCGCTGATGTCTCCCTTATTGAGTGTCAAAAACAAATGACTTACATGGACGTTTGCTGAGTTGCGCAATGAAGGGGCGGCGTGGGGCGGGGGGGATACAATAAGACGGGGTCACAGTGAGAGCAAAGAAATGCAGAGTGACCCCACCACGGCACGCCATGGGACATGTGTTTGATATTATTAACATGCGCTACTCTCATCATCATTTCCTCCCTTTTCCCAGGGAACGTTCAGGAATACTTGAAATTAAACCTTTGCCTTTAATGCACAATAAAAAAGACGTACAAAAATACGAGCGGTCGGGTTGAAAAAAATGTAAAACACGTATTGCATTTCTTTGAACGTGCCTCGTCTTGCTGGCGCCGCTCCGCTGAAGCGTTTTTGTATCCTTGTTAGAACAAATTGCTCCTGTTGTCGTATTTAAAAAAAGTTGAAGCTAGTTACGTTATGATTTGTTTTATTGCAACTATACTTTTTCCTCATAATGTTATGAATTTATTTTGGTGATATTACAACTTTTTTCTTGAAAAAAACGTGTACCGTATCAGAGTTATGATGTGTGATTTAATATTAATAATCTTAATATTTTATTAATAATTATATTTTAATCAGTGTAATATTAATATTTTTCAATATTAATATTTTCAATATTAATATTTACTAAAAGTAATTAATTAATTAATTAATTAATAACATTTAATATAGTAACTTCATAATAATTTCATAATATAATATAATAATATAATAACTGTTCATTGATATTATGACTTTTTCTTATGAAAAAACATTATTCTAGCAATGTTTATTCTACTTATATTTTATCACAACTACTTTAATTATATTTTTAATAATCTTAATATTTTTCAATATTGATATTTAATAATAATATTTAATATAATAACTTCATAATATAATATAATATAATATAATATAATATAATATAATATAATATAATATAATATAATATAATATAATATAATATAATATAATATAATATAATATAATATAATAACTGTTCATTGATATTATGACTTTTTTCTTATGAAAAAACATTATTCTAACAATGTTTATTCTACTTATATTTTATCACAACTACTTTAATTATATTTAAAAAAATCTAAATATTAATATTCTTCAATATTGATATTTAATAATAATATTTAACGTTATATTTTTGTTCATTGGATATTATGACTTTTTTCTTGTGAAAAAAACATTATTAGCTATATTTATTCTACTTATATTTTATCACAACTACTTTATTGTATTCATGTGTTCCAGGTTACCATAAAATATGTAAAAAATGCATTTCTGCTTCACCAAAGCAAAATGCTCCTATTTCTGAGTGAATATGTCATAATTCATTAGCATACACTAATGCTCTCATATTCATTTAATAGGTATAAATTGCCAAATGTTTCCCAATGATAGGAGCTAAAGGTTGAGAGGCGCAACCCCAAGCATGTTAATGTAATTGAACGATTCCGCCACGTCTTCCCTGTGAGGTGTGCAAACATTAGGCGCAGGAAATTGCAGATGAAAAGACACACACTGGGAAAAAGAAGACAGCTTGTGTGTTTTCTTATGTTTTTTTGGCAGAGGAGAAAATAATATGGAGGCAAAATTGTGAAAATAAGAGGGAAAAAAAGTGTCGGCGGCGGGCGCGGGGAGGGTGGATTTATTGATTTTTCTAGGAGCCGGGGAAAGAAAAGAGAGGGAATAAAGAAGTGCTCTTTGGCCGATGTGTCCAAATGATGTCTCACGGGAGGCTCTTAATGGTAGGGGGAGGGGTGCGGGGGGGAGGTTAAGGGGGTTGAGGTGGGGGTGACGGGGGCAGGTGCCTACCCTGACTAAGGCACGGAGCTGCCCTAAGGCTAGGGCTAATGGTATTGGCTGAGCTTGCTTTAAGCAGCTCTTTCCTAATGGCCGAGTATGAGTGTGCCACAGGACAGACAGCTATTGATTGGCTCAAATGCTTTTGACTTGACAACAACTCAAAGTCCCTCAAGCATATACCATCTCGCCGCAAATTATGTCACACCGAAAGGTGATTAAAAACCGACGCTCGGGGCGGGAACGCTCATTAAAAGTGGATATGTTGTATTATTTAGTCTTTGTTTCCAGTCCGGGGGCCCGTGTGTTTACTCTGTGCGTGCGTGGGAGCCGACCGGAGGCCGAGGTTGAGGCGTGAAATCGGCCATTTTGAAATCGGTCAAACGTCGGGTGCGCGGCCTTTAAAAAAAAAAAAAAAAAAAAGGTGCCGTATCGGACGACGGCATAGGGAGAACAATGCCATATATTTGCTTTGTTGTCATGTCCCCCCCACCACCGCCGCCCCGCCTTCCCTCCACACACACACACACAAAAAAAAAAAAATGCTGTGTACAAGATTTTTTCTTATTCACAAGGGGCGCTTTCTAGACTGCTCCAGGCATCTGCTTTGATTGCGTAACTCCCCGGGGAGCAACAACACAAAACAAAAATACTGACTGAATTCAGACTTATAATATAGCCAACAAATAACATAGCAGCGCCACTCTTGACAAAAAAAAAAACAAAAAAAACAAACACAACAAGACGAGTAAATTCAAAGTTGAAAGTGTGCAGGACGGAGAAGATGCACCGAAAAAATAAAAACACTTTATAATTTGGAAAAACTCCAAATATCATATGAATGTAAAAAGAGTCATTATTTTAGCAGAATTAATGAAATATCCAAGAGTAAAGCCAAAAAGCGAAAGTTGTAATATTAGCAAATTAGCAATTAGCAAAGGACAACTGTTGCCTAGCTCAAAACTTTATTCTGGAAATTTTTGAAGTTTTCATTTTAGCGCTTTATTCTGTTATTTCTAGTAAAACAACATTCATTTAAACTTTCATTTTAGTTCAGGCTGCACGGTGGTCGAGTGGTTAGCGCGCAGGCCTCACAGCTAGAAGACCAGGGTTCGATTCCACCCTCGGCCATCTCTGTGTGGAGTTTGCATGTTCTCCCCGTGCATGCGTGGGTTTTCTCCGGGTACTCCGGTTTCCTTCCACATTCCAAAAACATGCTAGGTTAATTAGCATGACTCCAAATTGTCCATAGGTATGAATGTGAGTGTGAATGGTTGTTTGTCTATATGTCAAACATTCATATCATTCCACAATATTACAATTTTGTAATTGTCGTACCTGTTTTTTTTTTTTGTTGTTGTTGTCATATTCCAGGTCTTGTTTTGGAATATCGGGATTTTTTTCCTCTGATAAAACATGACCATTATTAGATTATTTTAAAATTTATTTTCCACATAATAAAAAACATTTGTATTTATCTAATAAAAAGGGACCGGTCCAGGGTGTACCCCGCCTCTCGCTGAAGACAGCTGGGATAGGCTCCAGCACCCTTGTGAGGTTAAGCGGTAGAAAATTAATGAATGAATGAATGTCCTAATATTATGATGCTAAAAACTTTTCCCTCTAATATTCCAATTTGATTGTTAGATATGATATTTTCTCATAATAGTAACAATTGATTTTCATAACTTTTCATTCCAAGTCTCGTTTTGGAATATCCAGACTTTTTTCCTCAGAGAAAACATGATTTTCCACATAATAGAACATTTGTATTCTTCTAATAAACGGGACCGATCCAGGGTGCACCCCGCCTCTTGCCCAACCCAAAGTCAGCTGGGATAGGCTCCAGCATACCCCCACATACTGGAGTTATCATGTTCATATTATTATTATTATTATTATCCATCAGCTTAACGTAACGTAACTTCGGTTTTACGACTTTATTCTTGTAATATTGTCATTAAAAATTGTGTCACAAGAATAAAAATGTAACATTCCGAGAATTTTTTTTATTGAAATAAAAAGTTGTGTCAAAAGAATGAAGTATTAATATTACGAGGAAAAGTTACAAAAAGAAAATCCTAATGTTAGTATACAGTACTTGTATAATATTATACTCGTATATCTTTACCCGGCATCCAGCATAGCCAAGTGACCCTAGCAGGACAAGCGGCGTAGAAAACGATTGAATTGATATTTTATTGGAACTTTTTCGTTAAATAATATTGTTATTGTCCGAATATTATACAGAGTATTATTCTTTATGTCAGTGTTTATCTGGAGTTAGCCAGGCTTGAGAACACATTTTTACTATGCTAGCGCTACATTACAATAAGACCCAGAAAAAACCAAAGAAAAAGCAAAACATTAGTTGGGTCCATGCTTGAGGTACTCCTTTACATAAAATCAAGCATGGTTCGGGTTTCCAAGTTTTGGAGCAGGAAAAGCGAACATATTTAATGGCCGGAAAATGTTGATATTTGAGGACGCGTTTAATGACGCCGAGGCTCCACAACAACAGGTCCCCGTCGTTCATCTGCCGCTTTGTCAAGTGGAGCACGACCCTTTCCCAGCAAAGTAAACACAGTTGAACAAATGAAAGTTAAATTAAATGGCAGCTTTTTTTTTTTTTTTTTTTTTTTAGCTAAGGGAAAAAAAAAAAAAAAAGCAGAGATATTTCCTGGCGTCCAAACCGGCCAAGCTCGCTCTCTGTTTCTTTTTTCCTTTCGATTAAACGCTCTTTCTCTGGCTGTTTGTGCTTTACAGTGTGAGTGTGCTACATGGCTACTTTCTTCTCTACAGGGGCCCGTGGGCTCCCCAAGCAATAGGAGTAAATTAGAGTGCACCTGTTCCAGCTCCAAGATAAGCCATCTCCAGAGGATTTCCTCGGAGTAAAATGAAGTGAGTGAAGAATAAACAGAATATCACAGCATTACTCCGCCAAGGTGAAGTTGGCTGCCGCTCTAGGGACGAGGGTTTGCTAGTTTTTTTTTTTTGTTTTTTTTTTTCCCCCGCACACAACACCCAACAAACTATCCTCTGTAAAGCCGTGGATGTGAAACTGGGGGAATGTTCTTTTTCTCTCTCTCTACAAAACAAAAAGCAGAAAGCAGAGAGATGTTCTCCCAACTGTATACCCACTCGCAACCTTGACTTGAATTGTACTTACTGTACGTACTTGTGGTCTGACTGCTGTGGTATTTACTCGCGTTGGCACCCGCTCGCCGCCGAAGACAACTGTTTGCATTCTATCTGAAAAAAAAGTATTTCTTCTTTTTCATTCATTCATTTTCTTATCGCTTATCCTCACAAGGGGGTGCTGGAGCCTATCCCAGCTGTCTTTAGACGAGAGGCGGGGTGCACCCTCGACCGGTGGCCAGCCAATCACAGTTTATGTTGTGGCATCGTTGTTCGGCTGACTATATACAGTATGGCTAAATTTGTCTTAAAAGCCCTCCTAAGATTTTGTCAGAGATTTGTCAGAGATTTTTTTTGTAAAAAAAAAAAAAAAAATCAATAAAAAATATCAAATTATTTAGGGGGACTTAAGAGCCACCCTAAAATGTCAGAGATTTTGTCATAGATTTGTAGATGAGAGATGAGATGAGATTTTTTTGTAAATTTTGTTTGTAAATCTATAAAAATAAATATCAAATTATTTATGGGGAGCTTAAGATAAGAACATTTTAGGGGGTCTGAAGAATGTCAGAGATTTTGTCAGAGATTTTTTTTGGTTAAAAAAAGAATAAATAAAAAATCTAAAATTATTTAGGGGGACTTAAGAACATTTTAGGGGGACTGAAACTCTCCTAAAATGTCAGAGATTTTGTCAGAGATTTGCCAGAGATTTTTTTCGTAAAAAAAAAAAAAAATCAATAAAAAATAAAAAATCTCAAATTATTTAGGGGGACTTAAGAGCCACCCTAAAATGTCAGAGATTTTGTCAGAGATTTGCCAGAGATTTTTTTCGTAAAAAAAAAAAATCAATAAAAAATAAAAAATATCAAATTATTTAGGGGGAGCTTAAGATAAGAACATTTTAGGGGGTCTGAAGAATGTCAGAGATTTTGTCAGAGATTTTTTTTGGTTAAAAAAAGAATAAATAAAAAATCTAAAATTATTTAGGGGGGCTTAAGAACATTTTAGGGGGACTGAAACTCTCCTAAAATGTCAGAGATTTTGTCAGAGATTTGCCAGAGATTTTTTTCGTAAAAAAAAAAAAAATCAATAAAAAATAAAAAATCTCAAATTATTTAGGGGGACTTAAGAGCCACCCTAAAATGTCAGAGATTTTGTCAGAGATTTGCCAGAGATTTTTTTCGTAAAAAAAAAAAATCAATAAAAAATAAAAAATATCAAATTATTTAGGGGGAGCTTAAGATAAGAACATTTTAGGGGGTCTGAAGAATGTCAGAGATTTTGTCAGAGATTTTTTTTGGTTAAAAAAAGAATAAATAAAAAATCTAAAATTATTTAGGGGGGCTTAAGAACATTTTAGGGGGACTGAAACTCTCCTAAAATGTCAGAGATTTTGTCAGAGATTTGCCAGAGATTTTTTTCGTAAAAAAAAAAAATCAATAAAAAATAAAAAATCTCAAATTATTTAGGGGGACTTAAGAGCCACCCTAAAATGTCAGAGATTTTGTCAGAGATTTGCCAGAGATTTTTTTCGTAAAAAAAAAAAAAAATCAATAAAAAATAAAAAATATCAAATTATTTAGGGGGAGCTTAAGATAAGAACATTTTAGGGGGTCTGAAGAATGTCAGAGATTTTGTCAGAGATTTTTTTTGGTTAAAAAAAGAATAAATAAAAAATCTAAAATTATTTAGGGGGGCTTAAGAACATTTTAGGGGGACTGAAACTCTCCTAAAATGTCAGAGATTTTGTCAGAGATTTGCCAGAGATTTTTTTCGTAAAAAAAAAAAAATCAATAAAAAATAAAAAATCTCAAATTATTTAGGGGGACTTAAGAGCCACCCTAAAATGTCAGAGATTTTGTCAGAGATTTGCCAGAGATTTTTTTCGTAAAAAAAAAAATCAATAAAAAATAAAAAAATATCAAATTATTTAGGGGGACTTAAGAGCCACCCTAAAATGTCAGAGATTTTGTCATGGATTTGTTAGAGATTTTTTTTGTATTTTTTTTTTTAATCTATAAAAAATATCAAATTATTTATGGGGAGCTTAAGATAAGAACATTTTAAGGGGTCTGATTCCCTCCTAAAATGTTAGAGATTTTGTCAGAGATTTTTTTTGGTTAAAAAATAATAATAAATAAGAAAGTATAAAATTATTTAGGGGGGCTTAAGAACATTTTAGGGGGACTGAAGCTCACCTAAAATGTCAGAGATTTTTTTTGTAAAAAAAAAATTTAATTAAAAATATCAAATTATTTAGGGGGACTTAAGAGCCACCCTAAAATGTCAGAGATTTTGTCAGAGATTTGTTTGAGATTTTTTTGTAAAATTTTTTTAGGGGGGCTTAAGATAAGAACATTTTAGAATTTAAAATGTCAGAGATTTTGTCAGAGATTTTGTCAGAGATTTTGTCAGAGATTTTGTCAGAGATTTGTGAGAGATTTTTTTTGTTATTTTGGGGGGGGCTGAAGTCCCCCTAAAATAGGCCTAATGACGTCAATGGATGGAAGTTATTGTTGATGCGAACTTCCCGTACATCCCGGCCAGAACAAATTCAATTCTGTTTCCCACCTTCTCGCAACTATTTGGGGTTGGGGACATGATTTCAAAATGTTGAGTTGAAAATGTGAAAATTGTGACGGAAATATTTGCTAAACACCAAATGATAGCATTGCCGATGCTTAGGAAAACGTACGCCATACACGGTGAAGTTGGATTTCCGCTAAAGTTCCTCAAAGCGTCAGATCAAGTGATGAAATCAATGTTGGTTTGCTCGCCGCACGAGCAGCTTCTTCTTTGAGGAAATAAAAGCGGCGCTCACCTCAGTGTGTGGCCCAAAGACCGCTGACCAGAGTCGACTCGCATGCAAAACTCCCCTCCGTCAACCCAACACATCAAAGAGGCGGATAATTAGAGGGAAAATGTCATTCTTAAATCTTTGTGATTCCGTCTCCTGTTCAAATGCGCCGCTCCCCTACTATTAGCACCCCGCTCACGCCGCAGTCTGTTGGAGCGTCTTTGTTCCCAAACAACACATCATCATCACGGCGGCTAATTGCACGCTCTCGCCTTGAACACTCACCGCTTGCGAGCAACACGGACGATGCTAATTACCATGAGCACACGGGATACGGCCCGGACCGAGCTCAAACGTTATTTTTTTGGGGGGTGGAGCGGGGCAAAGGTGGCATGGGTGGTCCAGAATGGGGGGAGGACGGAGGTGTTAGATGGAGGTCAGCGGGAGTGGAGTACCCTGAAGATTCCAGTTGGTTAGCGCGACCCCTCTCTGGCAGGATCTGAGCCCGTCCTCCCAGCAGAGGCGGACCCTCGCATGGGCCGAACCGCCCATTAGTGAGGCTAATAAAGTCCGGCCAACATGTTCAATGCTCAAAGGCTGCGTACTAGCTAGCTAATATACTCCGAAATGACCAGGGAGCGTCTTTAAATGATTCTTAATAAGACGGCAGCGCCGTGAGCGAGCGTCAACTTAATATCTCCGTCTTTATGATCTTCTTTATTGTCTTCCTTTAATCGAGACACGGCATGCATAACGTCAGGATTCAGCATTCGGGGATGAACTTGTTTTGCTTTTTCTTTGTCTTTTTCTTGCAGCATTTATTTCAGTGGGCGTTAAAAGAAAAACCATTAATTCTAACATGGCTGTTCAACGGCGTTGTAGGCGCTAGCCGTGTCGTCAACAACAGCAAATACATTTAACAGCTGTGGCTGTAGGCAACCTCCTGATGTGTTTCATAAAAATTCACTCCACCAAATGCTGCTTTTGCAGTGTCGTGAGTGGTCAGCATTGGACAGCTTTATTTGACTCTGTATTCGTTTTACTTTACACTTTCTCATGCACCCCAAATCATTGTTCGAGATGAATCATTTCAACTTTATTTTTTCTTCTTGGCGTTTTTGCTGGTAAAACAACTTTTTAAATGTGTCTTTGAAATTATTATTATTATTATTAATTATAATAAATAATAATTCTTATTATGAATCTCATCATATTAAGACATATAATAAACTTGTTGATGGATGAATGAAGGTCAAAGGCCAAAGAGAGCTATGCAGTAGCGGTTCTAGCGATGGGCCATGTGGGTAATTGCCCAGGGGGTGTTCTCCGGGGGGGGGGGGGGGGGGGGGATTCGACCAGGACCAGGACCAGGACCAGGACCAGGACCAATATGTCTCTGATCAGAGAGAGATACGCAACGTAACTAACAGCTGCTTACCCGAGAAATGACCCGAGAAATGGCCAGGACCAGGACCAGGACCAGGCCCGGGACCAGGACCAGGACCGGGACCAAGACCAAGACCAAGACCAAGACCAAGACCAAGACCAAGACCAAGACCAATATCCTCTGATCAGGGAGAGATACACAACGTAACTAACAGCTGCTTCTCCATGAAATGACCGGGACAAGGACAAGGACCAGGACCAGGACCAGGACCAGGACCAATATCTCTCTGATCAGAGAGAGATATGCAACATACTTAAAAGCTGCTTCTCCAAGAAATTACCAGGACCAGGACTAGAACCAGGACCAGGACCAGGACCAGGACCAGGACCAGGACCAGGACCAGGACCAGGACTAGAACCAGGACCAAGACTAATATTTCCATGATCAAAAAGAGGTACGCAACGTAACTAACAGCTGCTTCTCCGAGAAATGACCGGGATCAGGACCAGGACCAGGACCAGGACCAGGACCAGGACCAGGACCAGGACCAGGACCAGGACCAATATCTCTCTGATCAGAGAGAGATACGCAACGTAACTAACAGCTGCTTACCCGAGAAATGACCCGAGAAATGGCCAGGACCAGGACCAGGCCCGGGACCAGGACCGGGACCAAGACCAAGACCAAGACCAAGACCAAGACCAAGACCAAGACCAAGACCAAGACCAAGACCAATATCCTCTGATCAGGGAGAGATACGCAACGTAACTAACAGCTGCTTCTCCATGAAATGACCGGGACAAGGACAAGGACAAGGACCAGGACCAGGACCAGGACCAGGACCAGGACCAGGACCAATATCTCTCTGATCAGAGAGAGATATGCAACATACTTAAAAGCTGCTTCTCCAAGAAATTACCAGGACCAGGACTAGAACCAGGACCAGGACCAGGACCAGGACTAGAACCAGGACCAAGACTAATATTTCCATGATCAAAAAGAGGTACGCAACGTAACTAACAGCTGCTTCTCCGAGAAATGACCGGGACCAGGACCAGGACCAGGACCAGGACCAGGACCAGGACCAGGACCAGGACCAATATCTCTCTGATCAGAGAGATATTGTAACTAACAGCTGCTTCTCCAAGAAATGAGCTGGTCCTGATCCTGGTCCTGGTTCTGGTTCTGGTTCTGGCCCTGGTCCTGGTCCTGGTCATTTCTTGGAGAAACAGCTGTTAGTTACATTGCGTATCTCTCTCTGATCAGAGAGATATTGGTCCTGGTCCTGGTCCTGGTCTTGGTTGTGGTCGTGGTCCATGAGTTTATCGAATTATGGTTATCAACCACGGTTTTACGATCACTTGATTTTGAAAGAGTAACAGTTTCACTGCGGTTAATGACTAAAACCTCATCCCTGCAACTTGACCATTCATGTAGGATTACACCATTGGTTCTGTTGCTGCTGTGTTGTGCAGTATACTTTCTCATGCACTCCGAGTCATGATTAAAGCGGCAAATGATCTTGTTATGTATACTGAGCTGTCTCCACTTACGGGCCGCTTCCATGTAGCGCTGTGCGGAACCGTCATCATATTATCTTTATGAGCGGATCCTTTTTATTATCTTTGTTTATTAAAGAAACACGAGTCGGGCGCTCATCTCTCCCTCTAAAACTGCCAGATCTGTGCGAGCTCTGATCGTTGTCTTAATTCCGACGGGAGTTTTGCAATACAGTGTCGACTTCAAAATGAGTCGCGGCTCCCCGAAGGAAACGTCGACTTAAACCAGCGACAAAGCCTCCATCACCTCGTGGAAGAGCTCATTCCATCTGTGGGAACTTTGGGTTCTGTACCGCAAAAAAAAAAAAAAAAAATCAGAAATACCGCGCTCTCGTAGCCTGTTCAAAAGACCAAACAAAGGAAATGGTGTCATTATTTGACGAAGCGCAGCCTTCTCGGTAACGCTTTCCTACAAAATGCACGCATGCTGGACTTGATCTCTTTGCTAACAAAGTGCATGTGTGAAAATAAGACGAGCTCCACCACTAAAGCAGCCTGGTTACAGAAGCAAGAAGAGCCTATTTCCACAACACAAACACATTTCCAGGGCCTTTAGCGCCTCTCTTACTGGGATACTTTGAGACGTATCCATCAAAACACAGCTGTAGTCATCCATATTTCATACCTCCTCCTTTTTAACGCGCTTCTTTCTGATCAAAGCCCAGCACAACAGGAAGGTTGCCTGCGAGCTGAGGAGGGGAAGCCGATGCACCGCGCCGCCGCACGCCGCTGTGGCGCCAAACTTAAGGAAAATACTTGAAAATACACTAAAAGGTACACGTGCGAACCATTTATTTCCACAAGAACATCATCAACAGTGATGCTTCGTTTATCACAGGAAATTGGTTCCATACCTGACCGTGATGAGTGAATCATTATTAGATTATTAATTAGCCTATTAATATTACTATTATTATTATTATTATTATTATTCTAATTACTACTACTACTAGTAGTAGTAGTAGTAGTAGTAGGCTAGTATTAGCCTGCTTATTGTTTCGCTTATTAGCCTGCTTTTGCCCTATTGTATGAAATTTGTCATTTTTTTGTAAAAAAAAAAAATCAATAAACAATATAAAATTATTTAGCAAGACTAAAGAGCCCCCCTAAAATGTCAGAAATTTTTTTTGTTAAAAAAATCAATAAAAAATATTAAATTATTTAGGGGGGCTTAAGAGCCTGAAGCTCCCCTAAAATGTCAGAGATTTTGTCAGAGATTTGTTAGAGATTTTTTTTTTTTTTAAAAAACATTAATAAACAATATCAAATTATTCAGGGGGCTTAAGAGTCCCCCTAAAATGTCATAGATTTTGTCAGAGATTTGTTAAAGATTTTTTTGTAATTAAAAAAAAAATCTATAAAAAATATCAAATTATTTAGGGGGGCTTAAAAACATTTAGGGGGACTGAAGCTCCCCTAAAATCTCAGAGATTTTGTCAGATTTTTTATTTTAAAAAATCAATAAAAAATATCAAATTATTTAGGGGGGCTTAAAAAACACCCTAAGATGTCAGAGATTTTGTCAGAGATTTGTTGAAGATTTTTTTAAAAAATTTTTTTAATCTATAAAAAATATAAAATTATTTAGGGGGGCTTAAGATAAGAACATTTTAGGGGGACTGAAGCTCCCCTAAAATGTCAGAGATTTTGTCAGAGATTTGTTAGAGATTTTTTTTTGTAAAAAAAACCATCAATAAACAATATAAAATTATTCAGGGGGCTTAAGAGTCCCCCTAAAATGTCATAGATTTTGTCAGAGATTTGTTAAAGATTTTTTTGTAATTAAAAAAAAAATCTATAAAAAATATCAAATTATTTAGGGGGGCTTAAAAACATTTTAGGGGGACTGAAGCTCCCCTAAAATCTCAGAGATTTTGTCAGAGATTTGTCAGAGATTTTTTTTGCAAAAAAAAAGCAATAAAAAATATCAAATTATTTAGGGGGACTTAAGAGCCACCCTAAGATGTCAGAGATTTGTTGAAGATTTTTTTTTATTATTATTTTTTTAATCTATGAAAAATATCAAATTATTTATAAGATAAGAACATTTTAGGGGGTCTGAAGCTCCCCTAAAATGTCAGAGATTTTGTCAGAGATTTGTCAGAGATTTTTTTTTTTATTTTTTTGGGGGTGGGAGGGCAGAAGTCCCACTAAAATAGGCCTAATGACGCCACTGGATGGAAGTTATTGTTGATGCGGTCTTCCCGTACATCCTGGCCAGAACAAATTCAGTCCTGTTTCCCACCTTCTCGCAACTATTTGGGGACATGATTTCAATACGTTGAGTTGAAAATGTGAAGTTGGATTTCCGCTAAAGTTCCTCAAAGTGGTGAAATCAATGTTGGTTTTGCCCATTTTTGAACCATTTATTTCCACAGGAAATCACGAACAGTAATGCTTCGTTCATCACAGATAATTCCATACCTGACCGTGATGAGTGAGATTTCTTATTTTTAAATGGAATATTTTTGTAGTTAGAGCATAGAAAACCTTATTTTTTTATTATTAGAGACCTCTAGACATGGAATAATACCCCTATAGTACATGCTTGTAATGAGTAGCTGCGCTATTCATGTTAATCAGCTGGGGAATGTCTTTCTTTCCCGAATGCCAGTGGGAATGTTGCTCCAGGTTCCGTAGATGGCTTCACGGAGGGCATCCACTGCCTGTCCACTTTTCTTCCCTTGCCATCCATGTCCAAATGTTCTCAACTAGATTTACTAGATATGGGGAACATGCAGGATGGTCCAAAAGAGGCAGATTATTCTGTTGAACCAGAGCCTTTTGACGCCCCTGCACAACCGTGAAGCTCCATTGTGGCTCCAAGACAGTACTGCCAATTGGGTTCTCCGACTCAGGACCGGTGACATCATTTGATTTGTGTACCATAACCTTCTAAATATGTTTTTAACATGATTAGAGCCCTCTAGAAATGGATGCCGACTGATCTAACATCTTAAAATGTTGCTGCTGATGGTTTGAATCCAAGTTTTGTTGGACTTTGAGGCGTACTTTCCCGGAAAACTCCGGACCGTATCAGATTTTCTGGAGCACTGAGGCCACTCCAGCCTTCCCGCAGGTCATGCAACGCTCCTCTGGATGCCGGATAGCGGCACGACTACCACGGCGGCGTGTGCACACGGCTCTATAATGTAACATAACATTACTGTTAAGGTGATTGATTGGAGTCTTTGTTCGATTTGGAAGGGAATGATGTTTTGTGCAAGTGATGGAATGGAGGAGAGAGGCTGGTACCCAGCATGAAAAGCTCAAGAGTGACACCATGTGGAGATGGGCGGAAGTGATAGAAGCCGGATGAGGGTCTTTCTTTCTACTTGAGAAAGTATCTCATCTCTGAGTTCCTCACTTAGCCATTCATACTTTTTAATTAAAATTCCAACCTAATAAAAAAAACCTTCCATCTCCTCTCACCTTCCAAGACGTACAGTAGCTCTTCCAAAGAGCCGCGGACTCTTCAGGAACGCCAGAGCAACAACACAAAAAGAGTGTTTGAAGACCTCCCTGACATTTAGACTCTCTGTGAAGATGACTTTGCCTTCTACTATATCGCCTGCGGGAACGTAGTAAGACCCACACTCGGCTTCCATTGATATGCGGCGCTGGAATCCTCAGGGGGAAATTATCATTCTGTTGGTAATGGGAGCCACAACAAGCACCTGCAAAAATGACTTTATTACACGCTGGGCTTCAATAAAACTTTCACACGCACACACTAATGGCCTTAAAGTAGCACAATGTCAAGAGGCTGCATAAGAACACAAACACACACACACACTGACCACAATCTAATATACAGCACCTAAAGAAACTATGACAGAAGAAACTTAGCATACACTCAAAAGGAAAAGTAAAAGGGAACATATTCCAACCCGACTAAAACACCCCCACAATGAAGACATGTCCCTGTGATAAAGGTAGGGTGTCAACAATGACAGTACGTCACACAAGAATAGAAAGACAAGCACACAAGATACACACACACACACACACACACACAAACAAACAGACGTCGCTCTTGTGCTGCCAAAATGTCCCCGCAATAAAAACAGAATGTCAGAAGTTATGTTGCCATACTAGAATAGCATGCTAACAGTATATACATTCGCTCGCCCTCGCTCTTTGTCACTCTCTCACACACACACACAGTTTAAGATGGTCCTATATGGACTAGCCAAAATGTCCCCACAATAAAAGCAGAATGTCAGGAGTTATGCCACACAAAATTAGCATGCTAACAGTATACACACTCACTCTCTCTCTCTCCCACACACACAAACACAGTTTAAGATGGTCCTATGTGGACTAGCCACAATGTAGCCACAATAAAAGCAGAATGTTGGGCGTTATGCCACACAAAAATAGCATGCTAACAGTATATACACTCGCTCGCCCTTGCTCTCTCTCTCACACACACACACAGTTTAAGATGGTCCTATGTGGACTAGCCAAAATGTCCCCACAATAAAAGCAGAATGTCAGGAGTTATGCCACACAAGATTAGCATGCTAACAGTATATACACTCTCTCTCTCTCACACACACACACACACATACAGTTTAAGATGGTCCTATGTGGACTAGCCACAATGTCACCACAATAAAAGCAGGAGTTATGCCACACAAGATTAGCATGCTAACAGTATATACACTCGCTCACCCCCTCTCTCTCTCTCTCTCTCTCTCTCTCACACACACACACACACACACACACAGTTTAAGATGGTCCTATGTGGACTAGCCTAAATGTCCCTACCATAAAAGTGGAATATCAAGAGTGAGCCGCACACCCACATGGTCCAATGTAGGCCCCACGAAAAACATCTTATTTTTTCCCAAATTTTTTTTTCCATTATTATTATTTTTTTTTTTGTGATTTTCACCTTTGACCCTTATTTTACCAGCATGGAGTGGGTGCTTTTTGGGTTAGTGAATCAGATGTCTCTTCATGAAATGCAAAAATCCTTACATTTATTGATTTATTGTTTTTTTTCATCATAACTATGACTTTATATTTCATATTTTCACTTTTTATCTCATAACTGTGACTTTTCATCTCATAAGTATGACTTTTTGTCATAATTTTCTTTTTTTTCCTTATAATTATGACTTTACATCTAATAATTTTCACTTTTTATTTCATAACTGTGACTTTTCATCTCATAACTATGACTTTTTGTCATAATTTTAATTTTTTTCTCATAACTGTGACTTTTGATTTCATAACTATGACTTTTTATCTCATACATTTGACTTTTTATCCGATTTTTCATCTCAAAACTGTCACTTTTTATCTCTTTATCTCATATTTCTTAATGTGCACCGGTCATGACACTTGGGATGCAGCTACCGCCACCTTGTGGCGCTATTACACTACTCACAAGAGGTTAGGGATAGTTTGGGACGAAGGTACAAATAAAGTGTTTCTAATTCTGATTGCACCTGTCCATCATGTTCAATACTACAGTTGTGCATTTCCATAACTGTTTTTTTCAAAGCAACTACATCAGGAGGTTGCCCACAGCCACATTTGTTGATGTTTTTGGATCTACTTTTTCAAGCACTATACAGTCGATGAGAGTTAATTGGAGCCTTTAATGGTCACACGTTGATTGACACATCCGAAGCCAGTCACGAAAATTGTCGAAAACAAGAATCGCCATCCATGACGGAATTCCCTTTGAGCAAGGACACGCAACAATGCTCCGTTCCCAGCTTTCCCGTCCTTTCCTTCTGTGACGGCTGTGACCTCCAGGCAGGTCAGGGAACAATGGCCGATGCTGGCTTTGCATCCCGCCGCCGCAAACATGAGCTTTGTTGTTATATTTAAGGATGACATCCGAGCCCGCCATTGTCTTCGCCGCCATTATTCCACGCCGCCGTTTGGCCCCGCTTGAGGTTTCTTTGATGAAAAAGGTCGCCGCTCAATTGGAAAACAGTCATTAAAATGCGGCGGGTACTATTCACCAGTGCGCTTTGGGTTGAGTTGAGATGGGGTGGGGGTGTGGGGGGGGGGGCAACTCAACCGAGCTGGTTAATCAAAAGTTAATTATATAATTTTCATGCAGATGAAAATGAATCCCAACTCTACAATCATTACGGGAAATAAATAAAGAAACAGGACCAAAACGCTATAAAATGTTCAGGGACCAGGAGGCTGTAAACAATATGAAGTTTAATTTGAGGTAAACAAAGTGGATATCCACCAGAGGGGTGGTGTGGGGTGGGGGCGGGGGCGGGGTAGGGTGGGTCCCGTAAAGGAGAAAGCGAGGTTAAATCAAATTTGGAAACAAGAGATAGCAGCAGCTTTTTGTTGTACGGGCAATTAAACCCGAGCTTGATGAGGAACGCAGGTTGAATGGAATGTTATCTGGGGGGGGCGTCTCTACGTGCGCTACATTGCAACACAAACACTAAAATAATGTTTATGATTGGGACAGGAAATGCCCTGGACATCTTCCCCCTCGTTCTAACTTTGTCAAAGAAGTCCTCTCAAACAGGGAATGATTGCGTTATGCAAATGTCCCAGCGTGGATATGACAGTGAAAGCAGCATTGTTCTTGGAAGTGATGTGTTTTTTTTAATATACAATATATAATGTTCACCTTTTCCCCAGTTGCGTCAGAGTTCAAGCGCTCCGCTCCAACAATGCCAGGCCTCCCCAAAGCCGAGTCGGCGCTCGCTTCATGAATGGCGGCCCCCTCGTGCACCAGGCGATTAGCGTCTTCGGGGGCTTTGCCGCAAAATGAGTTCTCTTTAAAACATATGCCCCCTGCTGATACGTTTCCTCTCCTGATATGATATTCCAAGTTTTAGTAATGAAGCCGGCAATTTGCTGAACGGCGAGGGAGGGAGGGGTGAAAGGGGGGGGGGTGGAAGCGGGATTCAGGAGGGCTTAGCCACCGCTTACATTCCAAATGTGAACAGCGGTCTCCGGAGGAGTTCAACACTTGGAACTTGTAGCAGCGGGACTCCTGTTGCTCGACTTTTATGAATAAACGCGACCTTATGCTAAATTACGGCGCAATAAAAGTCTGGAAAAAAAAAGACTAGGATGAAGTCGTGTCATCTTTTCCTGTTTTAGCGTCATTTCAAGCTGCCTCCTTTATATTGGCAAGGTTTATGTTGCCAATGTTGGCTTCGGGCCTTCAGGGGATACAAGCGCTGCATGTAGTGGTGTGTGTGGTGAATGTGGTGGTGTGTTTATGGTGTATTTATGGTGTATGTGGTGGTGTGTTTATGGTGTATGTAGTGGTGTATGTGGTGGTATGTTTATGGTGTATTTGGTGGTGTGTTTATGGTGTATTTATGGTGTATTTGGTGGTGTGTTTATGGTGTATTTATGGAGTATTTGGTGGTGTGTTTATGGTGTATGTATGGTGTATGTGGTGGTATGTTTATGGTGTATTTGGTGGTGTGTTTATGGTGTATTTATGGTGTATTTGGTGGTGTGTTTATGGTGTATTTGGTGGTGTGTTTATGGTGTATTTATGGTGTATGTGGTGGTGTGTTTATGGTGTATGTAGTGGTGTATGTATGGTGTATGTGGTGGTGTGTTTATGGTGTATTTATGGTGTATTTGGTGGTGTGTTTATGGTGTATTTATGGTGTATGTGGTGGTGTGTTTATGGTGTATTTGATGGTGTGTGTATGGTGTATGTTGTGGTGTATGTATGGTGTATGTGGTGGTGTGTGTATGGTGTATGTATGGTGTATGTAGTGGTGTGTTTATGGTGTATGTATGGTGTATGTGGTGGTGTGTTTATGGTGCATGTATGGTGTATGTGGTGGTGTGTTTATGGTGTATGTATGACGTATGTAGTGGTGTGTTTATGGTGTATGTATGGTGTATGTAGTGGTGTGTTTATGGTGTATGTATGGTGTATGTAGTGGTGTGTTTATGGTGTATTTATGGTGTATGTAGTGGTGTGTTTATGGTGTATTTATGGTGTATGTGGTGGTGTGTTTATGGTGTATGTATGGTGTATGTGGTGGTGTGTTTATGGTGTATGTATGGTGTATGTAGTGGTGTGTTTATGGTGTATGTATGGTGTATGTAGTGGTGTGTTTATGGTGTATTTATGGTGTATGTAGTGGTGTGTTTATGGTGTATTTATGGTGTATGCAGTGGTGTGTTTATGGTGTATGTATGGTGTATGTGGTGGTGTGTTTATGGTGTATGTATGGTGTATGTAGTGGTGTGTTTATGGTGTATGTGGTGTTGTGTGTATGGTGTATGTATGGTGTATGTATGGTGTATGTAAGGTGTATGTGGTGGTGTGTTATGGTGTATGTATGGTGTATGTGGTGGTGTGTTTATGGTGTATGTATGGTGTAGGTATGATGTATGCAGTGGTGTGTTTATGGTGTATGTATGGCGTATGTGGTGGTGTGTTTGTGGTGTATGTATGGTGTATATGGTGGTGTGTTTATGGTGTATGTAAGGTGTATGTAATGGTGTGTTTATGGTGTATGTGGCGGTGTGTTTATGGTGTATGTATGGCATATGTGGTGGTATGTTTATGGTGTATGTATGGTGTATGTAATGGTGTGTTTATGGTGTATGTACGGTGTATGTAGTGGTGTGTTTATGGTGTATGTATGGCATATGTGGTGGTATGTTTATGGTGTATGTACGGTGTATGTAGTGGTGTGTTTATGGTGTATGTATGGTGTATGTAGTGGTGTGTTTATGGTGTATGTATGGTGTATGTAGTGGTGTGTTTATAGTGTATTTATGGTGTATGTGGTGGTGTGTTTATGGTGTATGTATGGTGTATGTAGTGGTGTGTTTATGGTGTATGTATGGTGTATGTAGTGGTGTGTTTATAGTGTATGTATGGTGTATGTAATGGTGTGTTTATGGTGTATGTATGGTGTATGTAGTGGTGTGTTTATGGTGTATGTACGGTGTATGTAGTGGTGTGTTTATGATGTATGTACGGTGTATGTAGTGGTGTGTTTATGGTGTATGTACGGTGTATTTCTGGCGTATGTCAAGCATCGTCTCGCCATGCGGGGACGCCCTCCTCCTCTTCCTCGTCTCCAAGGAGCGTATCAAGCCGAACAAGGTGATTGATTTCTGATAAATTGGTTTAATCGGCAGCTGCTGTCACGGCTTCGTCATGCTTGTCGGTCGCGGCTGCTTCACAAAAGGCAATTTGATCCACTTAAGATGCAAAGGTGCTTTTCTTACTCACCGCTAATGAACGTATGACAAGCAGGCCTCAGACGGAGTCAACAATCTAAGTTGATCACAAAGTTTTATTCCAATTTGACAAGGCCTGAAAGGCTATGAATGACATCAATGCGGTGTTGATGACGCGGTGGGGTGGCGGCGGGGGGGGTCCATGACTGTTGTTGATAAACGCATGAATTGTCTTCACTTATAGGGGAAGCGTTTCTTTCGTTGGAAATGACCGGAATCATGGCCAATCTGCAGAGATTGGAATAAGATCTCTTGAATATTTCATTCCGGAGTCCGACGTCCACTTTAAAAAAAGCTGAAATCAAGCGTGCTTTATTTACTGATGCAAAGAGACGGGGGGAAAATGAAATAAAAAAAGGTAATTGAGCAGTTTGTATATTGTCGCAGCTGCCGTGGAACACAGCGGCACACGTTGGCGTGGTGTACATTAATATTGCACAATTGAGGGAGACATCCGTCATAAATTATGTACAATAAACACTTACTACATTGTATGCTCGACGTCTCTCGTGGGTTTGGGCACTCGCCTCGTCGGGGAGAGACACCACACCCCCTGTACCCATCATCTAAAAGCAGGCGAGGAGGATGGAAAACAAGTTGAAAGCAAACAAAAAAATAAAACAATAACATCAACTTGACTTTATCATAGGAGGGGCGAGGCTGTATTACATGATGAGTTTAGTTTCACAGTTTTTGTTATTGTATGTCCGTCCAATGAAAAACATTTACAGTAATTCCGTCTTTTACTTCATAAAGCCATTTTGATGCTTCAAAATAAATTTATGAATGAATTTATGGTAATGGTAATGGTATAATTTCATTTGAACATGTGTCAGATTACAATTGAATGCATCACATAATCAGTTCACAGTTCCACATGTCCGAAAGGAGTAGGAAGAAGCAAAGCTTATTAAATCCTACCCCTCCGTCTGGTACTTTTACAATCAGTAACTGTTTCATTTGTTCACTTCCTGCTTTCCTAATATAGTTTAAGTTAAAAAAAAATTTGAACATTAATTTTATTTATTTATTATTATTATATATATTATTTTATATTATATATTTATTATTTAATTTATTATATTTTATTTTATTATTTTTTATTTTTACTATTTTTTTATTTTTTGTCTGAGATCATATTTCTCCTCTCTTGTAGAGAAGTATTGGACGACATTTTTAGCTAATTGGTTATTTTTAGCCTTATGCATTATTTTAGCTGTTTGGAGTTGAAGTTGATTTTAGAAATAAGGAGTTCTTGTAGGCCAAAAATATATCAAAAGTGTGCTTAAATACGCAAATATTTAGACTAATAGGCCGAATTCAGCCACATGTGTTTATAAATATATTTATTTGTTAAAATATTCATAAGATATTGTACAACGAATGGGAAAATTACTGGAAAAACTCCCAAACATAAAAGCCCAGCTCACCCTAATGGTTGCCTCCATCTCTCCCACGGCCCTCTTCCCGCCTGGCAACCAGCCGTAGGACCAATGCTGGGCCCAGGCGCCCTGCAGCAGCAAGGCCAACAACAACACGTGCACCAGGGCTCCGCTGCCGGCCTCCATGGGAGCTGCGGAGGAAGCTGCGATGAAAACAATCATCAGCAACGAACACGGACGCCACGCTGCACTCACCTCTCGATTAGCCTCGTTAGCATGTGGCCGCATCAAGCAGAGGGAGGCTTTTTTATAGGTGCCGCCGACAGGATTATAATCCCCTCTCCGCAGGTGTGACACACTAATGGGACGCAAAATGCCACTAATGGAGCCGCCTAAGTGCTCCAACAGGCCGGACGGCCGGCGTCGCCGCGAGGATTCAAACGGCGTGAGACCTGCTGCACGTTAGTGTTTGCATGCACCTGTTAGAAGCCAGACAAAACAGACAAAGCATTTCTCTCCATCTATTATTTATTGGAATCAACTTTGTACAAGAGACTTGGGGGGGGGGGGGGGTTGGGGGGGGGGGGCAGAAAGTTCACTTCTAGAGCAAGGCCAAGCTAGTATTATCCCCACGTATCGTAAATGCTCCAATTATTACCTCAAAAGCAATCTGTGGCTGTAGGAAACCTACTCGCTTGATGTACCGTACCTCTGCATGCGCTTTAAAATGTTAAAATGTTGTATGTCGTGTGCAACATATGTCATAATTTTGAATAAATTGACCATGTGGTCAACGAGCGCAAATATTTGCGTTCCACTTTTTCATGCACTCCTCATCATTGCTTTGCTTTGCTCTCCTATCATCGTCCCGTATAGAATTGGAGCACTTAGGGCAGGCAGGAAGGCAGGTAGGGGTGCCCAGACATGTCCCCCCCTGCCCCCCGAGGGCCACTGCATCTCAGCTTTTACTCTTAATATGTAGACTTTATTCTTATAAAAGGGGTCTGTAGTTATGACTTTATTTCCATAATATTTTCACTTTAGTGTGATAAAATTATAATTAATTTCACATAAGTTGCATTTTTTTGCTTTATTTGTTTCTCTTAATACAAGTTTTTGTTTAAAATTAATACAATACTTCATATTTATACTTTACACTCCTAAAATGACATTATTTTTCATTATCTTTCCTCATAATATGATATGTTTATTCCAAGAATATTTTGACTTTATTCCCAGAATATTTTCACTTTAGTGCGATAATATTATAACATTTCTCCAACCTAATTTTACAGAAATTGCATTTTTTTTTTGCTTTATTTGCAGTTTTTGTTTAAAAATAAAAAAAAATTCCTGAATATTTCTACTTAAAGAATATTTTGACTTTATTCCCAGAATATTTTCACTTTAGTGCGATAATATTAACTAATTAATTAAATAATGTTTAATTAATATTAAATAACATTTCCCCAACTTAATTTTACATTATTTTTCATTATTTTTCCTCATAATATTTCAAGAATATTTTGACTTTATTCCCAGTATATTAGAACTTTTTCACCAGCCTAATTCCCGACAACTTGATTTATTTTTGTTGTCATATTAAAACAAAAACATTTTCTATGTAATATTTCATTAATATTACTAAAATATTACAATTATAATAATTATAATTACAAATATAATTTTACTAAAATGACAACTTTTAAAAAAAAATATTTGGACTTTATTCTAAAAAGGAAAAAAAAAGATTCTGTAATTTTTTCCACTTTTTCTTGTATGTTCTATTCAGGTAATTATAAATTCATATCCCAGAATATCTTGACTGGTAACACTCCACATATTCTAACCATCGTTGTTTACTAAAATTGCGTTATTTTTTCCTCCATTATTTGAGTTGTCTTGTCAACAACCGTGGACCACAAATGACCCTCGGGTCACACGTTGGGCACCCCCGATCTATCTATTACAATGATTTGGATTTCAAAGAATGGCACTCTCATAAAGCTTAGTGACGACCACAATAACGCAGGATATGATGCAATAGCTTACAACAGCAAGTCTTACTATGGCAGTAATTATGAATTAATTTGAATTAATTAAT
Source organism: Doryrhamphus excisus (assembly GCF_037039965.1). Lineage (NCBI taxonomy): Eukaryota > Metazoa > Chordata > Actinopteri > Syngnathiformes > Syngnathidae > Doryrhamphus > Doryrhamphus excisus. Next base: position 2,094,745 of record NC_136376.1, read on the forward strand.
TCATAAGGTTTTTGCAGAAATGTTGTGGTATCATCCCACTGAAGTATTATCCTTTTATCGCAAAATGTGTCTAAAAATGACGGCGCTCATGCACTGTTTGGGGCTATTTCTTAATATTTTTAGCTGCGTGTAGCCATCAAGTACAACCGTCATGAAGTCATACACAACAACATGGACGCCGAACTTAAAATGTCATGTGGCTTACGCTTCAAAAGTCAAAGCGGTGTCAAAGCGGCGTCACCGGATGACAAATTGGACACGATTAGAAGTGTTTTTCCTAATCAAAACGTGCATGCTGGAGAAACGGCCAACATGTTAAAAGCGTAATTGGATACCAAGGGTGGGCTGCGGGGTTCCCGGGGAGGAGGGGCGTGTGAATGACATGTTTTGACTTGGAGTTATTAGACATTATTTCCAATATGGGTTAATGGCATTTTGCAGTGTCAGGCACTGAAGCACTAAGTAATATGGCCACGGGCAAGAGAAGAAAGTTGCTGAAGTTGAGTAAAATGACAAGCGACAGCGGCTGCTAAGTTATTCATAGGCCAACACAGTCAGATGCCTTTTCAATGGGATGCTTTTGTTAGCCGATGTTGCTTATTTCAGCCGATAAACACGCTTGAACATTTCTACTTACTTACTAGATTGGACTGAAAGGCATTGTGGTCGCTCAGAAGCGTACTACATCGTAGGAAAGTGAGTATTCAAATACGTACGTTTACTCTACAGTCATGTATTCAACACATCAAACTGACATAGTATTAGAAACCAACAAGTAGAATTAAATCCTAGATGTTTTCCTATGGTACAATATGATACAAAATGTAAAAAGTATTACCTTAGAAAACATACATTCAAAAACAACAAGAAAAAAAAAAACAATTGCATCATCATCCGAAGTTATTTAAAGTTGGCGTAGTCGGAGAAGATGTCCACAAAATCCTGCACCACTCGGTAGCAGAAGTCGTACTGCTCCTGGAGACAACGTATAAACAAATAAAGCTAGCTTAACGATGATGGCGTTTCCCATGGCGGCGATAATGTAAACACGCAAACGTTACCACGGTCTGGACCATGTGGGGCCGCTGCATGCGTAAACTCTTCACCGTCTGGAAGACGTCCAGCAGACCCTCGGCCTTCACCCGCTCCAGGATGTTACTGAGGGCGATGAAGGTCCCCGTCCGACCCGCGCCGGCACTGAGGGACCATAATAGGTGGAGATATGTCACATGACTGAATACTTGCAGACATAGTCGTTCCAAAGACTTGACTTTTGTTGGGTCCAGCCAAAAATAAGCCATGAAAACCATGGGACGGGGGGGGGGGGTGTACAGGATCTGAATGAATGTAGTAGATATTAAAAAAAAACATCTAAAAATATCCAAAAATCCCCCAAACAAAACAAAGAATTTCCCTACATAAGATTTTTCAGAGATTTTTTTGGTAAAAAAAATAAAATAAATAACTAAATATCAAATCAATAATTATCAATTATTTAGGGGGGCTTAAAAGTCCCCCTAAAATGTCAGAGATTTTGTCAGAGATTTGTCAGAGATTTTTTTGTAAAAAAAAAAAAATCTATTAAAAAAATCAATTAAAATTATCAAATTATTTAGAGGGTCTTAAAAACATTTTAGTTGAACTGAAGCTCCCCTAAAATGTCAGAGATTTTTTTTGTAAAAAAAAAAAATCAATAAAAAATATCAAATTATTTAGGGGGGCTTAATAACATTTTAGGGAGCTGAAGCACCCCTAAAATGTCAAAGATTTTGTCAGAGATTTGTCAGAGATTTTTTTTATTTAAAAAAAAATCTATTAAAAAAAACCTATAAAAATCATCAAATTATTTAGGGGGTCTTAAGAACATTTTAGGGGAACTAAAGCTCTCCTAAAATGTCAGAGATTTATCCAGAGATTTGTCAGAGATCTTGTTTGTAAAAAAAAAAATCTATAAAAAATATCAAATTATTTATGGGGGCTTAAGAACATTTTAGGAGGCTGAAGCGCCCCTAAAATGTCAGAGATTTTGTCAGAGATTTTTTTTTTTAATTAGGGGGCTTAAGAACATTTTAGGGGGCTGAAGCGCCCCTAAAATGTCAGAGATTTTGTCAGAGATTTGTCAGAGATTTTTTTAAAAAGAGATATTCTTTGTAAAAAAAAATTTATTAAAAAACCTATAAAAATTATCAAATTATTTAGGGGGTCTTAAGAACAGTTTAGGGGAACTGAAGCTCCCCTAAAATGTCAGAGATTTTGTCAGAGATTTGTCCGAGATTTTTTTGTAAAAAAAAAAAATCTATTAAAAAAATCAATTAAAATTATCAAATTATTTAGAGGGTCTTAAAAACATTTTAGTTGAACTGAAGTTCCCCTAAAATGTCAGAGATTTTTTTTGTAAAAAAAAAAAATCAATAAAAAATATCAAATTATTTAGGGGGGCTTAATAACATTTTAGGGAGCTGAAGCGCCCCTAAAATGTCAAAGATTTTGTCAGAGATTTGTCAGAGATTTTTTTTATTTAAAAAAAAAAATCTATTAAAAAAACCTATAAAAATCATCAAATTATTTAGGGGGTCTTAAGAACATTTTAGGGGAACTAAAGCTCTCCTAAAATGTCAGAGATTTTGTCAGAGATTTGTCAGAGATTTTTTTAAAAAGAGATATTCTTTGTAAAAAAAAATTATTAAAAAACCTATAAAAATTATCAAATTATTTAGGGGGTCTTAAGAATATTTTAGGGGAACTGAAACTCCCCTAAAATGTCAGAGATTTTGTCAGAGATTTGTCAGAGATTATTTTTGTAAAAAAAAAAAAATCAATAAAAAATATCAAATTATTTAGGGGGGCTTAAGAACATTTTAGGGGGCTGAAGCGCCCCTAAAATGTCAAAGATTTTGTCAGAGATTTGTCAGAGATTTTTTAAAAAAAAAAAAAATCTATTAAAAAAAACCTATAAAAATCATCAAATTATTTAGGGGGTCTTAAGAACATTTTAGGGGAACTAAAGCTCTCCTAAAATGTCAGAGATTTTGCCAGAGATTTGTCAGAGATTTTCAAAAAAAAAAAAAAAATCTATAAAAAAAAACCTATAAAAATCATCAAATTATTTAGGGGGTCTTAAGAACATTTTAGGGGAACTAAAGCTCTCCTAAAATGTCAGAGATTTTGCCAGAGATTTGTCAGAGATCTTGTTTGTAAAAAAAAAAAATCTATAAAAAATATCAAATTATTTATGGGGGCTTAAGAACATTTTAGGAGGCTGAAGCGCCCCTAAAATGTCAGATTTTGTCAGAGATTTTTTTTTTTAATTAGGGGGCTTAAGAACATTTTAGGGGGCTGAAGCGCCCCTAAAATGTCAGAGATTTTGTCAGAGATTTGTCAGAGATTTTTTTAAAAAGAGATATTCTTTGTAAAAAAAATTTATTAAAAAACCTATAAAAATTATCAAATTATTTAGGGGGTCTTAAGAACAGTTTAGGGGAACTGAAGCTCCCCTAAAATGTCAGAGATTTTGTCAGAGATTTGTCCGAGATTTTTTTTGTAAAAAAAAAATCAATAAAAAATATCAAATTATTTAGGGGGGCTTAAGAATATTTTAGGGGGCTGAAGCGCCCCTAAAATGTCAGAGATTTTGTCCAAGATTTGTCAGAGATTTTTTTAAAAAGAGATATTCTTTGTAAAAAAATCTATTAAAAAAACCTATAAAAATTATCAAATTATTTAGGGGGTCTTAAGAACATTTTAGGGGAACTGAAACTCCCCTAAAATGTCAGAGATTTTGTCAGAGATTTGTCAGAGATTATTTTTGTAAAAAAAAAAAATCTATAAAAAATATCAAATTATTTAGGGGGGCTTAAGAACATTTTAGGGGGCTGAAGCGCCCCTAAACTGTCTGAGATTTTGTCCGAGATTTGTCAGAGATTTTTTTTGTAAAAAAAAAATCAATAAAAAATATCAAATTATTAAGGGGGGCTTAAGAATATTTTAGGGGGCTGAAGCGCCCCTAAAATGTCTGAGATTTTGTTAGAGATTCGTCAGAGATTTTTTTTGAAAAAAAAATTAAATAAAATCAATAAAAATAATATATATCAATAAAAAATATCTAATTATTTAGTAGGCTTAATGACGCCACTGGTACTGATGTACTTCATCTCCATGTGTCTTTTATACAAATACAAAGAAATGATTGTATATTCTAAAAAGCATTTCGGTCCCAGATTTATGGGGACATTTTGGATTTTTTGGGGTTCTATTTGTCTGCAAATGCGGTGACGTGACATCGTGTCACGGTGCGAGCCACTCACGCTCCAAATGTGCGGGTAGACGCCTTTCACGCATCAGAATCCAGAAGTTTTCCAAAGAAGAAAAGGTGACCTCTGCGTGGGCTAATGGTGCTAATAATCCCCCCCACTTAAGAGAGGCTAATCCGAGCGCTAACACTAATCAGTGTGGAAGGTGAGTGTTTGACAGCGCCCGTGTTTACAGCGACGGCGGGATGTAGTGATGTGCAATTTGGACGTCGAGGGATCGCCGAGGGTTAGCCCCTCTCCCGGGAGGCGGGGGGCGGGGGGGGGCAGCTTTAAAAAGCCCCTCTTAGACAAGCGCTGATGAAGGCAAAGAGGGGAGTGATGACACCATTTCCTGTCGTTAGCTCATCTTATCAGATTAATCATAGTGGGAGTCAGAGGATATTTCACTTTGAGGGCTTTTAATTGACTGTGAATGGCGGGATCGGGCCCATCCCAGCGGGCCGCCGCCGCCGCCGCAGAATCACTTCACCTGAAGCTAGGTTCTGATCAAAGCTTTGGCTGCTAAGTCTTTATAAAGGATCACATACGTGGTTTAGGCATAAGAACGGCGGCTCCAGTGAGGCAACACCGGGACTTTATTGTAACAGACGTTCCGGAAAAAGAAAAACGCATCGCTTAAGCGGGAACTCCTCCCAGTATCACCCACGGAGGCGGCGAAAGGCGACCGACGCCTTGTTGGCTTGCACGTCACGCCGCAGCCGAGTGTCAAAGCGAGGCCTCTCACCTGCAGTGCACGACGATGGGACGGTTTCCAGATTGCTGCTGCTGCCTCTGCACCGACGCGATGATGTCAATCATCCCTCTTCCTTCCGACGGTATTCCGATCTCGGGCCAGCCGTGGAAGTGGAAATGACGGACGTGATGTGACCGGTTCTCCTAGGTCGGAGACACGGGAGATGTTAGTTTGAGGGTCTGAACCTGCTGGTCTGGAGATGCAGTACATGACTTTGATTGGACGGGACCTAGTACATATTATTTAGAAAAAAATACAAGGAAAGCATCTTCATCTAGTTTTTTTTTTTTTAATGCAACCCCCCCAAATGTAACTAAATAACACCTTGGATTATAGTTTTGTCATCTATTTAAAATAAATAAAGAAAATGGTGGCATTTTGCACTGTTTTTTAAATAAAGATAAAAAATGGAGATACATGTACTGCAGTAGTAAATCTCCAAATACTATGCATTTTATACATTCATTCATTTTCTACCGCTTATCCTCACGAGGGTCGCTGGGGTGCTGGAGTCTATCCCAGCTGTCTTCGGGTGAGAGGCGGGGTACACCCTGGACTGGTAGCCAGCCAATCACAGGGCACAAAATGCAGAGTAAAGATTATTTCAGCCTAAAACCGACCAAACTTTTTATTTAAAAAAAAATAAAATTTACTATTTTGGGTAATCGCGTATAAATGTGACTATAGGGGTGCTATTTCATGTCTAGAAGGCTCTAAGAATTCATTCAATCATTTAATTTCGATAACTATAGGGGTGCTATTTCACGTCTGGAGGGCTCTAATAATTCATTCATTCATTTAATTTCTACCGCTTATCTTCACTAGGGTAGCAGAGGGGGTGCTGGAGCCTATCCCAGCTGTCTTCAGGCAAGAGGCGGGGTACACCCTGGACTGGTGGCCAGCCAATCACAGGGCACATATAGACAAACAACCATTCACACTCACATTCATACCTATGGACAATTTGGAGTCGCTAATTAACCTAGCATGTTTTTGGAATGTGGGTAGGAAAACCGGAGTACCCGGAGAAAATGGCCCAGTGTGGGATTGAACTCGGGTCTCCTAGTTGTGAGGTCTGCGCGGTTACCACTCGCCGGCTGTGCAGCGCGAATAATGTTTTGTTTTTATTTTTTTATTTTTTTTTAATACATGAATAATCCCACATTTGGAGATACATTGTTTGTTTTGATTATTATTATTATTTTTATCACATTTCCTTGCTGAGTGGACAAGAATGAAGAAATATACATATATATATACATATACATATACACATACATATATATATATATATATACATATATATACATATATATATATACACACACATATGTATACATATATATATATATATATATATATATATATATATATAGACAAGATGAAGTACATACTGGCCTGCAAGTGAGCAGCAAGTCTTTGAGCGTGAAGGCTTCCCCCTGCGAATCTCCACTCAGCTCCACGGCGTAGTCTCCAAATGTAACACTGCCCTCTAACGGCCAATACTGGAAGGACTTCTCCTGGTGGGAGGCGTTTGATAATGCACTTCAATGCAGGAATAAGCAGAGGACGCGGAGAGAAACGCGTTGCGGTATAAGAAGCGAGCGGCGTGCTGCACCTGCTCCCTCTCCTTTAGTTCAGTGAGCATAACGATCGAGTGGCACCTCCACTCCCACACCATCCTCCAGAAGTCCTCCGCCGTGTGAGACAGGGGGGCCTGGGTTGCGATGAAATAGTCCTTCTGCCTGTAGCCCTGCGGGGCACACCATATCATCCGGTATAACAACCAAACAAACAAACACTTGGGAGCGCAGGCGAAGCGTGATACAGTATTTTGCATGGATCCAGCAGGAAAGCAGGAGCTTGTATGGGAAAATCTATAGAGGAGGTCGTGGAGGAGGTGCTTACGTCAATAAAGGAGGCATTGATGTAGTCGGTGAACTCCTGACCTCTTTTCACTGACAGAATTACTCGGTTGAAATCATCTGTGCCAAGAAAATAGAAAGTTTTGGAATTCAGGACGTCCAAAGCAAGAAGAAGAGAATGTCTGCGCTCAGTTGGGAATTTCTGTCTTATACGCGATTTATAGCGAATGCAGAGCAGTCATTGGGCTGCCAAAGTAGCGGCCATACCGCTGATGGCCGGCGTAAGCGTGGTTCCACGTCGTTAGGCTGACTTTGATAGCTGCTCTGGGATGTGATGTATTATGGAAGCGTCTGGGAACGTATCAAAGTATTCCTTACACGGGATGATCTGAAGCACGCGGTTCTTCTTCATGTTGGCTGGAAGATTCCCCGTTCTCATGTTCTCCTTCATTATGCGCACATTGGTCAGCTTCTGAAAGGCGGAGGGGGGAATGGAGGGATTGATCACACGTAACGTACAGTACAGACTCACTGGACACTTCATTAGGTACACCTGTCATCACCCGTCATGGTCATATTTGGCCTTCAAACAGGGGGCAGGGTTGTTATCAGTGGCGTCATTAGACCTATTTTAGGGAGGCTACAGACTCCCTAAATAATTTGCTATTTTTTATTGATTTTTTTAATTCTTTTTTTTTTTTACAAAAAAAATCTCTGACAAATCTCTGACAAAATCTCACATGGAGATGAAGTACATCAGTACCAGTGGCGTCATTAGGCCAATTTTAGGGGGGCTGAAGCCCCCCCCCTAAAATGTTCTTAAAGCCCCCAAAATAATTTTATATTTTTTCTTGATTTTTTTTTTTTTTTTACAAAAAAATCTCTGACAAATTAGGGGTGCTTCAGTTCCCCTAAAATGTTCTTAAGCCCCCCTAAATAATGTGATATTTTTAATTGATTTTTTTTAAACAATAAAAATCTCTGACAAATCTCTGACAAATCTCTGACAAATCTCTGACAAATCTCTGACAAATCTGTGACAAATCTCTGACAAATCTTTGACAAATCTCTGACATATTAGGGGCGCTTCAGTTCGCCTAAAATGTTCTTAAGCCCCCCTAAATAATATGATATTTTTAATTGATTTTTTTAAACAATAAAAATCTCTGACAAATCTCTGACAAATCTCTGACAAATCTTTGACAAATCTTTGACAAATCTTTGGCAAATCTCTGACATATTAGGGGCGCTCCAGTTCCCCTAAAATGTTCTTAAGCCCCCCTAAATAATATGATATTTTTTATTGATTTTTTTTTAAACCAAAAAAATCTCTGACAAATCTCTGACAAATCTCTGACAAATCTCGGACATATTAGGGGCGCTTCAGTTCCCCTAAAATGTTCTTAAGCCCCCCTAAATAATATGATATTTTTTATTGATTTTTTTACAATTGATTTTTTTTTACATAAAAAATCTCTGACAAAATCTCTGACATTTAGAGGGACTCTTAAGTCCCCCTAAATAATTTGATATTTTTCATTGATTTTTTTTTTTTTTTGCAAAAAAAATTCTGACAAATTTCATATAATAGGGCAAAAGCAGGCTAATAAGCAAGCCAATAAGCAGGCTAATACTAGCCTACTACTACAACTACTACTACTAGTAGTAGTAGTAGTAGTAGTAATAACCAGAAGAAGAATAATGATGATAGTAATAATAATAGGCTAATTAATAATATAATAATGATTATTGTATCACTGATCACTGTCCAGCGGTTTTGCAGTGTAAATTGTGTGTACTTGTGTACATTTAATGGTGGCCTAAAACTATTGAGTATCACTAAAAGTGGGAAAGTTATATCCCGGTTCTTGTTTCTTATTTGTTTTTTTTCATATCCTGTGCATCTCCAGCGGGGCTAAGCCCCCCCCCCCCCCCTGTCCTCAGAACCTAGTGACGCCCCTGGTTGTTATTACTCTTATTATTATGATAGAAAGTCATATCAACATTTATATGGTCATGTAGTTGTCCAATAAGGATGAAAAGGAGTTTTTTGAGAGATGATTCTCTCAATATTTCAATCCAGAGATATTAAAGTTGTTGTTTATCATTGAAACATATGAAAGAGATATTATTTTCTACATAATCTGAATGTGTTTTTGATGGTATTTTGTAATGTAGCAATGTTCTACACTTGGAATGCCTTTTGGTGTTCCAACTGTGGTCACCCGAGATATATCCCAGGTGTACCTAATGTAACGACCCGGGAGTTTAACACGCTAAAACATCTCCAGGCTCAACTAAACAACAAGCAAGTTGTAATGACGAGAGAGGAGAAGAGGAAGATCTTCCCACTGAGCTCCAGTTAATGCGACGTGGCAGATGGAGGCACCTTGTAAAGCTTTGTTATTAATGTCGCTGCTGCTGCTCAGAGCGCCACCCTGGGCCAGATTTCAGGGGGGCGGGGGGGGATTACCGCCATGTTGGGACGATTCATTATTACTGAAATGTTTAAAACTCTGGATCATCCTACCCTGAACTCCTCCTCCAGGCCCAGTCTGTCGTGGGGGGCTCTGGTGTTGTGGAGCCTGTGGAGATGTCCCTCCAGGGAGCACACATCCAGCTCGGTGTCTCCGTACAGGTAGTACTCCAGCAGGGCCTGGTAGATGAACGAGTACTGCATCTGAGGGAAAGAAACACAAAAAGGGAGTCAAGACCAGACCTCCTCCTCCCCGCCTCCATCTTCTCGCCTCCCACCTCCTTCCTTCCAGTATCACTGACAGTTTGTTTTGCTGGCTTTGTATGTGCCTGCACCACAACAGCGGAGCTCAACTGTCAGTGGCGAGGCACAGCGGGTCAGCAGGGGTCAACGCTTACATCGGTCTGGATGAGCTGACAGCGCTGCTCTCGTATTCTGCTCACAAAGCCGAAGACGTCCACTCGCTGCTCCATGTGCATCATGTCGATCATGCTGTCAATGACAATGAACGTGCCCGTCCTTCCCACACCGGCGCTACAAACACACAAACACACAAAAACACACACACAAACAAGAAGGGCAGCACCTGTCAAGTAACTTGTAAGAGCGCTGGAAAGAACATCATGCACTTTTCTCACGAAAAACAAGACAGGTGAAAAAATATCAGGTTTCCACCAAACTTTGGAGGATTGAAGGAGGAAGCTGGTACGTTTTTGGCGACAGTCTGGATAAAGGGACGGCGGCGGGGTAATAAGGGACAATTTTCAGGTAAATGTTTTAAATGTACACTACCACTACTCACTTGCAAATGTCTTTGTTTACCAAAGAAAAACACATTTTAGATCGCTAGATTATTATAATAATAATAATAATAATAATTATTATTATTATTATTATTATTATTATTATTATAGATTATTGGAAAAGCCATCTAAAAATCTTAAAACTAAAACTAAAATCTCTTACCATGCTGTTAACTACTCCCTTCAGAGAGCAGCACAAAGTGGGTCTAACAAGGACACAAAAACGCTGCACAACTGTGCAAGAAGACAAATATCAACAACAACAACAACATTTCCGATTGTTCTTGTTGGAAGTAAGGGAAATTTACTTAATCCGTTCCAGGGTCAAACTGTCACCAGAATACACATTGACTGCATTCTTAAACGAGAACACTGTCTTTGCCTTTCACACAGAATAAGTGGGATATTGTAGTGACGACATATCATCCAAAGTATAAAATACTTACACTACCGCTCAAAAGTTTGGGATCACTTGCAAATTTCTTTTAGAAAAGCCATCTAAAAATCAAAAAACTAAAACTAAAATTGAACTACTCCCTTAGGAGGGCAGCACAAACTGGGTCTAACAAGGACACAAAAACGCTGCACAACTGTGCAAGAAGACAAATATCAACAACAACATTTCCGATTGTTCTTGTTGGAAGTAAGGGAAATTTACTTAATCCGGTCAAACTGTCACCAGATTACACATTGACTGCCTTCTTAAAAGAGAACACTGTCTTTGCCTTTCACACAGAATAAGTGGGATATTGTAGTGACGACATATCATCCAAAGTATAAAATACTTACACTACCGCTCAAAAGTTTGGGATCACTTGCAAATTTCTTTTAGAAAAGCCATCTAAAAATCAAAAAACTAAAACTAAAATTGAACTACTCCCTTAGGAGGGCAGCACAAACTGGGTCTAACAAGGACACAGAAACGCTGCACAACCGTGCAAGAAGACAAATATCTGCACTAAAAATGCACTAAATAGTAGCCGTCAAACACCAGTGTCAGTATCAACAGTGAAGCGGCGACTTCAGGATGCTGGACTTCATAGCAGGACTGCCAAGAAAAATCCAGATCTCAGACTGAATTAACTAATCTAATCTAAATGTGTGGAACTGCATAGCATATACGATACACTGTACATGGAAAAGTACTGAGAAACACTTCTGAAGATCGTAAGAAAGACAATACTACCTTAAAGGCCACATATTATACTCATTTTGGGCCCTTTGAATTGAGTTGTGGACTCCTATAGAGCAGCTACACACAATTACACACAGAAAGCTTTCTAGATCTTCCAGGTGTATTTCCTTGGATTTCATTTATTCCATCCACAGCCTAAATGATCTAAAATGATCTGTACTGAAGGGGATACTTTGTGGGATTGAATGAGTGTAATTGTGTAATTGACTTAAATCCTAATTGTTCATCTTACTTGTTTCCTTACTTTGTGGGAACAGTTTGGGAAAAGTGCCTTTTCCTTTCCGTAAGGTATGCTTGAGTGAATTTAATATAGAAGAACTGTAAAACGTCTATTTTATGAAGTGGAAAAATTAAAAATCAGTCACCTCTGACTTCCCAAATGGGTATAAATACCCCAAAAAAAACAAACTCCAGAATAACGGAAGGTAGTACCGGGACCAAGTCCACTTTGACTTCCATTTCCTGTCGCCGTAATGACCAGGTGTCCCACTACTTTTGCCCAAATCGTGTGCGAGTCCCACGTGCATCCATAAAAGCAGATTTACAAGGGTCATTCCAGCAGATGGGTGCGTTCAAGAACAACAGTGAGCACCTGTTGCAGCAGTTGTTCCAGTCAAAGAGAGCAGACAGACAAAGGTGCACACATGCACATACCAGGCCTGGTCCTGGTACTTACAGTATCATTAAACCCCCCCTGGCAATAAATCACCCTTAAAGGACTGCCATGACGTTTTAAGACGTGTCGTTAAAGCGTGCAGGGTTCGAACAATTGTAACCAAGCGACAGCTTTAACATTAGAAACGCTGCATAAAGACGTCAGTGACAATGGCGGACGCCAACGTGACCCTCACCTGCAGTGCACCACAACGGGCCCGGCGTACGGCGGGTTGACTGCTTTGACCTTCTTGAGGAATTTCAGCATGCCGATGGGCGAGAACGGCACCCCGAAGTCTGGCCAGCTGGTAAAGTGGAGCTGGGTGACCAAGCACGGGGCCCGGGGTCCATCGCTGCCCTGCTGTGAAGTAGAATAATGCTCAGTCTGCGTCCGCTACACTGACTTCATCACTTCCTTTGGCGGTCAAATGGCGCCCCCTACGATGTGGATTTTATATGTATTATAGAGTAGTACCGTATTTTCTGGACTATAAGTCACTCCGGAGTATAAGTCGACTATAGGGGTGCTATTTCATGTCTAGAGGGCTCTAGTAGTTCATTCATTCATTCATTGTAAGGTCGACCGCTGTGCAGCCCTGGTCGCAAAAAATGCGACTTATACTCCAGTGCGACTTATATATGTTTTTTTTTTTACCCAATTATGCATTTTTTGGCCTTGTGCGACTTATAAATACATAATAAATAATTTAAAAAATATTGTTAATTGTTTATTACACAAGAGGAATTTAAATGTAATTATTAAAGTAAAGTTATTATTAAGTAAAATTATTTTTAACACAAAATAACAGACAGGATTGGTAGGCTTTTGTAAAGGCAAACAAGTATAAATTAAACTATTTTCAAAATAAAATGTGAAGATTTATTTTGATGTACATTTTTAGATTTAGGTAATTTAGTAACAATGGAAACAACAAATAAAAAATATATATTGATTATGAAAAGTAATAAGACAGAGGTTCCATGTGGATTTCAAAATAATAGTTATGTTATAGTTTGGTAAAACATAAGCAGTTCCATAATAAATCATTTAAAAAATATTGTTAATTGTTTATTACACAAGAGGAATTTAAATTTAATTAATCAAGTTAAGTTATTATTAATTAAAATTATTTTAAACGCAAAATAATAGACAGGATGTCATTGGTAGGCTTTTGTAAAGGCAAACAAGTATAAATTAAACTATTTTCAAAATAAAATGTGAAAATGTATTTTGATGTACATTTTTAGATTTAGGTAATTTAGTAACAATGGAAACAACAAATAAAAAATATATATTGATTATGAAAAGTAATAAGACAGAGGTTTCATGTGGATTTCAAAATAATAGTTATGTTATAGTTTGGTAAAATATAAGCAGTTCCATCATTCCAATTATTAAAAAAATATGTTAATTGTTTATTACACAAGAGGAATTTAAATTTAATTATTAAAGTTAAGTTATTATTAATTAAAATTATTTTCCATGCAAAATAACAGACAGGATGTTATTGGTAGGCTTTTGTAAAGTATAAATTAAACTATTTTCAAAATAAAATGTGCAAATTTATTTTGATGTACATTTTTAGAACAATGGAAACAACAAATAAAAAATATATATTGATTATGAAAAGTAATAAGACAGAGGTTCCATGTGGATTTCAAAACAAAAGTCACAGAGGGTATATATAAAGTATATCTGCAAGGACTCCGCCATCAAACTGAGCAGCACAGCCACCAAAAACACTTTGCACCAGTTGCGTGAGCACATTAAACACATAACTATATTGATTTGATTTTTTAATCTTACATACAAGCTTTTAATATCCTGGATTGTTTTTCCTGCCGCAGTTTTTTCCTTATTTATGACATTTTTTATACTATTACAATGTACTTAAGTGTTTGAAAGTCCCTTCGGGGAACGCTACTTTTTACGTCCTCTCAACGCAGCTTTATTAGATGCTTAATTTTTAATAAGAGATCGCTATTAGGTGTATGTATTTTTAATGTCATTTGATAACCAGAGTTGGCTCAAAATGCTGTATTAAATATTTTTACTGTATGTCTAATTAGAGACAATGTCCCTTTAAAAATTATTCAGCGCGTATGCTGGCGTGTAATTACATTTTTAATAAAGAAATTTTAATTTTAATGAAAAGAAATGATATGTTTGACTTACATATTGAATGCAGAACTTCCTGACTGTGTAGTCCACCAGCACGGTGACGTCCTCCATCGCCACTCTCATGTTGCCGTACATCCAGCAGCCTTTCTCCGGCCAGTACTGATAACATTTGTCCTAACGAGACAATGTTTAATACACATTTTGCATGATTTGTCGTCTTTATTTTCCTGCAGTGCACGGCCAAATCCGAGGCGTTTGACTTTGCGTGTCCCCTGTCAGTCAATAGCGTCTGTTTCAAGTCGTTAATGAGCTCCTCAGGCTAATTATTATCAAGCCTCTCAGGATCTTATCAACAATTATTCCATCATTGATCCCCAGCTCTTCTTCTTCTGCTGGTGTATCAAACCTGCGGAGCTGACAATTGATCAGCGCTTTGAAGTGCAGCTCATGCAAAGTAATCCGTAACCCGGCGATGATGTGATTAGATTGTCATCAAGGGGGGGAGAGAGGTCAGATAAATGACAACAAATGAAAATGATAACCAAATAACGATTAATCGTAATTTATTCAGAACAAACCTCTTTTCTTTCTTTTAGATTTGTCAGCATCACGATGGTTGTGGTCTTCTGCTCCCAAATCATCCGCCAGAAGTCGGCCACGGTCTCCAGCTTTGGACCTGAAGTGTTGGAACACACAAACATCATCAATAGGTGGACACGGCAATTAAAACTATTGTATATTATATACAATGAATGGGGAGCAGTTGGAAATGATGACCACTAGAGGGCGACAATGTGCATGTGCCAACTTCTGTTGGACCTTTTGGGTTGTCAGCCCTGAACACCCCCAATTAAATTAAATGTTTTTATCTTAATATTTTGACTTTATTCTTGTAAAAAGGCTGCTGATTTTACAATTTTTGCTGCTATTGAGTTTTTTTTTGTTTTCTTGTATTTATATACAAGTATCTAGTATTACGTATATACTATATTTATTCATTCATTTTCTACCGCTTATCCTCACGAGGGTCGTGTGGGGTGCTGGAGCCTATCCCAGCTGTCTTCGGGCAAGAGGTGGGGTACACCCTGGGTTTGGGTGGGTTTTCTCCGGGTACTCCGGTTTCCTCCCACATTCCAAAAACATGCTAGGTTAATTAGCGACTCCAAATTGTCCATAGGTATGAATGTGAGTGTGAATGGTTGTTTGTCTATATGTGCCCTGTGATTGGCTGGCCACCAGTCCAGGGTGTACCCCGCCTCTCGCCCGAAGACAGCTGGGATAGGCACCAGCACCCCCTCCGCGACCCTTGTGAGGATAAGCGGTAGAAAATGAATGAATGAATGAATGAATGTACCTTTGGGTGTTAAGTTGCTGTGTGATGCTTTTAGTGTTCTTAGAAAAGTGTTCTGTGTAAGATGACTGTTATGTTGTTGTACTGTTATACAGAGTAATTTGCTGTGGCTCTGAAGTGAATGATGTCACAAGATTAGAATTTAGCCATAATTTAGCCATAATTTAGAAGGAATTTCACGGAATTTCACGGAATTTACAGTATAGTGTCATTTTTGGATTTTTTTTATTGTACTTTTCTTAAAAAATAAAGTTAAATTCTCATGTTGTTCTCATCGACCCAACGTGGTGCAGTGTCTGCTGCCCCCCCCTACCCGCCATTAACCTTTTCTACGACTACCCTCCCACGTTGCGTAGCATCAAAAGTCACTTGACATCTTTTGACGCTGAAAAAAACTCCAAGCTCTCGCTACGGAAACTTGAATTTGTATTTACCTTGAGCTGCAATGAATTTCTTCTTTTGTTTGAACCCCTGCAGAAAAGAACACCAAGTTAGCGGAACGTCAGCCGACATTATTGAGGTCATATTTGGATAACGTAACGAAGACGTACGTCAATGTAGGATGCATTTATGTAGTCTGAGCACACGTGTCCGAGATGACCGCTGAGTACTACTCTAGAATGGTCGTCTGCGGGAGAGGAAAGGAAATAAACGGCGTTCCAGTCAAGGTGAAAGGTTACTTTGCGGAGCGGGCTCCCTCACATGGTAAAATGTTGGGGTATCTGTTTTTGTCTCTGTTGTGCTCTTTGCTGGCCTCTTCGAAGGAGCCGTGGTGGTAGTAGCACGGCAGCGACTGCAACAACAAAACCATGGTAACGTTTTTAGGACCACACCCCGACACCAACGAGTGCGACACCAACGCCTTACGTTGAACTCCTCTCTGAAGAGCTTGCCGTCGTCCGCCGAGCGTACGCGGTACTCGTCCTCCAGCGAGTCCAACGAAATGGGGAAGTACCTCTTGGAAGGCGAGGGCGACCTGGGGAGGAGCACCACTCTTTGCTCTCCTGTGTTTAAAAAGGAATATACGGCGGTCAGAGGGCTAACGATTCCCAGTAGGGACCATTACGAGCCGGCGTTGCACCTGCAACAACAAGCCAGGCGGCCATTAAGATTTCCCACTTCTGCGGATCCATGACAGGAATGATTTCTCCACTCGTAAACACCGAGCCACCTCGGACCGCGGGAAACTGCCCCGGCTCCAAATTTTCCGTTTATTTATATATTTTGTCCACTTAAAAATGAAAGTTTATACGGTTCCCGCCGTGCTGGGAAAAGTAAGAGACCGCCACAAACCTCTCCAGACCCCACAGTGGGAGTTGCTCCAAGTCCATAAAGAATGTCAATCTACGTTTTCATGCCGGCTGGTGATCACGCTCTAATACCTTGTTCCTCCAGGAAGCCATTGGGAATCTTTTTATCCACCGACTTCACCAGAGCCTTCCTGTGGTTCTTGAACCTTAAACGGCGGAGAAAAGAGAAGATTAAAGGAAGGAATATGTGAATAAAGGAGAATGAAATGAAGGTGGCCGAGATCCACCATGTGAGGGAGACCAAGTTGTTCCTCCTCATGGTGTCAGCAAGGAAGACAAGGAGGACCCGACCTGACCTTCTCCTTTTGGTTTGCTTTGCAGCTGTTTACCCACAAGGCATTGCTAACAGCCTCCTGCTGCTCCACCCTCCCAAAACGCAGATTCCAGAGTCAAACCATAATATTCATTTAAGGGAAGAAAGGTAAAATTTGGAAATAGCTGCTGAATGCCTTTGATCTAATAATTAAATCAAAGGCATAATTAGATCTAATAATTAGATCAAAGGCATTCAGTATTCTGGAAAAATAGAAACGTCGGGAAAACGTGTTGTGACGTGGATAATTGCATAAATGTCCTTAATTATTGACTGCTTTGATGCTTGAAAATGCTATGTAAATGTACAGTATTTGCTAAATGCCTTTGATCTAATTCAAAATAATCAAAATAAAGACTACAAGCTGGAGATCATTTACTAGCAAAGTAAACTCAGATGCTCTTCCTCATACGTCATCACTGACCATCCATCTTTAACATCTTTAACCTTCTTTGCGATTGAGTTACCTGAGGCAATAGATGGTTAGCAGGACGACGATGATGAGGAAAAGAGACAGGATCAGCGTGGAGGGCAGCACGTGAGCCCCCTGATGGGTGGGGTTTCCTGTATAGAAGAGGAAATAGCTCCTATTAATTTCACTTTTTTCCACTAAGGAACAAAAGTTAGCAACACATACAGTGCAGCAGGAAACAAAAGTAAGCCCCACAGTCAGTAAGAAACAAAAGCATGCAACACTGGTAATAAGAAACAAAATTAAGAAGCAGAGTCACTGAGGAATAAAAGTTAGCCACACATACAGTGCAGTAGGAAACAAAAGTAAGCCACACAGTCAGTAAGAAACAAAAGCATGCAACCCCGGTAATAAGAAACAAAATTAAGACGCACAGACACTAGGGAACAAAACTTAGCAACACATGCAGTGCAGTAGGAAACAAAAGTAAGCCACACAGGCAGTAAGAAACAAAAGTATGCAACACTGGTAATACGAAAGAAAATTAAGAAGCAGAGTCACTAAGGAATAAAAGTTAGCAACACATACAGTGCAGTAGGAAACAAAAGTAAGCCACACGGGTATGCAACACCAGTAATAGGAAACAAAATTAAGACGCAGAGTCAATAAGGAACAAAAGTTAGCTACACATACAGTGCAGTAGGAAACAAAAGTAAGCCACACAGTCAGTAAGAAACAAAAGCATGCAACCCCGGTAATAAGAAACAAAATTAAGACGCACAGACACTAGGGAACAAAACTTAGCAACACATGCAGTGCAGTAGGAAACAAAAGTAAGCCACACAGGCAGTAAGAAACAAAAGTATGCAACACTGGTAATATGAAAGAAAATTAAGAAGCAGAGTCACTAAGGAATAAAAGTTAGCAACACATACAGTGCAGTAGGAAACAAAAGTAAGCCACACAGGTATGCAACACCAGTAATAGGAAACAAAATTAAGACGCAGAGTCAATAAGGAACAAAAGTTAGCAACACATACAGTGCAGTAGGAAACAAAAGTAAGCCACACAGGTATGCAACACCAGTAATAGGAAACAAAATTAAGACGCAGAGTCAATAAGGAACAAAAGTTAGCTACACATACAGTGCAGTAGGAAACAAAAGTAAGCCACACGGTCAGTAGGCAACAAAAGCATGCAACCCCGGTAATAAGAAACAAAATTAAGACGCACAGACACTAGGGAACAAAACTTAGCAACACATGCAGTGCAGTAGGAAACAAAAGTAAGCCACACAGGCAGTAAGAAACAAAAGTATGCAACACTGGTAATATGAAAGAAAATTAAGAAGCAGAGTCACTAAGGAATAAAAGTTAGCAACACATACAGTGCAGTAGGAAACAAAAGTAAGCCACACAGGTATGCAACACCAGTACTAGGAAACAAAATTAAGACGCAGAGTCAATAAGGAACAAAAGTTAGCTACACATACAGTGCAGTAGGAAACAAAAGTAAGCCACACAGTCAGTAAGAAACAAAAGCATGCAACCCCGGTAATAAGAAACAAAATTAAGACGCACAGACACTAGGGAACAAAACTTAGCAACACATGCAGTCCAGTAGGAAACAAAAGTAAGCCACACAGGCAGTAAGAAACAAAAGTATGCAACACTGGTAATATGAAAGAAAATTAAGAAGCAGAGTCACTAAGGAATAAAAGTTAGCAACACATACAGTGCAGTAGGAAACAAAAGTAAGCCACACAGGCAGTAAGCAACAAAGGTATGCAACACCAGTAATAGGAAAACAAAATTAAGACGCAGAGTCAATAAGGAACAAAAGTTAGCTACACATACAGTGCAGTAGGAAACAAAAGTAAGCCACACTGTCAGTAAGAAACAAAAGCATGCAACACTGGTAATAATAAACAAAATTAAGACGCACAGTCACTAGGGAACAAAACTTAGCAACACATGCAGTGCAGTAGGAAACAAAAGTAAGAAACAAAAACATGCAACCCCGGTAATAAGAAACAAAATTAAGAAGCAGAGTCACTGAGGAATAAAAGTTAGCCACACAAACAGAAAGAAACAAAACAAGCCACACATACAGTGCAGTAGGAAACAAAAGTAAGACACACAGTCAGTAGGAAACAAAAACATGCAACACTGCTAATAAGAAACAAAATTAAGACGCAGAGTCACTGAGGAATAAAAGTTAGCAACACATACAGTGCAGTAGGAAACAAAAACAAGCCACACAAGCAGTAAGCAACAAACTTGTGCAACAGTGGCAGTAAGAAACAAAAATCCTCTTCAGTGTTTACCTGCCGTGTGGTTGCCATGAGAAGAACCGTTGACGACTGCAGAGATCCCAATCAGAAACAACACCATCGTCTCTGTGGAAAAAGCAGAATCCAGCCATGTTAACGGGCCTTGCAATTTCGCACTACTTCCACTGGAGGGCGACAAATCAACGTGAAATATCTGCAAAGTTAGAGGCTTCAAAGTGATGCCTGCTATTAATAGAAAAACACACAAAGGCTAGCTAATACTTCAAATAGAAAATTGCATCATAAAAATAACAACAGTGCTAAGTTAATAATTGGAGATTGTCGCTAACGAGACAATTAAATTAATGAGTTGCTGCAGGTGTACCCAATGAAGTGTCCACTATGTACATACTAGTATATGAAGGCCACTGATGCTGTATGAGCGGACACAGGATTGTGTTCAAGTCCGCATATGCCCGGAATCTAGGTTATAATCTTGACCAGATGGTGTTTTTCCTCTCACTGCGGAATCCTGTTTTGTTTTTTTCCCCGCCTCGCATCATTGCTTCCCGGGTTCCATTCTCACTTGTCCTTTTTATATACTTTGACGCCGGAAGCTGTTGGTGCTTTATTTGGGACACAGCGAGCGCCTCTTTTAAAGGGAAAGTACACAGCGGGCCTTCATAATAACATATAAGAATATGAGTTATGGTATTATTTCATGTTATGTCTTATTATCTCCAGAAACGTATGGCTTGATATTGGCATTGATTTGCCTTTTTGTGCTGCAAATGAGTTCTGCCGTGGGAATAAATTGGGGTCTAAATGGCTTTGAAGCCAGAAGTGAGCGTCCTAATTCATCGTCTGTTAGAAGGTCCTTTCTTGTTAGAGAAGAATGACATCCTTCATTGTGCCAATTTACTTCCTCTTCTGGGTCATCCAGGGGCCTAATTTGTGATGTTGGAGAGCGCCGGGGGGAGGGTTCACATAACAGGAAGTGAGCTGCGCTTGTGTCAAAGTGTTATTGGACGACAAATGAGACTTGGATTTAATGTAAAATGTTAAAATGTTCATGAAATCAGCTCATGGTTTGTCAGGAAATGATGAGAAATCATAAGGGCAGCTATGACAGGATATTACATCACATGATCTCATTCATGTATGCATGCATGCCTGCAGATGTGTCCCACAGCCAAAGGATGCCGACTTCATACGTGGTGCCCCACTATGAGGGCGGAGGACCCAATCACCCCCCACCATCTCTTGAGTGCTAACAAGTTGACCGTGTCGACAACTGAACCAGAACCAGCCTGCACGGGCCATGCAGCATGCAGGCAGAACGTCATGGCAGCACGTCATGGCAGCGGGAAAGGAACTGGGAAAATCATCCAAAGTCATGAGACCAATTTAGGAACAAACGGGATCTGAGTTCCAAGGATGTTTTCTAACTGAATGTGTCATTTTGTTCATCGTTTTCTATTGACCACGTGGCTTACTTTTGTTTCCTACTGCACTGTACGTGTGGCTAACTTTTGTTTCCTACTGCACTGTACGTGTGGCTAACTTTTGTTTCCTACTGCACTGTACGTGTTGCTAACTTTTGTTCCTTGGTGACTCTGCTTCTTAATTTTGTTTCTTATTACCAATGTTGCATACTTTTGTTTCCTACTGCACTAAATGTGTGGCTAACTTTTGTTTCCTACTGTACTATATGTGTGACTAACTTTTGTTTCCTACTGTACTATATGTGTGACTAACTTTTGTTCCTTAGTGACTGTGCGTCTTAATTTTGTTTCTTATTACCAATGTTGCATACTTTTGTTTCCTACTGCACTAAATGTGTGGCTAACTTTTGTTTCCTACTGTACTATATGTGTGACTAACTTTTGTTTCCTACTGTACTATATGTGTCACTAACTTTTGTTTCCTACTGTACTATATGTGTGACTAACTTTTGTTTCCTACTGTACTATATGTGTCACTAACTTTTGTTCCTTAGTGACTGTGCGTCTTAATTTTGTTTCTTATTACCAATGTTGCATACTTTTGTTTCCTACTGCACTAAATGTGTGGCTAACTTTTGTTTCCTACTGTACTATATGTGTGACTAACTTTTGTTTCCTACTGTACTATATGTGTCACTAACTTTTGTTTCCTACTGTACTATATGTGTGACTAACTTTTGTTTCCTACTGTACTATATGTGTCACTAACTTTTGTTTCCTACTGTACTATATGTGTGACTAACTTTTGTTCCTTAGTGACTGTGCGTCTTAATTTTGTTTCTTATTACCAATGTTGCATACTTTTGTTTCCTACTGCACTAAATGTGTGGCTAACTTTTGTTTCCTACTGTACTATATGTGTGACTAACTTTTGTTTCCTACTGTACTATATGTGTCACTAACTTTTGTTTCCTACTGTACTATATGTGTGACTAACTTTTGTTTCCTACTGTACTATATGTGTCACTAACTTTTGTTTCCTACTGTACTATATGTGTGACTAACTTTTGTTCCTTAGTGACTGTGCGTCTTAATTTTGTTTCTTATTACCAATGTTGCATACTTTTGTTTCCTACTGCACTAAATGTGTGGCTAACTTTTGTTTCCTACTGTACTATATGTGTGACTAACTTTTGTTTCCTACTGTACTATATGTGTGACTAACTTTTGTTTCCTACTGTACTATATGTGTCACTAACTTTTGTTTCCTACTGTACTATATGTGTGACTAACTTTTGTTTCCTACTGTACTATATGTGTGACTAACTTTTGTTCCTTAGTGACTGTGCGTCTTAATTTTGTTTCTTATTACCAGTGTTGCATACTTTTGTTTCTTACTGACTGTGTGGCTTACTTTTGTTTCCTACTGCACTGTATGCGTGGCTAACTTTTGTTCCTTAGTGACTCTGCTTCTTAATTTTGTTTCTTATTACCAGAGTTGGATACTTTTGTTTCTTACTGCCTGTGTGGCTTACTTTTGTTTCCTACTGCACTGTATGTGTTGCTAACTTTTATTCCTTAGGGACTCTGCTTCTTAAATTTGTTTCTTATTACCAGTGTTGCATACTTTTGTTTCTTACTGACTGTGTGGCTTACTTTTGTTTCCTACTGCACTGTACGTGTGGCTAACTTTTGTTCCTTAGTGACTGTGCGTCTTTTTTTTTTGTTTGTCATCACTAGTGTTGCATACTTTTGTTGCTTACTGACCGTGTGGCTTACTTTTGTTTCCTACTGCACTGTATGTGTGGCTAACTTTGGTTCCTGAGTGACTCTACTTCATAATTTTGTTTGTCATTACTAGTGTTGTATACTTTTGTTTCTTACTGACTGTGTGGCTTACTTTTGTTTCCTACTGTACTGTATGTGTGGCTTATTTCTGTTTGTGTGGCTAACTTTTTTTATTCCTTGGTGACTCTGCTACTTAATTTTAATTCTTATTACCAGTGTTGCATACTTTTGTTTCTTACTGACTGTGTGACTTACTTTTGTTTCCTACTGCACTGTATGTGCGTATTTATTAATCAGCGCTGCCTTTGTGGCGCAGTAATTCTCGATCTTCTCCATACTGAAGGAAGCGTAGCAAGCAGATGTTATTTGAAGCAACATTTGATAAAGATGGTTCCTGTAAACAAGGCAAATGTACCATAATGCCTTGGCGGGCCACTAATGTGATTACCTCCTACCTCTGGTACCAGCTTGGCATTAAAACGATGCCGTGATTGGAGCGTGGCATCCATCCGTGCATGATGCAAGGCTAACAATGAACGCACAGCAGCAAGCTGGTTAAAGCTCGAGGCTGATTCTTCCCGCCGACGAGCCCTGCTTTTTATTACATGTAGTGAAGCGAGATTGAGGTCAAAACGCTGATGCTGAGAAGATGTTTCATCCATTTTAAAAGGCCAGAGGTTTTTTCCTTATACACGCTTAACCTAACGGAACATCTTTCTTTTTTTTTTTTGCAAAAAAAACCCCAAACCTCATTAGTTGCATATGCAAAAAAATATTCATTTCCTGTATATTTTTATGCAAACACCAGCGCAGGAGTCTTAATATTTAAAATGAAGCATGATGAAATTGACCTCTGCACCTCATTTAAAGCGCTCTTATAAATAATGGAGCTATAGGAGGGGAGGGAGAAACATAATGATGTCATTTCCACATAAGACGCATGCTGATACAAGCTACTCATTATTCTAATGTATGCTATGGAATTTAAATATCATGAATAAAGTTAAATATTGATTTAAATCAATGTCAGGGATCTTTAATAATGATTCAAATTTGCATGAAGATTTGTTGTTGCTCTTGCTTGGAGTCGCGGGTTTCTAAGCATGTTCATCTTTATTATTATTACGCTCTGGAAAAATTTTTTATCGTAAAAAAAACAAAAAAAACCTCATTAACTCAACCTGGCGCAATCCCAAGGTTCGTTATGTGAGTATGCAAAATAGCCAAAATGATATATGATTTGTATTCTTATCCGCTTGTGTTCTTTTAAGGATGTGCGATGCCTGTTTATGTTAATCCCGCATTAACTGCAGTTAATCTACTTGAAGGCCTCTCAGCACTGCTTTCCCGGTAAAGTAATAGGATGTTTACACCTTCCTACATAAGCGCACACAATAACACGCCAAGTAAAGGAGGCGTTTGAATATTTCCCCCATCTATTTCACAGTCACTCCTGCAAATTGGAAACAGAAAAATAGCATAAACGCCCCGAGAAGCTCCTTGGCGGAGTTGATTTTAAAAGGTTAAACTCCATAAATCCCCGTGCGGGTCCTGATGAGAAGGCTAAAAGGTGCAAGCGAGACTGTTGGCTTTTATGGACTACTTAGAAGTTAAGTACGTTACGTGGAATTGCATCTAATCGCACCTACTATGTCATCCCCTTGTATAATTATGTGCTTACAATGTTATGCCCTTTCATTAAAACGCGCATTAAGTGTGAGCCTCCCGTGCAATAAAACAATTCATGCTGAGGTAGTAATCGGCACGCAAACACTTGAAAACTTAATTTGGGTGCAATCATGTCGGAGAAATTCAATGCATGGCTTTTAGTAGTTGAATATATGCTACTGAGAGTAGCATTTAGCATCCTTGCTACAAAGTATATGATACAATATCAATGCTTAATTCATTATTATGCAGTAATTATCTTATAACACAATTATATTGTATTATTGTGGTGTACAACAGTATATATGGTAATATGGTAATTGAATGCATCACATAATCAGTTCACAGTTCCACATGTCGAAAAGGAGTAGGAAGAAGCAAAGCTTATTAAATCCTACCCCTCCATCTGGTACTTTTACAATCAGTAACTGTTACATTTGTTCACTTCCTGCTTTCCTAATATCATTTAAGTCTTTTTTTATTTGTTATTATTTATTTTTTTATTTATATGACTTATTATTTTATTATTTATTTATTATTATTATTTATTTATAATTTAAGTAAAAAATATATTTTATTAATTTTTTTAAATTTAATTTTGTATTGGTATCAGTGATTAAATGACGACAATGCAAAGCTAAACGTCTATTCTATTGGCTACTACTCTATCTATTAAGACAAAAGTTTCCAAAGTGCGGCTCGGGGGCGATTTGTGGGTCGCAGCTTTTTCGTGGCATGCTCTAAAAATAAAAAATAAAAAAACAACACTTACACATCCAAAGGAAGCCAGCGTGATGAGATATCAGAAGACGCATCCGTCCATGGCAGCCGTGTGATCTTCCCTTTTTTTCCTTTTTTTGGTTTATCCCAGCCACCGTCCTCTTTTAGTCA
This sequence comes from Doryrhamphus excisus, assembly GCF_037039965.1. Taxonomy (NCBI): domain Eukaryota; kingdom Metazoa; phylum Chordata; class Actinopteri; order Syngnathiformes; family Syngnathidae; genus Doryrhamphus; species Doryrhamphus excisus. The sequence continues at coordinate 2,120,353 of NC_136376.1, forward strand.
CATACTTTCCGACGTGTCGATATCGGGTGAAGAAATTGGGATGAAGGCACATTGAAGGATGAGAACCTGAAAACACAACAAAGAAAAATCAACAATTATTGGTTTCTGTTTACGTCTTTTTCCTACGTCTGTGCTTTTATTTTGTTAGTTCTGTTTCCTTTCCAATGTGAGTTTGTTTGGTACAATTCCATGTGACTTCACCAGCAAATGAAGTATTTCATCACTTGTAAAGACACACTTAAAGTACTCCTCAGTGTACTCACAATCCAAGAAAGTCATAATAACGAGATAAAAAGTGTAAATAATACACTTTTTATCTCGTTATTATGACTTTCTTGCTCATTATTTACACTTTATCTTGTTATTATGACTTTCTAGCTCATTATTTACACTTTATCTCAAAGTTTTGACTTTTTATCTCATAATTTCCACTTTTTATCTCATTATTTTATTTATCTCTTGTTATTTCAACTTTTTATTTCATTATTATGTCTTTCTATCTCATAATTTCAACTTTATCTCGTATTTTCCACTTTTTATCTCATAATTTTGACTTTTTATCTCATAATTTTGACTTTTTATCTAATAATTTTGACTTTTATCTCATAATTTTGACTTTTTATCTCATAATTTTGACGTTTTATCTCGCAATTTTGACTTTTTACTTGTTATTTCTTTTTATCTTGTTATTTTGACTTTTTATCTCATTATTATGACTTTCTATCTCATAATTTTGACTTTTTAATCTCATAATTTTGACTTTTTATCTCGTAATTTTGACTTTTTACTCGTTATTTCTTTTTATCTTGTTATTTTGACTTTTTATCTCATTATTATGACTTTCTATCTCATAATTTTGACTTCTAATCTCGTAATTTCCACTTTTTATCTCATAATTTTTTTCAACTTTTTATCTGGTTATTTCAACTTTTTATCTCATTATTTTCCATAGAATTCACCCAAAATGCCTGCTTAATAGTTGATGTATTTTATTGCTGTTGTTGATTAATTTTCTAAATATTATTACCTCTGGATATACGCCACTGTAAATATCGACAATTAAATGATGACATGGCAATGCCTAACGTCTATTCTATTGGCTACTACTCTATCTATTAAGACAGGAGTGTCCAAAGTGCGGCTAGGGAGCCATTTGTGGGTCGCAGCTTTTTATTGGCATGCTATAAAAATAATAAATATAGTAATTAAGGGAAATATTGTAATATCACATAAAAAAATTCAGTTTCTGTTTCTTGGATAGTATTGTCCGGGGGAAACAATCAGTCGACAAAATGAACTTATCCGACCTAGTTTGGGGCGTGTTGCAAAAATGTCCCAATAAAACGTCATCCCAGCTTATTAAAAATGTTTTCATACAATATATTCACACAAAAGGTTGCAGTGTCAAGTTTTATTCCCTTGCTTGAACGTTAAAGAGGAAGTCCCGCCTCCTTTGTAACACACCGCCTGGCCCTTTTCCCGCTATGGCCGCACACACTGTACGCACTATGACACTATGAATTCTGGGTGTTGTAAACGTTCAGGTCATATTATTTTAACACCTTTCCAACGGATCATTAGTGTTTTTATGGAGCGAACAGGAAGTGGACATAAAAATGGCGGCTTGCATTGGCACGTATTATAAATATAACACCGCTCATGTGACTCATGAAGGTCGGAGCACAATCACGGTCCGGCTGCAAAGCTCACATGACCTATGACCTAAATCCTTTTAGTAGATCTGTAAAAAGTAGGACATTGTGGCGAACTCTGATGAGACGTATCGGCGTACCGCAGCTTTAAGACAATACAGGGTGATAATTGCGATTAAAAAAATCTAAGTTATTCATATCCTCACGGCCTAAAAAAATCCACTGTTCCAGAGTGATGTTCTCCTTTCAGGCCTGCGTTTCCAAGGAGGCGCACGTGTGCACACTTCCTCATCCCACTGACGAAGAGGCCAAACATGGAGGCTCGTTAAAGTTTGATGGCGTCACGCTGGCTGATTCCATCATTAATTCATAGAAGAAACACGACCGAGCGCCATGATGAAATAAGCATCGCTTTCCTGCAAAATAGTAACACACATCGGGTGCCTTTTCTCGTGGGTTACATCAACCGTACCATGTGACGCCCCCCCCCCCACACACAACTCATAGTGTATACAAAAAAACATGCACGGTCATTACTCGTTTATAGCGGTTAATTGGTTCCAGTCAGGCGGCACGGCGGTCAAGTGGTTAGTGCGCAGACCTCACAGCTAGGAGACCAGGGTTCAATTCCACCCTCGGTCATCTCTGTGTGGAGTTTGCATGCGTGGGTTTTCTCCGGGTACTCCGGTTTCCTCCCACATTCCAAAAACATGCTAGGTTAATTAGCATGACTCCAAATTGTCCATAGGTATGAATGTGAGTGTGAATGGTTGTTTGTCTATGTGTGCCTATGTGTCTATGTGTACCCCGCCCCTCGCCCGAAGACAGCTGGGATAGGCTCCGGCACCCCCGCGACCCTTGTGAGGATAAGCGGTAGAAAATGAATAAATGAATGAGTGAATGTACCTTTGGTTGTTAAGTTGCTGTGTGATGCTTTTAGTGTTCTCAGAAAAGTGTTTTGAGTAAGATGACTGTTATGTTGTTATACAGTCTTGCCCGAAGACAGCTGGGATAGGCTCCAGCATAAACAACACAAAAATTGTTGTTTTACATGAAAATAACTATTTATTTACTAAGACCTGGGTTCAATTCCACCCTCGGCCATCTCTGTGTGGAGTTTGCATGTTCTCCCCGTGCATGCGTGGGTTTTCTCCGGGTACTCCGGTTTCCTCCCACATTCCAAAAACATGCTAGGTTAATTAGCATGACTCCAAATTGTCCATAGGTATGAATGTGAGTGTGAATGGTTGTTTGTCTATATGTGCCCTGTGATTGGCTGGCCAAAATGAATGAATGAATTAATTTTTTCCAGTCATGTTGGCCACTCAGTCAGGAGATCGGGAAGACCTGGGTTCGATTCTCCGCTTCGGTATCTCCATATGGACTTGGCATGTTGGGTTCATTGGCGGCTCTACATTGTCCATAGGTAGCTGGGATAGGCTCCAGCATACCCCCCCCATAACACCCATATTGTCACCTTTACACTCCATCCATCCAAGCATCCATTTTTTTATTCTGCTAGTGTCCTGGACTGGTGGCCAGCCAATCACAGGGCACATATAGACAAACAACCATTCACACTCACATTCATACCTATGGACAATTTGGAGTCGCTAATTAACCTAGCATGTTTTTTTTTTTTTGGAATGTGGGAGGAAACTTACACATTAGCAACTTACATGTTGACGGAATATGGAGTGTCTAACATTAGCTCACGTAGCGTATTCCCAAGGCTAACAGGAAGTGGGCCAAGCTGTCCAATCCGACGGCGTTCTAGAAAGTGACACCATAGCTTTTAATGTAGGCCGTGCAATCAGGGACAGGAAATGAAGGTTATGTCAGCGTGGTTGTTGTCAATGAGGTTATGGCCAATTGATAATTCATGAATGAGGTAACAGTTATGACAGCCGATACTCCTCGCTGTGTCCTGCTAGAATTAGACTTCCAAGCATAATTCCACAGTCTAATGGCGCCTTAGCATAATTCCTCGTTGTCATTGTCAGTTTTGGGTTGATTCTGTCGGGTTTGCAGATTTCATTTCCAGGTATAAGTGGTCCTGGGAATACAACGGTGATGTTGCGTTTGGGTGTAGAACACCTAAATGGACTAGCCGCTTCACAATGTGAACTCACCAGCAAATGAAGTATTTCATCACTTGTAAAGTACACTTAAAGTACTCCTCAGTGTACTCACAATCCATGTCTGCACAGGAGAGAAGAGCTGCTGCTGTGACTCTTACTACTACTAAGCTTATTATTATTTTATCTATTAAACATAATCTATCTATCATCAATATCTATCTATGAATAATAATCTTATTATTTACACTTTTTATCTTGTTATTATGACTTTCTATCTCATAATTTCCACTTTCTTATCTCAAAATTTTGACATTTTATCTCGTAATTTTGACTTTTTATCTCGTTATTTCAACTTTTTATGTCATTATTATGACTTTCTATCTCATAATTTCGACTTTATCTCAAAATTTCGAGTTTTTATCACATAATTTTGAATTTTTATCTCATTACTTCAACTTCTTATCTTGTTATTTCAACTCATTATCTCATTCTTATGACTTTTTATCTCGTAATTTCCACTTTTTATCTTGTTATTTCGACTTTTTATCTCAAAATTTTGACTTTTTATCTTGTAATTTTGACTTTTTATCTTGTAATTTTGACTTTTTATCTTGTAATTTTGACTTTTTATCTTGTAATTTTGACTTTTTATCTCGTTATTTCGACTTTTTATCTCGTTATTTCGACTTTTTATCTCGTTATTTCGACTTTTTATCTTGTTATTTCAACTTTTATCTCATTATTATGGCTTCTATCTCTTATCTCAAAATTTGGACTTTTTATGTCGTCATTTTGAATTTGTGTGTCTCATTATTTCAACTTCTTATCTTGTTATTTCAACTTTTTATTTCATTATTATGACTTTCTATCTCATAATTTCAACTTTACCTCAAAATTTATCTTGTAATTTTGATTTTTTATCTCATTATTATGACTTTCTATCTTTATCTCAGAATTTTGACATTTTATCCCATTATTTCAAATTTGTATCTCGTTATCGGCTTCTTATGAATCACATGACCTCATCATCTTAGGTCATGTTTAGGTTTCCGACAGTTTTGAATGCATCCTGCAGGCGTCACTAGTGTGCACGCTGTACTACACTCCACTGTACTACACTACACTGTACTACACTCCACTGTACTACACTACACTGTACTACACTCCACTGTACTACACTCCACTGTACTACACTACACGCCCATAGCGCGCCCCCCCCCTGCCCCCCTCCCTCCTGTCTAGACCGGTACACGTCTTCCACACACACCCAGTAAACGCCCCCTCTTATTATATTGATGTTTTATTTCCTATATAACATCTCGGTTCCACACGACCCCTCCCACGGTTGCATTGTTGATGCTTTTCATTTGCTCCACTAACCTATTTCCGGCACGGCATCTTCACCATCATCATCACCATCGTCTGAAGGAATGGCAGCGTGGATGACAACATCCGTCGCGACGCCTTGACCGCTAGTGGCTTCCTGGTCGTCAGCGATGCGATGTGGCAGTCCGGTCCGGTTCCGATAGAGGACAGAGATAAACATCTTACCGAGTGTAGGGGGGGGGGGGGGGCAGCAAGCCTGTTTTTTACAGGAATGTGCGCATCTTACCGTACAACATCACACCACGCCACAGCCGATGATGATGATGATGATGATGAGGGTTAGGGTTCCGGATGCTATGTGGTTCCGATCCTGGGTGAAAGAAAAGGCTTGAAAACGGAGCCGGGTTAGCAGGGGAGAGGGGGGGGGGGGGGGCATTAGCTGCGGTTTTGGGTGAGGATGCGCCTGCTGCCTGCGCTTAGCCGCGTTATGGCAGCCTCGGTGGAGCCTGCAGACCCCCCACCCAACCACCCACCCACCCCACCCACCGTACCCGTCTTCTTACACCACCTCCCGGCTGCAGGAGGACTCACTAGCCCCCTGCATTCCTGTATCATTCCTGCTTTACTTTATTATATATACATATAATATGTATACTATATAATATGTATACTGTAGCCGTGCTATAGCAGTAAATATACACTTTTTATGACAAATCACATTGCTCTATTTTAATAACCAAATATGATTCATATAAGAGGCTACAGTCTTATTGTAGAGCTTACATTTACAGCAGGTGTGTCCAACATGTGGCCCGCGGCTTATTTTTATTGGCACATGGTATCAAAACAACAATAAACAAAAAAAAAATACACAACAAAAATGGGAAAAATACTGCAAAAAGGCCAAATGTAAGCAGCAGAATCTGAAATCAGGGGGGGTCACTAGGTTCTGAGGACAAGGGGGGGGGGGCTTGGCTCTGCAACCATTCTGTCAAGTGGACAGTGATCAATTATATATAATTATTATTATATTATTTATATTATATTTATATTATTAGCCTATTATTATTACTATCATCATTATTCTTCTACTGATTACTACTACTAGTAGTAGTAGTAGTAGTATAGCTAGTATTAGTCTGCTACTACTACCAGTAGTAGTAGGCTAGTATTATCCTGCTTATTGGCTTGCTTATTAGCCTGCTTTTGCTCTATTATATGAAATTTGTCAGAGACTTTTCATTTTTCATTAATTAGGAGGGCTTAAGACCCCTCTAAATGTAAAAGATTTGTCACAGATTTGCCAGAGATTTTTTTTGTAAAAAAAAATATATTTTTTGTGTAAAGAAAAATCTATAAAAAATATACAATTATTTAGGGAGTGCCCCTAAAATGTCAGAGATTTGTCAGAGATTTTTTTTGTTAAAAAAAATCTATAAAAAATATAAAATTATTTAGGGAGTCCCCCTAAAATGTCAGATATTTTGTCAGAGATATTTTTGTTAAAAAAATAGGGAGTCCCCCTAAAATGTCAGAGATTTTGTCAGAGATTTGTCAGAGATTTTTTTGTTTTAAAAAAAAATCTATAAAAAATATAAAATTATTTAGGGAGTCCCCCTAAAATGTCAGAGATTTTGTCAGAGATTTGTCAGAGATTTTTTTGTTTAAAAAAATCTATAAAAAATATAAAATTATTTAGGGAGTCCCCCTAAAATGTCAGAGATTTTGTCAGAGATTTGTCAGAAATTTTTTTGTTTAAAAAAAAAATCTATAAAAAATATAAAATTATTTAGGGAGTCCCCCTAAATTGTCAGAGATTTTGTCAGAGATTTGTCAGAGATTTTTTTGTTTTAAAAAAAAATCTATAAAAAATATAAAATTATTTAGGGAGTCCCCCTAAAATGTCAGAGATTTTGTCAGAGATTTGTCAGATATTTTTTTGTTTAAAAAAATCTATAAAAAATATAAAATTATTTAGGGAGTCCCCCTAAAATGTCAGAGATTTTGTCAGAGATTTGTCAGAGATTTTTTTGTTTAAAAAAAATCTATAAAAAATATAAAATTATTTAGGGAGTCCCCCTAAAATGTCAGAGATTTTGTCAGAGATTTGTCAGAGATTTTTTTGTTTAAAAAAATCTATAAAAAATACAAAATTATTTAGGGAGTCCCCCTAAAATGTCAGAGATTTTATCAGAGATTTTTGTAAAACTTAAAAAAATCTTAAATTATTTAGGGGGACTGAAGACCCCCTAAAGTAGGCCTAATGACGCCACTGGCTGAAAAGTCAATAATTATCACTAATAATAAAAGCTTTGTCTTTAAAAAATATACATATATTAAAACCTTGCATCCATTGATTCTCAGTAGAAATAGAATAGGAAAATAGGAGAGAATAGAAGCAGAATAAAAGAGAATCGGCATCATTAGCCACAAGACGAGGTCTTCATGTCAGGCCAAACAAAAAGGTTCTCCAGAGGTTAAACATGAGGGCAGCAAAATAAAAGCTGTCAAGCCTCCTGTTGCCTCGGGACGTTGTGGACTAGCATCAAGATTAAATACACGCTTTTCTTTATTGCATGGAAAAACAGTATCGACTCTTCCTCCACAATCTTCTGTGTCTTATATTGATTTGGCCCCACACATGGAAACAAATCCCTCGGGTAGTAATGGCCAATATTTTTTATTTATTTATTTTTATGCTGACCTCTTGTGGAAGCGAGTCAATGAGGTGATGCTATCTTGGATCACAGGCAATAAAGTGGTGACAAAAAGTTACGATCAAGAGGTGGAGTAAAATGTTTACACACATTAATGTCGCCATAAGGTTTTGAGTGTCTTCCAAAATGGCCGTCGGTGTTTTGTAACACTTGTATCACAGGTGAGTGATGCTGTAAGAGTTATGGCATGACATAATTACACATCATCTTCAAATCAAGGTGCAAATGAAGCCTGTTCTTTGTAATACTTTGGTGTATTGCAAATAGGAACATTGAGTCATGCAATAAAGAGATCCTACCAGCAGAGGGCAGTGTTCCTCTTTAAACTACAGTTGAGGATTGTTTGTTGCATCTGCACCCACAATGACCAACATCATTTACCTCCTCTCATAATTTAATTAATCTGAGCCTCAGACAACATGGGACATTAATTTGATTAGCGCCAATTGATTAGCCTGCATGCTTAATTAACTTCTGAAAGATTAATGCGGATCGTACAACTTGAAACTCAAACGATCAGCAATGTCATTTCTTGATTGATTTGGACTTTAGCTGGAATTTGAAAGAGCAACATCCAAAATGGCATTCCAAAATATTAATATTTGTCCAGTGGTTCATATTTTCATACAGTATTTCCTCATAGAAACTAATAGCAATGGAAACAATCTGTTCCAGGGTCAAACTGCCCCCCACCATAATAGAAATGTAATTGTATCAAAACAAAATATGTTAAATTTTACGTTTAATCATGAAAAATGTTGTACTCACCATTACTGATGATGATTGTTGGAGAAACAACGTTAAAAATAATTGTTTTCCAGTAAGGGGTAATCCATTTTCCAAATCCAATCCAAAACTAAACTAAACTCGATCCAAACTAAATTTCAAGACTGGACGGACGAAAAACTGGCAATACGGAGTTATTCCAACAAGTGAAAGAAAAACTCGGGGAAGTCGGTATCACGTGATGTTGGTGTTTACGTTTTACTGGGCATGCCCCATTGACTATTCTGTTGGATTATAGTGGCGCATGTAGACAAAAGATTGGATTATTCCTTTCCATGGATACCATTGTTTTCGGAAAGGTCATTCGGAAAGACTCCATTCGGAAAGAGAAAAACTACTCATGTAAACGTGGCTAGTGGTGGACTTTGGTTGAACAAAGCACATAAGGGTTCGGTTTCGGTTTCAGTTTCAGTTTCGGGTTAGGGTCAGAGTGATGTAATTTGGCCGCGTGGGCATGGCGAATGTGTCAATCATAAACCAATCTTCCCAATGATGGAACATACTTACGGAATGTACTTTACTGGGCATGCCCCATTGACTATTCTATTGGATTATAGCGGCGCATGTAGACAAGAGATTGGAATATTCCTTTCCATGGATACCATTGTTTTTTGGAAAGGTCATTCGGAAAGAGAAAAACTCCTCATGTAAACGTGACTAGTGGAAACCCAGTTATTCCAAATGAAATATTTTCATCCTCGTGGCATTCAACTGCAGGACAAAAAAAAGTTGTGCATCGTTTTTGTGTCCTTGTTAGACCCAGTTTGTGCTGCTCTCTGAAGGGAGTAGTTAACAGCATGGTAAGAGATTTTATTTTTAGTTTAGATTTTTAGATGGCTTTTCTAATAAAAATAAAAATAAAAATAAAAATAAAAATAAAAATAAAAATAAAAATAAAAATAAAAATAAAAATAAAAATAAAAATAAAAATAAAAATAAAAATAAAAATAAAAATGATTAAAAAAAATATTAGCAAGATTGAATTTGATCTTTTCCTGTTTAAATTTATCCCGGGTGCGTTCTTTCGGCGCATGCTCAGATATGACGTAGCATGCAGTTCTTCGGTTTTAAAAATGGAGGCGAGCAATCGTCACTGGTCTAAAAAAAAAAAAAACAATCTTCTCTACCGGCATTTGTGCCCAGCGTGACCTTCACCACTTTGTGGTTTAACATAGAAATTGTTCCTTTTGTTGAAGGTTCGCACCACACGTACAAACCAGAGCGGGAGAGCAAATGTGTGCATGAGTGACATGCGGCGTGCCCTCGCGCCTGCAGCAGCTTGGCACTGGCAGGTGTATTGTCCTCAAATAGGCCAGCGTGACAAGTTGTTCACTGGCGGCTGGAGGCGGCGGCATAAATTTGTCTTTGTGTCCCGTCTTCTGCTGGCTTCTCAGGCCAGGCCACGGAGAAGAGAGGCTGCCGTAAGCTTTATGACAAAATGCTTCATCCCCCATTAACCTTCACAGAGTGGGTATCAGGAGGGGATTTGGTGCAGAATAAAGCAACGGTGCACGAGGAGGCTCCGTCCTTCGTTTCTCCTCTTTCACTGGGTCATCCCTTAGCTGGGCTCTGACGCACGACGCTGATAAGAAAATGATTGAGTATCATTGCAGTTTGGTCGCAAACCAATTGGTGATCCCCGTTACTCCTGGGCAGAACATAAAGAACATCTGAACTTATTTATTTCTTAGATATACACTAGGGCTGCACGGTGGACGAGTGGTTAGCGTGAAAACCTCGCAGCTAGGAGATCAGGGTTCAATTCCACACTCGGCCATCTCTGTGTGGAGTTTCACTAACTGGGAAATGCAGGCGAACTGATGCACACATTTTTACTGATGCTAACATTGTTTCTCATTTATTGCTGTTAATTGGTTCCAGACTTGGCTGCACGGCGGTCGAGTGGTTAGCAAACAGGCCACACAGCTAGGAGACTTCAGTTCAATTCAGCCATCTCTGTGTGGAGTTTGCATGTTCTCCCCGTGCATGCGTGGGTTTTCTCCGGGTACTCCGGTTTCCTCCCACATTCCAAAAACATGCTAGGTTAATTAGCATGACTCCAAATTGTCCATAGGTATGAATGTGAGTGTGAATGGTTGTTTGTCTATATGTGCCCTGTGCCCCGAAGACAGCTGGGATAGGCTCCAGCACCCCCGCGACCCTTGTGAGGATAAGCGGTGGAAAATGAATGATTTTCAAAGAAGGATGTACATTTTTGCATAGAGGCCTACTATCAACAACTGTCAGTCCTCTGCATCAATCTCCTGGTATGGCTGCTAATCCAAGTTCATCATTTTATAAGGCTAATAGATGATTAGAAAAGCCATTTAAAAATCTAAAAACTAAAACTAAAATATCTTACCATGCTGTTAACTACTCCATTCAGAGAGCAGGACAAACTGGGTCTAACAAGGACACAAAAACGTCACTGTCACCTGGCAGCTGCACTAAATAGTAGCCGTCAAACACCAGTGTCAGTATCAACAGTGAAGCGGCGACTTCAGGATGCTGGACTTCATAGCAGGACTGCCAAGAAAAAGCCAGATCTCAGAAAGGCCCAAAAAATTTCCAAGTGATCCCAAACTTTTGAGCGGTAGTGTATGTAATTGGGAAGTATGGAGAGCTTTTTGATTGTGTTTCATAGAAGTCGACTAAACTGACCTGGAATCCATTTACAGGTGGCACACATATTTATACATGATGCTGTGTGGGACTGGTGGCCATTAATGCAAGTAAGAATGGAATATCAAGTTTCAAGCTTTAGCAGCTCATGTTCTTCTCGAAAAACTTTCCACAAGATTTTTGAGAGTGTGTCCATGGGAATTATTGTCCATTCATCCAAGAGAAGAGGTCAGAGCCTCAAACTCATCCAAGCATGCATTTAGGGACCTTGTGCACTTTGGCACTGTTGCTGCATGAGAAAACGGTTTTGACTTTGAGTGGGAGGCAGGGTACATCCTGGACTGGGCACATATCGAGAAGCAACCATTCTAAGTCGCGGTCACATCGATGGGCAACTTGAGATTCTCCAATTAGCCTAATGTGGGGATTTTTCAGATGTGGGAGAAAGTCGGAGTGCTCTGACAAAACCCAGACGTGTAAGGGAAGAACATGCAACCTACACACAGAGATGTTCCAACGGGTATCAAACCCCCAGGCACGCTAACTGATATTGAAGTAAACTTTTGAACATGCAGTAAGATGACAGCTGAACACCCGTGGAGAAGAAAAACATCCCAGGAACAGGCATGGCATTCAGGCAAATTTCCTGGATCAATTATCCGGAAAATGATGAACTGAAAAAGGATCAATTAGCAAATAATTGTTGTTTTTATGTTAAATTGCACAGCGGAATGGAAAGGCAGCGGAGCCTGAGGCATAACGCAACTGAAATAAAAAGCAATTCCGGCATAGTAATTCTTGTTAAATATCGAATACATGAATATACATGTTTAGCGTGGTAACTGCATTATTAAATGAATGATGTTAAATTGTACTTATTTCTATGTATTTGTAATAAAATAATAAAATAATAAAATAATAAAATAATAAAATAATAAAATAATAAAATAATAAAATAATAAAATAATAAAATAATAAAATAATAAAATAATATAAAAAAAAATACTTAAATTATATCAGAAAGGAAGGAAGTGAACAAATGTAATGTTTTTGTGTCCTTGTTAGACCCAGTTTGTGCTGCTCTCTTAAGGCAGTAGTTAACAGCATGGTAAGAGATTTTAGTTTTAGTTTTTAGATTTTTAGGTGTCTTTTCTAATAATCTATTAGCCTTATAAAATGATGAACTTGGATTAGCAGCCATACCAGGAGATTGATGCAGAGGACTGACAGTTGTTGATAGTAGGCCTCTATGCAGAAATGTACATCCTTCTTTGAAAACCATCTGATTCATTTTAATTGTGTGTGAAATGGATAAAAATGTGTTTTTCGTTGGAAAACAAATAATTTTGCAAGTGATCCCAAACTTTTGAGCGGTACTGTATTGCAACAAATGATTAAAATTAGCCATAAGTGCTAAATGATGCTGGTCACTATCACATCCAGGATACAAGCATAGGTTGTATGGTCAGCTGTGATCCCCCCCGCCCCCGGCCTCCGTCCCCTCCATGGGATTGGCTCATCAGTCGACCTGCCATCTCATCGGGTCCCTCCATTAAAGTGGAGCAGTGTCCATTAGGTGCGGTAATCCTCCTCACCCAGTCCGACGCACGCGACCTTGAGGTGGGACCTGCTCTCGGTCTGTAAACAACTCCGCGGCTCTCACTCGGGCATAATAAATGTCAGCTACACTTTGCCGGGCGCGGGTGGTAGGGACACAAAAAAAAAAAGTTTGTTCGCCCTTACTCGGGATGTCATCACCACACGGCGCGACTTTGCTCAGCGTCTCTAACCATCTCAGGCAATCATTTCTATCTGGCCGCTTAATTGAGCTGCATGTACGTTAATGATTTCGCCGAGACGGGATCATCAAGATTCAGACGGGCACCTGTTCTTTTGTGGGTCTGTAGACGCTTGGCAGCAAAAAAAAAAAAAACGATTAGCGGGCCCATTTGTTCGCTACAGACAGTTGTGACCTTTCTGATTGGCACATCCTGTTACGGATATGACAGCTTTTCTTTCCTCCAAACCGAGAAGGGATCAGTCATTTAATATGCGCATACATTGCATACCGCAGCGACATATTGTACGCTAGTTGTGCGTTTGGACACTGGAAGGTTCTGATGTTGACTGTTAATGGCGCCGCTGCGGCAAATTATTAGCAGACAGCAGATGCTTCAAGCCAACGCGGTGATTAATGAGCACTAAAACTTATGCAATGTTAACACTTTTTGCACAAACAGACGTAGCGTAGGCGTGATGCAAATAAAATGAACAGAGTGCTGTGTCAAATTAATAAAATGCCAGAAATAATTATCACTTTATATATTTTTATATTCAAAGTTACAATCAGAAGTGGATTGAATGAACAATGCGTTGAAAGATCCCATATTACGGCCGTCTATCGCAATGTCGCGGTTTGACTATCACTGCTTCGTAATATCACGTTCTATCTTTTATGAGTCAAAACATATTGAAATACAAGTGATATATGGTCACTCGGTGGGAGTAATGACACTTACACTACCGCTCAAAAGTTTGGTATCACATGCAAATTTCTTTGCTTACCAAAGAAAAACACATTTTCATGCATTTTACAAACATTTTCTTCCATTTCACAAACAATTAAAATGAATCAGATGATTTTCAAAGAAGGATGTACATTTCTGCATAGAGGCCTACTATCAACAACTGTCAGTCCTCTGCATCAATCTCCTGGTATGGCTGCTAATCCAAGTTCATCATTTTATAAGGCTAAGAGAAGTTTAGAAAAGCCATCTAAAAACTAAAACTAAAACCTCTTACCATGCTGTTAACTACTCCCTTCAGAGAGCAGCACAAACTGGGTCTAACAAGGACACAGAAACGATGCACAACTGTGCAAGAAGACAAATATCTGCACCAAAAATGCACTAAGTAGTTGCCGTCAAACACCGGTGTCAGTATCAACAGTGAAGCGGCGACTTCAGGATGCTGGACTTCATAGCAGGACTGCTAAGAAAAAGCCATATCTCAGACTGGCCCAAAAAAAATTCCAAGTGGTCCCAAACTTTTGAGCGGTAGTGTATATTTCAAGAAATTTCAAGAAAATTTTTTGTATATATTTGTGTATTTTTTAACTTTCTTTGTAAATAATCGTCATAAATTTTCTTTTCGGATATTATGACTTCATTCCTACAATATTATAACTTCCACAAATTGCAACTTTATCTTGTGTTTATTTCTTAAAATATTATAATGATTAATAAAAAACTTTTTTCTTTAATATTTCAACTCTACATCACTAATTTATTCTCGTAAAATGAGAACCTTTTCTTGATATTTTGACTTGACTTAATGTTTTGAAAAATTTTAAACTTTTCCAACTAGTTCAACTTTCTTGTGGTACATTTTCTTCTCGTAATTATCAATTTATTCCCATAATAGTTTTACTTTATTCTCCTAAAGTTATGACTTTGTTATGACAAAGTTATGACAGTCAGTCAGTATCTACAGTGAAGCGGCAACTTCAGGATGCTGGACTGCCAAGAAAAAAAAGCCATATCTCAGACTGGACCAAAAAAATTTCCAAGTGATCCCAAATTTTTGAGCGGTAGTGTATATTACATCAAATTAACACTGAATGAAGTCAACCATGAGTCTGGAAGTGGTACGTTTTTTGGCTTGTGAAGTTTAGAAGAAATACATTTGCTTGTTCTTGTCACTGTTGATGCGCTACTCTGCTGATGGGGATGTCACACAACTTCATGTAAAAAAAAAAAATATATAGTGGTTGTAGCCCAATCAGTCTTCTTCTTCCTGATCTCTCAGTTGGTAACAATGGGCAGCTGGAGGCAGATTTAGAAAAATGCAACACTTTAAGTGAACCCCGGTGAGTTGCAAATCTTCTTGGAGCCATCTCCTGTCCGGAACTTTTCAATTACCTTTTATCTGAGTTGCTTGGAGTGTTCCTTTGTCTTCATGTTGAAAGTGTAGCAGGAATACTAACCAACCAGAGACCGGACCTAACAGAACCCAGAAGTCACTTCACGCACATGAACAAATCAGGAAAATAGGATAAGTTGTGACTCTGGGAATGTTTGTAAATAACTATAACAGACCATAAAGTGAAGTTTCCTTCAAGGACGAACAATGAAGAATAGATTTTCTTCTAGAAGAGACCGGACTCTGGCGTTATTTCTCTATTTCACACCAAGAACCCCGTTGATTTTGAATGACATACAATCACAAAAATGTTGGAGGTAGCCGGGGGGGGGGCACATATCATCAAATATCCTCATAGCTTTTGTCAACACTCCGTCTTTATCTCACTCCTGTCTGACACCCAAGTACAGATACACATCATTGTGTTGTATGGGGCAGCTGACAACTGCAATTTAGAAGATATTGAAAGAGCCTTGATGAAATGTGATCTCACTTTTTTTTGTCCAGCACAAAAGGGAGGAATTCAATTTTGAGTCCGCCACAGAAGGATTCATCTTTTGACGGATGTCGCTTGGAGAGAAGGCACTTTTGCGGTTGGTAGTAGTATGATGTACCTTTCCCGGGTCCATACAGAAAGTCGTGAACAAATCCAGAGATGCTCCCCCACGCCCACGCGATAACACATTTCTTTTGCATCGCTTCCTCTGCTTAAGCCAAAGGCTGCTTTCATGTCTTCAACAGGTCTAAACCTGGCCGTTATTAATGATGACCAAAGGCGCAAGTACCATCTGTAAAACGTCTGCTCCTCACTTCGGGGAGCTGGTTAAAAATCATCTGTCACTCTGGTGGAGGAAACATCTGTCCCCATTAATGTACCGTGGCCATGCAACCCACCTCCTATACGTAGTCCGTGTCTGTCCACGGGGGTATAAAACGAAACGGTACAACATGGGGTTAGGGGTCATTTATATACTGTTTTATCTGTTCCGACATTGGTGCCAAATCAGTACTTTCAAAACCGTCCTTAAAAGACTTCAAAAAATAAGGCTAGCATTCAAATACGCATGATTTTGCCACCCTGAGAAGAACACGTCCCTATGTTAGCCGTCGAGCTCACAAATAGTATGGTCAGATTTTGAAAAAATGTCAAAAAATGTCGAATTTCGGGGCAAAAGTATTTTATATCAACACAAAAACATCCGTGGGATGCATAACCCGAAAGAGTTCCCAGCTGTGGAATGGGCGACTCATGTTTCCCAGCATGCTTTGCTGTAGTTACAACTCACTTTTAACTGGTATTTGGTACCGACAGTAAGGGTGTCGTTTTTAGTTATGGTCAATTAGTGTTACTATTGGTCTGAATCTGCCACCCTTAGTAGGAACAGTTTTGGAATCCGTGCTATAGATTGGAATATAGAATAATTCCAGTTGAGGCCCGCGATGGGGGGACATGTTGACACTTTAATTGACATTATTCATTCATTTTCTACCGCTGGAGCCTATCCCAGATGTCTTTGGGTGAGAAGCGGGGTACACCCTGGACTGGTGGCCAGCCAATCACAGGGCACATACACTACCGCTCAAACTACCACTACCGTTTGGGATCACTTGGAAATTTTTTGGTCCAGTCTGACATATGGCTTTTTCTTGGCAGTCCTGCTATGAAGTCCAGCATCCTGAAGTCGCCGCTTCACTGTAGATACTGACACTGGTGTTTGACGGATACTATTTAGTGTAGCTGCCAGGTGACGACCTGTGAGGCGTTTTTGTCTTAAACTACACACTCTCAGATATTTGTGCAGCGTTTTTGTGTCCTTGTTAGACCCAGATTGTGTTGCTCTCTGAAGGGAGTAGTTAACAGCATGGTAAGAGATTTTAGTTTTAGTTTTTAGATTTTTAGATGGCTTTTCTAATAATCTATTAGCCTTATAAAATGATGAACTATGGATTAGCAGCCATACCAGGAGATTGATGCAGAGGACTGACAGTTGTTGATAGTTGTGCAAAAATGTACATCCTTCTTTGAAAATCATATCATTCATTTTAATTGTTTGCGAAATGGATAAAAATGTTTGTGAAATGCAAAGAAATTTGCAAGTTTTCACAAACTTTTGAGCGGTAGTGTATAGACAAACAACCATTCACACTCACATTCATACCTATGGACAATTTGGAGTCGCCAATTAACCTAGCATGTTTTTGGAATGTGGGAGGAAACCAGAGAAAATCGACACATGCAAACTCCACACAACGATGCCCAAAGGTGGAATTGAACTCGGGTCTCCTAGCTGTGAGGCCTGCATGTTAACACTTCAACACCATGCAGCCCTATTGATATTATTGAAGTATTTAAATTACTATTCTGTTCCACTTCCATGTCAGAAAATTCCCTAAAAGGGATTTGGACAGAGATATTTACTGAGTTTTTCGATTCAGTTTCTACCGACACTGGTGCCATTATGGTGAGAGTTTCTGTCCAGTAGTGGGGGTGTAGTTTTTTCTCTCCCTGTAAACTGCTCTCTTACCAATTAGGACGCGGGGATTGTCCTCGAGGAAAGCGAAAGAGCGACGTAATCACCTCATCCATCAGCCAACTTGTCACTGAACGGCCTGAAAGCCATTAGTACACGAGCAGCATTGGCCACATGAAGACGTCGCGAAGATGCTTGCATACAGAGGCCATATATTTACTCAAAAACTGTTGCTGGCGACCATCGGCTTGAATTATACCCGCTGGGTTGATGGTGACGTTGGTGCATTGATGGATGGAGCAGTGCAAGACAAAAGGTTCGATGCCCCGTAACTGCAACATTGTGATATTATCTGGCTGGGGATGAAAGAGTTTGAACTGTGACACATTCAGGTTTGTTGTTTGTGCAGCATCGTTTGGACCGCCTGCATGAATTAAATATGTCAGGAGAAGGCTTGTGTGTTTGTGTGTGTGTGTGTGTTTGTGTGTGTGTGTAGTACACCACATTGCCTTTCATTTTAATCACATTCTACTCAGCCAACGAGAGACTTTGCAGAGATGTTTTGAGCGGATAAACATCCCCGTTCGCCACAGTACCTTCATCGTGAGTTTTCTATGTCGGTCTTTTGACTTTTTGCCCCAAACGGAAACCTAAAACTGATGTGAGGCATCCTGTTACGGTATCTATAAATCATGAGAAAAGCAAATGTGAGCGTCCACACAGCAAATCAACAAGGTCAATCTTAGAGATGAAGATAATGGAGGACAGAGTGGAAATGTATTTCCTGACCCACTTTAAATCGCTCGGATCCTGACTACGTTTTGGAGTTTTAGTAGATCATGGATCTTCTAAACCCTTTGAGACATTTATACTCTTTTAAAAAAAGACCAATTGATAATGCTGAGAGAACATATTTTAGCTGTAGAGGGTTGAATATTTGGCAAAACATACATTGTGTTGACTATGGTATTGTTTTTCAGTCAATACATCTCATGGTGGCGCTGTTATTCAACCCTAAAGAGTGGCCTCCATAAGTTGGCTTGACTTGAAATTTCTCAACCAGCTCAATTGGCTTTACAAAACACCCACGTTAACTTGAGTGTTATATGAAAGTTTAGCACAGTAGTTTTACCTCCATAAACTACGCTCAAGGAAATACACAATTATTAATATAAGTATTTGCACATCAAATAGGTGCTAATCAATGCCTTTAGCAAGCCAGGCTTTGTTTCTCACGGCTAGCGCTGTTAGCATTAGCAGATTTACACCGCATACACAACTTCAAACATTACCAAAATATCAAAAGTCACTTTATATGACAATACTACAAAACGTGGTTCTTAAAACACTTTAAAAACTTCTTTTTCACCAACCTGAAACACAGCAACACAGCACTTTATTTTTCTTCTTCACTGCTATGCGTGGCTTTCCCAACCAACCAAGCCGCAACACCCCCCTGTGGCGTACCTGTGTAACAGCACTGAGTAGTATAAGTGCTTTATTTAGAACCAACGATTACAGGTAGATTAAATCAATACAATAAAGATATCATGCAAAGAGGATACCATTGACAATATGTACAAAAAAATGTTGGGGATCTTTGCTCAATAGATTTTTTTCCCTTTGTTTTTTTCACACCTTTACACTAGCATGAGGCGGCTAACAATGAACATAATGGGACACACCTATTCCGCCTGTAAAAAAAAACTCCATAAAAGTCCAACAATGTTCCATTGACATAATATGACCTGCATATTAACCAAGCTACAATGTTATATAGCTGCTACAAGCGAAGAACTACATTTCTAGCAAAGTGACACAGCGCCACTACCGAGAGGTAGCGTTAGCTTCTGGAGTTGCCGCATCGCCTGTGAGCTTTCATTTTGTACAATTCCCAACTCAACTGTCATGAGCGACTGCTAGCACAGCCATTGCGCCAAAGCAGAAACCGGCATCTGGAGGGTAAAAACAGCATGGAAGAGTGAAAAAGTCATAAAGAATAAAAGACCTGAGAGAGAACCCCACTGGGTGTCAGTGATGGCAAAGACCGGCGGGAACAGTCGGGATAAAAATAGACATACGGAAACAGGGAGGGCATAAGGTACGACCATGTGACACGCGTGGCTTATGTATGTTGTTGATTGTTGGAACTGATCGAGTGCATCTTGAAAATGGAGTGCATTGTTTGACGGCAACCGACAGAGGTCTTGTTGATTCAGCCCTTGAAAAACAAGCAGCCTCGGTAGGACAAATGAATTAAAAGAGAAGTTCAGAACATGGCTGGCAAACGCTGGCATAAGGAAGGAATGGGAATGGGAAAAAATAGAGTAGAAGGACGTGGGCGGACTGATGGAAAAGGGCTAATAAGGGCGGAAAACCGGTGAGCCAAGTGAAGGTGGTAATCAAGTAGGAACTGGGAGTGAACAAAAAAGGGGACAATTAAGGAACGCTTTGGTATGACCCGTCAGTGGGCGATTTTTATCCTCAACATTGATTTCATGTGCTGGAGTCAATAGGATTATAGTTGCAATAAAAACTCTTCAAAGGTTGAGGACTATTGGTTGAAAGTGTCGGCTGGTGGTGCAGAAAAAAAACCTTTGAGTCGTTTGAACTCTGTGACCTTTAAGGTTTGAAAAAAGTCATTTCAGTCTGATGCCTAACAATAAAAAGTGTTGACAAGAAATCTCTGCAAGGCTAAATATTTGCGGGGAAAAAACACTTGAACTAAATGAAATGAATCTCCGATCATGAGAGCTTTGATGATGCCCAGTGGTGTCATTAGACCTTTTTTAGGGGGGACGTTAGACCCCCCTAAAATGTTCTTAAATAATTTGATATTTTTTAATGATTTTTTAAATTGATTTTTTTACAAAAAAAATATGACAAATCTCACATAATAAGGCAAAAGCAGGCTAATACTAGCCTACTACTACAACTAGTAGTAGTACTACTAGTTGTAGTAGTAATAATAATAATCAGAACAAGAAGAATGATGATGCTCACTTGGTGGAGTGGTAGTCCCCTAACTTAAAGGTTGAAGGTTGTGGGTTCGATACTCCGCCCTGTTGTGACCCACTAAAATGTTCTTAAGCGCCCCAAATCTCTGACAAAATCTGACTTTTTGGGGGGGTCTTAAGCTGCCCTAAATAATTTGATATTTTTAATTTATTTTTTTATTAATTAAAAAAAAACTCTTATATCTCTGGCAAAATCTCTGACAAAAATCTCTGACAAAAATCTCTGACAAAAATCTCTGACAAAAATCTCTGACAAAAATCTCTGACAAAAATCTCTGACAAAAATCTCTGACAAAAATCTCTGACAAAAATCTCTGACAAAAATCTCTGACAAAATCTCTGACAAAATCTCTGACAAAATCTCTGACATTTTTTGGGGAGTCTTAAGTCCCCCCCAAAATAATTTGATATTTTTTATGGATTTTTTTTTACAAAAAAAATCTCTGACAAATCTCTGACAAAATCATTTTAGGGGGGGTCTTAAGTCCCCCTAAATAATTGTATATTTTTTATTGATTTTTTTTTTTTACAAAAAAAAATCTCTGACAAATTTCATATAATCGGGCAAAGCAGGCTAATAAGCAAGCCAATAAGCAGGCTA
Organism: Doryrhamphus excisus; assembly: GCF_037039965.1. NCBI lineage: Eukaryota > Metazoa > Chordata > Actinopteri > Syngnathiformes > Syngnathidae > Doryrhamphus > Doryrhamphus excisus. The sequence continues at coordinate 2,141,547 of NC_136376.1, forward strand.
ATACTAGCCTCATAAGAAGAATAATGATGATAGTAATAATAATAGGCTAATGAATAATATAATAATGATTATGATATCATTGATCACTGTCCACTGGACAGAATGGTTGCAGAGCTTGAGCAGCGGTTTTGCAGTGTAGATTGTGTGTACTTGTGTACATTTAATGGTGGCCTAAAACTATTGAGTACCTCTACTAAATCTGTACAAAAGATTATTTGGATTTTTGGATTTTTTTGAATGTCTACTACATTCATATCCTGTGCATCTCCAGGGGGCTAAGCCCCCCCGTCCTCAGAACCGAGTGACACCCCTGATGATGCCCTTCTGACACCTTAAACCTGTGTCATGTCTGCAAAATACACAATCATAAAGCGCTAAACATTTCTTTGATAGACTCAGTCAATAAGAGAGTTGGAATTGTTTCATGACTTCTAATAAGTCCTTTCATCATTCAGCCGGGCTCAGCAGGTCATAAAGCTAATGGTAAAAAGTAGCTGTGGCTATCATCGTTCACCCGCGTACTTGTACTCGTTCTCTGATTAAAGCTCTGCGCTGCTGCCTCTAAATACAATGATAAACACATTTTTAATTGCAAACGCCTGAAGTGTGACCAGTGTCACGAGTTCACACTGCAAAGCAGCTCACCATTTCCATGGCAGCGTCGCGCTCACGTCGCCCAACAGATGTTGAGATGCATACTAAGGCTTATGAAAACACGGACCGCATCTTTAATTAGCCCCGTTTCACACCTTATATATCATTTATTTATCTGGTTTTTTTTCTGAGAGCATTTGAGACAAAAAGCTGCTTGTTTAATGTGAAACATAAACTGCAAGGTCCTGAAGTTTAAATCTGCCAACGTGTCGGGCGTGGTGATCTAAAACTGCAGTTTATCCGCTTGAAAAACGATCCAATATGCACAGAGGTCCAATAGCCTGCAAGCGCCACAAGCGGTACTAAGGCCGCCGTCAGGCGTCGCCCTGCCGTGCCGGGATGCTCGTCACTCTTGTAAAAAATAAACTCCATAAAGCGCTATACATTTGTTCACTTCCTGCTTTCCTAATATCATTTTTTTCACTTTATTTTATTATTATTTTTTTTATTTTATAATTATTTATTTTTTAAATTTTTTAATATAATATGATTATATATAATGTCATCCAATACTTCTCTACAAGAGAGGAGAAATATGATCTCAGGGAAGAAGTACATTTGAAACACGTCTATGCTAGGACTACGTTAAAGAGCCATAGCATTTCAGTATGTGAAAAATAAATATTATATTCATATTATTATAATATTTAGGGATAATATTACATTAAAGAAATAAATACAAAATTATAAAATAAAAAAAATAAAATAATAAAATAAAGTTAAAAACGAGAAATAATATATATGTACATTGACAAGACAAAAGTCATTAATGTATGAGAATTGTGTACAAAAAAGTAAAAAAAAGTGTACATTTATGACATAAAAGTCACAAATTTGCTCGAAAAGTCATACATTTGTGTATGTGTCAGAAAATAAAAGTAAAAGTAAAAACAATTTAAAAAAATACATTTACAAAAATCAATACAATACAATACAATAAAAATAAAATAAATAAATTTCAAAAATAACTTTAAAATTGTATTAGGAAAGCAGGAAGTGAACAAATGTAACAGTTACTGATTGTAAAAGTACCAGATGGAGGGGTAGGATTTAATAAGCTTTGCTTCTTCCTACTCCTTTTGGACATGTGGAACTGGGAACTGATTATGGGATGCATTCAATTGTAATCTGATGCATGTTCAAAAATGAAATCCATAATCCAACACACTGAATTAATTATTTAAACAGGAGCTACACAGGAGCTACACACCCTCTCCGGAGAAAACTGTAATGAATTGACAGCCTTGCAATAAACTGGAGTCAGTTCCACCATTCAGATGCGAAAGTCAATCGAAGAAATGAAAATTCATCTTCACTGATTGGTGGCTAAAACTATAACGACCACGGTCAACATGTCTTCCATCTTGGCCACATTCTTTGCCGTCTGTCTGCGGCGAGCTTCAACGGCGTCTCCACTTTTCCCAACGTAACGATCGGCCCTCGGTGGTGGACACGGGTAATCAATGCGTAATTATTCTCTCAACGTGAAACGGGATGAATATGCAAAGACCGCGAGGAGGCGGCTCAATCTGTCTATTGAGTTTTAATCACTCTGACGAAATACTGTTTTGCACCCATTTCCATGTTTGAATAAATCAATGGCACAAAGAGATCACAGCATTTGCTCTCCCGCTTCGACACACTCTTCAGAAATTTCCCGGGACTCCCGCTGGCGTTTTTGATTTGTTTTAGCGTAAAATAGGACAATCGTAGTCTTGCTGCGGTGCCGTGTCTAGCAGGCACCGTTTGTTACACCCGCAAACGTAATAATACATAATAATAATAATAATAATAAGTAATAATACATGCTTTGAATGTAATAATCCCGCAAATGTAATACATTTCCTACAAACGTAATAAAATTTGCCTACTGCAAACGTAATACTGAATTTATTATTTTTATTACAAAATTATTACATATGTGGAAAAAGTGAAAATATGTAAATGTAATAACTTCCCACAAATGTAATATGAAACAAAATAATGATATTTATGGTTGTTGTTTGTTCTTTCTTCTTTTAATGAGGGAGAAGATGTAGATGTCATTTTGAGGATTTTAACGAGATAATTTGTTTGTTTGTTTTTTGTGGAAAAAATATTATTAAAAGAGTATCATTTGACTACATTAAAGGAATCTTTAATTATTAAATTATAATTTATTTTAAATTAAAAAAAGATAAAATAATTGTGATAATTGCAATTGTTTTAATAAAATTATTATTATTATTATTATTATTATATATTTTATTATTTCTTTGGATTATTTCTTCCTCATATACACACAAAATCACAGTACAAGTTAACAGTACAATGCATTTTTTTCTTGATTTAATTCATGAAATTCATTAATTTTTGTTGAATTGATTCATTTGGTGCTTTGGAAATATTGTTGTGATATTTACACCAATGAAGCAAATTTGAATATGAATACTAAAAATCTTCTGCTCATACAGTACAAGTTTACTCAGTAATGTCTTCAACAGGCTGACATTTTTTATTGCCACATATATTCTTGTTCTTTAGATTCTTGCCTTTTTCATCATATCAAATGTATACAAATGAGCATTCCTAATATAACAAATATAAAAAAAAATAAAAAAATAAAAAAAATAAAAATAAAAAAACATAAAAATGTAAAAATATATAAAAAATATATAAAAATATAAATCCTTAAGTGCAAAAAACACAGATTGAGCAAACAGGCTCCACTTGCTGCTGAACCAGTGAAAATAAAATAAATAAACAAAAGTGTCCACGAGTCCTTCTGACTGCTGTGATAAACAACATTACGTAACACGCTAGTCACCTTGAAAATACTTTTTTTTGTTTTTTTTCCCCGCATCACCACTGAATTATAAACACACTTGCTCCAAGCAGTCTTATATTGAAGTGAAATATTTAACAATATTACACTTAATATAGTTGACTGACTGGAGACTAATGCTTCATGCACTTTTCATGCACTCTTCATGCAAGTCCCGGATGCTTATTTATTGTTTACACACAGACAGAAGTATTATTAAATATCCCCCCCCCCCACACCTTTTCCTCGCTCCCATGTAGCATGATCTGCCAGAGAACATAACAAGTGAGCGTTATAACCTGCGCTGTGACTTGTAGGCTTTTGTGAAGCATTCCCTTTTCAATTATTCATGACATCATATTTGTCGAGCCAATTCTGCTGCTCTGTGGAATACATTTTTTTTTTTTTAATATGGAATAACAGCAAAGCGGATGCGCCGTATGTACGACCCAGAAGCACATTGTGGAAAATCAGCGTTTGGATATGTCAACCTAGCTTCCAGTCAGCCACCGGGCTTCATGCAACATCCGCAAACAATGGCGCCGCAGCCCTTTTGTATCCGTCTCCCACTCGGATTCCACCTGCCAGGTTCACTGGTGGGAAAGGGATTTTCGGAGGCGCAAGGTTTCTGACTCTCAGGAGACTCCAGAGTTCAAGAGCGGCTCTAATTGCGGATGTGGAGAGGAGGAGGTTTTGACCTTTTTCCTCATTTATTTACTCACAAACATCTCCATCACTCAAGCGGTAACCAGTCGTCTCCCCTGTGGCGCATCCTCACATGAAGACAACTATCTCTGAAATTGGCTTCTCACCTGATAAAAAAGGCAGAGAAGAACCTGAAGATTGACTTGATATTTGCACAAGGGTGGCTATATTAAGCAACTCCGGGGTTGAACTTCATTTGAAATCTTCCTCGACGGGGCTTCTTGTCACAATTATTTTTAAAGGCTCTGTTGTCGTGTATAAAATTCACCAGTGAAAGTTGTGATAGGATGGATAAGATGGATGATACGACTGACGAAGAATGGATTGTTCAGTTCACCCTCATCCCTAACCGACCAGAGAAAAACAATCGCGCATACGTTACGTCCATGGCCGCCGAGGTCAACACTTTAGCGTGAAACATGTTACATGATAGTTTGGTGGTCGCCATCGATCGGAGCACAATGGCGATCAATGGGAAGTGACCGCTAAGTAAGTAATCAGCTTAGTGAAGGACTGAGTGATGCTTTGTTGCAGAGCGTCTACGTATGTACACTCACTAGACGATTCATTAGGCACACTTGCACAATCAACCGATTTATTGTTTGTATATCATGTGGTTGGCAGTACAACTGCATTGCATCATGCAAATATTTATTTTTAAAAACGTCCAGTATGGAAATGAATAATATCAATGAAAACATTGTTAAATTCCGATTAAAAGACGATTCTGCCACTTGTTTATCAAAATGTATATTAAAAATATTAATATTAATAAAATAAATTATAATAACATTTAATTTTAAAATTTAATAAAATGAACCATGCTTTTAATTAAACAATTAATTAATTAATTAATATTAATATGAATTATTAATTAGAATATTATTTATAACATTAACATTAATATCAATATAATTAATAGATTCATATTAATATTTGTGTTTACACCAACAAAGATGCCAACAAACCATTCTGTAGCTACAGAAGCCAAAATAAGAAATATTAATATTGTAATATTAAATCTAATAATATTATTATTATATTATAATATTAATAATATAATATATGATAATAATATAAAAATAATATATTATAAGTATCATATTATCATATTAATATTTCTTATTTTAGCTAAATACGAAATATTAATATTGTAATGTTAATATATTATATAATATATTATTACATACGATAATATTAATATTATAATATAATGTTAGTATTATATATATTATATATAATATTAATATTTCTTATTTCTGCTATATTATAATATTATACTATATTAGTATTATATATATTAATATTTCTTATTTCTGCTTCTGTAGCTACAGTATGGTATGTTAGTATCTTTGTTGGTGTAAACACAGCCCCCACCTTCTTCTTCTCTTGTCAATTTAATGTTGTTTGGAGAGGCGCCATGACACAAAAAACAGCTCGCTCTGTTGATAACTCGATCATAAATACAACTTTTAGTCCGGTGCGATTTATATATAATTTTTCATTTTTGACTGATGCGACTTAAACTCGGAGCGACTTCTACCTTTGTTTTGTTTACACTTCAAAGACCAAAGTGAATGCTGAATAACGAGCCGTGCTTTCCTGCTGCATTTGCCTTACATAAAGCGCTGGAGCAAACGTGACAAATGGGATTAATATCGTGGAGGTTTTGTAATTATCCCACACGCGGCTGCTGAATCGCCATTAAAGAAGTGTGTGCCCTCATTTCAAAGTTGAGTCAGGGATATGCCACGGTGAAAAATGTAAAACAGCGGCCATGCAAAGAACAATGGAATTGGATGAGGCGGATGTGAATGCAAAAAAAGTATTAGTTCATGAAATTACAGCCTGTAATGACACACGATGAGGCATTATCTCATGCTAATAAATGCACGACAGAGCCTTATTTCACATATATGTATGTCAGCATGTTATTGGCGTGTCATAGTATCATTATCGTTAAAATGGATATTCAAATCCCGGAGATACGAGTTGAAAGAAGAAGGACACAAGGTGTCATGTATTTATTTTCATCTAAACTACAAAGTTTTTAGTTATGAATTTTGTGAAACTGGAGGAGGAAAAATTGACAGGCGGACCCTCGAGGACCCCCCCCCCCCCCCACATGCTGTGAGCCAAGCAGCCTCGGGGGCCCAAGTGGCCGGCAATAAAGGAAGATGAGTTTGGGATTTGGATAAGTCACTAAGGATCACCCCATTATATGAGCTATTGCTTTATAAATCCCCATCAGCATAACAGGGATTTCCAAGGGGGGGCACTACTCTTTCTCCCCTGGGAGAAACTATATATATATTTTTTTTTTGTTTTGCATATCGCTGTGTGATGCTGCTATCACTTAGCGGCAAATAAAGGCGTCTGGTTTTATCTTTGAACGTTCCATCCCATCCTCACTGTGGCCAAAATAGATATTTTGTCTAATGGAACGAGACGTTCCAGCGTTGCCTGTGATGACGAAACTACTACAGAGAATTCATCAGGCTGAGTGTGTTGTAGCCGACTGGAAGTCTGGAACTGATGGATGCTCCGGATTCATTCTACTTTAAAAGTGTTCATGACACCATAACACGTGTTCATCTTGTTATTTTCACAGTGAAAAAGAAACTTTCAAAGGCATATTTGCTGTGGTAGACGTACTCCAATATTGAAATAATTGGAAGTACTCACCCCGAAGCTGATGCTACCCTTTTGTTAAGTTCTGAGGAAGCTTTCTGTAAGTCGACATTCTTCTCTTCAGATGCTTCAGAACATTTGTGGTGTTGCTCATCAGTGGTACCTTTTAATACCAATTTTGTCAAAGGAAAAGCATCAATAGTATAATATAATTCTAAGAATTGAATGTTCATTCATTCACTTTCTATCGCTGGATTGACCTGGACTGGTGGCCAGCTAATCACAGGGCACATATAGACAAACAACCATTCACACTCTCATTCATACCTATGGACAATTTGGAGTTGCCAATTAACCTAGCATGTTTTTGGAATGTGGGAGGAAACCGGAGTACCCGGAGAACACCCACGCATGCACGGGGAGAACATGCAAACTCCACACAGAGATGGCCGAGGGTGGAATTGAACTTGTGTCTCCTAGATGTTAGGACTGCGTGCTAACCACTCGAACACTGTGCAGACAGAATTTAATGTATACAATACTGCTAAAAAGTTTGGGATCACTTGGAAATTTTTTGGGCCAGTCTCGGCACAGTTGTGCATCGTTTTTGTGTCCTTGTTAGACCCAGTTTGCGCTGCTCTCTGAAGGGAGTAGTTAACAGCATGGTAAGAGATTTTAGTTTTTAGATTTTTAGATGGCTTTTCTAATAATCTATTAGCCTTATAATATGATGAACTTGGATTAGCAGCCATACCAGGAGATTGATGCAGAGGACTGACAGTTGTTGATAGTAGGCCTCTATGCAAAAATGTACATCCTTCTTTGAAAATCATCTGATTCATTTTAATTGTTTGGGAAATGGAAAAAAGTGTTTGTGAAATGCATGAAAATGTGTTTTTCTTTGGAAAAACAAGACATTTGCAAGTAATCCCAAACGTTTGAGCGGTAGTGTATATGACAAATACTGTTAAACTGAACTGACTGGGAGGCTTAGTACAACATGGCCAAACAAGGCTTAAGTGACCGACTGCTGAATAGTGATGTGTTTAACAGCCACGGCATTGGGTATTTCCCTCAGGGGAGACAACGGTGTGGGAGAAAAACATTCCACAAGAAAGATTCCCCTCACAAAACACTCATGTAGGTAAAATAGTGACTGCATTACATCCTAAACGCCTTCTGTGTCTTGCATATTTTATGCACGCTCTGCTGTTCCAGTTTCCGTTGTACTTGGATTGTAGGGTTAAAACCTGTGGCACACGAAACACCCAAGGACGCCATAATGACGTAGATATGAGTTTTTCGTCTTGGATGACCCGACAACCGATGCAAATGTCTTAACCCAGTTGTCTACTTTTTCGACGGTCCAATCAATAGTAACAGTCGACTCACTCAAGTCGACCACTGGGATGATAAAACGCTTCGCTGTTAAAAAGATGGATGAAAGTCTCCTCGAGCGACGTTTCCCCAAACATGTAACCACTGCAGTACAAGTGCCCCCCCCCCCACTTGAGTCCTTCTTTCCTTCCCCGTCAGCCACTATATGTTATTGATCACAAGGCAGTTACTTGGATGGCTGCTCGTATTGGATGTCATCGCCTTGGTCAGCCTGTCACACAAATAACACAAGGTAGCGGCTTCTTCGGTTTGACTAATTAAAACTTAAATCTTAGCCCCCCCACTAAAATGCCAATCTCGCCCCTCCTTTTAAATCTCCCCTTGAATGAGGATGTCTCGCTGCGTAATAATAAGAGGACTGTTCTACCTAAATATTTGAAGTAATTGCCTTGCAGGAAATATCCACAGAGTCTTCGTAAGAGGAGAATGGCATGTAAATATTGATCGAGTGTCTTTGCCAGAAAATGGATGTGTTGCCAGAACCAAACCAGTGGAGGCCACGCCTACACAGGTCACGACATCACTAGCATACTAGGAAACAGCAGATAGCCAAAATATAGCTTTGATGCTGGAATTTGGACGGTTAGAAAATGTTTTTAGTAAGTACTACACATAAGACACTATTTTGTGTGATGGTAGCTTTAGTCCTGTGACCACGCCTGTCTCCGACAGAGGGTGTGGCTTCAAGGAGCGCCATCTGTTGCCATGCCTCATTTATCACGGTCAATTGGTTCCACACCCGACCACGGTAAGTGAATTTCCACAGTATGATTTAATAATATTCATATTTTTGTTGGGGCCGGTGGACAAGTTGTTAACATGTTGGCAACACAGTCAGGAAATCAAGATTTGAATCTCCATTTGGACATTTCTGAGCAGTGTACGGAATCACAAGTTAGCATCCTATTTATTTATTCTTAACTTAAGAACCGAGTAGGGAAGAAAGTAAAAATAAGGAGCCAGAAGCTTACCACTTCCACTTGGATTGGGAGGAGAACTATTGTACACTCGACCATGTCGGCGTGTGACGGTTAGGTGATGTAACCTGATGTCTCAATCAATCAATGTGTTGCATGATTACTGACACCAAGAGGCTAGAATAGTACAAATACTGTATTTTCCGGACTATAAGTTGCACTTTTTTTCATAGGTTGGCTGTTCCTGCGACTTACTCCAGAGCGACTTATAAATGAAAAAAGTGTTTATGTTACATAAACACTGGACACCTTTTCTGTTCATGTTTATTTTTTGTGTAGCTGAAAAAAACATACATAAGTCGCACTGGAGTATAAGTCGTATTTTTTGCAGGTAATTTATTTGAACTACTCGACCAACACAGACATTACGTCCTCTTGGAAGGCAAGTTCTAACAATAAACGAATAGAGAACAGGCTGAATAGGTGTAAGATATGCTAACACAATGCTTATTCAGCTACACAAAAAATAAACATGAACAGTGTTATGTAACATAAACACATTTTTCATTTATAAGTCGCTCTGGAGTATAAGTCGCAGGAACAGCCAACCTATGAAAAAAGTGTGACTTATAGTCTGGAAAATACGGTAACTTGCGTTTCAATATTTTCTGACTTATAATGGGCCATAGTCAACCACAAAGCAGCGATCATTCATTATTTTTTTGGAAAAAAAACGCAATATAGTGAAGTAGCAATATATGAACTGCAGCGAGGAACGACTGTACACTCTAACTCTCCACTTCTCCAACGTACCAGATACATGGGTCAATCTCCTGAAAGGGATACCAGAGAGGGAACGATACACAGACTGCAGTGATTTAAAACTACAACCACTGACAAAATATACTGCAAACACAGTGGAAACTGTGTTGAAAGGTTTAGTTGGGTCTGTGGTGCATAAAACATGAGCTGAGTCATTTCCAGGCTGTTTGCGCATCGCCGTAATGCAAAAGTATGTCACCAAAACAATGACATCAATAACAAAAAATGGTGGAACTTACATTTCAGCTGCTGGGATTTGTATCTTATTTCAAAGTCCAATGCATTTTGAAAAATAAACAAACTGCCTCATATATCTGTGTCGCAGATCGATGGATACACAAGGTGGGCCTATCTAGCTCCAAGGGGGTCGGAGATGATATCATGTCCATAAAGTGATGAAAACCCAAACATGGTGCAAACAAGTATGGGAGATTTGACTCACATTTACCACTTCCTAGTACTACTACTACTACTACTTTAAAGCCAGGTGAATTGGCAACACTTAGGTCATGTAAGGACTATCCGGTCCATGTGAAGTCATGGCACTCCCTAGTGAGTATGATGATTCAGGCGTGTTCACATTTATACGCAGAAGAAAGCTGCATCCTCTTCAAATCTAGCTCAAGGGCTCACACATCCACTCCTCGTCGGATATTCCAGTGCATTAGGAGGAGAGATAGTGAGAAAATAGGAAAACACCAAAGACCAACTCAAGCACAACAAGGCCAACTCATGCAGCTGCTCAGATCAGACGCGACGATACGGCAGAGGGGGCTTTATTGAAAAACCGACGGGTAAAGAGATCAAAACGGAGCCAAAGTGCAGAGGTAGATCTCCTTCTAAAAGGGCTCCGCTGAGAGCAACAGGAGTAGCAGAGACCGGATACAGAAAGCACCTGCCGCTCTATCACAGGCTCTTCAGCAGAACCCAGATCCAAAGAGGAAGACGGCAATGATCATGACGCTTTTTCCGTGAACAAACAGCCACCGACTGCCGCCTCCAGCAGAAAAAAAAGCCTGGTAATGGCGACAGATGTGTTTCCAAATCCGTATCTGCACAGGGTGGAATCACGTACTACAGCATGCAGGATTTGTTTCAACAAAAGCAGCCATTCCGAGCGCGATGCTCCATTACAAATAAAACACAAGCCGCCCGATCGTACAAATAGTCACAATAGCCACGTTTACACGAGGAGTTTTTCTCTTTCCGAAAGCAATGGTATCCATGGAAAGGAATATTCCAATCTCTTGTCTACATGCGCCGCTATAATCCAACAGAATAGTCAATGGGGCATGCCCAGTAAAACGTAAACATCAAAATCACGTGATACCGACTTCCCCGAGTTTTTCTTCCACTTGTTGGAATAACTCCGTATTGCCGGTTTTTCGTTCGTCCAGTCTTGGAATTTAGTTTGAATCAAAAACAAACTTTCCACAGCAGTCCAGTGCTGATTGCTCGCCTCCATTTTTTTAAATTGAAGAACATCTCGAGCTGCGTGTTACGTCAAGAACGCACCCGGGAACACGAAAAGTTCAATCTTGCTAATATTTTATAATTAAACTCTGGACAGGGCGGCACGGCGGTCGAGTGGTTAGCGCGCAGACCTCACAGCTAGGAGACCAGGGTTCAATTCCACCGTGCATGCGTGGGTTTTCTCCGGGTACTCCGGTTTCCTCCCACATTCCAAAAACATGCTAGGTTAATTGGCGACTCCAAATTGTCCATAGGTATGAATGTGAGTGTGAATGGTTGTTGGTCTATATGTATGTGCCCTGTGATTGGCTGGCCACCAGTCCAGGGTGTAACCTGCCTCTCGCCCAAAAGCTGGGATAGGCTCCAGCACCCCCCGCGACCCTCGTGAGGATAAGCTGTAGAAAATGAATGAATGGATGAAACTCGGGACATGTTTTATATAGATATATATTTTCTTTTTTAATAAAACTGGACTTGTGAATGGCGTATAGAAGGGTTTAGATTCTGTTCCGCAGACGGTGATAATGCACTCGAAATCTGTTTGACAACCGCCAATAAACAACAGAAGAAGAAGAACGCACCCTGACAACTTTCCGTTTGAGCGGGTACAAGATACCCCAATCGGATTGGGGAAAGGAATATTCCACCCCCGTGAATCCGATTATATATTCATTCGGATTGGCACTTTTCTTTCAGAATGAGGTGTATACAAGGGTTACATTCTTTCCGTTTGAGCAAATAACCCGAATGGAATTTGAATATTTGGGTCCATGTATACGTGGCTAATGTTACATTTCAATGGTAATGTCTGGGTCGCTACACAATATGTTGAAAATGGAGAAACAGGCTGCCTTTGCAACAGCTTGACTGATGCACAAGTTGTTATATTGGCTATATTGGTTCTAAGGATCTGTACAGAAGCTGACAGGTCAAATATATAGTGCACCAGGGGTCAATTATTGGACCCTATTGCTTTCATTGTCACTTGTCCTCCTCTGGAAATAGGCTTCATTTCTTATCTTTTAGGGTACACTTTTTAAAACTAACACCTAACATCTAATATAGACTTTAGACGGCGTCATTTTTCTCAGCAAATATTTCAGTGATGTTAGCGACCCGGTCTAGCGCAAGCATAGCTAGTCCATCAATCAGGAGCAGGGCTGACACATGCGCCGCTATGTGGAAATGTTTATGTTTTCAATATCGCCGCAACATTAAGCCAAATGTTGCTGGGCTTTTTTTAATGGTAGCATTGAATGGACAAGGTACATTTATCATCAGTGGTGTTTCTCCTTTTAATGGGAGCCAACGGCGAGACTGGAAAGGCATGTTATGTTAGGGAGAAAAAATATATAGTTTTTGTTCTTACCAAAAGGCCCAGCCTAAACCAAACTGTAGGAAAACCAAAGACATTTTTAAATCAAGAAAAAAATATTACATTAATTAATAAAATAAATTAATTTAAAAATTACATATTTTTTTCCGAGAATAATTATAGTTTTCCATGTAGAAAACAATGCAGAATAACTATAAATGACAAACGACAGATAAATGAACATCAATGGTTCAGATGGTAGCATGGTCGTTCAATCCAGTTAGGAATGGAATATTTTCCAGTATGTCCTCATTCAATCCAGTTAGGAATGGCCTTTTTTTTTTAATGGTAGCCTTAAATGGACAAGGTACATTTATCATCAGTGGTGTTTCTCGTTTTAATGGGAGCCAACTGCGAGGCTAGAAAGGCATGTTATGTTAGGAAGAAAAAAAAATGTTTTTGTTCTTAAAAAGGTCCAGCCTAAACCAAACTGTACGAAAACCAAAGACATTTTTAAATCAAGAAAAAAATATTACATTAATTCATAATTAAATCAATTAAAAAATATACATATTTTTTTCAAAAAAAATTATAAATTTCCATGTAGAAAACAATGCAGAATAACTATAAATGACAAATGACGGATAAATGAACATCAATAGTTCAGATGGTAGTGTGGTCGTTCAATCCAATCAATCCATATAGGAATGGAATATTTTCCAGTGTGTCCTCATCGACAACTGAGAGTTAACACATTCACTTTGACCAACAACAGGCGCCCTGTTCTTTTTGATTAACCTTACAATGGTACCGCCTTCACTGCAGGCTCCTAAGCAAGATAAACTCACTTTCACTTTGACAAAATTACTATTGCAACAGCACATCAGCATTTTAGGGTAAAACGAACTGCGGTCACAACGGTCTGAATCCAGCTCACGTTCTCGATTAGCGAGATTGCTTCGACCTCGCTAAACTTTGGCTGGTGGGCTGACCTTTCAATGCTGGCGTTGCCATTGCATGTGTCCGCCCCTTTTAATGTTAAATTGTAAAACCTGACTTCACTCTTAGTATTATTTCACAGCTGGTGAAACTAAATAATCTTCACCCTGCAAAGAAGCCAGGTCTGAAAAATCCTCCATGCTCCTGTGAGCATGTCGACGTATCCTTGGGCAAGATACAGAACCCCCGGTTACTCCATCATCAGTAAGTAAATGTGCTAACAGCATCCAACTGTACCTTAACAGTAGAAAGCGAAAGCCCTTTGACTGGTGGCCAGCCAATCACAGGGCACATATAGACAAACAACCATTCACACTCACATTCATACCTATGGACAATTTGGAGTCGCTAATTAACCTAGCATGTTTTTGGAATGTAGGAGGAAACCGGAGTATAGCATAGAAAAGTTATCTACAATACGGTTTTTACCACTATTAGAGCCCTCTAGACAAACACTAACACCCCTATAGTCAGCTTTACACTCGCATTACATGAAAACTTACACATTAGCATTAGGAATGCCTAATGCTAACATTACTGAGTACTGCAAATCATTTATTGTTCAATAGTCACAAAAGAATGATCATTCATTCATTCATTCATTCATTCATACATACATTTTCTACCAGCCAGCCAATCACAGGGCACATACAGTCAAACAACCATTCACACTCACATTCATACCTATGGACAATTTGGAGTCGCTAATTAACCTAGCATGTTTTTGGAACGTGGGAGGAAACCGGAGTACCCGGAGAAAACCCACGCACGGGGAGAACATGCAAACTCCACACAGAGATGGCTGAGGGTGGAATTGAACTTGTGTCTCCTAGCTGTGAGGTCTCCACGCTAACCACTCAACCAGCGTGCAGCCCGGCTACATCATTTACAGCAAATTTGACACGGAAAAAGCACGGGTGGTATAATAAGCGACATGTTTAGAGAAATAACAACCTCCACGGCGGTGCCTTCAGTTCCTCCAATCAGTATTCACAGCCAGTCGTCCTCATGTATCAACAATCATTTGGAATCAACGGACAGTAATGCACCGGTATGCACAGCCACATCTTCCTCGCTCACAGCGGCGGCAGAAGCCGCATTGAAGATGGCCGTGCCCGGCGCTGCAATCGCCAGGTATGGTAAACACCGTCGGAGCGTTTGGGTCGCGGTCGGCATATGAAATCAGGACATGATTGTTGTAGTTGTTGGGTATTAGAGCTGCTGTACAAACAAGCCGCGGATATCAGATGGTAAAAGGCCTCTCCACAACAATACATACAGACAAACAAATATTATTCTCATAGTCTTTTTCCCCGACTGACAATATAGTTCTTTGTCAAGGGTGAAACAGGGAAATCTGCAAATGACTTTGGAAGCGGAAAGTTTTGAAGGGATTATTGTTTTGCTACAGAAATCCCTGCCAAGTATTGCTTATGGGAGCAGAGTTTAATTCAGAGGGTTTTACCTTGTCTGTCTGTGTCAACTACTTCATATTGCGGTAATAACCTTCCTTCTTAAGGGATCCTGTAGAGCCAAATCCTTCATCATGCTACAACATTTTTTGAATTTATTAGCGCAAAGTTTTTCATGCATTTTGCTTGACACATGACTTCAGGTCTAACTTTGCTGAATTTACATAAAACTGGAAAAGCAGTGTCAAGCTGCACAAAAACACTGCCGGCTTTAGCAGGAAGCGG
This sequence comes from Doryrhamphus excisus, assembly GCF_037039965.1. Taxonomy (NCBI): domain Eukaryota; kingdom Metazoa; phylum Chordata; class Actinopteri; order Syngnathiformes; family Syngnathidae; genus Doryrhamphus; species Doryrhamphus excisus. Next base: position 2,156,961 of record NC_136376.1, read on the forward strand.
TGTTGACGGAGCTGGAAAAATATATATAAATATATATAAATAAAGAAGCAATTTTGTAGGATTTGATACAATAAGCAATGCACATAATCGTGGGGAAGCAGACTCACTATTTCTATTGCATCACCATAGGGATTTGCTCATATGCAATAGAAGCGCCAACACCTTTTTAACTAAAAGCGTATCTCAACTTGGATCATCCAGGCCTCAAATCAGCTGATTTAATATATGATATGAAAAAACTAACCTTAAAATTTATACCAAAATATGTTTTACTTTTTTAAGTAATATCACCCGTGAAACTTAGAGCATTGATTCCCAAAGTGTGGGCCGTGGCCTCTGTTGGGGCATGGTGGGACTGCAGGTGGGCCATAGGTCATTAAAAATGAAAATATTAACAAATATGTATATTAAAAAATATAATATTATATAAAAATATTTTTAAATTTTTTTTTCTGTAAAATATTTATTGCACAATTTTTTAAAAATATTTATAGACCTAATCCTTCATCATCCTACAACATTTTTGAATTTATTAACGCAAAGTTTTCATGCATTTTGCTTGACACATGACTTCAGGTCTAACTTTGCTGAATTTACATAAAACTGGAAAAGCAGTGTCAAGCTGCACAAAAACACTGCCGGCTTTAGCAGGAAGCGGTGTTGACAGAGCTGTAAAAAAAATAAAAATAAAGAAGCAATTTTGTAGGATTTGATACAATAAGCAATGCACATAATCATGCGGAAACAGACTCACTATTTGCATTGCATCACTGTAGGGCTGTAGAAGCGGCAAAGACAGTAAACACCTTTTTAACTAAAAGCGTATCTCAACTTGGATCATCAGGCCTCAAATCGACTGATTTAATATATGATATGAAAAAATTAACCATAAAATTTCCACGAAAACATTAAACATTAAAAATGAAAAAATAAATATATATATTTAAAAAATAATATTAATATTATATTAAAAATATTTTTTAATTTTTTTTTACCGTAAAATATTTATTGGACAATTTTTTTCTTTATCTCTTTTTCTTTATCTTTATAATAATAGGTTTGTTTTTTTTATTAATAATGGTGGACTATTAGCTCCAGAGTGCTGTTGTGCTGCACATTCCCCCCCAACCCCCCGAGACTGTTCTCCGTATCGACCCTGAACGCTGACTTATTCCGCTCACTAACCATTTAAAACTCACGCCATGGGTGGGTTATAGTTTATGATGCAGCAATTTATTGACTAAAAAGGTCTATGTCTTCGTCTAATGGCTTTGCGACAAATACAGTAATTACCGTCCAGGTTTGTAGTAGTCATAATGCTTTCATTGCAGTATCTGCGCAATAACAACATCACTCCCGCTGTCCTACTTTCATATTTAGGATATCCGGATAGCTGCTTGTCACTTTCTATTTAGATCAAGGTCTGACACATTGAACAATCGAATATTTTCAGCATTATTCCACATAATTAATTTAACTGATTATGCACAGCAGCAGCGCCAGCGTCAAATTTATGCACCGTGAGTTGGCACAAAGCGAGTTATTATGCATTCCGTGCTCAAATTCCGTTGTTGGATTTACTGTCAGATGATAATTTCAAGCCACTTGTGAATCGAAATGGACTTTCTCACTCCACTCCACGATTGTTGATGTGATTATTATGTTGCGACAATTCCGCCAACTAAATCGCCTTTTAGAGGGCTTTACCATACACAGAAGCGTACCAAATCCTGCAAGCATGTGTATCTGGTGTTTGGAATGGAATATTTTCCACTCTGGTTTAGGTAAATACTGCAACCTATTTGTGCTTGTTTATAAAAGAGCGATAACACGCGATCATTATTAATATTATCTACTTAAGTTAACACAAACTGTTAAATCATACACTAATATGCTAAATTATGCTAATATGCTAATAAAATCTACTGGTCTATGTGACTTGATTAACGAAACATGAGTGAAAACAGTTTTTACTTTACTTATTTCATCTGTGCCAATAAAAAATGAACTTTGAGCCACAAATGGCCCCCATACCGCACTTTGGACACCAATCAAATGCATTATGTTGAAATGCAAAACATCCCTTTCCCCAACATATTGCAGCACTCTTTCAACAATAAGTTACCCAACATTTTGGTATTGATAACACGCAATCATTATTAATATTATCTAATAATGTTAACACATACTGTTAAGTCATACACTAATATGCTAAATTATGCTAATACAATCTACTGGTCTATGTCACTTGATTAATGAAACATGAGTAAAAGCAGTTTTTATCAGACAATATACACATTTCCACACATTTTCTGTGTACTTATTTCATCTGTGCCAATAAAAAATGAACTGTGGGCCACAAATGGCCCCCATACCGCACTTTGGACACGAATCAAATTCATTATGTTGAAATCCCCAAAAAATCCCGACGTCCCCAACACATCGCAGCACTCTTCCAACCGTAAGTTACCCAACATTTTGGTATTGATCCACCTCACTGTGCAAGTTGCAAAATGTTAACCGACTGCAGCCGCCACGTAAATCACCACTTTCACTTCTCCCTTCAGGCAAAGATACAGACGGCCTTCTGCAAATAAAAGCAATGTATAAAAAAAGAATTAATAACCGCATTTGCTCTGAAATATCAATCAGTCAGGACACTTTGAAGCGAAGCTGCTGCCTCAGCAAAAAGCACATCATTATCTCCGCTACCCGGCCTCTGTCCGTGGTGGAGCTTCTCCTATGAATGCACCTTCTGAGGTTGACCACAATCATAGCATTTTTCCCCACTGAACATGAAATGGATTCCACGCAAAAACCAGTTGTGTTATTCTATGGTGGCTAAAAAGCGGGTGATGACTGGAAAGAGACGCTGGCATTCTCTCCATGTGATTTAGTGTTGATATGAATTTAAAGTCAAGACATTTGGCATGCGCATCCATCAATGCCCGCATGCACGGATCATTTTTCCTCAAGTCCTTGTTGATTCATTTTTCTTTCACAAAGTACTCCTGGGGCATGGGAATTTGGATCATTCATCATTCTAGTGTGTACCATTTGGTGTCTAAGTAGAGTATAAACACAGGACGTACTACATAAAAGTGTACATCTTCACTACTGCGTACTGCAGAGGAAGTACTAAGGATGGCTTTACACTCAAGTCCGATGGAGTGCCTGTGTACCGTATATAGCAGGGGTGGGCAAACTACGACCCGGGGGCCACATCTGGACCGCCAAGTGTTTGAATACGGCCCGTCAAGTATTTCATTTAAACTTAACATACAACCTAGCGTCATGGCTTGAGGAATCTATCAACTTCGTTATTTGATGTGGTCTGTTGTTTACAAAGTGCTCCTGAAAAAGGGACACAAGTACATTATAACAATATGTATTATTATTAAACAATAATAATAATTTATGTTTATTATTAATCATTGATAATTAATAATTAACACAAATTTATAATGAATAGTATTAATTTGTTATCATTATTATTATTAAATAATAATCAATTTATCAATTATAAAGTTATAAATTAAATTGATTAATTGATTATTATTTTGTTTCTTATTAGTATTATTATTAAACAATAATAATTATTAGTAATCATTAGTAATAATTAACTAAAATTTATAATAATGTATAATATTAACTGGTTATTATTTTAAAATGATAATAAATAATAATCAATTTATAAATTATAAAGTTATAAATTAATTTGATTAATTTATTATTTTTGTTTCTTGTTATTACTGATTAATTTATTATTTTTGTTTCTTATTATTAATAATACATTTAATTTATAACGCACTTTACATCAAATAAATGATCTCAAAGCACACATATAGCAGATTGCATGATACTTTTACAGATACAATAATTCCAGGTGGACTGTTATATGTAAAAAAAACATATTTTTTTACATAAATAATGCGGCCAGTGAGTCAAAAAGTTTGCCCAAATCCGGTATATAGAGTATATTCTACTTTTGACCCATGTTCATTATGTTACGTTTCCTGTTTTGTCCACACCTTCCTTATTTGTCTTGTGTTGACAACGAGGCACACCTGCTGCTGCTTGTGGCTTTAGGAGATGCAGGTGTAAAAATACTACCCAAGTACAACATACAGGTATTTTTCCTCCCAGTTAGTAGCATAGCAACTCACCGCATTACTAGCTTTGAATACATTGGACCATGATGGAACCATTTGGTCTTCTTTGGTTGTTCAAGTCCATACCTGTCTCCGGGAGATGGCTTTGGGCATTTTAAATCAGTCCACAGGTCCATGTTGACCATTAAAGAAACAGCCATAACTCCAAGAAACACAATGAAGCAAAGGGAAGCCATTATAAGAATGAGGGTCATCCATCCAGGTTGTCCAAAGTAGAATAAGGTTAATAGCTTAAGTGTTCGGAGCGCAGAGAGTTGTGGGAGAAAAACTGACCTGCCACCCACTGTCAGGGGGCAGACTACAGTCTAATGTAATTTCCTGGCTTCTGATCACCACAGGATGGGGCTCGTTTAAAGAAAACGAGCAAACATCCGGAGCCAGCGCTGGGGTCTGGGTGCAACCAGAGCCAAGACATAGACATATCGTCTTTTTTTTTTTTATATCTGATATGTTTTCCTACTCATATCCTTGCCCATTTCTGACGTGTACAAGTTGGCAAAGGATAAAGAGTTAGAACATTGTGACGTCAGGACCCTTCAGATAGCATACATTATCGTGCTGTGACGCTTTTTGTTGCGTATCCAAAGACGTCAATGTACAAAAGCATTGAAAGTAATTTTATTAAGATGGATTTTAAATGCATAGTGTAAGTTAATTCCATTTTAGAGGCTGTTCCAACTTAGTTTGCTGCTAAATCTTGGGAAAAACAACAAAAAAGTTGTGTGGTCTGAGGGGAACACTTACCACTTCTTCTTGTTTCCAGTTCTGGGCATCTTTTAGCGTAGAGTTACTGCCAAGGTGTGACCAATAAAACAGAAGGGCACCTATGTCAAAATGATAGTAAACATCATTTGAAATGGTAGTGACTTTATTGGCCTGGCAGTCAGTCAACAGGACACATTTTCCCCAAACAAATGTAATCTTGGCCATGGCTGTGTTGGAAACCGGATACTAACTACTACTACATACTTCCATGCCCATACTAGCCACACTCTATACTGCATACCCAATCCATCAAAGCGTTTACACTACAGTGTACTACATTATAACCCACAATGCATTGCGCTCCTACCCAAGCCGAAATCGACGAAATCGATTTCACTTTAGCTTTAAACTATTTAAATCTATTACTATATTGAGATTTTTTAAAATCAGGCTAGAAAGTGGACGTTTAGATCCCGAGTGTGCCATGTATTTGTCCAAATACCAACCGTTTACAACTTTGTTCGAACGAATTCGGCTAAATTTAAGCTAACCGAAGCGAGCAACGCACTTCCGGTTATTTTCACAAAATAAAACACACTTACTTTTGTCATACAAAACACCGTAGTCCTAACTGCTTTTACTTTGAAAACAAGAAGCGAACCAACTCACGATATATCCTGTTTGACGCCGCCGTTTGGTCCATCCTGCTGCTCGGTGTTCAGCACAACGGTTCATTTTTCTTATGGTGACGTCACGTCGCGTTGCATCCTGGGTAATTTGTGTGTGAGTAGTAATTTGATGATACATACTCAACATTTCTATATATTAAAAAATACATAATCACATAGTGCCAGTGTAGACACACTGCATACTCAAAGAGTTAGTATGTGGGTTTTGAAAAATACAGAGCTTAAAAATGCAAACAGAAGAAAAGGGAGTGAGACAAAAAACAATGTATAGCAAGCATGCTATACATCGTTTGACAGATGCTGACAATCCTTAAGAACCATTAACATCCTTAAGAACGATGCAAAAGATCCTTATGGAACCACAAAGTCAAGTGTAGAACCAAAACAATGTCACCGACTGTGAGCCGGAGGATCCCATTGGCTGTCCGTCAAGACACGGTACCATCTTTGGCCCGAATGAAGACTGTTACTGATGCCGACTGCAGTCCAATAACCATCAGATGCCATCTGGTAGGGAAAGCTCTAAAGAACAGAAACATCATCAAAGGGCACGTTTCCCTCAATGCAGCAAAATTGTCTTGGGCATCAAACATGGTACGCTGAAAGGTGGAGACGTTTTATTCTCTGATGGAAAAAAATGGAACCTTAACATGGAACCTTGGCGTCCAATGTTACCAGCATGACAAGGAGATCCCACATGAGATGTTTTCCACATGGCACTTGTGAAAAGGGCGCCATCATGATCCTTTATTGGAAGAATGGAGCTTCGGTTTGTGCAGGGGCGTCAAAAGGTGGTTAGCTAGTATGTGGAGATGTTGCAGACGGCATCGCTCATGACTGAAGGTTGACCCTTGCAGTTCACAATGGCCACCTGATGACGGACTTGTTCCAGAGGATCATTCGGATCAACATTCCCGCTAGCCTCCTGGAAACACTGGCATCAAACCCGTTTTTCAGATAATTAACAAGAATGGCACAGCTACTCATTATGGACTCCAACATTTTATTTCTTTTTTTAGCTATGATCTTAAACGTTTGATCAGCTGACGAACAGATTAAATTGCTGACTCAGTATTTTCTTCCGACAGAACAAAATGTAAATTATTGCCGTTTTTCAACTGGTCTTAAAATTTTGATCAGACGTTTACAGTATTTTTTTTTTTTGCATCGACTGAAGACATTTTTAATGGCCTCGACGGTGAGACATTTCTACACTGCAATCTTGTCATTGTTCCTAAGCAACCAGGGTCCCCCTCCACGCTAGTCCTCTAAGTAAGAGCATTTTTCGTAGGCAGAAATCTATCTTCATCTGCATGCTATATATGATCCACCTCCTCATCTCAGCAAACCGTATTTAATTGAAAACCACAGCCATTTATTTTAAAGAATGCCTTGAGCTGGGGTGTGTACAGCTGTTGTAGAATATCTTGTAAAAACCATAAGGTGTTAAATCCATGGTGTCTAAAGTCCTAAATAGCCGATCATTAGATCACACACAGAAATGTTGTCAAGGGTGTCGATTTGTGTCATCTCTCAGGGAATATACACTACCGCTCCAAAGTTTGGGATCACTCGGAAATTTTTTGGGCCAGTCTGAGATATGGCTTTTCCTTGGCAGTCCTGCTATGAAGTCCAGCATCCTGAAGTCGCCGCTTCACTGTTGATACTGACACTGGTGTTTGACGGATACTATTTAGTGCAGCTGCCAGGTGACGACCTGTGAGGCGTCTTTGTCTTGAACTACACACTCTCAGATATTTGTCTTGGTTGTGCACAGTTGTGCATCGTTTTTGTGTCCTTGTTAGACCCGGTTTGTGCTGCTCTCTGAAGGGAGTAGTTAACAGCATGGTAAGAGATTTTAGTTCTAGCTGCCAGGTGACGACTTGTTAGGCGTCTTTGTCTTAAACTACACACTCTCAGATATTTGTCTTCTTGCACAGTTGTGCATCATTTTTGTGTCCTTGTTAGACCCAGTTTGTGCTGCTCTCTGAAGGGAGTAGTTAACAGCATGGTAAGAGATTTTAGTTTTAGCTGCCAGGTGACGACCTGTGAGGCGTCTTTGTCTTAAACTACACACTCTCAGATATTTGTCTTCTTGCACAGTTGTGCATCGTTTTTGTGTCCTTGTTAGACCCAGTTTGTGCTGTTCTCTGAAGGGAGTTCTTAACAGTATCGTAACAGCACCATCGTTTTTGTGTCACCAATTAACCTAGCGGGCTGCACGGCGGTGGAGTGGTTAGCGTGCAGATTTCACAGCTAGGAGTTCAATCCCACCCTCGGCCATATCTGTGAAATCACATTCATACCTATGGACGATTTTGAGTCGCCAATTAGCCTAGCATATTTTTTGAATCTGGGAGGAAAACCGCAGTACCCGGAGAAAACCCACGCAGGCACATGCAAACTCCACATAGAGAGGGTGGAATTGAACCCCGGTCTCCTAGCTGTGAGGTCTGCACGCTAACCACTCGAACATACAGTATATATTAATATGATATAAAAAGAGATATCACCATGGTAACACGTTTTTTCACATTTTTCCACATGATGACCTGCAGTCTGTCGGGCAAAAAAGACGTAGCTAGCAACAGGCGCACGGTTACGTTCACATGCACAGAATAATCACAGACTGTTTACATTATTGGGTTATTTACAGTCAGCGATCCACACATGAACGGAGATGCTGCAAAGACTACAGAAGCAAATTATGCGTGATTATATTAGCTGCATCTGGGCCTGGAAGCACTTCCATTACCACCTCTGTGTGACTGACTTTCTCTTTTCTTCATCTGTCAATCCTCTCTCCCAGCTGTCTTCATCGCCAGCAGACGGGAGGAACAGGAACACGCTTGAACGTGATACCAGCGTGGTGGAAGACCCCATCTCGGAGGACCGGCACCGTTCACCGCGTTTTCATGTGAATCACAGCAGCAGGAGATTGTATTGACGACTTAAAGCAAGCCACTTCAAGAGCACTCAGCAAATAATATGTCTGCATTCATGCACCCTTGAGATCAAGCTGCTGCTTGGCATTACTGAGGGAAGTTGCCCGAGTTGTCAGGAGCCATTGTGGAAGTGCTTACTCATGCGTGGGTTTTCACACACACACACACACACACAATGTGTGTTCTTCTACACCCACTGCTGATCTCTCCACTGACTGGACACACACACACACACTTGCTGAGCAGAATTCCCATTGACTGCTTGATAGCATCTCCCGCTTGGTGGTGGGTTTGTCATTGCCGAGCTCTGAGTTTGTCTAGTAAACACACACACGCACACACACACACACACGTTGAACACACAACCTGAATGCACACACATTTAAACAACTACAACTTTGATGGAAGACACAACACTGCTAAAAAGTGGTAGACTTTCAGGTAAATGGAAGAACATGTGACATAGGAAAAGCAACATGTAATGCAATACAATAAAATAATTGACGAGGCCACACAGTTCAATTCCACCCTCGGTCATCTCTGTGTGGAGTTTGCATGTTCTCCCTGTGCACGCTTGGGTTTTCGCCGGGTACTCCGGTTTCCTCCCACATTCCAAAAACATGTTATGTTCATACATTTTCTACCGCTTATCCTCACGAGGGTCGCGGGGGTGCTGGAGCCTATCCCAGCTGTCTTCAGGCGAGAGGCGGGGTACACCCTGGACTGGTGGCCAGCCAATCACAGGGCACATACAGACAAACAACCATTCACACTCACATTCATACTTATAGACAATTTGGAGTCGCTAATTAACCTAGCATGTTTTTGGAATGTGGGAGGAAACCGGAGTACCCGGAGAAAACCCACGCATGCACGGGGAGAACATGCAAACTCCACACAGAGATGGCCGAGGGTGGGATCGAACTCTATTCTCCTAGCTATGAGGTCTGCACGCTAACCACTCGACCGCCGTGCAACCTGGTTTTAGATAGTCAAAGCCAAAGCAGCCGCATTCATACCTAGAAAATGAATAAATGAATGTTTATCTACACATAGAATTTAACTTTATTTAAAGTCACCATATATTTCCCAAAGGTCAACATCTTGGTCAGTGTGGGCAAACCGAGGGCAAAGTTGGTTCAATGCCTATTCCTAAATGCATAAATCCATATTTTATAATCTTTTTGTCAAATATAAGCTGCTAAATATAGCAGAATATCACATACAACCCAGCAGAGAGCATTTTGGTTTGGAATACTTGAATCCCGAAAGCTGCCGCAGTCAAGTCCTTACTTTATTTATTGCTCTTTGCTGCACAGCCTTTGGGTCTGTGTTAAAAAAATAGCACTAAAGGAACCACACCAGTGTGTCTTTTTGATATGGACTAGATTATCAAACTCGACCGCCTATAGATAATAAATGCCTAATACGTATAACTAAAAAAATGCTGTGTCATGGTTCCAGCGCCTGAATATTCCAGCAGCATCAAGTCTTTGGTCTGCTCCGCTACACCGCCGCCGCCTGATGCAGTTACCGCAGATGATGAGCTCAAATAGAAAATGCAAGGATGATCGGAAAAAAACGTGGGTGAGATGACATGTTCACGCACGAGAAGACGGCATAGCGACAATATTTAAGCTCCCTTCTTTGACTCTGCATCTTTATCAATTCCACACGCTTCCCCGTCCTCTCAGACATCCCACCTTTTGATAGACTTCATAGATTGATGTCTGATGGGATTCATCACGGCAACTCAAACAAACTGTCAGCTTGATGTTGCATTTGGAAAAGACACAGCCGGCTTAACTGGGGCTCCGCAATGATCCCCGCAAGATAAAAAGTTTTAATAAGCGAGCTGTGATCGGAGATTGGGTTTATTTACACTAATGATTACAAAAAGTGTAATCTTTACAAACAATCAAAGTCTGCGTGCCCAACTGCCAATCATGTTAATGTGCCGTACTTAGTCAACGGTCCCTGGATAGATGTATGAATTAATAGTATTTTTATTGCCAAGTATACATAATGCTACAAACACAAGGCGGATAAAGTACACAAGAGTGTATAGTCAACAAAACCTTCAGTCTTACAGAATTCGTTTTTGTGTATTTTAGTTTTGATCAACGGTGAAAAACAATGAAGGTAAGAGTCACTTGATAAAAGAATTATCACTAAACCGTGGCTAATGTTTAACAGGTTGAATTAAGGCTGACTGTTTAGCAACTATTATGATCACAGGTTCAAGAAGCCGGACTAAGTTTTCTCCGTTCTCAGGTGAGAACAGAACAGGGTTGCTGACCCCTGACCTAAGGTCATGAACTTATGGTAGTGACTGAAATGAGACAATCACAGGTTTAAGAAGCCAGACTAAGTTTTCTCTGTTCTCCGGTGAGAACAGAACAGGGTTGCTGACCCTTCGGGTTGCTGACCCCTGACCTATGGTCATGAACTCATGGTAGTGACTGAAATGAGACAATCATGGGGTTCAAAAACCCGTACTAAGTTTTCTCCGTTCTCGGGTGAGAACAGAACAGGGTTGCTGACCCCTGACCTATGGTCATGAACTTATGGTAGTGACTGAAATGAGACAATCACAAGTTCAAGAAGCCAGACTAAGTTTTCTTCATTCTCGGGTGAGAACAGAACAGGGTTGCTGACCCTTCGGGTTGCTGACCCCTGACCTATGGTCATGAACTTATGGTAGTGACTGAAATGAGACGATCACGGGTTCAAGAAGCCGGACTAAGTTTTCTCCGTTCTCGGGTGAGAACAGAACAGGGTTGCTGACCCCTGACCTATGGTCATGAACTTATGGTAGTGACTGAAATGAGACAATCACAGGTTTAAGAAGCCGGACTAAGTTTTCTCTGTTCTCCGGTGAGAGCAGAACAGGGTTGCTGACCCTGCGGGTTGCTGACCCCTGACCTGTGGTCATGAACTTGTGGTAGTGACTGAAATGAGACAATCACTGGTTCAAGAAGCCAGACTAAGTTTTCTCCGTTCTCCGGTGAGAACAGAACAGGGTTGCTGACCCCTGACCTATGGTCATAAAATTATGGTAGTGACTGAAATGAGACAATCATGGGTTCATGAAGCCGGACTAAGTTTTCTCCGCTCTCGGGTGAGAACAGAACAGGGTTGCTGACCCCTGACCTATGGTCATGAACTTATGGTAGTGACTGAAATGAGACGATCACGGGTTCAAGAAGCCGGACTAAGTTTTCTCCGTTCTCAGGTGAGAACAGAACAGGATTGCTGACCCTGCGGGTTGCTGACCCCTGTTCTAGGCCCTTGTTTTGTATATCCGGTGCTACATTACAATGACTGCTGTTGTTTTGGGGTTTGTTGTGGCTACGTGCAGTTTGTTCGACTCTATGTTCACTGAGTTTAAGTGTAAGCGTTATTACAACATTGCCCTCTCGCTAACCTGCTTTTGTGCGGTTGCTCTTGACAGATGTACTATTTTTCCTTCAGTCAAACACCCTAATGAGATTTGTTTCATTCTGAGTTTCACAGTTGTCCCTCAAGGCACAGTAGACCTCTGGCTTTTTCCACCAACCTGCAAGGAGATTTGTTGTTTCAGCTTGCATGTTTTCCTCTTGAGAGAAAGACGGAGGAATGTTGTGATGATCACATCAACGTCACATTTAATAAAACTCAGCCCTTCCAGTCGTTGTATAACTGTGCTGATATTAAAACAAACAGTGCAAAAAATAGCAGGACGATGGCTACTGTGTGAGATCTTGGAAACTAATCAACGTTCTACCGTTGTCTTTCAGCACACTGAAACACCGAACCGCTCTCCTAGGCAGCAATAAAGCTTAGCTCATTGCCCAAATTGAATCAAAAAAGTATTAAACATGAAAGCTTCATCATTTCTTGTCATTTGTTTGCTGATCAAAGAGAGCCAACGGCTCAGAATGTGCCAGCCAGATTAGGTGGGCTTGAACGTGGCCTCGTGAGGACTGTGTAGACAGCGCATACGCAAACATGATTATCAGACCGCCGAGTCTTCCGACTAAATGTAGATGGAGAACAGGATATTGACGGGACAAATTGTGATATGGGGAGCGACTGGCCCCACGCCGTCATCAATAGTGACGTAACATCGTTATTGTACTTGATCTAATTGTCACCTGCTTAACTATGGTTGCTGTATTACATCATGACAAATTAGCTTTGGGAGTTTAAAAGCCAATTTTCCACTGCTGTTAAACGTGATTGATTGTGCTGATTTTAATGACTATTCATTGGGGTAAAACTGGCATAGCCGTTGGCCAAAAGACCCTAATAGGACACATTTCATGCCTTTAATGCTATGATTTTACCTACAGCAAGAATTGTATAATTTAATTTTATCTCACAGAAGAATGACCAAGTCAACGGGATGGAGTTTAAGTGCATCTGCACAGTCTTAAGAGATCTGAAAGCCGGCAAAAAATGTAGTCTCCGTCTGAAAGATTAATGCCCCCACATTATACTATTTTTCAACAATTTAAAATAAGTCTCAGAGGTCCCACAGTAATGTATTGATGCTTGAATTCCAGCCGTGGAAAACAGTCTAGATGGGATTTTAGGAAGCCATATTGGGAACACCCTGTTTTATTATGGACCTTTACTGGTAATACTATGTGGCTCCCAAAAAACCTTATTCAGTTTTTACATACTGTATACACTGTAATGCTGTAGATACAACAACGTAACATTACAGAGTGGGACAGGAGAACGCAAATGTTAGCAGCACTTTAGGAATCGGTTTTATATAGTACATCCATCCACGGTCTTCCGATTATGTCAAGTCGGGTCGCTGGGCCAGAACCCTCAGCAGGGAAGCTCAGACTTCCCTTTCCCTTTGTCCAGCTCCTTCCAGCAGATCCTGAGGCTTCCCACGAAGCCTCTTTCCGGTCGGACATGTCCTGAACGCCTCGCCAGGGTCAGCAACCCTGTTCTGTTCTCACCTGAGAACGGAGAAAACTTAGTCCGGCTTCTTGAACCCATGATCGTCTCATTTCAGTCATTACCATAAGTTCATGACCATAGGTCAGGGGTCAGCAACCCTGTTCTGTTCTCACCTGAGAACGGAGAAAACTTAGTCCGGCGTCTTGAACCCGTGATCGTCTCATTTCAGTCATTACCATAAGTTCATGACCATAGGTCAGGGGTCAGCAACCCTGTTCTGTTCTCACCCGAGAACGGAGAAAACTTAGTCCGGCGTCTTGAACCCGTGATCGTCTCATTTCAGTCATTACCATAAGTTCATGACCATAGGTCAGGGGTCAGCGACCCTGTTCTGTTCTCACCCGAGAACAGAGAAAACTTAGTCCGGCTTCTTGAACCCGTGATCGTCTCATTTCAGTCATTACCATAAGTTCATGACCATAGGTCAGGGGTCAGCAACCCTGTTCTGTTCTCACCCGAGAACAGAGAAAACTTAGCCCGGCTTCTTGAACCCGTGATCGTCTCATTTCAGTCACTACCATAAGTTCATGACCATAGGTCAGGGGTCAGCAACCCTGTTCTGTTCTCACCCGAGAACAGAGAAAACTTAGCCCGGCTTCTTGAACCCGTGATCGTCTCATTTCAGTCACTACCATAAGTTCATGACCATAGGTCAGGGGTCAGCAACCCGCAGGGTCAGCAACCCTGTTCTGTTCTCACCCGAGAACGGAGAAAACTTAGTCCGAATCTCAGCACCGAGTCGCCCATCGAGCTTGCCTTCTATCCTCCCCTCGCTCATGAACGTGACCCCGAGGTACTTACTAAACTCCTCCACTTGGGGTAGGATCTCATCCGAGACCCGGAGATGGCACTCCAATCTTTTCTGAGTGAGAACCATGAACTTGGACATGGAGGTGCTGATTTTCATCCCTGCCGCTTCACACTCGGCTACCAACCGATCCGGTGCCAGCTGGAGGTCATGGCTCAATGAAGCCAGCAGGACTACAAACATCATCCTATTTCCCCTAACTCTGAAATCTGAGAGTTTAAGGTCATCAATACAAAGTACATTTTCCATATTATTTTCCATATTCACAGACCTTTCAGAAAAAAAAACAGACTAAGTAGAACATTGATATTTTGAAATGACATAGTATGTCAGGGGTGGGCTATCTTTTTGAGTTGCATTGTTTATGTGAAAAAAATATATTTTTTACGCGTAATAGTCCACCTGGAAGTATTGTATCTGTAAAAGTGTCATGCAATCTGCTCTATGTGCGCATTGAGATAATTTATTTGATGTAAAATGCGTTATATATTAAATTTATATATAATTAAATTAAATTAAATTAAATTAAATTAAATTAAATTAAATTAAATTAAATTAAATTAAATTAAATTAAATTAAATTAAATTAAATTAAATTAAATTAAATTGTAATGGTAATTGTAATGGTAATGGTTTTATTTCATTTGAACATGCATCAGATTACAATTGAGTGCATCCCATAATCAGTTCACAGTTCCACATGCCTAAAAGGAGTAGGAAGAAGCAAAGCTTATTAAATCCTACCCCTCCATCTGGTACTTTTACAATCAGTAACTGTTACATTTGTTCACTTCCTGCTTTCTATAATACAGTTGAAGGTTTTTTTTTGTTTTTTTTTAATAATGTACCTCCCTAACCCTAACAGACCACATCAAATAACGAAATTGATAAAACAGCCACTTAAACCATCAGGTTGGCTCAAGCCATGATGCTATGTTGTATGTTGGCTTTAAATGAAATACTTTGGAAAGAACAGACGGGCCGTATTCAAACATTCGGCGGGCCGGATGTGGCCCCCGGGCCGTAGTTTGCCCACCCCTGCAGTATGTCATTTGTTTGGAGCAATAATTTATTTTGACAGGCTTACACAGTCATTGATTGAGGCTGATGAGAGAGAGCGTGGGATGTACAGTAATGCCATCAAATAGCAGTAACAAGCTCCCTATACATACGCTAATGATCGTTTCTAAGCCTGTCTACACGCGCCGTGGATCTAATCCACAGTGTATCCACGGTGCCAGATACAAGCTACAAGTTTGAGGAGGAAAAAGCCGGTGTTTATTCAGGTTTGCTATTTTCACTGATCATCCTTGTCCTCATCCCCTTGAGCTTGCAGCGTACAGACGGAAAACAGACAAACAATTGAGATAAAAATGTATGTTTGCTGCTTTGCTATTTCATATGCTAATAGAAACGTTCCTCTTTCACCTTGGGATGTTTTGCAAATGTGAGCGAACGATTCACCTTTGAGACCAAGGCGTCCCCCAAAGAACAGAGTGGAGAATAAGCTCCGAAATAGAATAGCGTTTGAGTCGGAAGTTCCGCAACTCTCCTTGGATCTTTTATGCAACGTCTTGATTCAAATGCACGTTCCTCTGTAGCAGTGGAGTGTGAAGTCTGCAATTTGCAAGGGCCTAGAGGCTCCAGCTCTCCACGCATAATGAATGGTTAAACTGACAGTCATCAGCCGGTACCGGAGTCGGGGTCCTTTTGCATATAGGAGGTGGCTCCTATCGAGCCTGTGGCAAGTCAATAATGAAATGGGATTCCGAAAAACGGCCAAAGAGGTACCCAGTTGTTACGCTCATTGGAGACAACATGATTTAGTGAGTGTTGGGTTTATTTAGTGTGGACTCCGGTCACACAATTTCGATTTTGATGAGCTTGGACTAGACCTGTGGCTCTTTAGCGCCGCCCTAGTGGCTCCTTGGAGCTTTTGGAAAAATGTTTGAAAATGGAAAAAGATGGGGGAGGGAAATATATGTTTTGTTTTAATATGGTTTCTGTACGTAGACAAACATTCTTAACGTTTTCCAATGCTGTAAAAATATGTGGCGTAAATATTACCTTTCGACATTTCTGTCAACGAAGATTTGCGTCATAGCCTGCGACACACGTTTCTATCAGCAGGGCGGGATGCCAGGTAGGTGGCTGTTGTAAACAAACCGGCGTCTATGTGATGGGCCATGGATCCCAAAGGGAAAAAGAGAAAAACAACCGAAGAGAACAGAGGATTAAACGTTTCGAATGACGAACGAAACGAATAATTTGCATTCATTGCATTCATCATACATACCCGATGTCGAGAAGCTGACCAGTCATGTCCGGAAACAGAAGTCACATTAAACGGGTAAGAACACAATCCTGTTATAGGCACATATTTAGTAACAAAGTGGCTGTTTTTATAAAGTGATTTTTGTCAGTATATATTTGGAATGACACTTGGGGATATTATTATGTTTTGTTGCTCGGGTCCTAGTGTTACAGGCATTTGCCTTGGACAGCTATGTAGGGTGGGCTTACCTGACCTTTGAACCAGGAAGTTCGTCCGGTGTAAAATGCCTCGGGGCTAGAATGTTAAAATAAAGTTGGTTGGGGCTATTGTAGGCTAATATAGCTAATATAGATATATACAGCATATTTTGCCTTCGTTATAAGGCTTATATAAGCTTTGAATTTTTGTGGCTCCAGGCATAATTTTTGTTTTTTTGGTCCAATATGGCTTTTTCAACATTTTGTGTTGCCGACCCTTGGACTAAACGATATCATCACAGACGTGCAACTCCACTTGGACTTTGACATGAACGACTCGGATCTTCGCTGGGATCTACTTGAGATATTCAGTCAATGTATTGTCAATGTGTCGCCATTCAAAATATTAAGATAACATAATAGTTATTGTGCCATTTCCAGCCTTGGCACTATTAAAATGTCCCCCCCGCCCACTTGGACGCCCCTGCTGAGGGGAGTCTTGCTGTGCCACAGTCAAATCAAATGTACTTGGTGTCAATCTGGTCAAAATGATGATATACATACAGTATTATATATTTATAATTGATGCAGATGTATGTACTCACAGCGTCTTTTGACAGGATTGTATCCACCATTATGAATTTAGAGGCTCCTAATAGACATAAAGGTGTCTGCAAAATCAATATCGGCCAGTTACCAGAGCACCAGTGCATTCCTCTTTCTCCCGGACTCGCTGTCTCTATTACTTTCTCACATTACATGATTTAATTCTCCCACTCGTCTCCGAGTCTCATTAAGACTGCTGCTGTGCTGGATCGCATTTCCTCTTTTCTGCCCCAGCGCCCCCTCCCCGCCGTCACTTTGTGCAGCGCCAGAGCTCAATTCAGCACCCTTTTCAATACCTCTCATAAACAATGTGTCAGATGTATAGCCGGGCGGCGGCGGTGGCGGTGGCGGGTCGGAAGTGGGTGAGCGGGAGGCATCCAATTAAAAGCACAATGCATTATGATTCTGCGCCCCCTCCCCTCCTTTTTATCCGCTCTCCTCTTCCCACTGCTGTCTTCTGAAGCCCTTTTGGATTACATAACAGCTCAGTGTCAAAACAGCCGGCCTGTGGAGGACAAGTTAAGGGGGTCTTCACCAGTGATGCGGACCGCCGACTGGACTCTCCCCATCAGCTTTTGTGCTGCCCCCGTCTCCCCCTCCACGACTCCTCATCCTGCCTCCCCCTCTGTGCCACATGCACACACCCACCAGCCCACCCTCTCCCTGCCTTCCTCCTTCGCACACACACACTTCCACTCAATCATGAATGCACATGGATTGCAGCAGCGGCAGCATCAGCACCGCGAGATGGAGATGTCCGCTGTGAGTACCTATTCCCGGTGAGTGCAGGCACAATGTTGAGTGAGTGTCAGTGTTTGCTGGAGAGAGAGAGACAGAGAGAGAGAGAGCTGAATGAAGGGAAGCGCATAAAAGCTATCAGGAGGGCAATGTCTGTCTGCTTTACGCAATCCCATCCGCTAAAATCTTTTGCCGGATATGCCACAACTATTCCAGCTGTCACTGCACCGGCTGCCTCTCTCTCGGTCCTCCCCCAGCCTGTGAGAGCTGGACACAACCTCGAACGCACGGATGGACACCCGGCACACAGGGGATCGGCGCTCCCTTGTCCTTTGCACCTGTGATCTGCGTCTCAAGGTAAGAGTTGGGAATCCGCCTCGAGTTGTTGGATGCTTCGGGAACAACTTATACGGATGCAGGAATGAGCAGAAAACGCTGTCTCTGCTTTGTGTTGTGCATGTGTATTTGTGCAGGGAGGGGGGGGCATTTCTGCATCCAGTGCAAGCTTCCCCAGCCCTGTGATGACATTGTATTGCAATGCACACATGCACCATTTAATTCCATGTAATAACACTGATCATCAAGTATGCCGTGTACCTGTGGGAGGGCAGGAATATTGATGAGTGTTCATTAGTGGCAGCTATTAATTGACTAGTAGAGGCTGCCGGTTATGAGGGAGGACCCCCGGATTTAAGTGCCTTGTGACACATTTATACGGAATGAATTATGTGGTCCCCAAGGCCGACACGAGCTGGCTGGTTTGGGAGTTATTATGACTGATTAGGCACGATCTGGGAACCTCAAGGGTACCGCATGAGTACATACAGAACTGTACTTTTATTTGCCTTTTACCCCCCACACCCCCTCTCTTTTCCGTGCATGTCATCTCCTTACCTGAAATGATGGGAAACACAGCAAACAAGGATGGGGGGGTGGGTGGTGTTTGGGCTTTAAGGTGCCGAACGCAACTTGCCTTGCTCAGCATTTTCTTTTGCACTTGTTACATAAATCCAGATACGCATCACACTCCATCATCAGGTTGGCTGGTGTGCTCATAGCCCAACCCCCGGATTGCTGGGTGGATTCATCAGGGTGATGCACAGCGTGTTTGGTGAAGAACGTCAAAATCTTAAAAGACATCTACAAAATTAGGAGAGTGCATTTCATTTCATTTCATAGTGTTTTTTTTTTTTTTCTTACTCACCATCTCTGACCTCTACAAGGATATTGTGCCTGGCACTGCTTGGTGATAAATCTTCCAAAACAATGTGATGTAGTAAACTTTCACAAGTGTAGGCTGCATGCATATTGAATAGATACCACTAACTCTGGTATAAGGTGTGTGTGTGTGTGTGCATATCTTAGACTACATACTTAGCCGCTACAGCACCTTATGGACGGTTAAAGCTTGTCCTTTACAGTGCACTTGAAGGCATCGTTGGTGCAATGTCACACTCTGAAATGTATGCAAGAAAACACTAGCTGCATGCAAAATGACTTACACTGCACAGGAACCAGAGTGGGGCGGTAATAGCGGGGTAACGACGCAACCTTGTGTGGCATAGGATACCCCGAGTGACGACATTTCAGTGTAGGATGAGCCTCTGTAATGCTATTACTTAAACGTTGCTAAGAAAGGCGAAGCAGGGTTATCCTATGTAAGCATCTACACTATATAGGCCGACAAGGATATAAGGCGCCACGAGCTAAGCCGCTTCTTTCTTTTTTTCCTTTGCTCGAGACGAGGCTTAAATCATGAGTCAGCAAAGTTTTGAATCTCCCATAGTTTGGAAAACAGCTCCCCCACCCCCCCAATCCAATTGGCATCCCTTTTTTTTTTTTTTTTTTTTGAAGAGCTTACACAACATAGCGGTCACGATAAATCAATGGGTGCACTATAGCTGAAGGTGTATATTTTTAACCCTCCTACATTCAGTATTTTGGCACAAAGAAGCGGAGGGCAATTGGAACAGACAACATGGTCTGCCAGCGCACATAAGGAGATTTCAGAGGATTACTTCTGCAATTTTAGAGTCAATGCATTACTCATAATCCTTTGCATAGCCCAGGCCAAATCAGGGAAGGACCACGGGTCATTAGCAGTGATATACACGACCGCTCAAAAGTTTGGGATCACTTGGTCATTTTTTTTTTTTGAGATATGGCTTTTTCTTGGCAGTCCTGCTATGAAGTCCAGCATCCTGAAGTCGCCACTTCACTGTTGATACCAGATATTTGTCTTCTTGCACATTTGTGCATCGTTTTTGTGTCCTTGTTAGACCCGGTTTGTGCTGCTCTCTGAAGGGAGTAGTTAACAGCATGGTAAGAGATTTTAGTTCTAGCTGCCAGGTGACAACCTGTGAGGCGTCTTTGTCTTAAACTACACACTCTCAGATATTTGTCTTCTTGCACAGTTGTGCATCGTTTTTGTGTCCTTGTTAGACCCGGTTTGTGCTGCTCTCTGAAGGGAGTAGTTAACAGCATGGTAAGAGATTTTAGTTCTAGCTGCCAGGTGACGACCTGTGAGGCGTCTTTGTCTTAAACTACACACTCTCAGATATTTGTCTTCTTGCACAGTTGTGCATCGTTTTTGTGTCCTTGTTAGACACGGTTTGTGCTGCTCTCTGAAGGGAGTAGTTAACAGCATGGTAAGAGATTGTAGTTCTAGCTGCCAGGTGACGACCTGTGAGGCGTCTTTGTCTTAAACTACACACTCTCAGATATTTGTCTTCTTGCACAGTTGTGCATCGTTTTTGTGTCCTTGTTAGACACGGTTTGTGCTGCTCTCTGAAGGGAGTAGTTAACAGCATGGTAAGAGATTGTAGTTCTAGCTGCCAGGTGACGACCTGTGAGGCGTCTTTGTCTTAAACTACACACTCTCAGATATTTGTCTTCTTGCACAGTTGTGCATCGTTTTTGTGTCCTTGTTAGACCCGGTTTGTGTTGCTCTCTGAAGGGAGTAGTTAACAGCATGGTAAGAGATTTTAGTTCTAGCTGCCAGGTGACGACCTGTGAGGCGTCTTTGTCTTAAACTACACACTCTCAGATATTTGTCTTCTTGCACAGTTGTGCATCGTTTTTGTGTCCTTGTTAGACACGGTTTGTGCTGCTCTCTGAAGGGAGTAGTTAACAGCATAGTAAGAGATTGTAGTTCTAGCTTCCAGGTGACGACCTGTGAGGCGTCTTTGTCTTAAACTTCACACTCTCAGATATTTGTCTTCTTGCACAGTTGTGCATCGTTTTTGTGTCCTTGTTAGACCCGGTTTGTGTTGCTCTCTGAAGGGAGTAGTTAACAGCATGGTAAGAGATTTTAGTTCTAGCTGCCAGGTGACGACCTGTGAGGCGTCTTTGTCTTAAACTTCACACTCTCAGATATTTGTCTTCTTGCACAGTTCTGCATCGTTTTTGTGTCCTTGTTAGACACGGTTTGTGCTGCTCTCTGAAGGGAGTAGTTAACAGCATGGTAAGAGATTTTAGTTCTAGCTGCCAGGTGACGACCTGTGAGGCGTCTTTGTCTTAAACTACACACTCTCAGATATTTGTCTTCTTGCACAGTTGTGTGTCGTTTTTGTGTCCTTGTTAGACCCGGTTTGTGCTGCTTTCTGAAGGGAGTAGTTAACAGCATGGTAAGAGATTTTAGTTCTAGCTGCCAGGTGACGACCTGTGAGGCGTCTTTGTCTTAAACTACACACTCTCAGATATTTGTCTTCTTGCACAGTTGTGCATCGTTTTTGTGTCCTTGTTAGACACGGTTTGTGCTGCTCTCTGAAGGGAGTAGTTAACAGCATAGTAAGAGATTGTAGTTCTAGCTGCCAGGTGACGACCTGTGAGGCGTCTTTGTCTTAAACTACACACTCTCAGATATTTGTCTTCTTGCACAGTTGTGCATCGTTTTTGTGTCCTTGTTAGACCCGGTTTGTGTTGCTCTCTGAAGGGAGTAGTTAACAGCATGGTAAGAGATTTTAGTTCTAGCTGCCAGGTGACGACCTGTGAGGCGTCTTTGTCTTAAACTTCACACTCTCAGATATTTGTCTTCTTGCACAGTTCTGCATCGTTTTTGTGTCCTTGTTAGACACGGTTTGTGCTGCTCTCTGAAGGGAGTAGTTAACAGCATGGTAAGAGATTTTAGTTCTAGCTGCCAGGTAACGACCTGTGAGGCGTTTTTGTCTTAAACTACACACTCAGATATTTGTCTTCATGCACAGTTGTGCATCGTTTTTGTGTCCTTGTTAGACCCAGTTAGACACAGTTTATGCAAAAATGTAGATCCTTCTTTGAAAATCATCTGATTCATTTGAATTGTTAGGGAAATGGATAAAAATGTTTGTGAAATGGATTTTTTTTTGTGAAATGCATGAATATGTGTTTTTCCTTTTTTCCACATTTGCAAGTGATCCCGAACTTTTGAGCGGTAATGTAGCTCTGAGGAGGAAAGAGTGGCAAGATTTGGAAGGTCGACAAGAAGATTCTCGTCCAGCTATCAGGATGTATCCTTCATTAAGTCTTTAGGAAGGAGATTTTTTTTCCATTTCATTTTGTGCGATCACCGCTTGGCTGCTTTACATGATTTTTATGACTACATGAGACACTATGTGTGCTCGGAGGGGACGTTGTGCCAATGTGATTACCCCTTAAGTGGTGTGAGATTGGCATTTATTTATTTTTTTTAAATAGTAGAATCCCGTGTGGTATCAAGCTCAAAGCAGAATGTTCTATCCATGAGATTGGTTCCGACAGGCAACTTATACTGAAATCAAATTGCACGTCAAGGCAGTGCTTTTGAACAAACACCAACCCCGTCCCGCCACATGACAACATTCAGCCGCTCCCGTTTTCAAAGTGTAAATTCAGGAGACGGAGCCGACTATATTGTTTGTGCATAATGGGGATGAGCTAGCGCTGCGGTTTTATCCTCATCGGGGGCCTGAATTCATTGCGGTGACTTAAGGCCGAGCTGGGTTTCACACAAGATGAAACATGGTTCCCTGTAAATGCATTCGGTGCCCTTAACAGTTTGAATCGAGGTCAGGTCGCAGCGGACGGTACGCAAGGTGAAACACGTGGCATCGGTCCCAAGGAATCAGGACTCACACTTAAGCGCTCTTCTTCAGGAGCTGAAAACACAAATACACTCTTTTGCAGATACTCTTTTGCAGGCAATGAAACGGTACAAGAATTTAAAGTGATCCCAAACTTTTGAGCGGTAGTGTAGTTAATAGCAATTAGCGATAATAAAACCTTAATAAAACAAAAATACTCTTCTGCTTACTCATAACTGCTGTTTCCTGCGTTGTTTTTCCATTACAGTGCAGTATTACTTCATCCGCTAAAGTAGGAGGCACTATATCTGGCATTGTTATTTGGCCTTGGTGGAGGTCTGAGCTCTTGAGGGGCTCTCATTGTTCACATTTATGTGGTCTCTTGGCTTCCGAGCAGTTTTATTGCTCTCCGGTATAGATCTGCTAGAGATTTCTTTTCTTTCTTTCATATAAATGCAGCAGTGTTGTAATGATATACCGTATAGTATTTCTACTGAGTGGCTGTTTAGGGCTCAATTGAAAGAGGCGGTGGTTTCTTCGCTGTTCTCTTTGTAGCTGCTCATACCTCATATTAATATTACGTTGTGGAACACAGTTTCAGTTACTTTTATTTATGTCTTATTAACTGCGGCACCTCTACGGTATTCTCTGTTGTTCTGAACTACACTTGTATGGTCACCTCTTATTTAACATTTACAGCAGGGGCCGGACTAGGGGTGTCTAAAGTGTGGGCCGCGGGGCCATTTGCAGCATGTGGTTGTTTTTTTTTTTTTTTTAAATACAATACAAATACAATTTACAAAAAAAAAACACTCAGCAGTACTTTGTCAATACAATTTGTAATTTTACCAGAATAATGTCATAATTGGCTGAGGAAAAATACAATTTTACTAGCATAAAGTTTAAATATGAAACAATTAATGTGATTTTTTTTATCTAAAGTTGTAGTATGAGAAAAAAACAAAAATACTGTTTTACTGTTTCATAAATTAGGCTGCAAAAAAAAATCGCTAGAATTAAGTCAAGCTATGATGGGAATAAATAAATAAAACGACGAGAAAAAAAATTACAAGAAGGGAGTTGAAAGAGAAGAAAAACTAAATTAGCAGAAATGGAAAAGAAAGCTGTAAACCAGAAGGTCAAAGTATGAAAAGAAAAAAGTCAGATGAGGAAAAAAGCCACCATTTTAGAATAAATTTAGAATAAATATGAACTATCAATAGATATAACTTCTCAAAGTGTTGCATCCTTCCAATTTTTCAGTATGTGAGCCTCGATGGAGAAGGTTTGGCCCCCCCTGCATTAGACGTTCTGTTAATACAGGCCACCAAATGGTATGTTCCCAACACATGCTTGGGGTTAAATGACAGTCTTAGTGTCGGAGCAAAGTCATGCAATATTTTCACTTCAGGGGAAAGACCATTCTGCAGCTGAGGCCCAAAACGCATCCCATCTATGCATCTGCACCAGGGCCCACCTGCCCACTGTGGACCTCCCCAGGGTGGCATTACTGTCATCGCGTAGACATCCAGTCTCAGCAGTATTGGGCAAAGGGATCGACTGAGATGTCAAATATAAACCCAACAAATCTGTGTAGACCTTAAACTTGAACTGGCTGCAGGCCACATTCTGAACTTTTCTTTTTAATAGGGAGTGCATCACTTGAACACGAAACTTCAAAGCAAATGCATATGCAGTAGTTTCTACAAACATCTCGAATTTCTTGGAGTCGTCACATAATCTCGCTATTTCAACAAAGCATTGCGTGTTTAGGTGAGGTTGTCATGAAGCTATGAAGTCCAGCATCCTGAAGTCCACTGTTGATACTGACACTGGTGTTTGACGGCTACTATTTAGTGCAGCTGCCAGGTGACGACCTGTGAGGCGTCTTTGTCTTAAACTACACACTCTCAGATATTTGTCTTCTTGCACAGTTGTGCAGCGTTTTTGTGTCCTTGTTAGACCCGGTTTGTGCTGCTCTCTGAAGGGAGTAGTTAACAGCATGGTAAGAGATTTTAGTTTTAGTTGAGACTTTTAGATGGCTTTTCTAAAAAATTCACCACCTTCTGTAGATCCTTCTTTGAAAATCATCTGATTCATTTTAATTGTTTGGGAAATGGATAAAAATGTTTTCATTCATTCATTCATTTTCTACCGCTTTTTCCTCACGAGGGTCGCGGGGGTTCTGGAGCCTATCCCAGCTGACTTTGGGCGACAGGCGGGGTACACCCTGGACTGGTGGCCAGCCAATCACAGGGCACATGTAGACAAACAACCATTCACACTCACATTCATACCTATGGACAATTTGGAGTGGCTAATTAACCTAGCATGTTTTTGGAATGTGGGAGGAAACCGGAGTACCCGGAGAAAACCCACGCATGCACGGGGAGAACATGCAAACTCCACACAGAGATGGCCGAGGGTGGAATTGAACCCAGGTCTCCTAGCTGTGAGGTCTGCGTGCTAACCACTTGACCACCGTGCAGCCCGGATAAAAATGTGAAATGCATGAAAATGTGTTTTTCTTTGGAAAACAAAGAAATTTGCAAGTAATCCCAAAGTTTTGAGCGGTAGTGCATTTTGTTTACATCCATCCGGCTTGTTTTCATCACAGCGTTTTTAGCTTATTCATTATTGATGCTTCCATGTTATTGCACTAGATATCATTTCTTAACTGGATCGACCTTTAATGGAGGAACGTGGCACCACACTGATATTTCCCTTCTATTATAATACAAAAACATACTCAGACGTTTGTTTGTCTTCCTTTTTTTAGGAACTATGGTGAGTAAAGACGACGCCAAAAGCATCGTCGTGTCAGACACCGATGAATCAGATTCCGACACGGACCTTGCACACAACCTGGATGCGCATTCCGGGCAGCAGGTGAAGAAGAAAAACAAGGCCTTACAGGTGCGTTTTAAGGATATCTGCGAGGCGCAGAAGGAGCACAGAGGGAAACACTCCAGATCCATTTCCTGTAAAGTGACACACCGGCAGTACATGACCATGCCCGCCAGACGCTCCATTCCTAACGTGACCAGGAGCACCGGCGTGCAGACGTCACCAGACCTGACTAAACGATACAAGACTTTTCCCTTTGAGAGGAAAAAGGGACACACGTTTAAGCACGCGGCTTTAGTGGAAGACTACAGAGGACAAAACAATGGCTTTTTGAGTGACATAAAAGCGGTCGGAGAAGACGGACAGCCCATCGGGGTATCGTCCAAGTACAAGGGTAAGATTGTGGGGCAGACCAAGGTTTTGCTTCACCACACAGACGACAGCAGCGATGCGGAGGATTTGATTTGCGATGCCAACTGCGTGGACGGACCCTCCTGTTCAGACTCTCATTTCTCGCATGAGTCGCGTCTGAGCAACCCCCCTTCTAAAAGTGAACCGGAGCACCAGGATTGCGGGACAAGGACCAAACATAAAGGATTACCCCGAGAAGATATGGACACCGGCGCCCCCTCCAAGACTCTGCTGGCTAACTCTGAGTTTCCAAAGGGCGGGGGCCCTGTCGCATGGAATTCTTTGACACAAGTGGAGTCCTTCGGAAGCCCCTCAAAGGCTTGCAAAAGAAAGAAGGGACCGCCGCACTTGAGCGAGCAGCAGTCCCAGACGCTTCCCCACAGTGGCAAATGTTCGGCACAGTCGCAAGGGCACTGTCGGACGAGGCACGCGTCGGCGTCTTCCAAACTCCATCAGACCCTTGGGATGGGAGAGGGCTTACCCCCGGGGAAGACCGGACCACCCGGGGTGGGGACGGCCCAGCATATAATTCCCTTATCTGAAGACACGGATATCAAAGCACAGCTGCAGGCCATGGAGACTCTCATCAACTCCAGCCAGGAGACCATCAAGGTCCTACTTGGAGTTATTCAGGAGCTGGAGAAAGGTGAAGCGCAGAGAGAGGGGTGAGTGGCTTTCACACCGAACTTTAGCCTTATTTGTAATGGTAATGGTAATGGTAATGGTAATGGTTTAATTTCATTTGAACATGCATCAGATTACAATTGAATGCATCCCATAATCAGTTCCCAGTTCCACATGTCCAAAAGGAGTAGGAAGAAGCAAAGCTTATTAAATCCTACCCCTCCATCTGGTACTTTTACAATTAGTAACTGTTACATTTGTTCACTTCCTGCTTTCCTAATATAATAAATTTTTTAAAAATTATTTAATTATTTAAAAAATGTTTTTAATTTTTTTTATAATTATATTTTTTTAAAATAATTTTTTATATTTTTTCTTAAAAAATTTTTTTTGTCACGTACTCACATTCTCATGTTCACTTCCTGCTTTCCTAATATAATTTACATTTTTTTATTTATTTAATTATTTATTTACTTTCCACACAATAAGTAAGATATGGTAGAACCAGATTATGCCATTTTTATGTGGTTATGCAATTTTTTTAAAAAGATGTCCAGGTGTGCCATCTATAAAGCTTACGTATGTGCTAAACAGGGCCGAAAAGTTACTTTCCACGCAAAGTATGTGATCTGTAAAGACAATCTGCTGTGAGAATTTATGCACCTTTATAGCTGACTATGCACTTTTTGATGGCAACAAACACGACGCTCATATTAAGTGGTGAAGCCCATAAATATTTATTCATCACACTGTTAGTGACCCAAAAACGTTTGTGGAAAGTGTTGTTATTATACAAGACACTGATGGATATCATTTGCCATTTATCATAAACAGCATTATGCACCAGTGGAGTGTCCGTTCCAAAAACATGTTAAGCTAATTGTCCATAGGTATGAATGTGAGTGTGAATGGTTGTTTGTCTACATGTGCCCTGTGATTGGCTGGCCACCAGTCCAGTGTGTACCCCGCCTCTCGTCCGAAGACAGGTGGGATATGCTCCAGCATTGAGGATAAGCGTTATAGAGAATGGATGGATGGTTTCCTCTTCCCCAAATGAAGGTAGAAATGTGTGATATCAGACCACTTTTTCTTTTTTTTTTTTCTCGAATCACACCAATTGCAGCGGACGTGCTGTCAATCAATCTTCATATTCCAATTACGATAGTTTTTCCAGTATTTCCACTTCCATTTCCGTAAAAGTCCACTTATTCGTCCTGGTCGTCTCCCCCACTGGCTGTGATTCCGAATGACAGCGGCCATGGTAACAATGCAATCAAAGCTTTTTAAATATGGATGCCACATTCATGAGTCGCTTTGCATTGACCTTCCATGGTGAAGTGGAGGTGTGGAAAAAGCGTGAGTTGTGTACGTACGCTTCCACCCAAGGTGGAATCTATGAACCGCAAATTGCGGGAATGATTGCGTACGCCACTTTTTATCCATCCCTCCATTTTCTATGCCGATTATCCTCACAAAGGTTGCGGGGGTATGCTGGAGCCTATCCCAGCTGTCTTGGGGGAGAGAGACTGGATACACCCCGGACTGGTGGCCAGCCAATCACAGGGCGCATTTAGACAAACAACCATTCACACTCACATTCATACCTATGGACAAATTGGAGTCGCCAATTACCGTATTTTCCGGACTATATCACACTTTTTTTCATAGGTTGGCTGTTCCTGCGACTTATACTCCAGAGCGACTTACATTTTTTTTCTACCTAATTATGCATTTTGGCCTTGTACAACTTATACTCTGGAGCGACTTTTAGTCCAGAAAATACGGTAGTTCTTCAGTGTTAGCTTCTACAATAACAATGTCGTCATAGCTGAGTTAATATGCGGGTCGCGTAACGTAAATGACACATTGTTGTTTTTTTTTTTTTGCGACTCGACTTATACTCCAGAAAATACGATAACCTAGCATGTTTTTGGAATGTGGGAGGAAACCCAAGTCAGGTCTTCCCGATCTCCTGACTGTGTTGCCAGCATGCTAACCACTCGTCCACTGTGCAGCCCACTTTTTATAACTCTACACACCTTTGGGGTTTCTGGTGTATGCCGACTTTAGGTCAGAATTCCACGCACATTTTTATAGATGAGGCCCCAAGACTGGAATAGAATCGTCTGCATTGAAATGCAGCAGCTGTACCATTACACCACCAGGGATGTCTGATTACTCACATCCTTTGCTCATTTGCAGAGAATGCACTTCTTGCGTAAAATGGCTCCCAAAATGGTCCTGGGGGCCCAAAGCATAGCTTGTGTTCAACTTGTAGGGAGGGGCGGCCCTGATACTACTTTTGAAGGCAGGTAGTGCACAAATACTGTTTTGGTGTGATTATGGATCGCTGCGAGTCATGCTTTGTTGCATTTCCTGATTCTGCTTAATTTTGGCAATTGGCACCAGTCAATCGACATGAATTGAACCGGGATTGGAAAGGCGCGAATCCCCCTTTAAACAGAGCGTGTGCGCTACTAAGGTAATTGGACTGGCAGTGACTGGATGACGTTCTCCATCCATTAGGAGCCATTCAGATCAACAAGTAGAAGGAGTGTGGAGTAAAAACATCCTTTCCATCAAGAAAAGCCTTCAAGGTCTAATGAGGTGTACGCGCCATCCTCTCCGGTGCGCGTAACCACCGTCACTCTAATTGTAATGTAAGAGCAAATGTATGTGCAATCATCCTCGATGCAACATTATCACCTTTTTTCATTAAGAGATGTCCCTTTAGAAATGTCAGCAAAGCTCATAAAGTGCTCGAGCTGTATATTCTATGAGGGGATTACTGCGGGAGAAATTGCAAGAATCATTACGGTCCATCTCTAAAACCTATAGTAACACAAGGTAAATTGTATTTAAGCCTATTCCATATTCAGTGCACAAGCTGCCCCCCCCCCTCTCACGGTTCTCTTTTGGTTCTCTTGGTTGTTAAAGGCCCAATTAGTGCAGCCTCATAACGCCTTGCCTTTCATCTCCACACGCTAGCGTCTGCTGTAGCTGCCTTTGCCGTGCTCCTCCATCAGGGTTATTAAAGAGAGGGCGGAGAGCCGAACTTTCCGACCTTTTCTCTTGTCACCAAGGATTAAGAAAAGCCACTTCTTCTCTCACCCTCAAAGGGTGGCGCCTGGTCCCCACGAGGCATCAGGGGGGCTCACCCGATCTCTAAAAAAAAAAATTATTGAATGAATTGTGTGGTGGCATAAACGTGAAATTGCATCGTCAGGGCTGCCCCCCTGGCCGAATTGGGAATTTGGGAATTTTATTTGGAGCTTCCTCTCACCTCCAATCAACCATCTCATTACAAAATGACTGTAGGGACGCCAGGGCGGCACGGCGGTCTAGTGGTTAGTGCACAGACCTCACAGCTAGGAGACCAGGGTTCAATTCCACCCTGGGGCATCTCTGTGTGGAGTTTGCATGTTCTCCCCGTGCATGTTTCTCCGGGTACTCCGGTTTCCTCCCACATTCCAAAAACATGCTAGGTTAATTGGCGACTCCAAATTGTCCATAGGTATGAATGTGAGTGTGAATGGTTGTTTGTCTATATGTGCCCTGTGATTGGCTGGCGATCAGTCCAGGGTGTACCCCGCCTCTCGCCTGAAGACAGCTGGGATAGGCTCCAGCACCCTCGTGAGGAAAAAGCGGTAGAAAATTAATGAATGTAGGGACGCCGCCAGGAATTTTGGGCTCTGTGAAAAAAAATCACATTCATGTGGGCTCTTTAGGACTCATTAAAAGCTATTTTAATGCATGTTTTGGAATAATAGTAAGTTTTTAATATAGCATTTTTAGATCGAAAAAACTAATTAACAAAAAACAAATCTGGGCTGCAGTTCTACCATTACACCACCAGGGACAGACAAGTGACAAGGTTGCGAATGAAGCGTCCGATGTCTCGTCTCTTTTGTTTTCCGGCTTGGCAGACTTAAAGGCGCCACACACGGAAGTCGTGTCACCGTCCAGCCAAGCGATTATTTAAATTCAACTTTTCATGGCTGTCGCCCAGACGAGGACCAATCAGCGGGAGTTTCACTGATTGACCAATGAGCGTAGAGGATGCTAATCAGTACACCATACTTGCCGTGATGTGTTGTGAGATATTTGACATTTCTAAAAAAATAATATAGATTTGAAGAAAAAAGCACACGGCTTGGGAAACATATCTGGTAAGTTCGCTTTAATTTACACGGACATTTATGTCAGCTTATCTTCAATACTAGCAAGATCCGGTACTAGCAAGAGTCCTCGGCTAAAGAAATTCCACCACATTTTGGTGGAATAAAATTTTTTTATTGCAATATTTAACATTTATATTTACATTTAAAATTTATTGCACAATGTTAAATATTGCAATAAAAAATAAAATTCCAAAATTTTGGTGGAATTTTCTTTTTCGTTTTATTTTTTATATATTTTTTTTTATAAAATGTGGTGGAATTTTATTTTTTATTGCAATATTTAACATTGTGCAATAAATTTTGTCATATTTTGTGATAACATTTGCGATATTCATTAACACATTTTCTACCGGGGGGTGCACGGCGGTCCAGTGGTTAGCACGCAGACCTCAGAGCTAGGAGACCAGGGTTCAATTCCACCCTCGGCCATCTCTGTGTGGAGTTTGCATGTAGAAAAGCGGTAGAAAATGAATGAATGAACATTTTGTACCGCTTATCTTCACGAGGGTGGCGGGGGTGCTGGAGCCTATCCCAGCTGTCTTCGGGGCGAGAGGCGGGGTACACCCTGGACTGGTGGCCAGCCAATCACAGGGCACATATAGACAAACAACCATTCACACTCACATTCATACCTATGGACAATTTGGAGTTGCTAATTAACCTAGCATGTTTTTGGAATGTTGGAGGAAACCGGAGTACCCGGAGAAAACCCACGCATGCACGGAGAGAACATGCAAACTCCACACAGAGATCGCCGAGGGTGGGATTGAACTCGGGTCTCTTAGCGGTGACCACTCGCTAACCACTCGACCACCGTGCAGCCCCATTTGCAATATGTTATTACAAATTGCGTTCACGAATTGTATTACAAAATGCGGCGTTCCGATGTGAAAATGTACGTATACTGCCAATATTACATAATGCAGTGTTACACGCCCCCTTGCCCCCCATGAATTCCGAGTCCGGTCCGCACCGCGCATGTTCCATGCGGTGCCGCGCGTCGTGCCAGGGGTTTTTCAAGTACGGAGGCAGGCCTCCCCAGGGAGATCCCAGAAGATTTCAAGGAAGGCGCAGTTGCTTGAAAAAAAATATAAAGATAAACATATTTTTCAAACCTGCTCAGCTAGCTTCAGTTCTTACGGTGAGAGAGTAAACAGTCTGGTGTGAGCAGAAAATGTCAAAAAAAAAAAAAAAAAAGCTCCGGAATTGGAATCCGCAGTCATCTCATGTTGACTGAGGTGAGGCGCTTGGAGAACCCGTTTTATGTTCATGGAAGGCCAGAAGGTGAATCTAACGGAATTATTGTCTTTGCCAAACATATTCACACATGCATATTTTCTTCTATTTTCATGTTAGCCATGATTCTTAATCCACCAAGTGAAGTTTTGTATTACATTCATAAAGGTACTATTTTCCATATGGCCAGTCCTGCGGCGTTACACCTGGTGGATGGAATAAAATGAGAAATATTTTTTGGCATAGCTCCAAAGTGGTTCATTTCCAAGCTCAAGTTTGGAGTTCAGAAAAAAAAACCAGTCAGTTTCTACCAATTACATTTCCTGTGGGAAAGATTGCTCTAAAATCCAAAACAAATTAACGACAGATCGGTTTGTTTGAAACTTTTTCCACTTCTCCGTTTGTTTTAAAGAACTCCCATTTTTAATTTTTATATATATAAATACATGAATGTTAGCCTAATTGGAGACTGGAGGTCTCAAACACAACTCAACGGCGTCAGGATGAGGCTGGGCCAGATCTTAAGTGGATGTGTATCTGGGCAAGCTGCAGCCAAATGAGCTTGTCAATATATTGGAAACGGTTGGAGGCCATTACTCAACAGTCTGACTCACTGTGTCATAACAGAAACTGCACTATATCATCACTCAGCAACTTAATACACAACCGCTATTATAACACATACACTACACAGAGCAAATAGTATACTTAGTGGAGTATAATAAACTATAACCAATTTACAAAAAGGTGCCACACGGCATGCTCAATCCTGTCACCGTTCTTTTGGCTTCCCAGCATGTTTTGCTGCACTTTTTTTAAAAAAGTTGCTAACGCTACATGTTCATGTTAACGCAGTTGTTATTATTCCTCACGGTAGTAGCTGCCCTACATGTGCTTACGTACCTTTTACATGTCGCTGTGATTGTAGTAAGTGCAATGTAGGAGACCACGGGCCTCAGGTTTGAGACCATGCGTGTTTGTTTTCCTCGTCTCTCGCCTCCCAAAAGGCAGGAAGAGGGTTGAGTACATTGGTTTTGCTAGTAATACAATCATTCATTCATTTTATACCGCTTTTCCTCATGAGGGTCACAGGGTGCTGGAGCCTATCCCAGCGGTCTGGTGGCCAGCCAGTCACAGGGCACATATATAGACAAACAACCATTCACACTCACATTCATACCTATAGACAATTTGGAGTCGCCAATTAACCTAGCATGTTTTTGGAATGTGGGTGGAATCGAACGCGGCGATCCGCCGTGCAGCCCTTTAGATTGCGATATATTGTCATATATTTTGAATATTTTTTCAAAGGTTTTCCCGGAAGTAATGTTAATCTTCCGGGAAGTAATGTTAATCGCACGGCGGTCGAGTGGTTAGCGTGCAGACCTCACAGCTAGGAAACCCGAGTTCAATCCCACCCTCGGTTATCTCTGTGTGGAGTTTACATGTTCTCCCCGTGCATGTGTGGGTTTTTTCCGACATTCCAAAAACATGCTAGGTTAATTAGCGACTCCAAATTGTCCATAGGTATGAATGTGAGTGTGAATGGTTGTTTGTCTATATGTGTCCTGTGATTGGCTGTGCACCAGTCCAGGGTGTGGCCCGAAGACAGCTGGGATAGGCTCCAGCACCCCCCGCGACCCTTGTGAGGACAAGTGGTAGAAAATGAATGAATTAATTGAATTCTCTGAGACCCAATGTGGTGTAGACCAGTCCACGGTGTGGCCCGAAGACAGTTGGGATAGGCTCCAGCACCCCCGCGACCCTCGTGAGGAAAAAGCGGTAGAAAATGAATGAATGAATGTGGTGTACTATCCCATGAACTGAGTGTCTTGTGACACCCCTCGTTGTTAGTCTATATGTGTCCTCGGTGTACCCCACCCCAACCCCGCCCCTCTCCAGCTCACCCGTGACCCTAATAAGGACAAGCCGTCCAGAAAATGGATGGATTATCATTATACATGCAAGTGATGTAGTTATCTGAGCATTAGCTTCTGTGATCTTCCCCACATTACCTCTGCAGGCATCCAGGTTAAATAGCGTGCAGCATTCAGGGCATCGGGGGCAAGCAAGGGTGCGTGGACAGTGAAGCAGACGAGAGGCCAGGACATCTCCCAGGACGGCTGACGCGGGCAAACAACACAGCGCTGGATTTATGCCAGCAGTCAGCTTAGAGGAATGACTTTCAGAAGAGAAGCCCCCCCCCTCCATCTTCTCCCTCACACACATTTTCTGTGTGTCACTGTCTGATTTAACAGCAGTGGTGTATATTCCACCCTGAAATAGAAATGTGCTATTTACACGTTGCTAACTACGAATATAGGATCATGAGCTTTGATCATCAGAGCGAATCCCCGCCAATTAAAAGACAGCGATAACAAGGCTCTCCTTCTCCTCCATGAGAGCAGGGGCAGGGTGGAGGAACCCACCCCAGCGACCTTGAGCTCCCATCAGCAGCTGCACCCGGCCTGCTGCTCCCCGCTCCCTCCGTTAAGGTCACCTCTCGCTCGGTCGCTGCGGTGAAGTGAAGCGCCGAGGTTTTTCGGCTCCCTCCGCATGTCATCCGTCAGGGCGAGGGGCTACCGTGACAGCAGCCAATTACACGTGCGAGCCGAGACGCGAGAGCCCTCCCGTCGTCGCTATCACGATGCAATCTGCTCCTGCAAAGCTGCGACACTGCAAGTGTGAGGGTTCATGAAGCAGACGCTCACAGATTCTTTAGGTGCACCGATGCAGCAGAGTACAAGCGTCTTGGGGGATTGTAATGTTCGATGTTCTTACACGCAACTTAAAAGTGAACCCCCCGGGGTTG
Organism: Doryrhamphus excisus; assembly: GCF_037039965.1. Lineage (NCBI taxonomy): Eukaryota > Metazoa > Chordata > Actinopteri > Syngnathiformes > Syngnathidae > Doryrhamphus > Doryrhamphus excisus. Next base: position 2,192,204 of record NC_136376.1, read on the forward strand.
GGGGGGGGGGCGCTCTCAAACCCGGCCAATTGAATTGCATAAGAGCAGAAAACGATGAGCAGAATGTATAAGGGTGTATTGATTCCTCCTTACACTTGATTCATGCTGCATTCCGCCACTGCGACGGCGTCACGGAGCGCGACAGGTAATCTGATCATGTAGAATCAGCAAGTCGACACACTTGATTAAGGAAATCTGAGCAGATTGGAGACTGGGAATAAACAATTCAAATTTGGCTGCTAGCCGATAGCCCACAGTTGGTACCGCTTAAATCTTTCCTTCATCTTCTCTTTCTCTCTTTCTTTTTTTTTTTTGTTTTGATTGTACAGGCTCACCTACCGAACGGGACAAGACACGGCGAATTGCGACACTTGTCGGAACAGCGCATGCATCATTTACAGGTGGGTCATTCATTCTGCATTTCATGCCGCCTTTACTCACGAGTCACTTCGGTGCAGAGATTTCTGTTGTGGGCTTGATTAAGGTTGCGTCATGTCCGGGCTATTCAACTGGCGGGCGCGGGCCATATCTGGCACATGAATGACTAAATAGAAGTTGCGGGAAAAAACTCTGTCATAAAGACGTCTGTTTTTCCCACTTTCACTTTAAGAACAGCAATGAGTTCTTGTCACATAGAAGATCTTTGATTAGTGTTTTTACAGTAGGTTCTTAAAAACAGCAAAGAGTTTCTGTCACATAGAGTCCTTAAAAACATCAGTGCAGTATATACAGTATATACAGTGATGGATAACGGCGTTTAAAATGACAAAGAACCAAAAATTGTTACTTTTATTCGTAACTAGTTACTTTTGTTGTGGTGTAACTCAGTTAGTAACTCAGTTACTTTTTACTAGTAAAAAGTAAGTAGTAAGTAGGGTTCCACGGCAGTCGAGTGGTTAGCGCGCAGACCTCGCAGCTAGGAGACCCAAGTTCAATCCCATCCTTGGTCGTCTCTGTGTGGAGTTTCACTAACCGGGAAATGTAAGCGAACTGATGCATAATTTTTTACTTATGCTAGCATTGGTCCTCGTTTATCGCTGTTAATTGGTTCCAGACTCGGCTGCACGGCGGTCGAGTGGTTAGTGCACAGGCCACACAGCTAGGAGACCTGAGTTCGATTCGGCCATCACTATGTGGAGTTTGCATGTTCTCCCCGTGCATGCGTGGGTTTTCTCCGGGTACTCCGGTTTCCTCCCATATTCCAAAAACATGCTAGGTTAATTAGCATGACTCCAAATTGTCCATAGGTATGAATGTGAGTGTGAATGGTTGTTTGTCTATATGTGCCCTGTGATTGGCTGGCCACCAGTCCAGGGTGTACCCCGCTTCTCACCCGACGACAGCTGGGATAGGCTCCAGCAACCCCCGCTACCCTTGTGAGGAATGAATGAATGAACTAGTAACAATAACTAATTACTTTTTTAAAGTAACATGCCCAACACTGAGTATATACTTTTAAAAATTAATTTGTAAATGCAGTTTTGGAAATATGGGCCATTATTTTATTTTAAAAAATAATATAAAGTTAGAAATCCAACAGTTTTTTTTTTGTTGCGACCTGTCCCACTTTCTTTGACGGCCTTGAACGCACCATAGTCATGTGCATGTGCTCACTTTGTACCACGCCATTTTTTTTCACCTCATATTTGATCCCAAAAGTTGATAATATGTGAGAATACATAAAGGTCGGATTTAATGACGCAGCAGAACGCTCCTGTCACAAAGATAATCTTTAATCTTTGATGAGAAGAACGCTAACCTCCCGTAAGATCCCGGCCATTAACTTTCTGTAACTATGACCTCCAGAACAATGACATTGAATCGGTCAGTATTAGTGTTATCGAAGCCGCGTGGTTCCGTGTTCTGCGTTTGAATGACAAAAAATACCTTCCAACCTTCCTGTGTGTGCTTGTGTGAGTCTACTCCCGGTACTCCAGTTTTCCTCCCACAGTCCGCAAACATGCTTCTTCGGCTAATTGGATACTGACTTGTGCATAGGTGTGAATGTGAGTCCCCGTGAATGAGCAGTTACTACGTGCAAACCGGGTTTTGGGCCACATGTGCTATTTGTCTTGGCAATAATACCAAAGAAATTGGAGTCAGCATCTTTTTGGGAGAATACGTTGCTTTTATATATCGTGTCTGTACGTCACGGATGCGTGGGAAAACGATTTTGAAAAGCAACAAAAGATACGGTAGTAGTACTACAGGGAATCACAGGTTAGCATGTTTTAGCATAGAAAGTGGTTGTCGCAAAGATTTTCCTCTTCATCTCCATACATTTTAATAAGCTATTTCCTCTCTCCCCACTCGATGAACGCAAGTGTTTCTCTCGCTGACCTAGATTGAGGTTTATTTGGAACACAAAAGAAAACGGAGGAAAAAAAAAAAAGACCACAGTACAACTCCAGAGATGAATATTTAGTATTTCATATCTCATTCCGCGGGATGTTTATCATGTGCTAATGCCCGCTCTGACAAATAGTATGTTCAATTAACGCTGTCAGAGAGCTATTAATTACTGTACTCGATTATCGGGGGTTGCAGTTTGCGATGGTACCGCCTTGTAATGAGAGATCTTGATCATATTTTCCCGTCTCCTAGCAAAGCGAGGTCTCCAAAATATTAGAAACAAGCCTTAGTATGATGCATTGTTCTATAAAACAGTAGCCTCTCCATCTTTAAAATGTAATTTCCTGCAGCAAGATAAGGAAAAGAGAGGGTGAAGAGGTGCTGCATCTTCTACATCTGGGCTGAAATGGAACAGCCGTAGACCGAAGAAGCCTTTTTGACCCAATATGCGGAAGTCATTCCAGTGAGGGAATATTCAGCTCTTCTGGGGGCAATATTTTCAAACCGTTAAGGACTCGGGACGGACCCCTTTCACTGTTATTCTTATTTTATATGCTCATATTTTGGCCTACGTTGGCCACACAGTCAAGCGATCAGGAAGTTGTGGGTATCTCTGGCATAGGCTCCAGCATACCCAGAAAGTAGATGGATGGACATTTTGGTCATATATAGAGTCATAAAATCAAACACATATAACTGCGATCAACCTGGCAAGTCACTAAAATCAACAGACTGCAGAAAACGCTACTCAAAGATCCTCTCTGGAAAGGGAAAGCTTTGCTTTTTTCTAAAGATGGCCTACAGCAAAAACTGTAGTCAAAGATCATCTACATCCGTCAGGGGTCCTTAATTACATCTGTCCAGGGGCCAGATGGTAGAGTTAAAAACCGCCTTTGTCAATGTTCACAAACTTGTGTTACCTTGTACTGCAGCAAGCTAACTGCGCTTAAAAAAAAAAAACTAATCCCCATCATCCACAATCCTTATGTGAAACATTAACACGCGGCTTTTCCCTTTGAATTGTTAGCTAGCACAAGGCGGCTAACAATGCACATAATGGGATGCACCTATTCTGCTATGAAGCAGTCTAAAAAAACTAAAAAAAAACACCAAGAATGTGTCATTTACGTAACGTGACCCGCATATTAACTAAGCTACGGCAACATTGTTATTGTAGAAGCTAACACTGAAGAACTACCGTATTTTCTGGACTATAAGTCGCTCCGGAGTATAAGTCGCACAAGGCCAAAAATGCATAATTAGGTAGAAAAAAAAACATTTTTTGCGGGTAAATTATTTGACTTGACCAAAACAGACATTACGTCCTCTTGGAAGGCAAGTTCTAACAATAAAAGAATAGAGAACAGGCTGAATAGGTGTAAGATATGCTAACACAATGCTTATTCAGCTACACAAAAAAATAAACATGAACAGAAAAGGCGTCCAGTGTTTATGGAACATAAACACTTTTTTCATTTATAAGTCGCTCTGGAGTATAAGTAGCAGGAACAGCCAACCGATGAAAAAAAGTTCGACTTATAATCCGGAAAATACGGTACTTTATTGGCGTAGTGTCACAGTCTGTGAAATCAGTGTGCCCAGGAAGTTCAGGTTATGCTTAAAATGACCAAAATATGTCAAAATACTCTCAAATATTAAATGTTTTTAATGAATGTGTATGATATTACATAGTCACAGCATGTATATAAAACCATAAAATGTTATTGGGGCGTTTTTTAGAGGGCTTTATAGGCGGAATAGGTGAATCCCATTAACTGCATCATTAGCTGCCTCATGCTAGCAGTTCTAGAAGACGTGTTTATGCTCACATATGGATTGTCGTTGATGTGCAAAGTTTTCCTTTAAGTCCACAGTTTTTTTTATTAAAAAATCCAGACTAGCCCTGAAGCCCAAAGTGGCGAGGAATTTCTGTAAATGCATATTTTCTAGTCCAGTCAAATTTTTTATGAGTTGATAGCACCAAATATTGTATGGATAAACGCTAGCCATCTTCTTCTACGACTGCTTCATTGTGACACGTATTCCTCACTGTTTCCCCCTGTAGACCGGAGACAGTACTGCATGTAGGAGCACTTATCTACTAAATAATTAACATTATTTGAGTGGTCTACAGTGATAGATGCAGCAGGGTCAATGTGCTTGCTGTAGTACGTTTATGCTTCAAACAGACAAACCCGACCACCCTCCAAAATGTCAATTTGCTACCCTTTGCTGCTGTTGGTGCAAGCATGACTTCTGTAGGCCCTAATTAATTTGGCATGGGAAGACTCTTTATAAAACATCAATAAAAGTCCATATGAGCCATTTGGGCGATATGAGGTCCAGCTTTGGGCTGTGCCACCGCAGCCTACATCGCCGTGTTACTAGAGCACCGGGTAAGATTTCTAATGAGGAGAAGCAAAAGAGTGCAAACTCCGAAGCGACTTAATTGACCAAGTGAACAAATGGCACAGACTGCCACTAAAAACCACAAGATGCCGCAAGGCGATAAAAACACAATGAAGTTGCACGGCATTAGCCAAATGCTAGTAAAGTGAGAGATGATGCTTTCATATGCGGCGTATATCGTTAAATAGTTGCCGATTTCAGCTGGTCCAACTGTTTTTTTTTTGTTTTTTTTTTTAAAGAGTCGTTGAACATAGCTGGCACGCCGAGGCCATCTGCCACGTCCTCGCCGTCTCTGCCAATGCATGATGAGACGCTTTGAATTCTTCTCAATACTTTTTAGTATTCTTCAGCACAAACCCTTCGAGCCTAACTGATGGTGACAGGCCCGTACCGAATCATAGCGATCAATATCTACTCAATTTTTGGGTTTCTTCCCAACTAGATGGTTATTGGTTCCATCCTTAAATATTAAATATGAAATTGCAGCATTCAGTCTGCATTTCATTTTTAAACGAATGGGTAAATTAAATATGAGTGACCTTCCTGTATACACTTATTCCACAGGCTGACGTGGCTCATGTGGTAGATTGGTCGTCCCCCAAACTCATGGTTGCCGGTTTTACTCTAAACAAGTAATTTTTTTTTCCATAAGAAGTCATGTAAATTCACTTTTACCTTGGTTGTAGACTCGATTGTTGCCAAAGACATGGCCGAAATGGCCCACATGGACACCACCTTCTTGTTTTGCTATGAGTTATTTCTTGATTTCTATAAAGTTTCTTATTTTCTCTATCAAAACAAACTAGAGAGAACTACAAACCACCAAAAAGAACCGCAGAACACTACAGACTACCGCTGAAAATGTAATACTATTGTATTGTATTGTAATATTGTATTACCGTATTGTAAACTAAGCGGGAAATGTCGGCGAACTGATGCACAATTTTTTTTACGTATGCTAACATTGTTCCTCGTTTATTGCTGTTAATTGGTTCCAGACTTGGCTGCACAGCGATCGAGTGGTTAGCGCGCAGGCCACACAGCTAAGAGATCGAAGTTCGATTCCACCCTCGGTTACCTCTGTGTGGAGTTTGCATGTTCTCTTCGGTTTCCTCCCACATTCCAAAAAACATGCTAGGTTAATTGGCGACTCCGAATTGTCCATAGGTATGAATGTGAGTGTGAATGGTTGTTTGTCTATATGTGCCCTGTGATTGGCTGGCCACCAGTCCATGGTGTACGCCGCCTCTCGCCCGAAGACAGCTGGGATAGGCTCCAGCACTCCCCACAACCCTCGTGACGATAAGCGGCAGAAAATGAATGAATGGTTCCAGACTTGACCTGACCGCAATAAGTGAAAGCAAAATACAAAAAACAGATTTTTGGGGGGTATTTTTGCTGAAATTTCAAGACCCACAGAATATTGAGTTTTAGGACGACATAAACATTGAAACAATGTAAAGAAACTTTAGACTCTCAACTGTCACTAGGAGAAAAGAGTTTGTTTCTAGCAGTTTTGTATCTTTATAATTGGGCAGTCAAACATGGTTTCAGTGATTTTCACCAAACTATGATAACTTAACTATGATGTTCCTCAATGTAACTTTGTTAAATATACTCCAAAACAAGCCGTACCATTACCACAGGGTTACTCTTCAATCATTTATTGGACGTGTTTCCTGCATCGGCAGTATTTTAAAAGCTCATTCATGGTGAGTTAAGCCACTGATTGGACCGCAGCTGGTGAAGAGAACACAGTGTGACTGACGCACTTTTACAACAGCAGGTCGCGCCAAAAAAAAATAAAAAAGAAAAAAAATCAATTATTACTGAAAGTTGGACAAGAACCGCATGTTGCTGCCATAACAAAGATTAGAAGCCCCTGAGATGTATCCCGGTAATTTCAGAGCACTACAACTTCTACAGCGCGTGTCCGATACAATCAGGATTCCAGCGGCTGCCGAGCGAAGGTGCTCAATCTGAGTCACCGGGTCTTATCCAGACTTTAGCTCTCTCCCCGCAGCCTTCCATCCTTCCCGCTTGCATCAGACGATCGTAAATCACTGCAAATAAATAGCGTGCGTAGTCTGTATGGCAAAATAAAAGAGGGGAACCGTGCGGGTGATGAATCAGGAAAATAATGCTGTGCTGTAATTTTGAGCGGGAGCCAGGAAATAAATGACGGGAAAGGTCATTTCATCGACATTTTCCACCTTCTCTCGATTGATATTGAGACAGTTGTGGTATTTGTCTGCTGCCTCTGTCAATACAGTGGGAGAGAGGAGAAAGTATTTTCTACTGCATAAGCGAAGAAAGTGTTTTATTGGAAACTTGATCCAGCCGAGGTTCCTAATACTTGCATAAGAGATTAGTTGTTGGATATCTCAAGGTTATGAAGGGATTTCCTTTAATTACTGTGCAGCGATGGAGGGCGTTCGGGCACTTCTGATATTGTTGATTACAGTGGTGTGTCATCAGGGCTAGCATTAGCATCTCTGAGCCTACATTTAAATTTAAAATCCAGTACTGGTTCCATGGATTTGTATGAATTTAGTCCCAAGAGTCCGTCATTTTGGTATGCTGGGGTTTTACACCATCAGATTTCGGTCTTGATGTGTTGCAATGTCGTACTCAGGGCCTGCAGACTCAGGAGCGCTGGCCCGTGTCACTTAATAATAGCGGATTTTTAATTTTATAGCACTTTCCGAGGTACCCACAAAGCGCTTCACAAAGAAGTGAAGCCATTATTCATTCACCGGAGGTGCTAATCTACATCACTAGCCACATCCGCCACGGGGTAGTCTGACGGAAACGATGCTGCCAATTTGCGCCGATAGTCTCTCCGACCACCACCAAACATTCATTGGCGTTCTTACACCAGTGGGGGGCAGCACTGAATCGGAACTGACGACCTGCTCTACCGCCCGAGTCGCTTATGAAACCTAAACACCATTAACATGGGGCCATCAGATTTGAGATGCACGGTTTCTTTTTTTCCAGATCCGGATCAACAAAAAACACAACGTATCCCCCGCTTAATGCAATTCTAAATTATTTAAATTATTTGTACAAATTACTTTTATTATTTATTATTTATTATTTATTATTTATTATTTATTATTTATTATTTATTATTTATTATTTATTATTTATTATTTATTGGTGGCATGGTGGTTGAGTGGTTAGCGCACAGACCTCACAGCTTGGAGACCAGGGTTCAATTCCACCCTCGGCCATCTCTGTGTGGAGTTTGCATGTTCTCCCTGTGCATGCGTGGGTTTTCTCCGGGTACTCCGGTTTCCTCCCACATTCCAAAAACATGCTAGGTTAATTAGCGACTCCAAATTGTCCATAGGTATAAATGTGAGTGTGAATGGTTGTTTGTCTATATGTGCCCTGTGATTGGCTGGCGACCATTCCAGGGTGTACCCCACCTCTCGCCCCGAGGACAGCTGGGATAGGCTCCAGCACCCCCGTGACCCTTGTGAGGAAAAAGCGGTCGAAAATGAATGAATGAATGATTTTTTATTTTTTATTTTTTATTTTTTATTTTTTATTTTTTATTTTTTATTTTTTATTTTTTATTTTTTATTTTTTATTTTTTATTTTTATTTTTTATTTTTTATTATTACACGGGAGCCAGGCAACGACATTTCGGCGTTTCACTGTGTTATTGTGCAATGACAATAAAGACTATGTCTATGTCTATGCACCGCTTGGCTGAATCCAAACAAACAAAACTATTCTATTGATGAAACAGCAATCCTGCTAATTAATGTATCATGGTCGGGTCTGGAACCAATCAGCCACGATAAAGGAGGGACGGCCTTATAATAATATTAGCAGAGGCAGTGCTTGATAAAGCCCACGAGTGGCCTACCGCTGAGTCCGCAGCAACACGCTTGATTACATCATTGCAGGTATCGTCGTCTCATTGCGCGCACGTGGAAAAATAATTATTTGCATCAAAGAACACTTTGTCGAATCTCCAAACGGCGGAGCAGACAATAACTTTTGAAAAACAGTGACATGTTTAAAGAAATACAGCCCGGTTGCAAATCTGACGAAGACGCAAGGAGCTCATTAGCCCCGGCGTTCCACGCTGAGAAGGCGGTTCTGGTGAACAATTGTTGAGATTTGTGCATCCTGTTTTGTTCTCATTAATGAGATTGGCTTTTTCCTGTGTGTTTGTGAAGCAGAGAGCCATGTAATAGATGCCGACGGCTCCCCATTTACATGACAAAAGGAGCATTTCTGCATAGCATTTACATAACCTGTGGGAAGTTTCTTTTTCACTTCGACCTGTCAAGAGAGGAAATAGCGGCGATTTCATCGACCGGTTACTACTACGCCGTTGGGGCTGAGCCACTCGTCCTATCAAGTGGAAGAGTTTCAAGTGTGAAATGACTAGAGGGGGGGAAATCAAAAGGTGGAGATATGACTGCCCGATGAACGCTGGTGAACAAATGCAATACAAGTACGGGCGGGTGGGGGACCGCGGGGGGGACAACTCCCAACTCCCTGCAAATACAATTGCAGTACAAACAAACACTTCGCCGCATAGCTAAACAGGTGATTAATCTCCCTTTCCGAGTGTCCTGGAAAAGCTTCTACATCTCCAGCTGCTGTGTGGAGGTGATCTCAGATATACAGTAGTCAGTGCCATTGTTTGCTCAAACACCTGCTACCCCCCCCCGTCCCTCATGCACCCCCAAACCACCTGCAGTAAACACCGTTGTCTCCAGCCGCCTGCCTGGGCATTTGTCCACAGCATCCAGTAAAGTACCGCCATCAGCCAAGGAATTAATTGCATAATAATTGCCGGGCATATTTGGTGGCGCTGCGATACTGACGTGCCGACACAAATGTATACAAAGACTAACAAAGCAAAAGATTCTCACCCAAGGCCAAACATGTGTGATCTGTTTGTTCCATTTAGGTGGAATTTCTTGATCTTTGTAGCTTATGAAACACGGAATCCCTCAGGGTCTCAAATTGTATGATTTTCAGCGTACGATCAATCATCCATCATAAGTTAGCTTACATTAGAGGCACTTAAGTGTGTTTTTCATAGGCCCCACCTTTGTCCTTTAAACAGTACATAGATGAAATGATGCGTTCTCAGAGCACTTATTATTATTATTATTATTTATATTCATTCATTTTCTACCGCTTATCCTCATGAGGGTCACTGGAGCCTATCCCAGCTGTCTTCGGGCGAGAGGCGGGGTCCACCCCGGACTGGTGGCCAGCCAATCACAGGGCACGTATAGACAAACAACCATTCACACTCACATTCATACCTGTGGACAATTTGGAGTCGCTAATTAACCTAGCATGTTTTTGGAATGTGGGAGGAAACCGGAGTACCCGGAGAAAACCCACGCATGCACGGGGAGAACATGCAAACTCCACACAGAGATGGCCGAGGGTGGAATTGAACCCTGGTCTCCAAGCTGTGAGGTCTGTGCGCTAACCACTCAACCACCATGCCACCCAATAATATATAATAAATAATAAATAATATATTTGAGTATAGCATAGAAAGCATAGAAAAGTTATCTACAATATGGTTTTTACCACTATTAGAGCCCTCTAGACAAGCACTAACACCCCTATAGTCAGCTTTACACTGGCATTCTATGAAAACATACACATTAGCATTAGGAATGCCTGATGCTAACATTACTGAGTACTACATATTTATTTTTCAACAGGGCACATATAGACAAACAACCATTCACACTCACATTCATACCTGTGGACAATTTGGAGTCGCTAATTAACCTAGCATGTTTTTGGAATGTGGGAGGAAACCGGAGTATCGCATAGAAAGCATAGGAAAGTTATCTACAATATGGTTTTTACCACTATTAGAGCCCTCTAGACAAGCACTAACACCCCTATAGTCAGCTTTACACTGGCATTCCATGAAAACTTACACATTAGCATTAGGAATGCCTAATGCTAACATTACTGAGTACTACATATCATTTATTTTTCAACAGGGCACATACAGACAAACAACCATTCACACTCACATTCATACCTATTGACAATTTGGAGTCGCTAATTAACCTAGCATGTTTTTGGAATGTGGGAGGTAACCGGAGTATCGCATAGAAAGCATAGAAAAGTTATCTACAATATGGTTTTTGCCACTATTAGAGCCCTCTAGACAAGCACTAACACCCCTATAGTCAGCTTTACACTGGCATTCCATGAAAACTTACACATTAGCATTAGGAATGCCTAATGCTAACATTACTGAGTACTACATATCATTTATTTTTCAACAGGGCACATACAGACAAACAACCATTCACACTCACATTCATACCTATTGACAATTTGGAGTCGCTAATTAACCTAGCATGTTTTTGGAATGTCACACTCTCACACTCCCGAAAAACTCGGGGAAGTCGGTATCACGTGAGGTTGATGTTTACGTTTTACTGGGCATGCCCCATTGACTATTCTGTTGGATTATAGCGGCGCATGTAGACAAGAGATTGGAATATTCCTTTCCATGGATACCATTGTTTCCGGAAAGGTCATTCGGAAAGATTTCCATTCGGAAAGAGAAAAACTCATGTAAACGTGGCTAGCGAGGTTATTCCTCGGGAAGAAGTCGTTTGTCAGGCGGGCGTTGTGAAGCGGCCTGTTGTCCGGCTGTCATCACCAGACAGTCCTGAGGGATGCCCCTTGCCGTTTGACGCCCCTGCGCAACCTGAAGTTGTGAACGACAGCCATTATTTCATTTGGATTAACAAACATTTTGTCTCAAATCTGCTTGTTTAAACCTTTTTTTTTTTTTGGGAGTGTCGGAGTGACTTGCTTACAGTCCGTTTAAGAGAGATTTCCTTTATTGCGACTCAAACCAAGACGTTTTTTCTCCGCATTTTATTCGCATTAGCAAGCAGATGGCCGACACAAGAGGCATTTCCCACTGAACTATCTTGAGCGCGACTAACACGGTAACCATACTGTGGCAGGCAGGCAGGCAGGCGGACGGACGGACGGGGCAGACGCTCCACTCTATAAACATTCTAATAGAGTTCTGCTCTTAACTGACACTTATCACCAAGCTGAGGACGGTTCCCAGGATTCATTATGCCACCGTGAGTGTCGCGTATATATATCCGTCAGCGAGCTAATTGCGCTGCCCATCACAGCACTTAGCAGTTCTGGGGCCCGGCGTAAAGCCTGAGCGTCGATGTGCCTGCCGACCGAGCTTGACCTTGATGCATCAAATGCCGCTTCTCTTATTTAATCCTCTTGACTTTGAATGAGGTCTTATCAATCGGGCGTTTTCAAGACAATGGACGAACACGAAAGCAGGGGTTGTTTTTAGCAGAGGGGCCGTCACGCCATTCCGAGTCATTAGTCGGTATCTCCGAACGTAATGCGGAATAAATAAATACATGACCAGAACACAGCGAATCAATAGCAAATACGGCAAACAAAAACAGAGTCTAATGGTGGATTTATTCCACGCTGGTGTACGGGCACTTCATCATGGTCTGCTTGGCCTCTGCCTGCTTTCATTTGGATGGAATTAAGCCACACACTTCTCTCTGGCCGGGGGAGATTTAATCGGCCAGAGAGTTCAAGTCCGGTGCCGCGACAAAAAAAAAAAAAAAGGAAAAGAAATCACATGACCAGCCTGGGATTAGACTGCCGGATGTGGAGGTCTGATGTCAGGAGCGACCCACACACACCGTGGCGCTTTTTAAAATAGAAATATAATCTAAGCAGGGGAAGCCCTTTGACTGCATGCATGCCAAACGATGACAAGGGAGCCTTGACTGCGGGAATTTTGTGGATTGTGTTGTCACAAGAGATTTGTGGTGCCGGGTTTTTTTTTTTTGTGTGTGTGTCGCTTGCTTCCCTCCCAGCTTCCATCTGCATCAGTGACTTATTACCATCAGAGAACAAGCCAAAAAAAAAAAAACCAAAATGATGCATGTGACACCCACACAAAAGACAACTCGTAAAGTCTGGGGATGTTGGAAGGGATTCACACGCTGAGTGACTTGCTATTAAGACAGCAAAAACACAAACTTAACCGCCTTACTGTCAGTTGATAATCTATTACGGCGGCCATTTTACATTAGGGACTACCGTCCGACCGGTCCAGAAGATGGTGCTGTGGTGAAAAAATATTACTTTTCACTCTTGTGTGCAGTGGAACCTCTATACCAGGGGTCTCAAAGTCAATTTACCTGGGGGCCACTGGAGCAAGGCTGGGCCATATCAGGTTTCCCCCTCCCCAAAAAAAACGCATTTATTAAAAACAGAAAAATATACAAACTTTTTCAGTGCTTTGGTTCCGATTTTCTACAATAAAAGCTCTGATAAAACATTCCACTGTTTTCAAATATCTTAATTTTTATTTTTCTGCACAAAATAAGATGAAAAATAAATAAACAAATAAAGAAAATCAATCAATCAGTAATAAATAAATATAATAATAATAATAATAAAACGGCAAATAATAAAAACTTAAGAAACCACATATAAAAAAAATATTTTTTTTTTCAGATTAAAATGAACAAAGCATTATTAGAGCCCTGTAGCCATGACAAAACACAACTATAGTCACATTTATACTTTTTTTTTTTATTTACAACATATTGCGCAACTGCAGGGTCTTGAGACACACGCTAACTCGCAAACTAGAGAGCTAGCGACCTAAACGGTAGCCTTCAAGTTATTTCCTTTAAACTTAAATAGCCAAAAACTTACCACTTCCACACGGATAGGGAGGATAACTATTAACAGTTATTTAACCTTTAACATGAACATGAATCAAACATAATAATTTTTTCTGGGTACATGATACCATACAGCATCCATATCAAACTTGCGCGGGGCCGCACTAACATTAAACTTTCGGGGGCCTCAAACTAGTGTCCTGCGGGCCACATTTGGCCGCGGCAATCGGACTGAACATACTCTATGTGTAGAGTTGTCCCTCGTTTATCGCGATTAATAGGTTAACAGGTTGCTAACCACTGCCCTAGGGCGAGCGTCACAGACAAAAAGAGTTGCTAACGTGTTCTCTTGTTCCAGTGTGGAGCTGGACTTCAAGCTGCAGGAGGACAAGCTGCAGCCCCTGATGAAGAGACTTTGCCCCATGGACAGCCAACAGTGTCCCCCCCTGCCTTACTCCAACGAAGTGTTCACATCCACGCCCAAGCGCAAATCCAAGTCAGACTCGAAGAAGCACGCCCGATGGAAACTCTGGTTCCTTTGAACGGAACATGAATTCTTTGGGTCCTTTTGTTGGGGCACAGTAATCACCCTTGCTGGTCTCAAAATGGATGAAAGAATATTCCGGGGGAGGAATCAAGCCGAGAGGATGGATAACTGGCGGAGAAGCGACATTGTTGGGGTTCTGAGCTGAGACTGTTAAACCAGCAGGAAGCTAGCTCGCGGGGAAAATACAGACATATATTTTTAACTTTGCCAAAACTTTTTCTGGCATTTTAGCTGGAGAGGATGAACTGACACCTGCAAATCCAGGTGAGTTTTGGTAATGGTAATGGTTTAATTTCATTTGAACATGCATCAGATTACAATTGAATGCATCCCATAATCAGTTCCCAGTTCCACATGTCCAAAAGGAGTAGGAAGAAGCAAAGCTTATTAAATCCTACCCCTCCATCTGGTACTTTTACAATCAGTAACTGTTACATTTGTTCACTTCCTGCTTTCCTAATATAGTTTAAGTTTTTGTTTTTTTTATTTTTGTCCCGTACCGAAGTACAAGGTGTAACTGTAACAATCGGTAACTGTTACATTTGTTCACTTCCTGCTTTCCTAATATAGTTTAAGTTGTTTTTTTTTTTTTATTTTTGTCCGAAGTACAAGGTGTAACTGTAACAATCAGTAACTGTTACATTTGTTCACTTCCTGCCTTCCTAATATAATTTTTATTTTATTTTTTTGTTTTTACTTTTTTAATGTTTTTTTTTTGTCACATACCGAAGTACAAGGTGTAACTGTAACAATCAGTAACTGTTACATTTGTTCACTTCCTGCCTTCCTAATATAATTTTTATTTTATTTTTTTGTTTTTACTTTTTTTAATGTTTTTTTTTTTGTCACATACCGAAGTACTTTGGAATCCATCTTTTGGCATGATGGTGGAACATAATTTCTTTCAATAAGAGAAAAGCCCCCCTCCCCTAAATAATTTGATATTTTTTATAGATTTTTTTTTTATTCTTGATTTTTTTTTTTTTTTTACAAAAAAAATATCTGACAAATTTCATATAATAGGGCAAAAGCAGGCTAATAAGCAAGCCAGTAAGGAGGCTAATACTAGCCTACTACTACTACCAGTAAATCTCTGACATTTTAGGGGGTCCCTTAAGCTCCCCTAAATAATTTGATATTTTTTATTTATTTTTTTTATTATTGATTTTTTTTTTTACAAAAAAAAATCTAACAAATTTCATATAATAGGGCGAAAGCAGGCTAATAAGCAAGCCAGCAAGGAGGCTAATACTAGCCTACTACTACTAGTAGTAGTAGTAGGCTAGTTTTAGTAGTAGTAATAGTAGTAGTAATAATCAGAAGAAGAAGAATGATGATAGTAATAATAATAGGCTATAATAATGATTATGATATCATTGATGACTGTCCACTGGACAGAATGGTTGCAGAGCTTGAGCAGCGGTTTTGCAGTGTAGATTGTGTGTACTTGTGTAAAGTGGGAAACTTATATCCCGGTTCTACTTCCTTATTTGGATTTTTGGATTTTTTTGAATGTGTACTACATTCATTCATATCCTGTGTATCTTCAGGGGGCTACAGGGGGTCCTCAGAACCCAGTGACGCCCCTGCCTTCAATATAAACTCCTAATGCAATTCCCTGTTGTTCATTCCTCCTCTAGAGCATCCTGCTTGGCAAGAAGAGGAGGCGCCACGTCGGAAGACCTTTCACTTGCGAAGGTGTAACGTGTGAATGGACACCACCTCCGGCACAAAGCACAAACGTGACGATTTAAAAGGGACGACAGTCAACATGGCAGCAACAGCAGTAGCAGCAAGTGTTCTCGTAACGATGTTTTGCGCTCTCGCCTGCCTCTTTTATCCGTCAACTTCCTGCTCAGCAGAGCGCTCGCCGCCTGCCAGCCTTGACAACCTCCCCCCACCCTTCCTTCTTTCTCTTACATCCTTCTGTAACTTCTTTTTCATTCAGCGCCCTGTGCAACAAGCCACCATCGCCTTAGTCATAATGTTTTCTTCTCCCCATAATGGAAGGTACACGGAGTTGAGAATGCGTATTTTGCTCAGTGGCCATATTTACCGCACTGTAATGTATTTTTTTCCGCAGGCTTTTTGTACCTGAAGCTTGAGAAAGGGGCTGAATGTTGCAGTTTTAAGATTCAGGCTGACCGATGGAGTACATGATGGGGTTGTAAAAGTAGTCATTGGTAGTTTTTACAGCCAACTTGCGCGACTAGTCTGCCGTAAAAAACAGCCTGCAGAAAATACAGCCTGTAAATATAGCCACTGCTGATATTTTATATTGTAATCTACATATTTATAGCAAACGGAATGACATTTTATGGCTGGAAACGCAAGATTTGAGATACCGCTTCCTTGGTATCGGGAGTATGTGCGGTGTTGGTTTCTGCAGATGTTTGCTGATGTTGTGAGGATTGTTTGTGGTTATGACGCAGGGACTAGTGATGTGCGAGACCACTGATTTAGTTTCCGATTTGATCCGGAGTAAAATTCAGGCTGGTATCGGCAATACCGATCCCATATTTAAAAAGCATAGTATAAATATTGTATTCATTATAAAGACATTATTTTATTAATTTAATATTTGTTATTAATTTTATTTATTTTATTACTTTTTAAAATGTTATTAATTTTATATAATTTTATTAATTTTTTTTACATTTTTTCAATAATTTTTATTATTTTAATCATTTTAATCATTTTGATAATTGAATATTTCATTTGAGGAATATATTTCTTTATTTTAAACCACAGTACAGTAGGTAGGGGTGTGATTTACAATATAGCCAAGCTAATATACAAAAACAGTAAAAAAAAAATCATATAAAAATGTAAAAATCATATCAAATATGAGAAACTGGTATTTTAAATGAGCGTGAAGAGTTGGTATTGGAAACATTAATATTTCAGTATGGATCCGCACATCACTAGCAGGGAGGCTACTGCTGCAGTACCACTTTTCTCCTCGAGAGGCGACAGTGAGTAAACACAATGGAGATTGTTAGTACACCGGAATACTGCAGCAATTGTACTCAAGCACTTGTACTTTTGTCAGTGGCAGGAAGGAAGTGACAATGCGTGTTTTCAAGGAAAAGCCACCCGATGGGAAATTTTTCCAACAACCAGGAACTCAGGATCAAGCATGAAGGTCGGAGTGTAAATTCACTGTTTTGCTAAAAACTTGAAATTGACAACATTCTAGTACTGTCATCCACTCGTTTATCACGGTTCTCTGGTATCAAACCCAACCGTGATAAGTGAAGTACCATTTATAAATTTATAAATGCGATATTTTTGTAGCAAAAGCATAGAAAACCTGTTAACCGGCCTTTTAAATGTGTTTTTTTTTACATTAGAGCCCTCTAGACATTAAATAACAACCCTATAGTCACTTTTAAACTTGTATTACCCTAAATAGTAATACATAATAACAGACTAAGACATAATATGGATCAGGGGTGTCCAAAGTGCAGCCCGGGGAACTTTCTTTATTGGGCCTTTGCACATTTAAACAGTAGTAATTTTATAATAATTAAGTCAAAATATTGGGAGAATTTTAGAGTCATGTCATATGACAAAAATAGCATAATTTTAGTAGCATAAATTTGAAATATTGAAGAAATAATATGAAAACCAAAATAACAAAGTTGTAATTTGGGGGAAATTATTTTACGATAAAAGTTCAGATATTAATAAATATATAAAGATCAGATATTTGTTTTCTGTGTTTAAAACTACGTATGAAAACATGTTTTGTGTTTATATATTTGTCTTTCTGGAGTGTATTAATTTGATTTACATCATTTCTTATGCTCGTTTTGGTTAGAGTCCGATCTAATGATGCTAACCGAGGTTCCACTGCACTATTGTTTTTTTTCACGCATTTTTGTTTTTGTAGCATCGATCGAAAGAAAGTACACTTAAGTTTGAAGCGCAACTGTAAATGAAAGATGCCCAGCGGTATTCATTGTGGTCTTCTACTACCAGGCCTTTCTTGTTTATGTACCATCAGCTTGTCCGCCATCATGTTTTCCACGAGTAGAAGGGCTATTTAAATGTGGTGTGGCATCTCGCTAACAATCATACAGCAGAATTGTAGCCACCATCTTGGGTAAAATGGACGAAAAGACTCGCCCCCCCCAAAAAAAAAAAAAAAACTTGCACGCCGTCACAAAGCAGGTACTGCTTTGTATTTACTAAGTCATGTGATTTTCTAACACTCTTGTTTTAAATGCGGAGGGGGCGTACCGATGTTGTGCATTTTTGCTGCTATTTCTACATCTCAATTAAATACTTTGACGACTACCTCGGTCGTCGACTTTCTTCTGGCTTTCTTTTTGTGCCGCAGAACCGCTGAGCATGACCGGGACTCGGGAGCGCCGCTTTAGACCCTCCACTTCTGTCGTTTAATGTGATTATCCTTCAGCGCGGAGGGAAAGACGCCTCCATTCCAGCCAGGACCCCGTACAGGTGGGGGGTCCCCCCGCTCATCACACCGAGTGACCGCGCACCATGGTGCGCATCTATCCTCCTGTCCTTATCGCACCCCCGTGGTGCGCCTGTCTCATTATTCTTTGCAGATTTGTCGAGGCTCAGCAGAATTTCTCTCGTTTTTATTTTGCCCGCTTTGCCTGTTCTCTTTCTCTCTTGTCATTTGTTTCCCGCAGCGTTTCCCTAATCTATTTATTCCACAGCCTCATAATTCACCGTCTTTAGCTTCTTTTACGCTCGCTGTCTCTTCCTCGCTCGCAAACAAATAGAAAATCACATTTTCTTTTTAGCCAAATTGAGACCCGGCAGTTGAAAAGCTAAATATATCGTCTGTTTGTGGGTGGATTCGCACTTGTCATGTTTGGTGAAGGCGCCCATCCGAAAAAACCTGGATGGGTCTCATTCTGGTTCACTTCAGATCGGATGTGGACCAAATGACAGCATAAATGATGCAGAAAGAGAATAAAGTTATGAATTTACAATAAAAAAAAGTTGTAATATTAACTTTGCTTAAGACCAAAGGTCACATAAGTACCACCTTTTTATCGCAGTAAATTTATGACTTTATTCTCTTAGTATTGTGACTTTATTTTTTTTATGTTACAACTTTATTCCCATTAATTATTCTCATAAATTTGCAACCTAATTCTCGTAATATTAGAAATTTTTTTCTTTTACATTTACAATTTTATTCTCCAAAATTTGTGACTTCATCCTCGGAATATTGCGACTGTATTCTCGGAAATTTATGACTTCATTCTCATATTATTTGGACATTTTTCTCATAAATTTATGACAACTTTGCCTCAAATTCTTAAATTCTTAAATTTTAATTCATAATACTTTATTCTCATAAGTTTATGACTTTATTCTCGTAATATTGCGACTGTATTCTCGGAAATTTATGACTTCATTCTCATATTATTTGGACATTTTTCTCATAAATCTATGACAACTTTGCCTCAAATTCTTAAATTCTTAAATTTTAATTCATAAAACTTTATTCTCATAAGTTTATGACTTTATTCTCGTAATATTGCCAATTTATTATTGTGATATAACTTTATTCTACTGAATTTCCAACTTTTTTTCTTGCAAATTAGCGACTTTATTCTCATATATTTTACGACTTTATTCTCATAAATTCACAAATATATTTTGGTAATATTACAGCTTCTTTCTTGTAAATTTACAACGTTCTCAATAATTTATGACTTTATTCTCATAATATATGGACATTTTTTTCTTGTAAATTTATGATGACTTTTCCTCATGAATTATTCTCGTAATATTGCGAATTTATTCTTGTAATATTATAACTTTATTCTACTGAATTTCCAACTTTTTTCTTGCAAATTAGCAAATTTATGTACATCTCTGTTCTCGTACATTTGTGACTTTATTCTCATAATATTTTGACATTTTTTCTTGGACTACTTTTCCTCGTAAATTAAAAAAAAGTTTATGACTTTATTCTTGTAATATTGCAAATTTATTATTGTAATATTATAATTTTATTCTACTGAATTTCCAACTTTTTTTCTTGCAAATTAGCGACTTTATTGTCATAAATGTATAACTTTATCTTCGTAATATTACGCCTTTTTTCTTGTAAATTCACGACTTTATTCTTGTAAATTCACAACTATATTTTGGTAATATTACAGCTTCATTCTTGTAAATTTATGAATCTGTTCTCGTACATTTGTGACTTTATTCTCATGATATTTGGACATTTTTTTTCTTGTACATTTATGATGACTTATCCTCATAAATTCCCAACTTTATTCTCGTACGTTTATGACTTTATTCTCCTAATATTGCGAATTTATTCTTGTAATATTATAACTTTATTCTACTGAATCTCCAAATTTTTTCTTGCAAATTAGTGACTTTATTCTTCCATAATATTAATATAATATTAATATATTATTAATATAATTAATATAATTACATAATCAATATGATTAATATAATATAATATTCCGTAATATTACGCCTTTTTTCTAAATTACAACTTTATTCTCGTAAATTCATAAATATAATTTTGTAATATTACAGCATCTTTCTTGTAAATGTACAACTCTGTTCTCGTACATTTGTGACTTTATTCTCATAATATCATAAAAAAATTTCTTGTGAATTTACGACTTTATTCTGATAAATTCGGTTTAAAAAAAAAAGGAAACGTTGTAATAAATTACTGTACATTCAGCAGAGCATGAAGATATATCAAGATATATATAGTATATACAGTAAATACTGTATTGAATGTATTTGATTCTAGCAGAAAGAAAAGAATTAGCATGATTACCATGGAAACCATCAAGTGTACTTTTTCCCCAAATCGGCCATTATCTCCTGATGAAGAGGGCTTGTTTTTAGCACTCCATCAAACGTATCCGATTACTCACCACACGTTTGACGATGCGCTCCAAGGACTCATCTGGAGCATAACAATAAGAAGGGGAAGATTAGCCTGACCTCAGCATGGCGGCGGCGGCGGTGGCGGCGCATCCGTGTTGGGCGCCATCACTAACTCCATCAGCCATGCAGCCTGACCTGCACGCCGTGCAATGAATCTTTAATCGTTGTGTTAAAAAAAAAAGTCTTAAATCGAAGACGCCGGAATTAGCAAAGCTGATAAGACAAGAACGCTAGCCTCGTCTTGTTTGTGTGCTAACTAACAAAACGCGCTTCATGTAGCTTCGCCGCGCTCTTTGTTTTGTCTTGAATAAAACATAAAGCTCACAGCTAATAAGCTCCCATCCCTGCTTTGACTTTGCGCCCCAATCAATAATGTAAAGCTTTTAAATAGAAACCCTTGAAAATCATTTAAGGCTCTTGGCGGGCAAACATCCATCGGTCGCTAATAATGTTGCTGAATTATTTAACGTATATTTTATGGAGCTTTACATGGGAGACTTGTTATTGAATCTTGCCGGGCGACTCTACGGTTACGTACGCACGGCGGACGCGCGACTGAGCCTGACGGCCTCTTCGTCAGCGCAATGGACACGCAACATGCTGGCGAGGTGTCACAAACGACAAGTACACAATGATGGTCATGTGACCGACATATGGGACGCGTCAACGGAGGGGCTGAAAACAAAGACTAAACGCTTCGGATGACAAACAGCGGCGCTTGTGCTCGTCGCCGTCTGTCTCTGACACATCGGCTTCCTCTGCGTTTGATTCCACACACACACACACACACACAGTCGTTGGCTGCAGGCCTTTAAGCAGCCAACTGTGTGTCATAGTGTCCGCTTGTGAGTGGGGGGGCGGCGGGGGGGTTGCTTAAATAACTCAAGAAGTAATTATCATGTCCTCCAGTCCTCAGGCTAACAAGCTGAAACCATCCATGACTCGCTGTGGCGACCCCTGCCAGGGAAACACCAGATATGAATAGGGTGTCCAAAGTGCGGCCCCGTGGCCATTTATGGTTCACAGCTTTTTTTTACTGGGCCGCGGTACATTCTAAAAATATAATTTAACAAAAAAACTAAAAAGCAGCAAAAATTTTGAAATGAGCAGTATTTTTTAAGTGGTGATACAAGAAACAAAACAAAGATTGAAAAATTAGCTTGCAGAAAATAATATGAAATTACGAGAATAGAGTCAAAATATGATGGGGAAAATTTTTTTAAAATATCACAGGAATAATGTAGTGATAGGGCGGCACGGCGGTCTAGTGGTTAGCGCGCAGACCTCACAGCTAGGAGACCAGGGTTCAATTCCTCGGCCATCTCTGTGTGGAGTTTGCATCTCCCCGTGCATGCGTGGGTTTTCTCCGGGTACTCCGGTTTCCTCCCACATTCCAAAAACATGCTAGGTTAATTAGCCACTCCAAATTGTCCATAGGTATGAATGTGAGTGTGAATGGTTGTTTGTCTATATGTGCCCTGTGAGTATAGTCGTGTTTTGTCATGTCTACAGGGCTCTAATAATGCTTTGTTCATTTTAATCTGAAAAAAAATAATTTGTCTACCCACCAACTATATGTGGTTTCTTAAGTTTTTATTATTTGGTGTTATTATTATTATATTTATGGTGTTATTATTATTATATTTATTTATTACTGATTGATTGATTTTCTTTATTCTTGATTTGTTTATTTATTTTTCAGCTTATTTTGTGTAGAAAAATAAAAAAAGATATTTGAGAACAGTGGAATGTTTTATCAGAGCTTTTCTTGTAGAAAATTGGAACCAAAGCGAAGTTTTTTTAATTTTTTTGTTTTTAATAAATGCGTTTTTTTTTTTTTTTTTTTTTTTTTGGAAAACCTGATGCGGCCCAGTCTCACCCAGACCCGAGCTCCAGTGGCCCCCAAGTAAATTGAGTTTGAGACCCCTGTTCTAAATGCATTGAGGCCGAAAACGTTATACAGCCTGGTTTAAGATATGAGCCAGTTCTAGAAGCGGGAACATCAAAGTGATAACCAAAACAATGTTCCAGACACAACACGTGCTGTACCTTGTAATTGGATCCGTTTCAGAACTCCTCTCTGAATCCATAAATATATTCACAAAGGACGCACACGCAGGAAGCGTTTTTGTTTTGTTTGCCTCCTTCCTCGATGACTGTTATTCAAACGCGGTGTCAGACGGCGGGCGGTAAATAATCATTTGCTTGGTGCGAGCATATTGTCTCCGGGAACGGATGGCCGTCTGCTTCCTCTCCCACTCCCACACTTTTCATTCCAGCACAAATGAGACGTGCGCAAGTTGGGACACGCTGTCCATCACTCAGCAGTCGCATTAACCTTGAGATGAAATTAGTACTTGTGTTTGGATACGTTCTTTTAGCCGCGTTGTTGTCATGTTGCAGCCGTATGCAAATGTACTCTCAATTAAGTACACCTGCACATAATTCATTCAGCCGGGAAACAA
This sequence comes from Doryrhamphus excisus, assembly GCF_037039965.1. Classification (NCBI taxonomy): domain Eukaryota; kingdom Metazoa; phylum Chordata; class Actinopteri; order Syngnathiformes; family Syngnathidae; genus Doryrhamphus; species Doryrhamphus excisus. The sequence goes on from NC_136376.1 coordinate 2,215,609, forward strand.
CATGCAGATGCTGGATCCGTGCTATTCCTGCACGGCCCTTCCAGCACCAAGCAAACGGGTATGGAAATGGACCGTTTCACCATCTTGTGTTGCATTTGAGTCCCCTCTCCCACATAAAGTACTACCCAAATCAACAACAGTAGCATAGATACAACAACAACACATACGATGTTTGCTCTCCATGTGATGGCTGTATCTTCCAGCACAAGACTTATACTCCAGTCAAACCATGGCAAACCAGCATCTTGTTGTGAGTCTTTGTAGCGAAATTCAGAGCTAGGTAACCACTCTTTCGTATGTCAATGCAAGTCTACCCCGGATAAAAATATTTTTTTCATGTTAGCCGCTACAATAATAATATGGCTACTATAGTCATATAATGATAATACCGTATTTTCTGGACTATAAGTCACTCCGGAGTATAAGTCGCACAAGATATGCTAACACAATGGTTATTCAGCTACACAAAAAATAAACATGAACAGAAAAGGTGTTCAGTGTTTATGGAACATAAACACTTTTTTCATTTATAAGTCGCTCTGGAGTATAAGTCGCAGGAACAGCCAACCTAGGAAAAAAAGTGCGACTTATAGTCCAGAAAATACGGTAAATTGTCTTCCTGCTAGGAGCATTACGTACATGAGCCACAGAAATGATACGATGTAGATCTGAAAAATTTCTGTGCAAAAGCCTACTACCGTATTTTCTGGACTATAAGTCGCTCCAGAGTATAAGTCGCACAAGGCCAAAAATGCATAATTAGGTAGAAAAAAAAACATACATAAGTCACACTGGAGTATAAGTTGCATTTTTTGCGGGTAATTTATTTGAACTACTTGACCAAAACAGACATTACATCATCTTGGAAGGCAAGTTCTAACAATAAAAGAATAGAGAACAGGCTGAATAGGTGTAAGATATGCTAACACAATGCTTATTCAGCTACACAAAAAATAAACATGAACACAAAAGGTGTCCTGTGTTTATGTAACATAAACACTTTTTTCATTTATAAGTCGCTCTGGAGTATAAGTCGCAGGAACAGCCAACCTATGAAAAAAAGTGCCACTTATAGTCCGGATAATACGGTATATACAAGTCAATTATGTAAATGGCGTTTTTTTTTTGGTTTCTTTTGTGAGGGTTTCAGCATCAAAATAGGTATTTCCAATGACGTCTATTGTTAGCTAGCTCATATTAACTCATTTTCTTGTGTTAGAAATATGTGTTCATGTTTCAGTAAGGATTGGGAATGATGGGTAAAAAAGTGTATATATATTTTATTTAATATTTTAACTCAATAACCTCAAAAATGACATTAGTTTTCCTCATAATATTACGTGTTTATTGTTATTTATTTATTATCAAACTTTTTTCTTAATATTTTGACTTTATTCTTGAAAAGTTACAGCTGTTTTTTTTTAATTTCTGCTCTTTTTCAGTTTTTGTTTTGTGGATTTAGTTCTTGTAATTATGACTTTATTCCCCTAATATTTTGACTTTATTTTTGTAATATTATATTTTTTTTCCACAACTTAATTTTCATTGTTTTGTTGTTTGATTCTTATCATACTTATAACTTTTAATGTTTTTCTGAGGGTTTATTTCTTTGACTATTTTTTTTAGTTTTCTTGTTATTATATATATATATATTATATTTATATTTATAGTATATTTTTAGAATGAGCCACTGGCCGCAGTTTGGACACCCCTGGTCTTGCATGTCCCATTTCCGTCCCAGTCCTGACAGTGTGTGTCCAGATAGCCTCCATTGCGTTTCCATGCTGTCATGGAGTCCCAGAGAAAGTCCTTGGTGGTCAGGGAATCTTTCCAGAATGTTCTTCTGTGTATGACGGAACAGGAAATGATCTTATATGGGTGTATACTTTACACGTGCATCAGCACACTGGTGTTTTTTTTAACGAGTGTTTGCTTAATCTAAATCTGCGTCCAGGTATCCACCCCTTCCTTCCATCCGTTCGCCAGTTATCTGCCAGCACGTTGGCCGATGCTGCTCTCTGACATGTGGGCTGCAGATGGCCGCCGCGTTGAAATGGCTGCCAGGGTGCGTCGCTTCTCTTCTGTCCGGCCAAAGAATTGTCACGGTTGGCCACATGACGCTTTTTACTCCGTGCGACTGTATGCGAAGCTTGGTGCATGAAACTCGTGTGAAAAGTGGATATTTCGCGTTCGATTTCCAAGTCATTGGGGTCAAAGTCCAACTCGAGTTGCAAGTTGAGGTCCGCCCCCTAACATGGCATCCGAGTAGCTAATGTTTTCATTGGCCGTGCACGCTTGGAGCACGCGTTCAGCTTCGAGCTGCCATGAAGAACCCATAGATCACCGGCAGGTGAGCGGGGGGGGGGGCGGTGCATTTCACTATTGCCGCGACGCATCCGCTCCATCACCGTTGCGGGACGGCGACTGCAATGTAATTGTCAAACATATGGCCGCACGGTCCCCCGGCCCGCCAGTTTGTCATGACGCCCCGCACATTCCGACAGCTTGTCATTTGCTGAGCTGCTAAGTCGCTTGTGTCCAATGGGCCGCTATAGCAATCTTTATTAGCGCAACATGGCCGACACGGCACCAAAACAGGGCCCCTCTCGGCGTTAACAACCCACATACCGTAGGAGACGTACGAGGAGGTGTATATCGCCATGACAACACTGTTAATGAAATAATTAAAGCGTGGCTCTGACACAAAAGATACAATGCCATACATTTTGTTCTGTTTTCAGAGGACTTCGCTTCGGCTGATTGGCTGTCTGCCGACTTTAAAGGACACTTTTTGCAACTGGGAGATGATGGGAGAGTTTCTTCATGGTGCCTTTTTCCAGTCAACACAGTTTGTTGCGTTTGCGTGTCATCAACGAGGCCGTAGAACATTTTCGGCCTCAATGCATTTAGAAGATGTTGTACTGTAACGTCTGTGACATTGTTTGTTCCTTTAAGAGGCGGGGCTTGGGAAGTGAGCGTTAGCATGGTTAGCACTGTGGAGAGTGCCGATGACAGCAGCTCCTGTGTGAATTTTTGCGATGCCTTTGCAGTAAATGGTTTCAAAACAGCATCAGGAGCAACCGAGGGTTCAGTGTCTTGCCCAAGGGTACCGTAAAATGGAGTTATAAGAAGCAGCGGGGTAATAAGGGACAATTTTCGGGAAAATATCTTAAATGTAATTCTGCCTTTTCATGTTAAACAGGAAGCTGCTTTGTGTTTTTTTTTTTTTTTCAAAGAAGCATATATGCTTGAGTGGTTAGCGCGCAGACCCGAGTTCAATCCCACCCTCGGCCATCTCTGTGTGGTACCCTGTGATTGGCAGGCCACCAGTCCAGGGTTGTACAAAAGACTCCTTGTTATACCCTGTTCTGTTGTGGTTTATTTCAGGCTAACGTATGTGCGGGTGTAGCTCGGAATTACTACGCTGGTCGGGTACCTGAACGTGTCACGGCAGCTGCTAGCTTGGGGAGTTGATATCACGGTAACTGTTTAGCTCCACACGGACTTCGAGGTTGATGCTATATATAGCTGTATGCGTCTATAAACGTGAGTAACGTTTATTCTGACTTATTTAACGTTAGACGCCGCCGATCTATGTCCCTGTTGTGTAGTGTTTTGTGCCGTTACGTCCAGCCACCTGGCTGCTTGCTAGCTGCCTGTTAGTTAGCCTCGTTAGCATCGCTACTGTGTTGCGGTTCAATTGTGAACATATTGCTAACTCATGTATATTGTAGTGGACTTTGTGCTTGTGTTTGGTTCCATTGTAGTCACTTATAGACTCATAAGTTTGTGCTCACTAGTATTGTTTTGTGTGCTTGTTTGCACACAGAAACCACACACATTTACATACACATGCCCGCATGCGCGCGCACCACCTACCTGTGATGTGACACGTGATCCAAATAAATAAAGCAGCCATCAATCTGGATGTGGACTCCCTGGAGTGATTGCTGCACCCAATTAAACCCCCCTTACTAGAAGGGTGTACCCCGCCTCTCGCCCGAAGACAGCTGGGATAGGCTCCAGCAGCCTTTCCCAACCGCTCTACCAACTCAGCCCGTAGTATTCCAATTAGATGTCAGGAACTTTACATTGAGAGTTGTTGCTAATGCGTTATATTTTTGTCTAAGAAGTATTATGTCAACTCTATTGGATAATACAAGTGTAAAAGTGACTGTAGGGGTGCTATTTCATGCATAGAGAGCTCTAATAATGCTTACAAATCAGAATGAATCAGAATCAGAATGCCCTTTATTGTCATTTTACATATAGTAGAATGAAATTGCAGCAGCTCCATTTTCAGTGCAAGACAGTATGACAGTACAAAATATAGATATTAGAAGAATAAATAAAGAATAAATAGAAGAATTATAAGAATAAATAACAAAGGGTCTACATTGTAGAGGACGATTGGTTGCCATGGTTACATCTTGTCAAGGGAGATGATGGCTTGAGGAAATAAAAATTTAATTTGAAGGTCTTAAACAGGTTTTCTATGCTTTAACTACAAAAAATATTCAATTTATAAAGGAGTCCTATTTTGTCGAAATTCACTTATCATGGTCGAGTCCGGAACCAATTAACAGTGATGAACGAGGGACCGACTGCACCTTTTGTTTGACCTCCAAATTATACCACATTTGAGACGTTTGACTTTGCCAGCTAACTCATCATCAATATTAACGCGTGCAAGAGGAAACCGTTACGTAAGCTGAGCAACATGAGAGGCGGTCACACGCTGAGCTACCTGAGCTAACGGAGGAGCATCACTCTTCCTCAAACACTGAAAAACTTCACAGGAAAAAAAAAAGCCACGTTGAAGGAATCCCTAAGGAAAAGTTAACATTTTAGCAGTGATTGCTTAATCCTACATCCGCTTCTTCTTTCAGCGCCACCTTTGAACCTCGAAGAGGAGCTCACGGTGTCATTTATCAGCTGAGACGAGTTTCCGACCGGACCGCAGATCATTCTGGACCGCTTTGGTGACTCCTGCAATCATTTCATCTCTATCTTGACTTGACTTTAATAGGATTTAACACAGTGGCTTGTGCTGGGAGACAGGAATATATTGTCTGCGGCCTCTAAAGCAGCTCGACAAGGTAAGATGGCTCCAATGCATACATTTAGGCCGGGGGTCGGCAACCCGCGGCTCTTTGGCGCCGCCCTAGCTTTTTGAAAATGGAAAAAGACGGGGGAGAGAAATATATATTTTTTGGTTTCTGAAGGAGGACAAACAATGCTGTACAAATGTGTGTAGTAAATATTACCTTTCAACATTTCTGTCAACGAAGATTTGCGTCATAGCCTGCGACACACGTTTCTATCAGCAGGGCGGGATGCCAGGTAGGTGGCTGTTGTAAACAAACCGGCGTCTATGTGATGGGCCATGGATCCCAAAGGGAAAAAGAGAAAAACAACCGAAGAGAACACAGGATTAAACGTTTCCTGGACCGAATCATTTGCATTCATTGCGTTTATCTTACATGCCCGATGTCGAGAAGCTGACCAGTCATGTCCGTAAACGGAAGTCAAATTAAACGATTAAGAACACAATCCTGTCATAGGCACATATTTAGTAACAAAGTGCTAAATTAGTTAATTATAAAGTGATTTCTGATTTTTGTCAGTATATATTTGGAATGACACTTCTTATTGTATTATTGTGTTTTGTTTCTCGGGTCCGAGTATTACAGGCATTTGCCTTGGACAGCTATGTAGGGTGGGCTTACCTGACCTTTGAACCAGGAAGTTCATCCGCTGTGAAATGCCTCGGGGCTGGAATGTTAAAATAAAGTTGGTTGGGGCTAATATAGGCTAATATAGCTAATATAGATACATACAGCTTTGTTATAGGGCTTATATAAGGCTTAATAATAATAATAATTTTTGTTTTTTTTAGTCCAATATGGCTTTTTCAACATTTTGGGTTGCCAACCCCTGATTTAGGCTCATACATCATTCATTCATTCATTTTCTACCGCGTTTCCTCACCAGGGTCGTGGGGGGGTGCTGTCTTTGAGCGAGGCCGGGTACACCCTGGACTGCCAATCACAGGGCACATATAGACAAACAACCATTCACACTCACATTCATACCTATGGACAATTTGGAGTCGCTAATTAACCTAGCATGTTTTTGGAATGTGGGAGGAAACCGGAGTACCCGGAGAAAACCCACGCATGCACGGGGAGAACATGCAAACTCCACACAGAGAGTGGAATTGAACCCTGGTCTCCTCGCTGTGAGGTCTGCGCGCTAACCACACGACCGCCGTGCCGCCAGCTTATACATGATACATATGAAAATGTATTTCACATGGGTAATTAATTTATGGATAGCATTTAATTTGGGTCAGCTTCCTCCTTGTGACACAACAGGCCTCAACATTGTAAGCTATTGTTTAGCGTGTAGCGGCATTCCGGGGAATGTGCCAAGCAGGGAATGCAGATAACCACATTAAGGAGAGTCATCATGTGCAGAGAAGTGAGAGATGATCTCGTGTCGGTCTGCGTGCTGGAAGCCAGAATGGAACATGGCTCCGGGACGGAGATGGCAGGATGGCGACGTGATAAAGCGAAGAATGTGCTAATGAAGTGTCGGGAGAAAAAGCTATTTTCACTGACTGGCGTTATTTACCATGCCATCAAGTGGTGAGTGGAGTGGAGTGTTGATTTTGTCGTGATGTGTGCTTTGTATGTGTTTCCACAACAAAACAATAGAGGATCGATGGCAGCTGGACCTCCCTGAGCTTATCGACACCGCACATCAATGAGGCTGCCGTTACCCGCGAGGTCACATGACTTGGGAAACCATTGATTGATTCTACTCAAAGTTAAACTTAATGTTGGAACTTCTTTTTACACTTGGACGATAGCTGTAGGAACGTTTGAATATTGAATTTGGTTATAAAGCAAACTTATAGCACAATTGTTTACAGTGCTTGAGTTATTTTTACACTTGTATGACAGCTCTAAGTATGTTAGAATTTAAATGAAAATTGCACATTTATTTTTTTTCATGAAACAGCTTACCTCTATATATATGTATGTGCATATATATATACATATATATATATATATATATATATATACTATATATGTACATATATGTATATATTTGTCAACAACGTTTAGATCCCAAACGTGTTGCATCAGTATTTCAGCAGCGGTTCACTTATTTTTACACTTGTACGACCCACATTTTCCGATGGTCATTAAGTCACAACCTGCTTTTGCTTGCGTCATTTTTAGTTTGATTATTTTTTACACTTTAATTTATTGTTATTATTATTAACTTTTATTTAAGTCAATTTTATTTGGTTTTAATTAAATTTTTTATTTTTTTATTTTTCATGCCTTTGTTAGTTTTGAATATTTTTTACTCTTTTATTAATTTTAATTATTATAATTTGTTATGCTTTGTTCATTTTAATTTGTTTTTATTATGTGTATGCTTTCATTTAAGGCATTAAAAAAATTATTGAGTAATTTATATTTATTTTATTTTTATTTTATTTGCACTGTTAAACTCATCCTTATTATGTTTTATTCTTTCATTCAAGTTATTTTGACACTTAAAGGCATATTTATTTTTAATTTTGTATACTTTAAGCTAATTTTTTACACTTTTATTAAAGCATTTTTAACATTTTGTACAAATTGTCAATCATCTTCTGAAATAAGACATAATTCCATGTTGAAATTGCATTTTATTTCCTTTTATCAAGGAAATGAGGAAGAAAATGATAACGGCATGCGTACAAATTATGCCAAAAAGAGAATGAAATATCAAAAAGAGCACAACATCCGATATTTCACTTATACGTAACAATATCCATACGGTGTACCGAGGAGGACCATGACTAAAACCTTGCATCGTTTTGTTTCATACGTAAGGATGTTAGAATGTATTTTAAAACTGGACATGTTTATTTCACATCCTATGAATCCAAATTTATGATGTTCATATTTTCTATAGGTAAAATTGTTTCCACATCGGAACATCCTTCCAGTTGGATCGCCTACAGACATCCCACGAGGGTCCCCTCCGTGGTTCCAGTCCAGTCCGGCAGCCCAGAATCCGTCAGGGTAGTGTAATCACTCACCATGAGTGTCTCGAGCGCCCGACGGTACACGTGCCAACGGAATCCTGCAATCATGAGGCCTAATGAGTGCAGACGAGCCCACTCACCAGCTGATGGATTGGCGCTGAGCGGTCCAGGGAATGAGACTATTCAAATTGCACAGCGCGGACCCATTTCCACGGAGAGGGGAAGAACTCACGGCGTGATAGATGGCTCAATCATCCCGGCATCTCCGCCGCCCTCGTCCTATCGTACCTGCATCCGCCGAGAGGTGCCGCCGAGGTGCACCAGCTCCGTGGTGTGTCTGGACAGGCTATTTTGGCTGACCCTGGCGGCGCCGCGAGAAAGACGAGCGGGCCAGCAACACAGGTCCACCTTGTTTGTTCGCCTTTGCGCGTCTTCGGTTAACCGGCAGCATGAAGAAAAGCAAACTTCCGGGAGATCCAGAGCGGCCATGTTGGACGTCAGCCAACATGGAGGACCTCCCTCAAAGCAGTCGGGGCAAAAGGTCACGCAAACTATGTTGGCTCGTGCTGGGAACGACGTGAGATTGCTGCCATTCCCGAAGCCGAGCCCGGAAAACAAGCCGAGGCGGAATGCAGATGAGGCATACCTCGACAGCCGCTGCCTTTTCCATCACACTTTCAATCCCAGCCCAGGTATGAATTTCATCATCTCGCCCCACAGGTGAAAAGCTAAAGCACGCGTGGCAATTGATCTGTGTATTCGCCTATTTTCTCCAGCTATTGTTGATAAGATCACATTTCCGAGGTGTTGCCGGGAATGAATGTCTGAATGCGGCTGCCAAGGTGGCTTTAAAAGACTTGGAGATTCTCTTTTTCTTTTTTTTTTTTGATTTATTCCTCTCTCCCTCTCTCAAACATACACCGCATTCATCTTGCTGCACATTCACAATCTTTAAAATGAATCCCAAATGCGACACAAAAACAAAAATAATGCACATTCATTTATTCTTCCCTGCCTTCAAACTTTATGAAGTCTTTGCATTGCTGCATATCGGGGGAGTCCAAAGTACGCCCAGGGGTCATATGCAACAACAACAACAAGAAAACAGCAAAAAAGGAAGGGGGAAAAAATGAGATCTTGATACTAATAAATAATAATGATAACACAGGGCTTTGTCTTTAAATATATATCATGTTTTTAGCTTCTTTTTTTTTAAACTATTGAATAATATCAAAGTTCACAATATGATATCAGGCCGTTGATGGTGTAGCGGTTCACCGGTGGCGTCATTATTATTATTACTATCATTATTCTTCTTCTGATTATTACTACTACTAGTCGGCTAGTATTAGCCTGCTTTTGCCCTATTATATGAAATGATGTGATTTTTTTTGTAAAAAAAAAAAAAATCAATAAAAAAATATCAAATTATTTAGGGGGGCTTAAGAGTCCCCCTAAAATGTCAGTGATTTTTTTTGTAAAAAAAAATCAAAAAATAAAAAATATTAACTTATTTAGGGGGGCTTAAGAACATTTTAGGGGGTTGAAGCCCCCCTAAAATGTCAGAGATTTTGTCAGAGATTTGTCAGAGATAAAAAAAATATATAAAATTATTTAGGGGGTTTTAAGAATATTTTAGGGGGACTGAGGACCCCCTAAAATGTCAAAATGTCAGAGATTTTTTTTGTAAAAAAAAATTAAAATCAATACAAAATATCAAATTATTTAGGGGGCTTAGCAGACCCTCTAAAATGTCAGAGATTTTGTCAGAGATTTGTCTGAGATTTTTTTGTAAAAAAAAAATCAATAAAAAATATAAAATTATTTAGGGGGCTTAGGAGACCCCCTAAAATGTCAGAGATTTTGTCAGAGATTTGTCTGAGATTTTTTGGTAAAAAGAAAAAAAAATCAATAAAAATATAAAATTATTTAGGGGCTTAGGAGACCCCCTAAAATGTCAGAGATTTTGTCCGAGATTTGTCTGAGATTTTTTGGTAAAAAGAAAAAAAAAATCAATAAAAATATAAAATTATTTAGGGGCTTAGGAGACCCCCTAAAATGTCAGAGATTTTGTCAGAGATTTGTCTGAGATTTTTTGGTAAAAAGAAAAAAAAATCAATAAAAATATAAAATTATTTAGGGGCTTAGGAGACCCCCTAAAATGTCAGAGATTTTGTCAGAGATTTGTCTGAGATTTTTTTGTAAAAAAAAAAAAAATCAATAAAAAATAGAAAATTATTTAGGGGGTTTCAGCCCCCCTAAAGTAGGCCTAATGACGCCACTGGATACCGATATCAACCGATATGGAAATCAACCCATTTTTATGCTAATATCAGGCCGATAATTATCAGACACCCGTAGCCATGTCATAAAAATGACAATGTTCTTGCAGTTGCATATTGCGTATGATGTTTCTTGTGAAGGAATTATAATGCAGCCCCAATCTGACCGAATCGGATGCCTGTCGGACTGATTGCCTTTCCACTCTGAAGCTCGGAATACAGTTGTTTTTATCACCATAGCGTGTGTTTTATTACTACTCTGCTCCTGCGAGAAGATGCTCTGCAGGTTACCATGGCTCCCTGGGACAGTAAATGGAATGAAGCCATCACATGTGCGCCATTATTTATAGCGCTGCTCTTCCCGCACGGACCAAATCCAAAAGGCTGGCCGTGAAAAGCAGGACTCGCGGCTGCCTAACAGTCTCGAAAAGTGGCGCTTGACTAATTCATGGCTTGCAAAATACCGTTGCTGCAGCTTTTGCAAGGGCTTTTGTTGGAACTAGTTATTTGGAGTCTAAACGGCCTGGCGTATCCTGGAGGAATCATTTAGGCGGATATTATGTTTTGTTGGGAAATGAGATACTCGCGGGTTTACATGGTCCTTGATGGGTTATTCAGCTATGATGCATGTTCCATAAAAGCAGGAGGAATGGGGTTCCAGGAGCAGGACAGGATGCACTGTCATCTTCTACATTATTCATAGGCCACACTCGTGTTGCCGAAGGCTCCTTTCACTTTATGAGCTGCTGCTGCTGCTGGTCATTTTCAGGTGTCTTCTTCTCGTTTTTACACATCATAAAGCGCTGATGGAACTCGATAGCGTCGTGAAAGTATTTACTGTGACTCCATCCGCCGGATTACGTTCCTTAATACGGCACCATTTAAAGCCACTCATTTAGGACGTGTTTTGATGTTTTTGCTTTGTTTTTTCTCTCTCCGTTCAGCAACGAAAGCTCATGGCTGGACAGAAGAACCCCGAGAATGTCCTGCACGGGCGTCAGCATGTCATTCCCGCCTCATCTCGATGGAAGACTCACCCACGCCGCTCAGTCTCAAAGTAGGAGAAACAAGCTAACTGGTTTTTGTTTTAGGACCATTCATTCATGAGGGTCGCAGGGGGGGTGCTGGAGCCTATCCCAGCTGTCTTCGGGGCGAGAGGCGGGGTACACCCTGGACTGGTGGCCAGCCAATCACAGGGCACATATAGACAAACAACCATTCACACTCACATTCATACCTATGGACAATTTGGAGTCGCTAATTAACCTAGCATGTTTTGGGAATGTAAACCCACGCATGCACGGGGAGAAAACGCAAACTCCACACAGAGACAGCCGAGGGTGGGATTGAACTCGGGTTTCCAAGCTGCGAGGGTTTTAGGACCATTCATTCATTCATTTTCTACCGCTTATCCTCACGAGGGTCGCGGGGGTGCTGGAGCCTATCCCAGCTGTCTTCGGGGCAAGAGGCGTGGTACACCCTGGACTGGTGGCCAGCCAATCACAGGGCACATATAGACAAACAACCATTCACACTCACATTCATACCTATGGACAATTTGGACTCGCTAATTAACCTAGCATGTTTTTGGAATGTGGGAGGAAACCGGAGTACCCGGAGAAAACCCATGCATGCACGGGGAGAACACGCAAACCGCAAACATGGAAACTCCACCGAGGGTGGGATTGAACTTGGGTCTCCTAGCGGTGAGGTCTGCGCGCTAACCACTAGACTGCCGTGCAGCCTGGTTTTGGGATACTGGTTTTAGGTTTTCTCCGGGTACTCCGGTTTCCTCCCACATTCCAAAAACATGCTAGGTTGTGCATCGTTTTTGTGTCCTTGTTAGACCCACTTTGTGCTAGGAGACCGGGGTTCAATTCCACCCTCGGCCATCTCTATGTGGAGTTTGCATGTTCTCCCCGTGCATGCGTGGGTTTTCTCCGGGTACTCCGGTTTCCTCCCACATTCCAAAAACATGCTAGGTTAATTAGCGACTCCAAATTGTCCATAGGTATGAATGTGAGTGTGAATGGTTGTTTGTCTATATGTGCCCTGTGATTGGCTGGCCACCAGTCCAGGGTGTACCCCGCCTCTCGCCTGAAGACAGCTGGGATAGGCTCCAGCACCCCCGAGACCCTCGTGAGGAAAAGCGGTAGAAAATGAATGAATGAATGAAAAAGGGCTTCGCTACACATTATAAAACAGTCAACTGTCAAAATTCCATTATCCAAGCTCACGTTTGGCCTATTTGTTTCCAATGGCTACTTTGATGTTGTGGACATCTTTCTCTTGATTGCAGTTGAAGTCCTGCCAGGTTTTCTTCCCTCCCATCCTTTTATCCCCACTAAAGCAGAGTGTAGCGCCACGGCACCTCGCTATTACAAGGCGGTGAAGGGGATTTATCAAGGTTAAGGAATAGATTACATTCCGAGCAGGTTGAACCCAGCCAGGATCCACCCCCTCCTTGCCGGGATTAGTGTCAAAGTGCTGAACTTCTTTCCACCAATAAGCAACAGCAGCGGCTCACTCCTGGACCATCTTCCACTCTCCCTTCCCAGGAGGCTCTGGAGCTCTTCAGGCCAGACTTCATCAGCCGATCCCAGGGTCGAGTGAGGAGGATGGAGCAGAGGGCGAAGAGGAGGAAGAGAGCCCTGCGGGTCCCGGGTCTCGGATGGGGCGGGGGCACACAAAGGACGAATTGCACCACACCGGATCCACTTAGCGGTAAGCAGTGATCCGGCGAGGCCTTTTTGAACACATGCTATAACAGTTTTTATTCGGTACTGCAACACGACAGCACACTTTAGGGGTCGAGACCTCCCGTGAAATAACATTATGAGAAGTCACTGAAGGGGGCTTTATTATTGTTCAATATGTTTACTTGTTCATTTGATTCTGCCAGACAGTGGTAGTTTACTGAGCTGCATTATTCAGTATTGGCTGCCATTTATGCCGCTTTGCTCTCTGCTGGCAGCTATTGAGCATTGCAGGTCTATGACAGCAAATAAAATACATAATAAAGCATAAACAATATGTCTTGGTAAAGTAAATTTGTAAAAAATAAATAAATAAAACTTGCATCATAAATAGATATGTTTTTTTATTGTAAAATATTCTGTACAAAAATTCATTTAAAATAAAGTAAAAATAAAGTTTGTAACTTAAGTTGATTAAATTCATTAAATTAAAGTAAGACAACAATATTTTGTCATATTCAAATGTGTATTAAGAATAATTGTGATTTTTTTAAGGGCTGTAAAGGTTGGTAAAGATGTTGATTACACGTAAATAATTATTAAAAAAATTATTAATTATTGAATTTACATGAATGTATTGTAAAATATTAAAATAAATAAATAAAAACTAAAAAATAAAATATTAAAAACGTGTATTATTGTGCAATATGTTTCAGATGTGTACAAAGAATAATTGTGATTTTTTTTAAGGGCTCTAAAGATTGGTAAAAATGTTGATTGCACGTAAATAATTATAAAAACATTTATTATTAATTATTGACGTGAATGTATATTAAAATAAATAAATAAATAAAAAATAAAAATATTAAAAACATGTATTATTGTGCAATATTTTATCGGAAAAATACGATGATGTTTATTATTGTTGAATGAATGTAATGAAATGCCTTTTAGTACTGCAATCATTGTTCATTTGCACATAATTGTTATGTTTCATATCTTGAATGTTCCGCACTAACATTGTTCATGTTTCTACCTTCATGCACCACTGCAGTTGTCACCTCAGCCTGCACACACACACACACACACACACACACATGCGCTCTGACACATTTACATTTCTGTCTCATCAGAAATTCCCCCCATGCTTTCTGATTAAATCGCAATCACATTTTTTTATCACATCAGATTTTTTTTTCCTTTTTTTTCATGGATGATTCCACAGTGTGGGACACCTGGAAGCTTGGTGGAAAATCTCATTAATGACAGTGTTCCAAAGAGCTGCATATGGACAGTCATAATAATTAGGATATACTTTTATTATTATTGCACACATTTTCATGCGTTGCACTCATGGAAAGTCCAAAACATACTGTAGTCGGTCAGCTGTGCTCCAACTCAAACTACAACAAACCTGATGGGGGCACCGGGGGTTCAAACGGGGTCCTCGAGATCGTCCGTCAAAGGCTCTACCGCTGAACTCTAACCTGGTGCTCCTGATTGTGCATCAGATTGCGATACGCATTTGCATTGCTGTAGTCATTAACATCTTAATTCCCATTTGCAATTCATGCGTGTGTCCTAGATAACCTTTTCAAGCCGAGGGAAAGGTCTATATCAGGCAGAGAGATGCAGCGCAGGTCCAGACGGTGAGTGAACCACGTCACTTTACCCCTTTAGAGCGGAACCTGTAAGGTCACCGTCACTTTGTTTGGATTTCCACACTAGTTTCCTCATAGGAAATATTGAAAATAGGAGAATCAGTTGCAGGGCCAAACTGTCACATGTTTAATTAAAGGTGACCTATTATGCTTTTTCACTTTTCCGGCCTATAAATGTAGTTAGAATGTTTTTATTCTTCCGTGCGGGTTATTGTGTGTAGCTGCTCTATAGGAGTCCACAACTCAATACAAAGGGTGGAAAAATGAGCATAATAGGTCCACTTTAAGTTTTAAGTCATATTCACTATAAAAAAGAAGACAACAAGACTCTCACTCTGCAGTATATTAGGATTTGGAATCTATATCATTAGCATAATTTGCTAGGAGACCCGAGTTCAATTCCACCCTCGGCCATCTTTGTGTGGAGTTTGCATGTTCTCCTCGTTCATGCGTGGGTTTTATCCGGGTACTCTGTTTTTCCTCCCACATTCCAAAAACATGCTAGGTTAATTGGCGACTCCAAATTGTCCATAGGTATGAATGTGAGTGTGAATGGTTGTTTGTCTATATGTGCCCTGTGATTGGCTGGCCATCAGTCTAGGGTGTACCCCGCAGCTGGGATAGGCTCCAGCACCCCCCGCAAGCGGTAAAAATGAATGAATGTCAATGATGTACTGGAAAAACCATCCACGATGCATTGCAATAAACATTTTGCTTTAGTAAGGATCTGGAGTGCATGAGAAAGTGGAAAGAAAAAGTTTGATTTCTTTGACCAAGGGGTGATATTTGGGGTAATCGATGGAAACGTGGCCACCTCCGACCACCATCATAGGGTCTCCAGGGTCACAACAACAGTGACTTGGTGGAGGGATCGTGGGTCCAACCATGTCCGATTTCTGGACAACCTCCTCCACCTTAACTGAATAAAAACAACATCAAGACGTTGCCTACAGCCACAGCTGTTAATACCAATTTGATCCAGACCCCGGTGGTTATTTGCTTCTATGGGCCCACACAGTTCATTTAATCAATTGAGCATTTATGATATGTTATGTGATATTATTATCTTACATTTGTGGATGTCACCAGGTGGAGTGTGCCGTATCTTGGTATCAGCATCAGCGCCACATCTGGACAGTTACTGTCAACAAGATGCGGCTTTGATGCCCACCCTCTCTCCACACACACACACACACACACACACATGTTATCCTGTCTCTTGACAGGAGATATGAACAGTCCTCCATGTGCCTTATCGCCCGCCTTTTATGTCGCTTATCTGCCACGTCGCCCAAGATGAGAAGATGGCGACCCATTGTAACTTTGTCAAACGTGACGCTATCTGACTCGCAGCATCAGCAACAGACCGACAGCTGGGGCGTGGGGAGGTGGGTGGGGGGGTGCGTTCACCTGATAACTCCTCATGTGCGTCAGGTTCCCTAATCCCTGTTTGAATCTGCCTTTTGTACGTGTTTACGTTTGGGGCGGTGTTTGCAGGATGTACAACAAGCTGCCGGAGGTGGAGAAGAAAAAGCAGGAGGAAGAGAAGAGAGCAGCTTGGCAAGCCAACAGACTGAGAGCTGAGGTCTTTAAGAAGGTGTGCACATTTTAATGCTGCTGGTTGGAAAATTATATTTACAAAAAATAATTTTATAATTTAAAAACACTATTATATTTTATCTAAATTATGATAATTATTATAATTACAATAAATAATTAAAAATATATAAATAAAATTATAATATAATTGTGTTGAAAGCCAATATTAACTTATCAAATTGTGACTCAAATTGCAGATTTTTTTATGGTAATCAATTAATTGGACGTAATTGATTTTAATTAACTGTTGATGTTAATCGATTGGAAATTCATTATACAAAACAACAGCCTTCATGTACAGGGATGTTATTTTTTGTTATCCAGCAGAGGGCGCCGTTTGACCGCTAAAAGTCCCACCCCACCTTTTAGACGGCAGTAGTGGCATCCATTTTTTTTTCTTTTAAAAATTCTTTATTATGACACCTAATTCTAGATATTAAATACACAATAACGCCAACAGTGGGATAAAAAAAACTTTTCCATATTTCATAATGAAGTACACTAATATTATTGTATGATAATGATGTCTATATTGCCTTTTTAAGTAACATTTTAACATTGGTAGTTGCAGGAAATGAAGTTAAGCACTCTTATGGAGTGTAAACTCAAACTTAATTTTGAGGTGATGATACGTATGGTTGTGCAATCTTGGCATCTTATTGCGGCGTCTTTTACAATAGAAAGAGTTGAACTGAGCTCCCGTGACGTGAAGCGGCATCATGCAGGACAGGGGCCTCCATGTCCAAAGTTTTGTGCAACTTTAGGAGCACACTTTGCCCCGTTCTATGTTTTTTTGGTGGCGTGATGGGAGAGCGTGACCTTTCCACCTCTCAAATGAAGTTATTACCTCGCCTCAACCGGGGTGAGATTGGCACTTCCCTGGTAAAGTTGTGTTTGCTTTTTTTTTTTGCAGGGGAGAGGGGAGGTTATTTCATTTCCACACATCTATATATATATATGTGAGTAGGCGGGGCATAGAGGGGATGTCTTTGAAAATGAGCTTCCAGCTGTTTGGGGCGGTGCGGTAAGATTGCACGGCGGCGTGTTTGGTCAGATAGCAAAAGTCAAATGATTGCCGCTACACCTGAGCTGGGCCACAGCAGGATCGACACTGATGGAGTGAAAAAGCAATTTAGCTGCACCGCTTTGCTGCCACGGCGCACAGCTCCCCACTCCACAAAGGAGATTACAGGCGTGCGGCCATATTGTTTTAGCTCTTTTAGAAGCATCAGTAGTGTTTTTGTTTTCTTGTTTTTTTGTTTTTTTTTTTTGCAGAAACTTCTGGAGCAGATCCTGCAAAGATGAAAAGATGAAGGTGATGCTGCACTGAACGGCAAATGGTATCGACTTATTTCGGCTTTGCAGTACATGTTAATAATAATAACAAAGTGTCCATGCAGAGTTTTATTATAAGCATTGTGAAATATTATAATAATTAATTACATTTTTATATGTCAATTACCTGCTGCACGGTGGTCGAGTGGTTAGCGCGCAGACCAATCCCACCCTCGGCCATCTCTGTGTGGAGTTTGCATGTTCTCCCCATTCATGCGTGGGTTTTCTCCGGGTACTCCGGTTTCCTCCCACATTCCAAAAACATGCTAGGTTAATTGGCAACTCCAAATTGTCCATAGGTATGAATGTTAGTGTGAATGGTTGTTTGTCTATATGTGCCCTGTGATTGGCTGGCCACCAGTCCAGGGTTTACCCCGCCTCTCGCCCGAAGACAGCTGGGATAGGCTCCAGCACCCCCGCGATTTAAAAATAAAAAAAACAACAAAAAAACAACCTCAGCAATTCTAGCAATTTTTCAACTGGTCTTAAGATTTTCATCAGGCCTGTTTTTATATATAAATATATTTTTAATTATTAAATTATAAAAAAAATATTATTAAATTTTTGGAAATACATTGACATATATTTTTATATATTTTTATATCAGTTTGACAGTATTAATAATTCCAGGTTACAGCTGTCTTTTAGCTACTTCTAATTCTGCTGTTTTGATCACTGATCAATCATTATTCAATATATCGCACAAAAAACACAAATTGACAGTCAAATTTGATCAAGTCATAATGCAAAAACGTTTTCTACAGCATTCTACCAAAAAAAGCAACATAAAATTGTTATATCAAGGTAGCTCATTATATGCTATTCACTGATAGTAGCTGTATTATTGTTTTATATTTGGACTTTAAAAATGGAGGATAAAAATGGAAAAGGACACAGGGAGTCAAAGCGGTCACTGCAGGAAATTGAGTGTGCGCTCTCTTAGCAAAGCACCTTGACGGTGTCATTGCTAAAGTAGGTGTTAATAAACTGCGATGGTAAGGGTCTCACGTTTCGTCACTGACTTGAGGCCCCGGCTTGGAACCTCCCATCCGGAACAGCAGGAATTCCAAGCTAATCGAACTCAGGAGACTCTGTGAAAGGGACCTTTTTTCACATTTAATCACAGCCTGCAGGGAAAAGAACACGTGCTGCGGTCCCAATACAGTATACTCTAAATATATACATCACATACTATATGTCATACGCATACATCTCAATTGAAATGTTATGTAGACACATATTCAATAGGACAACTCTAATTTGAACACATCTTCATGGACAATACCGCAAAAATCTATTTGATTTTTAAATAAGGAATTTATGGTACCTCAAATGGCCCCTGCGTTGGACTTTGGACACCCGTGGGTGTAAACCAAAAATGTCAGCTATTTGTGTCCTCATCATGCAAACATGGTGATGAGTCCAAGTCAGGAGCGCGCCACCAGTGTGTTGCCATGTTCTTCCAAGCTGGTGATTGATTATGGCCTGCAGCGTTCATCATTCATCATCATGTCCACACGATATCTTCTGACACCACAGATGCGAGGGCAACAGAAGCAGCTCTCCTGCCATGTCGCCTGCTTCCAGATAATGAGCGTGGCCTGACAGACAGTCGGACACGAGAAAAAAGGGTCTGCCAGGCCGCAGCATCGCCCTCCTCATCATCTACTCAGACCCCTTGACTGTCTTCTCCCCGGTGGCTTGAGGTGTTGGACTGATGGAGGAAGAATAGAAGATTACAATCAAGCGGAGCCGCTGATTAGGAGTGTTTCGTTGTACGGGTGCCAGCGAATCATGTCAACATCGGTCCTCCATGGTCCTGTCTCAGTTACCAACAGGGGCTTCTGTGCTGCAGCATGTCATGTACAACTCATTGAAATGGATTTGGAGTATTTTTATGATAAGATATTATAGCAATCACTGGGGTTAGGACAAAAATTCCTCCATTAATATTTAAAAGTATGCGAAAATTTCTACCGCTTATCCTCAAAAGGGTGGCAGGGTTGCTGGAGTCTATCCCAGCTGTCTTCACTCTGGACTGGTGGCCAGCCAATCACAGGGCACATATAGACAAACAACCATTCACACTCACATTCATACCTATGGACAATTTGGAGTTGCCAATTAACCTAGCATGTTTTTGGAATGTGGGAAAACCCACGCATGCAAACTCCACACAGAGATGGCCGAGGGTGGAATTGTATCCGGGTCTCCTAGCTGGGAAGTCTGCGCGCTAACCACTCTTCCACCGTGCAGCTTATTATTATTATTTGTCTGCTTTGTTTACATTTTTTTATTTGGTTTGACTTGGCTAAACTTGTCGCCATGCTAGATTATATTCTTGTTATATATTATACAGAATTTAACCACTCGAACACCGTGCAGCCTATTATTATTATTTGTCTGCTTTATTTTATTTTTTTAATTTGGTTTGACTTGGCTAAACTTGTCGCCATGCTAGATATTATTCTTGTTGTATATGATACAGAATTTATGTTTTAATAAAGTTCCAGTTCCAGACAAATAGTACATCTAATTGCTCCTGTAGCTTCACAGAGGCTTGCTTTGTAAAGAAAAATAAAAGCAGGCTTCACTATCCAGGTTCAAAAGTAGGCTAACCTAGCATAATGTTGCTGCTAAAATGAAACAAAGGTTAGCCGCTATGCTAGCCTTGCTAACGTTTGTGACCTATATTGTTGTACTGTATGTTATAATTTTATATTTTTACTGAAAATACTTATAAAAGGCTATCCTATATTGCATTGTGGGGCCTCTGATTGTCGTTTCAAAAATTTTAAAAACTGTATATTATCGTCTTTAAATATCGTCTTGTGTATGTGATTAAACCGACAGGCGCTAGGACCCAGCGTGCCGCCCATAGCACATGGCTCCAAGTGTGTATTTCTGGGGTCTTCTCCGCACTCCAACATCCTTCCATTCAATGTTTACCGCTCTCGTGACTGCCTTGCCCTCAGCAAACGGGCACCACAAGGGAACGTGAAGCTAACACACGTATTCCAACCACCATACTCGAATGTCACCCATCTTAAGGACTAAGGACAACTTTCCCTGCGGTTCTCAAGTGTGACAGCTCGCCACTTGACGTCGGAGCCCGGGTGGTTGAAGCCGTAGGTCCCCCGCAACACTTCCCCACTACAGCTTCGCCTTGACCGGGTCTCCATTCCGGTTCCCACCATGGGAATGTGGCGGAGGTGGAAGAACTTAGTTTTTCTCGTCTTCGTCGCTGTCATCTGGTGCCTGACCTCGGCTATCGCTAACATTGACGGCGACATTTACAACACTCTGGGGGGTAAGTGAAAGCAACATTCACTTTTTTCTTGTTTGTGTTGTCAATACTATTACTACGGATGTATTTTCGTCTTTAAATCTTCGTTTTTCCTTCCACTTTTGATGCACGTTTTTATGCATTTAATTTTATAGAGAAGTCATATTTTCCCAGTGATCAATTGAGGCATTAGCAGGACTGTTAAGCAGTAAGTTATGAATGAAAAAAACAACCTATTGATTCGTATTCTATTATTCCACTTCATTAGGTAAACCTTCACAATAATGTAATATAACATGAATTGTGCAAGAAATTCTGCCTTCAAAATAATAATAATGCTTGCTATTTATATCCTTAATATGTTTATTATTGTCAATAGTTTGCAGTAATGTAGAACTGCATCCTATTAAGTGTTTTTTTTCTACTCTGAACTCAATTTACATGTAGATTTTAAATTATTCGGATAATGCTTTGGAATTTTTTGCAAAGTTTTTGCAAGTTTTTTTTTTTTACAATGTTTACCAACTGGGTGATTAAAACTTTCATTACTTACAGAGTCTGAATGCGGTGAGTAAAAATAGTCAAAAGTGTGAACAATGAAGTAGGACAGCACCAGGCATCTCTTTGATATCAGCGGGATATCCACTCCATTTCCTCTATGAATTTGTTTGTCATGGCTTTCCTCCAATTTATTCTTGTGTGTACAATATAAGTATTTACAATGCATTTTTAAAAATGTATGTATTAGTTTATCAGTGTTAAAAGCGCCCTGCGTCATCATACTGACAGCTCCAACTGACCAAGTGTGTTTACAAGCTGTTGTCAAATGACAGGCAGGGCTTCTATGTTGGAGAGTAGATACTTGGCAGATTGCTGATGAGAGCCAATGCTGGGCTTCTGCCATGCGTGGACTCTTGCCCAATTCCAGCCAAAGTGCAGTTTTGTGGTTCAGTAGACCAAACATGGATGAACTCCTGGAACACTGTTAGATCGAGAGCTTTATCACGGTATCAGGATGCTGCCATGCCATCACCTGGCGGTATTCAGCCACCTGAATCATACTGAAGTTAGCCAAACATGGCATAATCAGGACATTGTGTGGAATTGCTTGTCTTGTGTTGAAGCAATTGAGGAAAGGTCACTATTGATTCAACTGGATTGCAGTCTAAGGAAGAACAAGACTCAACTGTAACAAGTTGAGTTACATCAGTTAATCGAGTTAATCCATCTTTAGTTTTGCCATTTAATTGATCGAGGGAATTTACAGTACCGCTCAAAAGTTTGGGATCACTTGGTAATTTTTTGGGCCAGTCTGAGATCTGGCTTTTTCTTGGCAGTCCTGCTATGAAGTCCAGCATCCTGAAGTCGCCGCTTCACTGTTGATACTGACACTGGTGTTTGACGGATACTATTTAGTGCAGCTGCCAGGTGACGACCTTAAAATACACACTCTCAGATATTTGTGCAGCGTTTTTGTGTCCTTGTTAGACCCAGTTTGTGCCGCTCTCTGAAGGGAGTAGTTAACAGCATGGTAAGAGGTTTTAGTTTTAGTTTTTAGATTTTTAGATGGCTTTTCTAATAATCTATTAGCCTTATAAAATGATGAACTTGGATTAGCAGCCATACCAGGAGATTGATGCAGAGGACTGACAGTTGTTGATAGTAGGCCTCTGTGCAAAAATGTACATCCTTCTTTGAAAATCATCTGATTCATTGTTAGAGAAATTGATAAAATTGTTTGTGAAATGCATGAAAATGTGTTTTCTTTGGAAAACAAAGAAATTTGCAAGTGTTCCCAAACGTTTGAGCGGTAGTGTAGTCGAATGTGGAATATAATATTGATAATAACAATACATTTTATTTGTATAGCGCTTTTCAGAGTACTCAAAGACGCTTTACAGTGAAGAAAAAGGAATAAAACAATAGAGTTGAGTAAAAACATAGTAAACGATGCATTAAAATACAATATCCATACATTCATTCAGAGCTAAAAAAAAAAAACAAGGCTAAAAGCGGGGCGGGAATATGTCTAAAGTATTAAAACCCTCAGAGAAGACGGGCATTTGGACATTTGAAAGGTTTGTTATCTAAACTTTAATAATGATTTGGAGTGCATGAGAAAGTGTAGCTGTCTTTGACTACACAGCAGCAACAGAAGCAATGTTGTAAAGGTGGTAAGGTGCAAACCGGCAGCAATATTGCAGCTGGTGGGACAGGGGGGACAGGGAGGGGGAATGACAGAAACAATTTACAGCGCAAGCAGAGGTAGATAAAACCACTCATGATATGACAATTTGCAGCTACCGCCATCTTGTGGTGTTCATGAAAAACAACATCATGAGGTTATGTTTTGTGACGAGGTGCTAATTGGAGACACCCCCCCCCCCTGGCGACGATATGAATTGAATGGAGGCGTTACCTGAGCAACTACGGTAAATACTGTAAAACAAGGGAATCAAGCCTCATACTTGCATTTGGTGTAATAACATAGTTCCCTAGCACGTGCAGTAATAAAAATGTCATTACTAGCATGTTGAACACATTAAAATAAAATAAAAAACATCAGCGAGGGTTTAAATCAAGCGTTATCGCGCCTCCAGATCTTTGGCTGCGACAATGAAAACAGCAAAAAATGAAGAATATATATTTTTAAGTCTGTGATAAATCCCCTCTGCCTGTCTCTCCTCTGCATATCAACGACTTGTCTGGGGAGGTTGGGGGGGGTCTGATCTCATTTTTCGAGCCCAGGAAGCTCAATAAATAATTAGCGAGACGACCAAATGACCTGGATTAGATTTGCGACTCTGATCCGGTCCGGCTGCAGCGTCAGACAGAATTCATTAGAAAGATTAGTACGTCTTCTGTTGGCCAAACAAAGACATCTTCCCTTCTCGCTTTTTCCCGGAGAGCGCAGCCCACCTTTTTTCAGCGCCGTTTTTCTTCACCAGGATGTAACTTGCTGATGAATGGCCGCCATCCGGTTCAAACAACCAACGTCTGCTGAAGCCATTTAGGAAATAAACCAAGCCTGGTCTGTCTTTCAAAGCCCCGAGGGGTGGCTTGTCACTTGACATTTGGAGGACAGGCTGGCATTGATTTGTTGTCTTCCTCTGTGAGGCGTCATTGGTCATTATGACTATCGGCGTGATTCAGCGTCTTCCTCCGATTTTGCCCGAGGAAGATGCGACGGATACGCTGTTGTAATGAGACATCCGCTGGCATGCTCGTACTGCTTTTTAGGCTCCATCTGGAAGGATGCTTTACAGATGTCATGACCAGAGACACAGCTGGAAGACAGACAGTTCATCTTAAGGATGACGGACGGATGTGCGGTTGCACTTCCTTTATCTCGTTTAGACTGGTGCAAAAGGCCAATCCCGGCGGCCATGCATACAGACGCTACGATTTTTATTTGCATCCAGGAAGGATTATTCTAAAACTACATTCATTCATTCATTCTACCGCTTATCCTCACAAGGGGGTGCTGGAGCCTATCCCAGCTGTCTTCAGGTGTACAGAGCCAGGGTACACCCTGGACTGGTGGCCAGCCAATCACAGGGCACATATAGACAAACAACCATTCACACTCACATTCATACTTATGGACAATTTGGAGTCGCCAATTAACCTAGCATGTTTTTGGAATGTGGGAGGAAACCGGAGTACCCGGAGAAAACCCACGCATGCACGGGGAGAACATGCAAACTCCACACAGAGATGGCCGAAGGTGGAATTGAACCCTGGTCTCCTAGCACAAAGTGGGTCTAACAAGGACACAAAAACGATGCACAACTGTGCAAGAAGACAAATATGAGAGTTTGTATTTTAAGGTCGTCACCTGGCAGCTGCACTAAATAGTAGCCGTCCAACACCAGTGTCAGTATCAACAGTGAACCGGCGACTTCAGGATGCTGGACTTCATAGCAGGACTGCCAAGAAAAAGCCATATCTCAGACTGGCCCCCAAAAAATTCCAAGTGATCCCAAACATTGGAGCGGTACTGTAAATATATGTCCGTCTTGAGGAATATGCATGACAATCTTGAAATGCGCTTCTTTTAGAATGACCTAAAAAAAAAACGTGACTTGGTTGGGAGATAGGCCCCACTGCCTCGACTGGGAGGTGACCCAACACTTGTAATAAATTCCCGTTAATCCCATAATCCCCCTTTAAATTCACATCAGGCCAAAATCTGGAGACTGGAATTGACTCCCTCATGATAAAAGTGTGGAATCTTCATCACCGGGATCCTCCTGTCAGTGTTTTTCCCTGTGAGCCCTTCACCTTAAAGAGAATTCCATGTTTTTCCAACGGTTCAGCGAGGGGTGCGGGGGTCCCACAGCAGCTGGGATTAACACCTTCTCCACTCATTTTCTCCACTAATTACCGTGTTGTCACTTGGGAAATAAGATAGGAGGGAGTCGACTAGGTACGGGACCGAAGCGTTCCAAGTCTCAGGTCTACTCTGTAATCAAATGGCTCGCAATCATGCCAAGCCCCATCAGCATCATTTACCGTAAAGTTCACGCTATGATGCCCACTGAATCGAGCTTGATTGTGACTCATTGAAATTTGCCAAATTATACGACTTTAGGTGCGTTCCCCTTCATCACGTCCAATGTAATTCCATTAACACAATCACGGATGAGGAAGTTCCAAGTGAATTGCAAGGGACATCACTTAAAATCCTTCCTTTTTATTTTATTAGCCTTCAAACCGCAGCCTTTCTTTGAATCATCCAAAGTGGTTAAAATGTTGAAATACTCGTTCTTAATGCATGTGTTTTAAGGCTGAATGTGTATTTAGGGATGTTATAGAATGTTTAAATTGGATAGACGTATGTACCGTATTTTCTGGACTATAAGTCATTCCGGAGTATAAGTTGCACAAGGCCAAAAATGCATAATTTGGTAGAAAAAAATACATAATTAGGTAGAAAAATACATACATAAGTCGCACTGGAGTATAAGTCGCATATTTTGCGGGAAATTTATTTGAACTACTTGACCAAAACAGACATTACGTCCTCTTGGAAGGCAAGTTCTAACAATAAAAGAATAGAGAACAGGCTGAATAGGTCTAAGATATGCTAACACAATGCTTATTCAGCTACACAAAAAAACATAAACACTTTTTTCATTGCAGATTTGTGGTCAAACTACCGTATTTTCTGGACTATATGTCTTTCCGGAATATAAGTCGCACAAGGCCAGAAATGCATAATTGGGTAGAAAAAAACGTACATAATTCACTCTGGAGTATAAGTCGCAGGAACAGCCAACCTATGACAAAAAGTGCGACTTATCGACCAGAAAATACGGTAAATTGTCTTCCTGCTAGGAGCATTACGTACATGAGCCACAGAAACGATACGATGTAGATCTGAAACATTTCCATGCAAAAGCCTACTACCGTATTTTCTGGACTATCAGTCGCTCCAGAGAACACAAAAAATAAACATGAACAGAAAAGGTGTCCAGTGTTTATGTAACATAAACACTTTTTTCATTTATAAGTCGCTCTGGAGTATAAGTCGCAGGAACAGCCAACCTATGAAAAAAAGTGTTACTGATAGTCCGGAAAATACGGTAATTATGTCAAAAAGAGTCATTGCGGTATTTCCTCATCAAAGAGGGCAACAGACTTGATTTAAAAACACATGGGATCTGAATAAACACATGAGCAGCAAAGTAAACATGGTGTATATCAGTGTACTAGTGAACTCCCAATGTACCCCACACACACACATTCCCACAGATGCTTTTACACTCGTATCCCGTGGGATTTTAGCAAAAGGGCCGTGGCGTGAGGCGTGTGGAAGCTTTGCTGTGAAACCTTGAACACCCCCCACCCCATCCCCACAGTTCTCACCCTCTGCTCATCTTCCTCGTTGGCTCTAGAACATTCGCCGCGTTTGCCTGAAGCGCGACCGCCGTGGTTGTTAGTGAGAGAAGAGGGAAAATACGGTTCCCCACATTACATTTGAAGACACGCTTGAATACATTTCATCATATTCTGGCTATGTACATACCATACTGTTTGCCTCCACCCCCAACCCCCACCCCCACCCACAAAAGAACCATCTTTGCAGCTAATTTGAATAATTCTGCTGTAACTATGTGCTCATTTCATCGCATTAGTGGTAATGAGCTTTTTAGCCACCAAACACTCTGATAATACAAAACTTTTGTAAAAATGTCTTCCTATGAGGGTTGGGGGGGAGTTTTACACTGTCGCGCAAGCGTAAAAGGAAGTGTACTGCTGTGAATAATAACGCATATTAACAAAAAACATACAGTCGGATCTTTTAAAGACATATTTGTGATCAAGGGGTAACGCAAAGTCGCAGCCGCTGTTAAAAATGTAATTAGTCATGCAAGTGTTAGTAACCAACGACAAAAGAAGATAAATAATAATAATAATGTGAAGAATAGATGACATCATATACAACAATGTAAAACAAAACAGTAAATTGTACAAATAATTTAAATAATTTTGAATAAATAATAATAATTGACGGCTGCACGGCGGTCGAGTGGTTAGCGCGTAGACCTCACAGCTAGGAAACCCGAGTTCGATCCCACCGTTGGCCATCTCTGTGTGGAGTTTGCATGTTCTCCCCGTGCATGTTGTGGGTTTTCTCCGAGTATTCCGGTTTCCTCCCACATTCCAAAAACATGCTAGGTTAATTAGCGACTCCAAATTGTCCATAGGTATGAATGTGAGTGTGAATGGTTGTTTGTCTATATGTGCCCTGTGATTGGCTGGCCACCAGTCTCGCCGAAAGACAGCTGGGATAGGCTCCAGCACCCCCAGTCCCCCCTCGTGAGGATAAGTGGTAGAAAATGAATGAATGAATAATAATACAGTAAAGTCTCGTTATATCGATATCGGTTAAAACGAATTACTACTTATTACAATACTATTTTCATTTCCCGGCAAATTTCTAGTCTTTTATGATATAATTAGCTCCGTTAGTACGATACCCGGTTATTATGATAATCCGGTTACTAGGATGCCCTTTTCATCTCCCGCCAGCCAATTTGGTCTGCTTATATCGATACAAAAGCAGCTTAAATCAATCTTTGCTTAAGGATTTCAATACCAAAAAAGAACACGGCGAACGGCTGCTTCCAGTCAACTTTATTTTTCACACTTCCACCACCAGAGTGCAGCACACACAGCGGAAAACACCCGTCCCTCGCACCTACCCCTCCGGGTGGCAACACCTTCCCTATCGATAGTTCCGGGGTGAATTATGTCCCGGTAACCGGTAATCACTACAGCGTAAGTTTATTTTTATTTACTGTAGTACAAAATTTATTGTAGTACAAAAGCATGCTAGATACGCAATCCATGAACTCAAGGAGAAAGTTACATACCATATCAAAGATCCGCCCACTTTTAATGCAGTTCGGCGCAGGATCGGATATATGGATAGTCCAGTTATATCGGTATTTTTTCCGACTCCCGAGAATATCGATATAACGAGACTTTACTGTAATTGAAAGTTTTGTGTGTTCGAGTTTTTTTTTTTCAATCTGAGTTTTTAAATCCAAATGAAGGCCGAATGCCAAGTCGCAGATGCGCCTCTTGCATTTTAACGCGCAGTTGCACAATTAAATTAACCAGCATTAACAGTATTGCCAAAACGAAACAAATGGCAGATGCCGAATGGTAACTGCAGATGCTCCTCTGTCATTTTAAAAGAAGGTAACCATCATGGTACTCCCGTGCTACTCTTTTTCTTATGTTGTCACACTCTTATTTTCTTTCCTTTATTTTTCCCAGACCCGTGTGTCCGCTCCCTGTATCATCGCTCATGTCAAGGTCATGTGTTCTCATGCTGCTTTTTGGTTGTTGTTTTTTTTTTTTTTTTACAGGAAGTGTCACTGCCAAGGTTGAACATCAAGACCGGGCAGTTCCACCACAACACCGTGGGACCACCGTACCGCTGCTGCTGATGGGCCAGCACACGAGACCACTCATCCAACTGGCCCAACTGGTAAGTACAATGATAATTATTACATCACCACAATGAGCAAGAGCTCTAATTTGGATCGGCACCATCAAAGATGGCCGCATCCTACCTATGCCTGATGCTGTCATCACAGGTATTTTTTTTGTCTGTATAATCTGTAATCTGTGTAGGTGCATACTGGATCTAAAGCACCTATGCTATATGGACAAAAGTATTGGGACATACCTCAAGGGGCGTGGCCTCGGCTTTGACCTTAGCTTAGCAATAGATATTTTGGAGAATTCTCGCCAGGGACCACCCGTTCTTCCATTTTCCAGTTGATATTTAAAAAAAAAAAGATTAAAGACACACCTTTTTAATCAGGCTTTTAACTAATATTTTTAAACTTTTCTTACATTTTAATCTTTTTAGTCCTATTTTATGCTCTTAGTCTTTAGCTTTTAACTCCAGTATTTCCTCAGGGGGGGGGTCCTCCACACTGGGGGCTGTGTCGGGTCTGCTGAGGGGGTGCCATCCTTGGGTTCCCTTCGACCCGACCGGCTGGGGGTTCCTCCCTTTGATGTGGGGGTCCGCCCGTTTGTCGGAGTCGGGGGACCCGGGTGCTGGTCCCCCGATGGCACGGCCTGCGGGTCCTCCCAGTTTGGACGGCCCCAAAGGTGGCGTTTCTTTGATCCTCAGTGCCATGCCATGTCTCCCTCCCGGTGTGATTGTGTGTGACTGTGTGTGTGTGTGTGTGTGTGTGTGTCGAGTATGGAGGGTGGGAGGGAGGGGCTTTCTTAGTAATTGTTTTTCCTTTTAATTGTGGTAATTGTTTTTAATTCTGTAAAGCACTTTGTGTCGCATGTCTTTGCAGGAAAAGTGCTCTACAAATAAAGTTGATTTGATTTTGATTTGATTTTCCCGCTGGGTTACTGTCCCAATACTTTTGTCCACATGGTGAATTTTATTGGGATGGACGCGGAAGCTGTCTTCCTCTCCGTCCAAGATCCATTGTGCCTCTTCACATCCTGCTTTGTGTGAACCAGAGGTGAAGTGTGACACGTACGCAAGACAGTATGGATGTCATGAACGCCACCCACACACACACACCCACACACACCCACACACACACACCCACACACGTTTTTTTTCTTCTTCCAGGGTTATCCTCCATCACTGCGGCTGCTGGTGCTCGTGGAAGGCGAGCAGCTGGTCCTGCTGCTGGAGAAAAACGAGTGAGTTTGGAAATGTGATTTGTCTTGGTTGTGGTGGTCATCGTGAGCAAAAGGGGGGACAGAGGAGAGGAAACATTTATTTTTAATCACAAACAGATGAATGTGCACTCCCCCGCTGCCGATGCAAGTATGGACCATGATATAGTATATTCAAGGAAGGGGAGGGGGGGAAATAATATGTCCCCTAGTGGTTTTGCCCTCTTCCAAGTTCACTTTCTCCGAGATGAAAGCTAATAAGAGAGGAAGGCAGAGAAGAACTCGGAGGGCATGCTTGTTCTCTCCTCTTTCTCTCTTCTCATCCCCCCCTCCCATCCTCCAGACGGCCCACAATAACAGTCAATGGCGAGGGGCGGGGATCAGTTCATAAATATGGCAGTACGTACATAAACACTGTGGGGGTGCGGGGGGCGAGGAAATGTTACAGTCTCCATAGTCGTATGATGCCATCGCTGACTCATGCCTCGCCTTCTGCCAGTGGTTCTTATTCCCGGGGAGCGCAGATGTAATATTTTCACTCTTTTGACATTTTTGACAACAAAGGTTGCAGAGTAACATAGCATAGCATAGCATAGCGCAAAATCACAACCCGATGTTGGTGATGAATTGTCTAACGGAACTTTCATAACAATGAAGCTTGCCAGTTGAGATGTCACATATACGAGCTATACATTCAAAACATGTTTTGGCAGTAAATGACGTATGTGGCGCCGCCGATGCGTTGGATTACACGCCAGCATGCAGACCTCATTGTTAAACAAATGGTCAATGACGCCTGGCCAAGTCCTGCCTGCACCCCTCCCCCATCCGTGTTATATTCTTCAACAAATCTTGCTCAGATTATACAAACGTAAGCGATGTGTTCACTTGCACTCATTTTATCACGTATACATGGACCCAAATATTCCAATTGCATTCGGTTTATTTGCTCAAACGGAAAGAATACACCTCATTCCGTAAGAAAAGTGCCAATCCGAATGAATATATAATCGGATCCACAGGGGTGGAATATTGCTTTCCCCAATCCGATTGAGGTATCTTGTACCCGCTCAAACGGAAAGTTGTCTGGGTGAGTTCTTCTTCTGTTGTTTATTGGCGGTTGGCAAGCAGCTTTCGTGTGCATTAGCGCCATCTGTGGAACAGAATCTAAACGCTTCTATACACCATTCACAAGTCCTGTTAGAATTATATGTGTAAAATACATAATCTGGCCCCCCCGTCAATTTCGTTAAATCAATGCAGCCCGTGAGTCAAAAAGTTTGCCCACCACTGCTCTAAGATATGGTTTTTGGTCTTTGGTATTTGGTCTATGGTCTTTGGTCCTTTGTATTTGGTCTATGGTCTTTGGTCCTTTGTATTTGGTCTATGGTCTTCGGTCTTTGGTCTTAAGCAGGATACATGGAGTGTAAATATGTGCTATATGTCTTGTATAGCATCTTTGGTCCTTGGTCTTTGGCCTTTGGTCTTTGGCCTTTGGTCTTTGGTCTTTGGCCTTTGGTCTTTGGCCTTTGGTCTTTGGTCTTTGGCCTTTGGCCTTTGGCCTTTGACCTTTGGCCTTTGGCTTTTGGTCTTTGGTCTTTGGTCTTTGGTCTTTGGTCTTTGGTCTTTGGTCTTTGGTCTTTGGTCTTTGGTCTTTGGTCTTTGGTCTTTGGTCTTCGGTTTTTGGTCTTTGGTCTTCGGTCTTTGGTCTTAAGCAGGATACATGGAGTGTAAATATGTGCTATATGTCTTGTATAGCATCTTTGGTCCTTGGTCTTTGGCCTTTGGTCTTTGGCCTTTGGTCTTTGGCCTTTGGTCTTTGGTCTTTGGTCTTTGGTCTTTGGTCTTCGGTTTTTGGTCTTTGGTCTTTGGTCTTCGGTTTTTGGTCTTAAGCAGGATACATGAAGTGTAAATATGTGCTATGTCTTTTATAGCCTCTTTGGTCTTTGGTCTTTGGTCTTTGGTCTTCGGTCTTTGGTCTTAAGCAGGATACATGGAGTGTAAATATGTGCTATATGTCTTGTATAGCATCTTTGGTCTTTGGCCTTTGGTCTTTGGCCTTTGGCCTTTGGCCTTTGGCCTTTGGCCTTTGGCCTTTGGTCTTTGGTCTTTGGTCTTCGGTTTTTGGTCTTTAGCAGGATACATGAAGTGTAAATATGTGCTATATGTCTTTTATAGCCTCTTTGGTCTTTGGTCTTTGGTCTTCGGTTTTTGGTTTTAAGCAGGATACATGGAGTGTAAATATGTGCTATTTGTCTTGTATAGCCTCTTTGGTCTTTGGTCTTCGGTTTTTGGTCTTAAGCAGGACACATGGAGTGTAAATATGTGCTATTTGTCTTGTATAGCCTCTTTGGTCTTTGGTCTTAAGCAGTATACATGGAGGGTAAATACGTGTTGTATGTCTTGTATACCCTCTTTGGTTTTTGGTCCTTGTTCCTTGGTCTTTGGTCTTGTGTAAATAGTGTAAATATGTGCTGTATGTCTTGTATAGCCAAAGCTGACATACTGCCCATTTTCCTTGTAAGTGTAAGGTGGAATTTTCCCTGAGAGACAAAATGAATGACTTTTATTTAACACAGTCGTGTTCAGTAGAACCCATTAACAGGTTTTAAAAATAAACTCTGCTCATAGTCTCCCTGCCCACACCTCGCATATCCACTTCCGAGCCTCCTTGCCCTCCGATTCTTCTCTCGACCCGTGAGCTGTGAGTCATCCGTCACCAGCACCGAGGTCCTGGTGTACGCCGCCATTCCCATCCGCTCCACTGGCTGCCAGGCCAGATGTGTCCTCTTGATACGTGCGGCCACATCTGGACACGTGGTCTCTGACCTCGCTCCGTCTCGTCACAAAAGGGATTGGATTTGGGGATTGATCCACCTAGTCCTAAACGGAACCGATGAGTTGTGTCCCACCAGGGTGTTGGGTGTGTGTTTTCTTGCTGGCTCACGCACGTTGTCAGTATGAATATATCTCATACGCTGCTTATTCCTCTCGGCTTGTATTTATGATGATGTTCACACCGGTCTGTGGTGAGTGTTCAACACCATGTGAGTCACACTTGTGACCTCATCCTTGCCCAATGATTGGCTCTAATCCTGACCTTTTGCTCTTATAATAGTTCCGTATGACCTTTTGAGCTCAGCAAGTCGAGCATTGCTTACTGGAAAACCACCCTTCACCCCCCACCCCCCATGGTACTTTTTTTTTTTTTTTTTTAGACAAGATTAAATTATGATCTGGGGGGTTTAGCAGAACAACATACAAAAAACTGAATCTGTTCCATAGTCAACCTGCCGCGCTTCTGAATATTTTTTAGCTGCACAGATTTTAAGTAGCATTGCAACATGCTGCCGTGCAAGTGTAAAAAGAAGTTAGTCAGGCAGTAACATCAATGCATATGACTTTCGACGCGTTTTGACACAAAACCACTCTATTTTGAAATAATTTCTTCATATGCTCTTTTTGAATACAGTGCATACGTTTCTGTGCAAAAGTCGCTCCGGAGTATAAGTCGCACAAAGGCAAAAATGCATAATTGGGTAGAAAAAAACATACATAAGTCGCACTGTATATAAGTTGCATTTTTTGCGGGTAATTTATTTTAACTACTTGACCAAAACAGACATTACGTCGTCTTGGAAGGCAAGTTCTAACAATAAAAAAATGAAATTAAAAATAAATAAAATAATGAAATAAATAATAAATAAATTAATAAATATTTATAATATAAAATATATATAATAATAAATAAATGATAAAATAAATTTAAAAATAAATAAAAAAAACTTACATTTGTTCACTTCCTGCTTTCCTAATATAATTTAACAGTTACTGATTGTAAAAGTACCAGATGGAGGGGTAGGATTTAATAAGCTTTGCTTCTTCCTACTCCTTTTGGACATGTGCAACTGTGAACTGATTATGTGATGCATTCAATTGTAATCCGATGCATGTTCAAATGAAATTATACCATTAGTCGCTCCAGAGTATAAGTCGCACAAGGCCAAAAATGCATAATTAGGTAGAAAAAAAACATACATAAGTCGCACTGGAGTATAAGTCACATTTTTTGCAGGTAATTTATTTGAACTACTTGACCAAAACAGACATTACATCCTCTTGAAAGGCAAGTTCTAACAATAAAAGAATAGAGAACAGGCTGAATAGGTGTAAGATATGCAGATAAGATAACACAATGCTTATTCAGCTACACAAAAAATAAACATGAACAGAAAAGGTGTCCAGTGTTTATGGAACATAAACACTTTTTTCATTTATAAGTCGCTCTGGAGTATAAGTCGCAGGAACAGCCAACCTATGAAAAAAATGTCGACTTATTGTCCAGAAAATACGGTAAATTGTGTTCCTGCTTGGAGCATTACGTACATGAGCCACAGAAATGATATGATGTAGATCTGAAACATTATTAGCTCATTACGCTACAACTCAGCCAGCCATTATCCTCCTCTCATCCTTTATTTAAATGCCTTTTCTTAACACAACCCATTTGTTTGCGCTCCGGAGCAGCCTTCTGCAGAAAACCTTATTCGCTTCCCAATGAGAACATTTCCTTTCATTCTTCTGCGGCAGGAAGAGACAAGAGGAAAGAGTCCTTCTGAAACACATGGCAACATTGCAACAACATCATTATGTTTCTGACTGAAATCCCCATAGCAACATCCTCTGTGTGTTTTTTCAAAGGGGAAGAAGATGAGCTAGCTGCTGAATTAGACCCAGTTTGAGCTTTTCCTCATCTCCTGCTGTTTCTTCACAGATTTATCCAAGCGCTCTCCACGCAACCTTGGATGTTGGGACCGTGATGGCTTCCGTTGATGCCAAAACGTGCGTGTTGTAATTCGGTGCCATGTCCCTGCTGACTGTGTCGCGGATGCCAAGGCATTTTGTTCTGCCTGTCACAATTTGTTCGTGCTTAAATACAAAATTATGCGCGGGTTGAGGGGGGTGGAAGACATTAAAAATAGTTTTTGTTACGACTTTCTGCTCCATAATATATTTACTCAACTGAAGACAATACTAAGCTATATATTGTGCTTTTTTTTTAAGTGCTTTTTGGCAAATAGCCGGGATCTACTGTAAATCACCTCCGCGTTACTGCTGATGCTACGCCGCATTAGCATCAGTTACGGACGGCTTCCCCCCGCAACCTTGTGTCCAAATGATACAGCATCAGCTTCCTGTTATCATCGCCGCCATCATCGGCGAGGTAAATGGGGCGAAGAGCAACCGATTCTATACTGTTATCTTTTGGGAACCTCGGCACAGAGCCGTGAAAGTGTTTAATGGTGATGGGGGGGGCATAGCAGGGTGGGTGCTCTCTGTCATATCAAAGCATGCAATTTAGCCTACTTTTTTGTGCAGAATAACCTAATGAAGTGTCCGGTGAGAGTATCCACACATACGTCTTTTCTACAGTGTTGATTAATGTTTTATGCTTTTATGACTTCACGACATCAGTATTTATAAATATTCTGTGCTCACGCGTTGAAGCAAATCACACCTTCGCAAAGTGTCTGTTGTGCAGCCATGAAGCTGTAACGCACGGTGATGTCGAAGGTAACAATGCCAGAGGCTCATTTGGCACCGCATACTGTAGTCGTGACCGAAGGTGATGCACATCCAACTACTCCTTTTAAGGGCGTATGGGGCGCAAGCCAGCTATTCTTTTCCTCAACCGCTTGCATTTTGGCCACAATGCTTGTTTTTGGACGTGTAGTTTTATTTTACTATTTTTTTACTACTACTAACTATGGAATGGATTGAGTAAGGAAATCAAACAATGCACAACGATGAGCCAATTCAAGAAACAATACAAGCGGTTGATGTTTGCTAAATACAAGGATGAAGAGTCTTGAACCAGTCATGATGTGCTATATATATCACTATATTGACACTTACTATGGTACCCATTATGGCATTGGATGCTCATATCACCTCATACTGCGGTACGTGACAAAAATTATAAAAATTAAATAATTAATTAATTAATAAAATGAGGAAAAAGCGGTAGAAAATGAATAAATGAAATAAAATAAATAGTAGATAAATAAAATAATAAATATATAATATACAATAAAATATATATATAGTATATATAATAAATAATACAATAAATACAAAAAATTAAATTATATTAGGAAAGCAGGAAGTGAACAAATGTAACAGTTATATATATCACTATATTGACACTTACTATTGACCACTACTACTCATTATGTCATATCACCTTTGTCATATCATGACGAAAAAAATTTAATTAAAAATAAATAAAATAACAAAATAAAATATAATAAATAAAATCATAAATATATAATATAAAATAATATGTATAATTATAAATAAATAATAAAATAAAAAACTTTTTAAAAAATGTAACTATATTAGGAAAGCAGGAAGTGAACAAATGTAACAGTTACTGATTGTAAAAGTACCAGATGGAGGGGTAGGATTTAATAAGCTTTGCTTCTTCCTACTCCTTTTGGACATGTGGAACTGTGGACTGATTATGTGATGCATTCAATTGTAATCTGATGCATGTTCAAATGAAATTATACCACTATCATTACCATGACCGTGGTGTTCCTTTTGTGGCATCCATTTTCGCTTATTAAGAGCTCGTATATTTGCTTTGCTTTGTCAATATTTGAATCTGTTTAGCCCATTAGCCAGCCAGCCAGTCGGTTTGTTTGCACGCTAATATTGGCTAATTTTACTCCACTTTTTCATTGATCTGCTTTACAAGTCTGCTACTGGTGATGGCAACAGTCCATCGTCTCTTTCAGGATATGTAGAAATTTGAACATTGCACAACATTCTCTCAATGTACAAAATGAAGAAAGTCTTTTAAAACAACGGCAGAAGACGCGTACTCTACCGTCCATACGATTTTGCTCTTCTGATGCACCCATGTAAAGCGAGGGGGTGACACCGAGCTGCATGTAAATCAATCTGGAACACGGCCACACGTGGAAATAGAATAGGATTTGTCTTCCGCAGTCGTATTCCGTCTCCTTCCAAAGTGTGGCCTCCAGCAGCTCCACTTGTAGGAAGGCTTTGGGTTCCACTGGGGGAGGGGGAGAGGGGCGAGAAGCGATTAAAACAAAATCACTGAGGTTAGCAGTTAGTCTTCAAAGGAAGCGAGGAGCCACGCTTCTTGTCAGTGCTTTTTTTCACACTGGAGGGCTTATGCGATGGTGAATTATTACATGTTTTACAATATGGAAATGAGACTGCACTCAACCTCCTTGGATATGGAGGACGCATCTTGTGACAAACATTCATCAAATAATCCTTTCCTTGGCGACTTTTCTTGTGTTTATGATGTCATTTCAGATACGGTCTCCTTTTTATGTGTTTTGGACTGACAAAGGAGTCTGTAATGAGTTTTGGCTGCATCCTTGTCAGTGGCATGCATGTATTGTGGCCGCCGTGTACTGTATATCTCTGCTGGATTGTTCGCACGCGGTCGTGTTGGCCTGCAAACCAATTATGTCAAGAAATGGGCGAGAGAGCGATATGGTGGATTAGAGGTGGAAAGGTCGGGAAACGAATAACAACAGCACATACACGGCACATTGCAGAATTTGTAATGTTTGGGGGTGAGTGGCGCTGATATGATACTGCTGGAGATAAGCTAGCATATACACCGCATGCTAGTACTCAAAGACATTGTTTTTTTTTCTATAAGAGTAGGTTTTT
This sequence comes from Doryrhamphus excisus, assembly GCF_037039965.1. Taxonomy (NCBI): domain Eukaryota; kingdom Metazoa; phylum Chordata; class Actinopteri; order Syngnathiformes; family Syngnathidae; genus Doryrhamphus; species Doryrhamphus excisus. The sequence continues at coordinate 2,253,405 of NC_136376.1, forward strand.
TTCCAGTGAAAGCCCTTGCTAGAGTAGTAATTCACAATACCCGAAGTCAGTGCTTCTCAAATAATCCCTATCCTGAACTTATTTGCTCTTTTTTTGCTAGCTAAAGATAAAAGCTAAAACAAACACATAGTCTCAAAAATACAGACAAAAGTAAGATACTTATACACGCACCCACATGAAAAAGGACTAACGTTACAACTGACAGTTAAGGTGGATGACATGCCAGCTTGCTTTGCAACGAAGGAAAATCTGAACGTTCCAGACGCCTTGATGCCCATGCTAACAAACAAAAACAGAAACACCATGAAAGAAGCGGTTCAAGCAAGGGAAGTGGCGAAAGCTGATTGGTTCAGGACTCCAGCCTCTTACACAATCTTGAGTGGAAAAAAAGGCCGGGCAGGAAAAGGAAGTGAGCTTTTTTGCATCTGCGCTGTAATAAGACCCGCTTACTTGTAGGCATACAGGGACTGCAGATAAGCCCGGATGTCTGTATTAGGTATTGTTGTCAGGAATAAACAATCTGGTTCTCAGTCTATGATTTGATTCCCTTATCCTCTATTCGAAACCCACTTAGAGTCCTCAGGGGGAGTACTTCTACAATCCTCGCTAGTGCTGTGTGCCTTTTCCGGAAATGACTCTCTTCAGATTTCTGTCTGGCAAAACCGTCCGTTTAATAGCTTGCAAATGCATTTTCCTGTGGACCGGCCACCATTTCTATGCACATAAATTAGCTACAACATTGTTTTATGAGGCTTTATGAGCTCATCCTGATCGATTGTTTGTGAGGCCCGGAATAAACAAACGGGATAATTTTGAGGGCCATTTATTTTCCTATCTCCTAGCCATTAAGGAGCAGCTCATTCATCACAATTAACCTGTGCGGCCATTAGCGCATCCTTAATTAGGCACTGTGTGTCTAGAGACTCACAACACTGGCTCCGAATCGATTATCACTGACTCGGACAATTAACGGAGCTCGACACTGCAAAGACAAAACGGATTTTTCACTTGAAAATGTAACGTCCGTAACCATTTAGGCGCACTGCATTTATTTATGATTGCTGCGATGGAATTGAGCGCTTACGGAAAAGAGTCGACGGATACACGTTAGTCAAACGTACGCGGCGTTACCTTGCCAAGTTGTTCACTAGAAGCAGCTTTTAACATGTCACTTTAATACACCATGTATCATCGTGGCCTAAGCTGGCTTTCCCAGTCATGTCGCCTGAATGCAGCACGGGAGCATTTACTGGGAATTACGGCTCACGTGCCACTACTAATCCAATATGGAGTGCAGAAAAACACATCCTCCCGCCATTGCCCTCATGGCTGTCACATATTATATTCAAACAAACTAGATTATAATATATACTCTGTATTGAATTCTGAATAATAAGAGTGAAGTGTGAGTGAAGTGTGAGTGAAGTGTGAGTGAAGTGTGAGTGAAGTGTGAGTGAAGTGTGAGTGAAGTGTGAGTGAAGTGTGAGTGAAGTGTGAGTGAAGTGTGAGTGAAGTGTGAGTGAAGTGTGAGTGAAGTGTGAGTGAAGTGTGAGTGGCATATGTGTAATCTCCGCAAGGCCGCATGCATGCCAGTGCGCAAAGAAAACTGTGTCAAGTCACATATCAAATTAAAGGCCTTGATGAGTGCTTTCCGTATATGTAGTTATTTTACCAATATTGACTAATGTGATGAAGTAAAGGCCAAAAGACTACCGTGTAGTCATTTTGTCAATGTCACATATGACAGCACATTTGGCACATCAAGTGACATCCTATAACTAATCACGTCTACGGGTGACATCACTAGTTCTATTATATTATGTCGTCTTGGGACATCATAAATATGAAAAGCTCATATTTTTGTCATGTGCACATGTGAGATCATCCCGGCTGACATCCACGTGATGAAGCTGCAAAAGTCCCTGCAGCTCCTTTGCCAGTGCTCAGGGCGGGGCTCCTTATGTCCATGTGCTAGTGGCTGGAGGAGTTAAAACTCACACACATACACACCCAATAATTACCTCGGCGGAGATTTGCGCTTATATTCTCGATAGAACACGTTCTAATCATGAAGATGCAAAATGTTATCCCTTAAATCCTTACAAGCAACCTACTTGGAAACATCCAAGAATGTTTTTTTTCCCACATTTATTAAAAAATATTCTTTTTTGTGTGTGTTCATTTTCAGAGGTCTCTTTGCCAGCCATTACACGGAGACGCACTACCAAGACGACGGACATGTTGTCACTGGCGCTCAGAACGTGACGGTACGACCAAAAAAAAAAAAAAACACACAAGTTCAAATCAGGCTTTAATGTGCTACTGGATTGTTTTTTACCGCAAACTACAACGTGTGACCTCGTGTGTGAGTGTGTGTCAGAGCCTCTGGCACAACATTTTATCCAGTGGCCTACTTGTTGATAAGCTGAGTGTTTTTTTTTTTTTTCCATTCGGAATGATTTTCAGCCAATGTTTCCGTCAGGGTTTTATTATGGAATCCCCTTTTAACAGATGACCCATTGCTCGCTGCTGCAGGTTATATTTTCATCCTTGGCGGTTAGTTAGAATGTGGAATTGAATGCCGCACACATTGAATGTGTGTGTTGCTCAAATATCAAGTGATATTACCATTATTCTAAACCTTTAGCCATCTATACAGGTTCATCAATCCATGATAGATTTATATAAGATGATGAGAGCCCTTGAGACACAAAGTAACACCCCAACAGTCACCCTTACACTCCTCTTACCAGAGTTGAGGATGTTATTATTGTGCCTGTTTTGACAATTTTGAGAATTCTAAAATAACAAAAGCCTGTTTTTGGTGATCAAGTCCTTGTTACCAGTGAAACCTAGTGGCAAGTGTAGACTACATTTCATCTTGTATATATGTATGCATCTTCATATATCACTATATTGACAGTTACTATGGTACCCTTTATGTCATTGTATGGTCATATCACCTCGTACTTTGGTACGTGACAAAAAATAAAATAAATAAACTAAAAAAAATGAAATAATAAAAATATAATAAATATATATAATATAAAATATATATAATGAAACAGAAATAATAAAAAAAATAAAAATACATTTTAAAAACTTACATTTGTAAAAAATAAAATAAATAAACTAAAAATAAATGAAATAATAAATAAATAAATAAACAAAATAAATACATGTAATATAAAATAAAATATATGTAATAATAAATAAATAATAAAATAAATTTAAAAATACATTAAAAAAAACTTACATTTGTTCACTTCCTGCTTTCCTAATATAATTTAATAGTTACTGATTGTAAAAGTACCAGATGGAGGGGTAGGACTTAATAAGTGACAAAAAAACAAATAAAATAAATCAATATATAAAACACTTAAATGATATTAGGAAAGCAGGAAGTGAACAAATATAACAGTTACTGATTGTAAAAGTACCAGATGGAGGGGTAGGATTTAATAAGCTTTGCTTCTTCCTACTCCTTTTGGACATGTGGAACTGTGAACTGATTATGTGATGCATTCAATTGTAATCTGATGCATGTTCAAATGAAATTAAACCATTACCATTGCCAAACTGCAATTGAACGAGGGTATAGAAAATATATTTCCATATTTATATTTTATCTATTTTTTTTTTACTACTTGGAACCTTTTTTGTAGAATACTTCACCCAGACTGTGTCTCCTGTGGCTCCCAGGTGAGCTACATGCTAATTATATTACACATATATTACAACATGACTTTGTGTACAATGTGAGATCCATATTTTATTCTTTGTACTTACACCATTTTCAATGTCAGACCAAGTTACATTTCTTGCTCTATGGTTATCGTCACACTTTTGTACTTTGACACTGGCCCTCTTTGATTGGATGAGAGAAAAAACTAAATTAATTTTGCTAACGTTAGCATTTTGCATAGAATAATAGGAAATGGTGTACAATAATGCAAAATAAGAGCTGTAAGTTTATGATAATACATTTATTTACTGTAAACACAGTCTCAGTTGCACGAAATCTTCTATGGCGACCCCCAACGGGCAAGTGGAGAGTAGAAGAAAGACGACTCTGCCTCATATTTGATTAGCCAACGGTAATCTAATGTGGGTCACACACAGCATGAGAGCACAGAGTTCTATTTTTACATGTAATGTAATTAAACGCTATTGCATCAGCATCTGGCTTTGTAATGTAGAAGTCCCGGCAGCATTACTTTACTCCAGCTGTGCCATGTAATATGCAGTAGTACTACGCAACCTCTTCACCAATGACCTTTGATTTAAATACACCAATAGGCAATGAAGTACTTTCTCTTTCCGCCATATTATGTTTTCCTTGAATGTTAAATGCATGAACGGTGTTTGTTTTGTAGAAGAACTGCTACTATCACGGGGAGGTGCAGGATCACCCCGAATCTGACGTCACCATCAGCGTCTGCTCGGGCGTTCGGTAAGAGCTTGCGTTCACGGTTTTTTCCCGATGTCGCTTGGAGTTGGAAGACGATGTCACAGCTCATTTGTCTTTTTCCCACAGAAGCACTGGTCAGCATGGACGCTCATATGTGCGCTAATTGGCATCTAATGGCGAAGCGCATTTGGAATATTTGAGATTATTAGAGTCAGCACGCTCGGAACTAATTAAAGGGCGGCGGGTGTTTAGTTTGGCATGATGGCTGTTCAACAATAATATCGGTGCTAATGATGAAGATCGTTAAAGGCGCTAATTGTCTGTGGTTAGCATATTGGCCACACAGTCAGGAGATCGGGAAGACCGGGGTCCCACATTCCAAAAGCATGTTAGGTTCATTGAAAATTCAAAATTATTATTGAGTATTATTATTAAATACAAGGATGAAGAGTCTTGAACCAGTCATGATGTGCTACATATATCACTATATTGACACTTAGTATGGTACCCATTATGTCATTGGATGCTCATATCACCTCGTACTTCGGTACGTGACAAAATAAAAAAAAAAAAAATAAAAACTACAAAAATTTATAAAATTAATTAATTAATAAAATAATTTTGCTAAATAAAAGGATGAAGAGTCTTGAACCAGTCATGATGTGCTACATATATCACTATATTGACACTTAGTATGGTACCCATTATGTCATTGGATGCTCATATCACCTTTGTCATATCATGACAAAAATTTTTAAAATTTATTAAAAATTAATAAAATAATAATAAATAAAATATATAAAATATAAAATATATAATATAAAATAATATATATTATAATAATAAATAAATAATAAAATAAATAAATAAAAACTTAAAAAAAATTAAACTATATCAGGAAAGCAGGAAGTGAACAAATTGATTTACTGATTGTAAAAGTACCAGATGGAGGGGTAGGGGTAAGCTTTGCTTCTTCCTACTCCTTTTGGACATGTGGAACTGTGAACTGATTATGGGATGCACTCAATTGTAATCTGATGCATGTTCAAATGAAATTAAACCATTACCATTACCAAAATTGTCCATAGGTATGAATGTGAGTGCGAATAATTGTTTGTCTATACGTGCTCTGTGATTGGCTGGCCAGCAGTCCAGGGCGTACCCCGCCACTCTCTTCGCTCTGTTGTTATGTCACCGCCTAACTAGTCCATCATCCTCTGTGAAGCACCTTATCAAGTCGCCCGTTAACTAACAACCCGCCGTGACGCTTCGTTGTGATTATTTGTCATCCTCACACAGAGGCGTCGTCGCGCTTGAGAACAAGTCATTCATCATCGAGCCGGCGTCTGGCCAAGAAACGGGCGTACACTTCATCTACCGAGCCGAGGAGCTGCGACTGACCCAAGGAGACTGCGGTCACGGGTTCAACATGTCCTCTGTCGCACCCGAAGACCACTTGAAGAAGCCCTTCCAGTCCTTCCGTAATAGGGTGAGGTGTAACAACTTAGCAGTTGGCTAACTTTAATGATGTTGGTATACACAACATGCACTTTTGCCTCCTGTTTTGATTTCCCCCACAACCCATCTAGGCAACACCTTGTACATGCAAAAGTCAGATTGATCGTCATGCAGTGAACGGGTGACAAACGGCTATTTGGGCAAAAGAGTTTTGTTTTGGATAAATTCCCAGAAGGATGTTACTTCAGGCTTTTTAATCCGTCCTCAGAGTCCAAATTTTGTGGTTCCACGTGGAGAGTTTTGGCTAAATATTAGCATGGAGCAGGTGCAGCATCCATCTGTCCTTATTATCCCAAATTGTCAAACACGGAGCTATGCAGTGTAACTGAGCAAGGCAGTATGTGTATCTGTGCGTTACCTCACACGATAAGATATAAGAATTTGGTTCCTGACATCCCTTTTATTACACCTCAGCATAAACGGCACGCGCAGAAGACGACCAAATACGTGGAGCTGATCATCGTCGCAGACAACAGAGAGGTAAAACCCCGCCCGCCTGGTTTCCATTCATCAACCCGCCGCACAATGACGGGAGTTTGCTATAGTACGAGTAACGATGCAGATGTAGGTCAGTGTGCGACGAGCACCTCGAGTGTGATTTGATGCCAGCGGCTCGGCAGGAAATGACTCCCCAGCGGAGAGAGCAGACAGGAAAACAGGAAAAAGCCGAGAGAGGATGCAACGGCGTCCCCGTGGGGGAAGCTACGCTGGGTTTCCTTCTGGTTCTGCTTATGTCAGCAAGCCCCAGACCTTTGGGATGAATTAGAGTGGAGATGGTCAGCCAGCAGAACCTCTCTCGAGTCCAGTGTCCGTGGCATTTGACTTGCTTTTTCTGGCTAAATGGAGCTACAGTAAATTCCCACAGTCCATATACTTATATATATATATATATATATATATATATATATATTGTAGTGTATATACTACACTTCCTGTAGATGTAATATTTCACATGTTTCAATAATATTATGATTATTTAAATGAAAACAATTTTCTTACATTTTTACATTTTGGTCATCCATTTTCCAGTTCTATTATTATTTATCAGTAGTGCAGTAGTAGTAGTATTCGCAGCCCCGTCCCTCTTTTAGCCTTGTTTTAGCTCTGAATGAATGTATGGATATTGTATTTTAATGCATCTTATACTCTATTTTTTTATTTATTTTTTCTTCACTGTAAAGTGTCTTTGAGTACTCTGAAAAGCGCTATATAAATAAAATGTATTATTAGTAGTAGTAGCGAGACTAATAACTTGAAATAAAATGATAAAATTAAATAAATTTAAAAATTATTTATCAGTTTTTCAGCAATTCTACATAATTTTTGTTTTGTTTTTCAAGTTTCAAAAACAGGGTAAGGACCTGGAGAAGGTGAAACAAAGACTGGCAGAAATAGCCAACTACGTGGACAAGGTAGGTTTTCCATCTTTAGATGGTTGAAATATAATATAACATGCTAATATGCTGATAAATGTTGGTCTTTGTCACCTATTAGATTCTCAAAAATTCCTTGACGCATTTCTATTTTTTTTCTTCCAGTTCTACCGAGCACTGAACATCCGTGTGGCCTTGGTAGGTCTGGAGGTGTGGAGCGACCATGACAAATGTCCTGTCACTCAGGATCCCTTCGCCACCCTTCACGAGTTCCTCGACTGGCGCAAAGTCAAGCTGCTCCCCCACAGGCCTCACGACAACGCTCAGCTCATAAGGTTTTACCGCCAAGATTTGTATTCACTATTCAGCAAATAGAGGCATTAAAGACGCAGTAAGGAAGTACTGGGGTTCTTTGGCTCCAGGTTATTTATTTCAGATCTGTGTTAAGTACAAAATATATGAGCTTTTATTTAGTGACATAGACAATATTTGCGTGAACATTAGCACAAAATACAATGGTTGTGACCTGGCTGGTCCAACAACACCCTAGACAACATGAGGTGTTTGCCCTAAAAACTAACAATAATGTTCTAGCTACCAAAATAGAAAAGAAGAGGAACTAGTCAGAGGTTTAAAATGAGTTAGTAAAAGCACATATTACTTTAAAGTTACTATAAGGAATATCAATCCGAGTCTTTTTTTTTTTTTTTTGGTTAGTTTTTTTGCTCCAGAGCTTCATCTATAGGTTATTAGTATTGTTGTATTTGAAAATAAAATTATCCGTGGTAAGCTAAGTAACGATAATAAGAGGTGTCCTGGCTGGTCCAACAACATTATCGACCACTAAAATAATGCTCCAGAAAACCAACAAATGCACTACTGTTAAAGGTGAAAAGTATGCACTAAACTAGATTCTATGAATGAACCGTACATCATTAAAGTCGCATTATGGAATAACTATAGGATTTTTTTTTATTTGTTGCTAAAGCACTCCTTCCGCTATTTTCACATTTACATCATTTATGTCAGGCTACATTGTTCAAAATAAATTACCAGCAATAAACAAACGACAATGACAACATGGAAGGTGTCCTGGCTGGTCCAACAACATAATTGACCATTATGATACTGTAATAAATCTGGCTGCCCTAGAAACCCGACATATGCTCTTATTGACGAGATTAAAGACACAATAAGGAAAGTTGATTTTTGTATAATTTTCAGGTGTCCTTTACATCCGTCTGGTTTGTGAAAAATAAATTACCAGCAGAAAACAGGCGACAATGACAACATGAGAGGTGTCCTGGCTGGTCCAGCGACAATATAGACTACTAAAAGCACTTACTGTGTTGCTATGAACTATTGCATTATCCTAATAATGTCCCATTTATTTAAATGGGAACGACTACAAATGTTTGCTTTAAGTTTGAATTCTACAATTGTCGCAGAGTGTGGCTTTAAAACTGAAACCCTGTGAAATGAGTCTCAAAACAATTACAATATTTGTATTTTTTTGCTGTTTTCTTTGTAGTGGGGTTTACTTCCAGGGCACCACCATCGGCATGGCGCCCATCATGAGCATGTGCACGGCCGAGCAGTCTGGGGGCATCGTCATGGTGAGGATGAAGTCCTTCCCCGTCTACTCCCATTGCATTTATCCCAAAAAAAAAAAAAAAAGCCGCAAGGGCGTTTGGGAACTGAACATGAAATACCTTTTTCCACGCTCTGACATGACAACGTATGACTTCATTTGTAATTGGTAAAAGCCCGGGGCTGCTTGTGGGCACACGGCCTTGTAACGACCTTCTGAGTGTTGCGGTCATTCAATCTCAAGGTGTTTTACACAAAAACACATTTACATTTTTATGACTTGTGATAAATTGTTCTTGCCAGCCTGCCTGCCAGCATTCAGTCCAATCAAAAAGTATTTTTCCCCACAAGCCGTTGTGGCGTGCCCTCGTCGCTGTACCGTGGCTGAATTATGACACCTTGTAAAAAAAAAAAAAAAAAAAAAAACAATTAGCTGCCAGCGTGGTCCGGCTGTCCGCATCACCGAGTGGATATCAGCCCCATGCCATTAGGCACCAGCCCAGATGCAGCCCCCCCTGGTAATAGATATGTCGTCTTCCGGCCAGGGTTTCTCCACATGTTTGCCGTCCCCATTACTTACTCATGGCAGATGGCTGCGATGAAGATTAAAAGGCCCGGCGAAGCAATCAGTGGCCAATCACAAGAGACAAAACAGCTCTCACATCGCAAAAAAAGAAAAAAAAAATCACATCACCTGACCGGATTTTTATACCTTTTTCAATTGGTTTGTGTGTGCTACCCTGTGGCAGGATCACTCCGAGAACCCGCTGGGCGCCGCCGTGACGCTGGCCCACGAGCTGGGACACAATTTCGGAATGAATCACGACACGCCGGAGCGCGGATGTGGATGCAGGATGACCGTGGATCGCGGAGGCTGCATCATGACGCCCTCCACAGGGTGAGGCTCTTATGGTCTTTTTTTTTTTTTTTTTTTATATGTGCCCTGTGATTGGCTGGCCACCCCGCTTCTTGTACGAAGACAGCTGGGATAGGCTCCAGCACCCCCGCGACCCTTGTTGAGGATAAGTGGTGGAAAATGAATGAATGAATGAGTTCTCCTCCTATTTTGTGTGGAAGTGGTAACTTTTTGGCTTCTTATTTTGTCTTTCCCCACTCTCGGTCATCTCTGTGTGGATTTTGCATGTTCTCCCCGTGCATGCGTGGGTTTTCTCCGGGTACTCCGGTTTCCTCCCACATTCCAAAAACATGCTAGGTTAATTGGCGACTCCAAATTGTCAATAGGTATGAATGTGAGTGTGAATGGTTGTTTGTCTATATGTGCCCTGTGATTGGCTGGCGACCAGTCCAGGGTGTACCCCGCCTCTCGCTGGAAGATAGCTGGGATAGGCTCCAGCACCCCCCCGTGACCCTCGTGAGGATAAGCGGTAGAAAATGAATAAATGAATGAGTTCTCCTCCTATTTTGTGTGGAAGTGGTAACTTTTTGGCTTCCTATTTTGTCTTTCCCCACTCTCGGTCATCTCTGTGTGGATTTTGCATGTTCTCCCCGTGCATGCGTGGGTTTTCTCTGGGTACTCCGGTTTCCTCCCACATTCCAAAAACATGCTAGGTTAATTGGCGACTCCAAATTGTCCATAGGTATGAATGTGAGTGTGAATGCTTGTTTGTCTATATGTGCCCTGGCGACCAGTCCAGGGTGTACCCCGCCTCTCACCGGAAGACAGCTGGGATAGGCTCCAGCACCCCCCCGTGACCCTCATGAGGATAAGCGGTAGAAAATTAATAAATGAATGAGTTTTCCTCCTATTTTGTGTGGAAGTGGTAACTTTTTGGCTTCTTATTTTGTCTTTCCCCATCCTCGGCCATCTCTGTGTGGAGTTTGCATGTTCTCCCCGTGCATGCGTGGGTTTTTTCCGGGTACTCCGGTTTCCTCCCACATTCCAAAAACTTGCTAGGTTAATTGCCGACTCCAAATTGTCCAGTGATTGGCTGGCCACCAGTCCAGGGTGTACCCAGCCTCTCGCTGGAAGACAGCTGGTATAGGCTCCAGCACCCCCGCAACCCTTGTTGAGCATAAGTGGTAGAAAATGAATGAATGAATGAATGAATGAATGAATGAATGAGTTCTGTTTTGGGGACATGATTGCAGTCGGGTGTGGAACCAGCAAACCACAATAAATGAGGGACGACTATACTATGTTTATGATGTTGTAAACTTCCTTGCATTTTTAGGTTCTGAACTCAAACCCCTAAAACTCACTCAGTCACCACCACTATAATAAAAAATGATAATAATAATAACCCTGCCAGATCTTGAGGAAAACCGGTTGCATGAAGATGATGACACCTTGAAGCTATGCATAAGTCATTGAAAAAAAGGTTGATTTAATTGCATGAACCCCTTGTTATGTGTGTGTGTGGGGGGGGGCATTCAAAATAAGTTGGCCAAGTTTTCTTCTTCTTTGAACTTTAGCTTGACTTTGTCTAAAGTGTTACACTCCAACAGATGAATGAAGCCCAGCTATGTCCACACCGGGGCTGGATCATGATCATTTGTACAGCAGCTGATGCTCTACATGCTCATAATTGCTCTTGTGGGTTGTGAGGCAGGCCGCACACACAATTTAGAAACACACAAACACACACATACTGTGGCCCGAGCATCTGCTCCAGCATTCCGCCCACGTCGTCTGGGCCGCCGAGATAACAATGCGGCTGCAAGCGATGGACTGTTAGTAAACAGCAAAGCCGATAAGGCGAGTCCAGAGCGCAATAGCGGATTTGACTCCGCCGGCTCCGATGCCAGTCATCTGCTTTGTCTGATGGAACTTTTGCTCGGGCGCCATTCCGATGCTCTGCACAAACAAATAGGAGGTAAAACATTTATTGCAAGTGCGGCATCTCAGAATGTGAGCTCACGCCTCACATTTGAGCGATTTTTGTTATGTCTTCTCAAGGGAAAATGTTATGGAATAGAAATTTAGTTTGGAGCAGGGCTGCAAAAAAGGTGAGAAATCACAACATTCTATCTATTTTTTTTTTACTTTTACTTAAAAAATTGTTTATTTTATTTCATGCACCAATGACTTGTGGCATGAGCAAGCGAGCCTGCCATGTTTTTGACTTGATGGATTTTTTGATCTTTTTTTTATTAATTGTCATGCATTCACACTCTCAGTTCTAAGCAAGAAAAATGTGATTCACGTTTTTTGTGGAGTAATGCAGCCCCTACTTTAGAGTAGTCTGTGTACTGCCGCTCTAGTACCCACTGAAATCACCGTCATTATGAAATTATCATGTCAACACACAGCCATTATTATTATTATTATTATTATTATTGCCTACATAGCTGGCAACGCAAGATCATTGTGTCATTTTGTACATATTTGTTTTTTTGTTTTACAGATTTTTCAATATTATTTTGCAGGTTATATTAATTTTTTTGGTTGTTTTACAAAATTTTCAATATTATTTTGCAGGTTATATTCATTTTTTGGGGTGTTTTACAAATTTTTCAATATTATTTTGCAGGTTATATTCATTTTTTTGGTTGTTTTACAGATTTTCAATATTATTTTGCAGGTTATATTCATTTTTTTGGTTAATTTACAACAATTAAAGTCAATTTATTGAGGAAAAAAACTTTAATGAGAAAAAGTAATAATTTTTAGTGGTAATTTTTAAGTTGTAACATAAGCCACGTAATATCTGTCTATTTTCTATACCGTTTATCCTAGTGTGATGGGAATGAAGTTTAACAATTGTAGGAATTGTAGGAAAGTCATAATGTTATACGCCGATATTCCAAAGTTGGAATGGGTTTTTTTTCTTTTAATATAAATAACTAAGCATATCTTTCCAAAATATCACAGCGGTCCTTGCATCCTTTCATTTTTCAGTAGGTGGCCCTCTGCGGATAAAGTCTGAACTAGTGTCATGTCGACACTAAAATGATTGTATGATCTAAACAAGTCTGCACCAGTCACAGTGCCTGTGAATTATTTACAAAAAAGAAGAACACACCACAGCTCTACTTGAGAAGTATTTCATGGAGACTTGACTGGAATGGCTCCTTGTTTATTCATGACCCCCCTCCCACAGCAAGGCAGTTTAATATTCTTCTCATAAAACCCAAAGATGGGCTTAATTTACCCAAAATGAGTGTAACTGAAGTTCATCAAAAGGCATAAAAGTAATGAACGTTGCTGTCTGGTCTTTATCTCTCAGGTTTTGTGCATCTTATTAACTAACTTTAGAACGACTGTGTCCATTCGTTCAGAGTGAACCAATCACAAGGCAAACAACCATTCACACTCACTCGCCAATTAACCTAGCATGTTTTTGGAATGTGGGAGGAAACCGGAGTACCCGGAGAAAACCCACAACATGCACGGGGAGAACATGCAAACTCCACACAGAGATAGCCGAGAGTGGAATTGAACTCGGGTCTCCAAGCTGTGGGGCCTGTGTGCTAACCACTCAATACCCGTGCAGCCCCATTTTCATTTATTGTGTGACAAGAACGAGAGATCTTTTTTACATTTACTATTTTGGGTATAAAAGCAACTATAGGGGTGCTATTTCATGTCTAGAGGGCTCTAATCATTAATTCATTCATTCATTTTTTACCGCTTATCTTGTACTGGAGCCTATCCCAGCTATCTTCAGGCAAGAGGCGGGGTACACCCTGGACTGGTGGCCAGCCAATCACAGGGCACATATAGACAAACAACCATTCACACTCACATTCATACCTATGGACAATTTGGAGTCGCCAATTAACCTAGCATGTTTTTGTAACGTGGGAGAAAACCCACACATGAACGGGGAGAACATGCAAACTCCACATAGAGATAGCCGAGAGTGGAATTGAACTTGGGTCTCCAAGGTGTGGGGCCTGCTTGCTAACCACTTGTGTACCATGCATCCCGATTTTCATTTATTGTGTGATTAATTAATAATCGTTCCAAGTCTTGTCAGGTTTTGATCTTGACAAACAACATAATGTGAGAAAATGCTTAGGTGTGTTCAGATTTTAAAAAATGGCATTGGGAGGTTGCCTACAGCCGCAGCTTTTTTATTGCTATATTGCTTCTATTGGCATTTGCCATTGTAGACTTGTCGGTCAATGAAATAGCCGTGTTACTTGAAGCATTTACGATATTCTCACCCTTAGTTATTATAAAGCAGCAACATTTCCAGCAACAAAAGTCATCTCCGTTCAGCGTTGCCCATATAAAGGCTGTTTAAACACGACGTGACAAAGCATCAGAGCTTGTTGGGTCATATTTTTGGAGGTCCTCTCGCTCGCTAGACTTGCTAATGAGGCAGAGGGGCGGTCTGCATCCAAATGACGTGATTATCAGTGACGCTGCCAGCTGCAATCAGGACCACAACACGGAGAGATCCACAGAGAGGTGCTTTTAGGCAGGCAGACACGGAGCGGACCAGCTGAACGCGGAGGCGAGGCTTGTATTTATCCGTGTGCGCGTGGAAAGAAAGGAAACAAGCGGAGCGAAGGTGATGGTGACGGGCGTCTATCATGATGGAATTCCAAGAGAGATGACAGGGATGGAATGATGTATTGTAGTACCTTTTGTAGAACTGTATATGACAGCAGCTTTCTATGGCACCACTTTCTCATAATTCTCTTCTTTTTGTCCACGTTGTAACCACCAAAAGCCCCCCCACATATGCTTAAAGGTCACACACGTCTCTCCCAGTTAGCCGGTACTTCATATTTGTTGCAGTGAAGGCATCAGGGCGCTCTGAGAGTTCCTCCACAGAAAACCACTTTCACTCCCTTGTCCCTTCTGAATCCGCCGTCATTGAGCACGCTCTTATTTTATGCCTCCTAAAATATGTATTTGACTTTCTTGTCTATTTGTGTGTTTAGTGTCTGGCTGTGTAAGACGAGTGTCAGCGTGATCGCAGAGAACATGTTGGATGGATCCACAGTTGCATTTTTTAATATTCTTTACCAAATGGGGATCTAATAAAGTTGCAGAAAGGAGCTGAAAAACCTTCAAACCTTTAGACTGGTGGCCAGCCAGCCAATCACAGGGCACATATAGACAAACAACCATTCACACTCACATTCATACCTATGGACAATTTGGAGTCGCTAATTAACCTAGCATGTATTTGGAATGTGGGAGGAAACCGGAGTACCCGGAGAAAACCCACGCATGCACGGGGAGAACATGTAAACTCCACACAGAGATGGTGGAATTGAACTCGGGTCTCCTAGCTGTGAGGTCTGTGCGCTAACCACTAGACCACCGTGCAGCCCTGTCCGACAGATGACTCCATTATATTGTTTATTGAGCTTATTGGGCTTAGTATTTACCCCGGATTCCCAAGTTTGGGAGCTGGCCTGGAATTGAAACAGCACTGTGCTTTATTCATTTTTTTGGTTGTTTTACAGATTTGTAAATATTATTTTGCAGGTTATATTCATTATATTTGGTTGTTTTACAGGTTTTTAAATATTATTTTGCAGGTTATATTAATTTTTTGGTTGTTTTACAGATTTTTAAATATTATTTTGCAGGTTATATTCATTTGTTGGTTGTTTTACAAAAATTTTAATATTATTTTGCAGGTTATATTCATTTTTTGGTTGTTTTACAGAATTTTTAATATTATTTTGCAGGTTATATTCATTTTTTTGGTTGTTTTACAGACTTTTTTTAATATTATTTTGCAGTTTATATGTCACCTAATAAGAAAAATATATTTTATAAATCATTTTTAATAATTTAAATGATTTATTATGGTCCTTTTGAGTTGGAAAAACAAATTTTGTGTGTTCTAGCATGAAGGGTTTTGCCTTGTTAAACCACAAAGAGCATTGTTCTTGTCTGATGTTTCACAGATTTTAATGAAATCATTTGAGCATGTAGAAGAAGAGCTGTAAACAAATGGCATTGGGGGGGTTAGGGGGGGTTAACTGCTGTTTCTTTTTCCACTTGATAAGCACTTGAAAGCAATCCTCACATCTTGACCAATAAAGAAGAAGGAGAGCACAATGGAATGGAAAGCAACCCCCCCCCCCCCCCCCCTCCTCCCTTCGCCACCTACTAAAACATACGATATTATCTCGAACAGTGTGTTTATTTTCACTAAGAAAGGGGGCCGCCTAATTAAAACGTGCCTAATTGTTGTGCGCACAACGCCATTAGTTCCGCTCGGGCAAACTTACACCGGGAGACGCCGCTGGGCTTTAAGCCAATATTATCCAAGGAAGTCTACACTTTTGATGATTTAGCTCATATTTTCTAAATCTTGGTGGCCTCGGCTGTTATAATAAACATCTTCAAGTGCGGCTCCGTGCCAAAACTGATCCATCCGAGTCCACGCATTGTGACCTTTCACCCTAGAAAACACAATAAATGTTCGAACTGTATTGTAAGTTTGAGATAAAATGTAATTTATCTGCATTAGACCTGTATATTGTTTAAAATATGGAATATTGATGGAATTCCTGATGGGGTTCTCGTTGCTTATTGATAACGATTTGGGTTTCTGGTCCCCGTTCCAGGTATCCATTCCCCACGGTGTTCAGCACGTGCAGTAAGAAGGACCTTGCGGCCAGCCTGGAGAAAGGCGTGGGCATGTGTCTGGACAACATGCCCGAGGTCAAGGTGCTCTACGGGGGCCAGAAGTGCGGCAACGGCTACGTGGAGGAAGGGGAGGAGTGCGACTGCGGGGAACCCGAGGTAAGGAGAACTCTTCATCATCAAGGTCACCTATTTCTCTCGATTGAGTACGTTTACGGCGCAAACTCCAAATGAAGGTTAACCCTGACACTGACTAAAAGCATTCTTTTTAAGTATTTTATTTCTATCACATCTTCTCTCAGTCCACCTTTGGTGCTCAGTCAGCGGTTTGACAGGCTATCGCAGTGATGTCATTTCCTAGTCACACACCCATTCATCAAGCTGCTCTCCAGCGGTGTGAGGGGGTGAAAAAAAAAATAAAAAGTTTGATCCGTTTTAGGCTGAAATAAACTTTACTCTGCCTTTTTATGTGTGGCTGACTTTACATGCGCTGCGGGACTACGTCATCGTGTTCTCCTTTTAAGGCTTTTGGCACTTTTTACTCTGAAATAAAAAACGACTGCTGATTTTTAGACATGATATCATAGCATCAGAACCTCCAAAGCAAGGAAAGGCGTGGCATTTTGGAATTTGAG
Source organism: Doryrhamphus excisus (assembly GCF_037039965.1). Classification (NCBI taxonomy): domain Eukaryota; kingdom Metazoa; phylum Chordata; class Actinopteri; order Syngnathiformes; family Syngnathidae; genus Doryrhamphus; species Doryrhamphus excisus. The sequence goes on from NC_136376.1 coordinate 2,270,454, forward strand.
AAAATATGCCTCTAAAGCAGGGGTGGGCAAAAAAAAGTGGCGAATTGTCCATAGGTATGAATGTGAGTGTGAATGGTTGTTTGTCTATATGTGCCCTGTGATTGGCTGGCCACCAGTCTAGGGTGTACCCCGCCTCTCGCCCGAAGACAGCTGGGATAGGCTCCAGCAACCCCCGCGACCCTCGTGAGTATAAGCGGTAGAAAATGAATGAATGAATTATTAGAGCCCTCTAGACATGAAATAGCACCCCTATAGTCACCTTTATACTCTATTACCCAAAATAGTAAATTCAGTCTTTTTTTTTTTTTTAAGTTTTAGGTTGAAATAAACTTTCATCTGCCTGTTGTACCCTGTGATTGGCTGGCCACCAGTCCAGGGTGTACCCCACATCTCGCCCGAAGACAGCTGGGATAGGCTCCAGCACCCCCGCAACAAATTTAGCCATACTGTATATATTTCGCCAAACAGCAATGCTACAACATAAACTGTGTTTGGTTAGTGACCAGTCCAGGGTGTACCCCGCCTCTCGCCTGAAAACAGCTGGGATAGGCTCCAGCACCCCCGCGAGAAATTTTGCCATACTGTATATATTTCGCCAAACAGCAATGCTACAACATAAACTCTGTTTGGTTAGTGACCAGTCCAGGGTGTACCCGCCTCTCGCCTGAAAACAGCTGGGATAGGCTCCAGCAACCTCACGACAAATTTAGCCATACTGTATATATTGAGTCAAACAACGATGCTACAACATAAACTATGATTGCCTGGCCACCAGTCGAGGGTGCACCCCACCTCTCACCCCAAGACAGCTGGCATAGGCTCCAGCACCCCCGCAACAAATTTAGGCATACTGTATATATTTAGCCAAACAACAACTCTACAACATAAACTGCGATTGGTTGGTGACCGGTCCAGGGTGTACCCCGCCCCTCGCCTGAAGACAGCTGGGATAGGCTCCAGCACCCCCGCAACAAATTTAGCCATACTGTATATATTTAACCAAAGAATGACGCTAGAACATAAATTGCGTTGGTTGGTGACCGGTCCAGGGTGTAACCCGTCTCTCGCCTGAAGACAGCTGGGATAGGCTCCAGCACCCCTTCAAGACATTTAGCCATACTGTATATATTTAGCCAAACAACGACACTACAACATAAATTGCATTGGTTGGTGACCGGTCCAGGATGTAACCCGTCTCTCGCCTGAAAACAGCTGGGATAGGCTCCAGCACCCCCCGCAACAAATTTAGCCATCTTGTATATATTTAGCCAAACAACGACGCTACAACATAAACTGTGATTGGTTGGTGACCAGTCCAGGGTGTACCCCGCCTCTAGCCCCAAGACAGCTGGCATAGGCTCCAGCACCCCCGCGACCCTGGTGAGGATAAGAAATAGAAAATGAATGAATGAATAATCCTACTTTGTGGAAATTCACTCATCACCGTCGGGTCTGGAAGCAGTGAACCGTGATAAACGAGGGTTTAGTGTATTTCTATCCCGTCCTTTCTTACGCTGCAATTTATTTGGCCGTCTTCATTTCCTCCCGCCGCCACCTGCTTGTTTGATGTTCCGGCGCACTTATAGACCCGAAGATGAAAGCAGTCTTTTGTGTCCTCCATAAACAAAAGGCTTCTGTCAGGTCCAGGAGATAAACAACCTTCGCTTGTCACACACACACACACATCTCGCCCTTACCTCGGAGAGTCGGCCAAACAAGCAGACAGACGCGACTAAACCGAGTTAATTCTTCGCGTGACGCTGCAATGCGTGACTTACTCGGAGATGTAAAGAGATGATGTGTTTTGGCATCTAATAAAAGATAAAAACAGCCCCAGGGTTTTTTTTTTACAGCGTTACTCCCATCTCTGGTTCTCCTTGGGGGGGTGAAGGCAGGCGGGTAGCAGGCTGGTTTTGTCGCTATGGAGGATCTTTACCCCCAAAAAGTCCGTCGACCACGTCGGGTTATGTCACATCAGACGTAAAGATCTCATTAGAGCCAATTTAGGACTTCCTTCGCCCCAGGATGCTTAAATTCACAACAGATGAGACCCTGTTGATGCGGGTCTGAGGGTCCAAAGATCGGATCTAGAGACAAGATGGCTCTTCTCTGGATCTGACTGAGATGAGAGAGGATCTCCACAACGGGAGATCAGGTTCATGTGTCACTTAAACCTCCTAAATTCAATTTCAAATAACTCTTAGTTTCCATAATAATGTATTACAATTGTCTTGTTTTAACACTTGAAAAGGGATTTTAGTCATTCCGACTGGGAATTCTTTGGTGTCTGTAGCATTAATGCTAATGAGCATATACAGTAATCCCTCCTTTATCACGGTTAATTAGTACTAGACCCAACCGTGATAAATGAATCTGAATATATTTTAGTTAACATTATTAGAGCCGGGCTGCATGGCGGTCTAGTGGTTAGCGCTCAGACCTCACAGCTCGGAGACTAGGAGTTCAATCCCACCCTCAGTTTGCATGTTCTCCCCGTGCATGCGTGGGTTTTCTCCGGGTACTCCGGTTTCCTCCCACATTCCAATAACATGCTCCAAATGGCGACTCCAAATTGTCCATAGGTATGAATGTGAGTGTGAATGGTTGTTTGTCTATATGTGCCCTGTGATTGGCTGGCCACCAGTCCAGGATGTACCCCGCCTCTCGACAGCTGGGATAGGCTCCAGCATCCCCCGCAACCCTTGTGAGGGTAAGCGGTAGAAAATGAATGAATGAATGAATGAATTATTAGAGCCGGGCTGTACGGCGGTTGAGTGGTTAGCGCTCTGACCTCATAGCTAGGAGATCCGAGTTCAATCCCACCCTCGGTTATCTCTATGTGTACCCCTCCTCTCGCCCCGAAGATAGCTGGGATAGGCTCCAGCACAAGATAAGCGGTAAAAAATGAATGAATTATTAGAGCCCTCTAGACATGAAATAGCACCCCTATAGTCGCCTTTTATACCCAAAATAGTAAATGTCATTTTTAAAAAGTCACTTTTCCATAATAGAATTATTACAATAATACAATTCCAATCATCTGCTATATTTCTGCTTCCCTTAGGAATGTTTGAATCCGTGCTGCAACGCCACCACGTGCACACTCAAAGGAGACGCCGTGTGCGCCCATGGACAGTGCTGTGAAGACTGCCAGGTGAAAACTTTTAAACCAGTGGTGGTACTAGATTACACTAGTAGACTAAAGTGTTTGGTGTTAAAGTACCTGAGTGCTCGAGTGCCTCCGCGCTCGAGTGCTGGGTGCTTCCCGTTGATTTTCTCCGGTCTCGTGTGACGTTGTGGACTTTTGTTTTTTTTTTTACTTGTGTAGCTCAAACCGGCGGGCACCGTGTGTCGGGATTCGGGCAACTCCTGCGACCTTCCCGAGTTCTGCACGGGCGCCGACCCTCACTGCCCGGCCAACGTTTACCTCCACGACGGCCACGCCTGCCACGACGTGGAGGGCTACTGCTACAACGGAATCTGTCAGACGCACGAGCAGCAGTGCATCACCCTGTGGGGGGCAGGTTAGGCTTCACTCTTGCCTCCTCTGGAATATCACGGATGTTTTTCACTTATTGGACCGCTGTCCCGTGCGCAGGAGCCAAGCCGGCACCGGGGATCTGCTTTGAGCGAGTCAACTCTGCGGGGGATCCTTACGGGAATTGCGGGAAGGATTCCAGAGGCTCTTTTGCCAAATGCGATGCAAGGTGGGACGCTGCTGCAGCTGCTTGATCGGACAATGGAAATTACTCAGCAGAACAATTATGACTATTAGCTCATAAGGGTGTCATATGCAATCATTCCATAACAAAAGCTTACAATAACTGAAACATAATTCCAAACAGACGGCAGTGAATTAAATCCATTGACGTAATCATGCATATTTTCAAGCTATTCAAATCCGGTTATCAATCTCTTCATGCATTTTTTGCATTGAGATGCTGAAGCTGGTTAGCGCGCAGGCCTCACAGCTAGGAGACCCGGGTTCAATCCCACCCTCGGTCATCTCTGCGTGGTGTTTCACTAACCGAGAAATGTTCGCGAACTGATGCACAATTTTTTTACTTATGCTAGCATTGATTAATTGGTTCCAGACTTGGCTGCACGGCGGTCGAGTGGTTAGCGCACAGGCCACACAGCTAAGAGACCTGAGTTCAATTCGGCAAATCTCTTTGTGGAGTTTGCATGTTCTCCCCGTGCATGCGTGGCTTTTCTCCGGGTACTCCGGTTTCCTCCCACATTCCAAAAACATGCTAGTTGCTAATTGGCTACTCCAAATTGTCCATAGGTATGAATGTGAGTGTGAATGGTTGTTTGTCTATATGTGCCCTGTGATTGGCTGGCCACCAGTCCAGGGTGTACCCCGCCTCTCGCACCCGAAGACAGCTGGGCTAGGCTCCAGCACAGGATAAGCGGTAGAAAATAAATGAATTATTAGAGCTCTCTGGACATGAAATAGCATCCCTACAGTCGCCTTTATACTCAATTAGTGCCCTGTGATTGGCTGCCCACCAGTCCAGGGTGTACCCCGCCTCTCGCACTCGAAGACAGCTGGGCTAGGCTCCAGCACAGGATAAGCGGTAGAAAATAAATGAATTATTAGAGCTCTCTGGACATGAAATAGCATCCCTACAGTCGCCTTTATACTCAATTAGTGCCCCGTGATTGGCTGGCCACCAGTCCAGGGTGTACCCCGCCTCTCGCACCCGAAGACAGCTGGGCTAGGCTCCAGCACAGGATAAGCGGTAGAAAATAAATGAATTATTAGAGCTCTCTGGACATGAAATAGCATCCCTACAGTCGCCTTTATACTCAATTAGTGCCCCGTGATTGGCTGGCCACCAGTCCAGGGTGTACCCCGCCTCTCGCACCCGAAGACAGCTGGGCTAGGCTCCAGCACAGGATAAGCGGTAGAAAATAAATGAATTATTAGAGCTCTCTGGACATGAAATAGCATCCCTACAGTCGCCTTTATACTCAATTAGTGCCCCGTGATTGGCTGCCCACCAGTCCAGGGTGTACCCTGCCTCTCGCACCCGAAGACAGCTGGGCTAGGCTCCAGCACAGGATAAGCGGTAGAGAATAAATGAATTATTAGAGCTCTTTGGACATGAAATAGCATCCCTACAGTCGCCTTTATACTCAATTAGTGCCCCGTGATTGGCTGGCCACCAGTCCAGGGTGTACCCCGCCTCTCGCACCCGAAGACAGCTGGGCTAGGCTCCAGCACAGGATAAGCGGTAGAAAATAAATGAATTATTAGAGCTCTCTGGACATGAAATAGCATCCCTACAGTCGCCTTTATACTCAATTAGTGCCCCGTGATTGGCTGGCCACCAGTCCAGGGTGTACCCCGCCTCTCGCACCCGAAGACAGCTGGGCTAGGCTCCAGCACAGGATAAGCGGTAGAAAATAAATGAATTATTAGAGCTCTCTGGACATGAAATAGCATCCCTACAGTCGCCTTTATACTCAATTAGTGCCCCGTGATTGGCTGCCCACCAGTCCAGGGTGTACCCTGCCTCTCGCACCCGAAGACAGCTGGGCTAGGCTCCAGCACAGGATAAGCGGTAGAGAATAAATGAATTATTAGAGCTCTTTGGACATGAAATAGCATCCCTACAGTCGCCTTTATACTCAATTAGTGCCCTGTGATTGGCTGGCCACCAGTCCAGGGTGTACCCCGCCTCTCGCACCCGAAGACAGCTGGGATAGGCTCCAGCACCCCCTGCGACCCTGGTGAGGATAAGCGGTAGAAAATTAATGAATGAATGAATTATTCGAGCCCTCTAGACATGAAATAGCACCCCTATAGTCGCCTTTATACTCAATTACCCAAAATAGTAAATGTTTTTTAAATAAGAAAAAGTTTGATCAGTTTTAGGCTGAAATAAACTTTTCTGGGATAGGCTCCAGCACCCCTCGCGACCCTTGTGAGAATACGCTGTAGAAAAAGAATGAATGAATGAATGAGATGCTAACGCTAAAGTCTGCGTGTCGCTACCAGGGATGCCAAGTGTGGGAAGATCCAGTGCCAGGGCGGAGCCAACCGGCCGGTTATCGGAACCAACGCCGTTTCCATCGAAACCAACATCCCGCTCCAAGAGGGGGGTCGCATCCTCTGTCGGGGAACACACGTTTACCTGGGGGACGACATGCCAGATCCTGGTCTGGTTCTGGCCGGTACCAAGTGTGGTGACGGCAGGGTAAGCAGTTCCGTGTTATTATTCCGTGTTATTCATTCCCTTGGAAATCTGATGAATCAGACACACAAAAGTATTAAGCAAAATATATTTTTTAGATAATAATTCTAGTTTTACATGCACAAAATAATTGAATAAGGTGACGGGCAGCCGAAATAAGTTTTTTTTGTAAGGTGGATGGACTTTCCCTTTAGAGATAAGGAAGCATCCCAGGAAGTAATCCGGGAGAAACTGGTCAGGATGCCTCCCAGGCGCCTCCCTGGAGGGGTGTTCAGGGAATCGTAACCGGAATCCAACGGGACGAGCGGGACAAAAAAGCCAAGGAGAGGGAAGTCTGGGCTTCCATGCTTAGGGAGAAGAAGATGACTGGACGGACAGACTTCCTGTACATTTCGGCTTTGCGTGTTTCTCACCTTCTTCATCAAAGTGCTTCCACTCACATCTTTTTTGGCCCCATGGCGTGTTATTTATCAGCTGCAATTGAAATTGAAATTGCACGGACCATGAGTCAGCACTCTTGTTTCGCGGATTGTACGAAAACCGATAACGAAAACCAAATCATACAAAAAAACGGAGGCGTATGAAAGCTGAGGTTTTGGTTCCTCATCTTGACTAATGTCGTCATGATTCTGCTTTGATTCCTAATTCTGCTTTGCAGGTGTGTCTGAATCGCCAGTGTCAGAATGTCAGCGTCTTCGGCGTGCACGAGTGCTCCGGGAAATGCAACAGACGTGGGGTGAGTGTTCTTTGATAGACGTTCAACTCCAGGCCTGTAGGTGGGAGTAATGTGTGCTGGAACGAAATGAAAGTCTTGTTTTTCTCTTGCGGAGTTGAGGAGATGTGAATTATAGCTCTGGAGGAACATTCCCCGTACTTTTTCATATAAAGACATAAAGCTGCCACACATCACCCCCCAGCCCCCCACCACCCCTCGAGTGCCTCTTAACCCCCGCTAACCCGCAGCAGTGCAGCATCCATCCAGCATCCATCCAACATGACTTGTAAAATTCCCCCTTGCAGCTGCACAAGTCCTGCTCCTTCCAACATCACAATGACGGCTGGGCCCTGTTATCCCGCTCGGGAATCCTCTCGGATCTCAGGGAATCCCACCCCCACTCCCAGCCCGCCTCCCGCCAGGTTACACCGGATGGGCTTGACACATGTTTTATCTGTTACGGCTTACTGTGCTGCACAGACAGCCATTTTTACACAAAGCAAGAGTTCAGTTAAGGTGGCAGCTTTTTTTTTACTGTGTCTAAAGTTATCGAGCATAAACGACACCACATGATCGCAAACCACGGACCAGCAGAACCAATGTTGTTATAGCGGGGAGGAGCAAACGCTACGCCTGGTGGAACACGCCCGACCAACAAATACCAGTCAAAGATCTTCTATATGACAGAAGCGAACTACTGTTTTAATAACCTGTTACAAAAATGCTAATCAAAGATCCTTTATATGACAAGAGATCTGCCGTGTCTTGAATAAGCACCGATGTTATTAAAGACGTACCGCAAAAACGCTACTGTAGTTAAAGATCATCAATATGATAGAAAAGCTCTGCTGTCTTTTAAAACTTGCTGCAAAGATCCTCTATATGACAGAGGACCTCTGCTGTTTTGAAGTACCTACTGCAAAAAAACACAAGCCAAAGATCATCTATATGACCGAGGACCTCTGCTGTTTTAAGTACCTACTGCAAAAAAACACAAGCCAAAGATCATCTATATGACCGAGGACCTCTGCTGTTTTAAGGACTTACTGCAAAATGCAAGTCAAAGATCATCTATATGACAGAAGAGCTCTGTTGTTTATGAAAACCTGCTGCAAGAATACCAGTCAAAGATCCTCTATATGACAGATGACCCCTGCTGTTTTTAAGGACCAACTGCAGAAACGCAAGCCAAAGATCATCTATATGACAGAGGACCTCTGCTGTTTTGAAGTACCTACTGCAAAAAACACATGTCAAAGATCATGTATATGACAGAAGAGCTTTGCTGTTTTTAGGGACCTAACACAAAAAACACAAGCCAAAGATCATCTATATGACGGAGGACCTCTGCTCTTTTTAAGTACCTACTGCAAAAACCACAAGCCAAAGATCTTCTATATGACAGAGGACCCCCTGCTGTTTTAAGGACTTACTGTGTAATGCAAGTCAAAGATCATCTATAAGACTGAAGAGGGCTCTTGTTTTTAGGAAGCTACAGCATAAACACATGTCAAAGATCATCTATATGACAGAAGAGCTTTGCTGTTTTTAGGGACCTAACACAAAAAACACAAGCCAAAGATCATCTATATGACGGAGGACCTCTGCTCTTTTTAAGTACCTACTGCAAAAACCACAAGCCAAAGATCTTCTATGTGACAGAGGACCCCCTGCTGTTTTAAGGACTTACTGTGTAATGCAAGTCAAAGATCATCTATAAGACTGAAGAGGGCTCTTGTTTTTAGGAAGCTACAGCATGAACACATGTCAAAGATCATCTATATGACAGAAGAGCTTTGCTGTTTTTAGGGACCTCCTGCAAAAATCAAAGATCATCTATATGACAAAAGAGCTTTGCAGTTTTTAGGGACCTACCGCAAAAGTCAAAGATCATCTATCTGACAGAAGAGCTTTGTAACACAGTGCCGCGTGCGTCATTGCAGGTGTGCAACAACAAGAAGAACTGCCACTGCGAAGCACACTGGGCGCCCCCGTTCTGCGAGGGGGCGGGCTTCGGGGGGAGCATCGACAGCGGCCCAACGAGACTGGCAGGTTAGTGCGGATGATTTCATTCCTAAGACGGAACAGCTGCATGAATCCGTCTCCTCCTCCGTTCGGAATAACTCGGATGTAAGAACACGCCTCCCGGTGCGCTCGCTCGTAAATAACGTTCTCCGCCTCTCGTCTCGTGGTCGCCAGCGTGTGTGCGTTCATGCGTTCATTGTCCTGTGTGCCGTCAGCCCACAGCGTGCTCGTCGCCGTGGCCGTCCTGGTGGCGACCAGCGGACTTCTGCTCGCCAGCGCCCTCGTCTGCCTGAAGAGGAAACGTCTGCTGCGTCTGCTCTTCACCAAAAAGAAAAGCACCTTGGAGAAGCTCAGGTATGTCATATCGTCACCGTCGTATCACAGTACCGCCCACAAGAATTATTATTATTAGTATTGAAAATAATGATCACAAATTATAGATTTTTTATGTAATCACCACCCTAAAATAACCAATTAAATGATTTTCTAATGAGTAATATTTCAGTTAATGACATATGTGAATTATGATGAATAGCTTAATAACATTAACCATAATGCATTCACTGGAACTTATTACAGTGGGAAATTGTGGTTGGTGCACCGAGGTGATTTATATTCAAACAAAACATTAAAAAAATAATAATATAATGAGTAATTGCTTGTAATAATTATTAATTCTACTGGATGGCCTAATTCTGACTGATTCGCTTTCAAAAGGCCAAGATTTGGCGCCCCCTGGTGGCGGAACACCTCAATTGTAGTCATTTGTTTTTATTACGGCTGATGCGTTCAATGCAGCTTGGTTTTGGCAGCTTACAGTACGTCACTTAATAATGTCACTTTAATTGAACAATGAAATTTTATTAATAATAATAGAAATAATTATTATTATTATATTATAATAAATCTAATAATTATTATTGTTATTGTTATTATATTATAATAAATCTAATACTAATTTCTTATTATTATATTGTAATAAATGTTATTGTAATATTAATAATAATAATAATGATTATTTTTTATCTATAATGAACTTTATTGCAATGACCAGACATTGTTCCTTTTAAGACTATTATTATTATTATAATATAATAATAATGTATTATTTTATTATTATTATATTGTAATAAATATAATAATAATAATAATAATAATAATAATGTTGATTTTTTTTATCTATAATGAACTTTAATGCAATGAACAGATATTGTTCCTTTTAAGACTAATTAAATTCCATTGTAGAACAGTAGGGGGCGCCCTAAATTATCCCCAACTGTTGCTTTAAACATACAATCGCCCAAATAAAAGATGGCGGTTTCATAAAGAGCCAGTCAAGCGTGTTCATGGCCTTTTAAGACTTGCCTTTGAATGCAGATCCATCGAGGCAAAGAGGCCCACCAGCCCAACCAGGACCCAGTCCACGTGTAGACCACTGCCACAGCGGAAGCCCCCCCCTAAACCGTGCGGAACCAGCATTTACAAGGTGAGCCCTCTACTTTTCTTTCTACTTATCTCCAACCTCCTTCATGTTTTTTTTTTCCCGGCAGCCTTCTTCCCTCCTGAGCGCCGAGCCTCTCCTCCCCCAGCACAAGTTCCACTCCCACAGCCTGCGCCGCCTGCCGCTCTACCAGCCTCTGCACATCAGCCAGCCCATGCCCGTGTCCCTCGCCGTGGGACAGTCCACCCTGCCTCCCCTCCCGGCCCGACAGAGACTGGCACCGGCCCACCAAGCTTTCTCATCGCCTGTGGGCGTGCCGCCTTTTCTGAGTCTGCCTCGCCAGCCGGCTTCTTACCGACCGGACCAGGTCTGTCGGATTAGGACACCCGTTTTATGGAGCAGAAAATCCCGACTGTTATTTATCATTTCCTTGTTCAAGCGTGCGGGATCGCACGCAGGTCCGTACCGGTGTACCTAATGAAGTGTCCTTTACGCAAGTTGTCTTTTTGTCATCTTCAGGAATTGGACAAGCCCAGTCCTCCCCGGAAGCCGCTTCCTGCCGACCCGCTTGGAAGAAGCTCTCGCGTGGGTCGGGGCTCCCCGATGGCAGGCGTGCACACGGCGGGAAAAGGACTGTTGCCCGTCCCCATCCCTGTCCCCGTCCCCACTGTGCCCAGGCCTCCACCCAGCATCCCTTTACCCAGCAGGTTGCTTCATGTACTACATCTCTTTCTTTTTCACTTGTTTTCTCATCAAACATTTCCTTGTTTGCAGACCTGCACCGGTGTTGCCGTACAGACCGCCAAAGACCCCCAAAGACGGCTGTTGAGCCTTGCTTTTTTTTTTTAAAAAAGCACCAGGAAGCTTTCCTGGTTTTTGCACTAATCACTAAAAGGGAGGCTCGGCGGCCATTGTTTTTTTTTTCCAGACAGCTGGACTGTTGTTACGCCTCGGTGCTCCACCAGAGGGCGGTGTTCACACCACCGAATGGACTTACGTGGTGCGACGTTTCAAGTCACGTGACAAAAAATGTCGGCTATTGAACGCTTTGGAAGCTAACAGAGGCTAAGCGTAATGGACCAGTGAATAAAAGGTGCTCTTTTGTCCTCGCTCAGGTACCAATGGACTTACGGTGGACTTATTTCACTCGTTTCACTAAAGTATACGTTTTATAACTTGTCAAGTACCTTATCAGGACTCTGTGAACGTCCATGTTGTCACTAAGTGATCCATAATTCGGTAAATAAGTCAACATCCATTGTCACGTTCCTAGCGTATATTTTTCCTTTTAAATGAGGAGAAAAAAGCTAAGTTTGTATATTTTATTTATGAAGGCTATTGAAGCTTATGTAAGTATGGTGTCACCCAATTTCCTGAAATGTGTTGTCTCGTTTACCTCCATTTTGTACCATCAGTATGTCCGGTGTTTTGATGCTTTTTGTCTTTTATGTATGCCAATTTGTACATCGTAAAATGTGGTTTATTTACATAAAAGATCAAATTAGCGTCTCTTGTTGTGTTCCATGCTGCCAACTTTTGAAATGAATAGCGATACAAGCCAAGCCTGTTGCAATAGGATTGTAATGATGTTCCACGTTAACACATGTTGCATGGGGGAGCCATTCAAGTGAGACACAGTGTAGCCAAATGATTGTACTTTGATGTTTTCAATAAAAGGTAAAGTGAGGAAGTATACAGCGTTAATCGCCTAAAGAACGAACCACAGGTCCTCCGGTATTGTCTCAATTCTGCCCTCTACCGGACAAAATAGTCACTGCACGAAATGTATTTTACTACAATATAAATATAAAATACCATAATTAGGTTGGACAAATGTTGAAAAGGTGCATGTTTTTTAATTTCAATGTCACAGCAAACACGGCCATACTATATAACACAATTTACACAATTGCACTGTTGAAATGTCAAAAAAAGACACTTTTAATTGTTTCCAGCATCAATGGAAGCTCTGCATATCAAAAATATAAAAAGCTTTTCCTGGCATCAAAGCGACCAGTTCATTTAGAAATCGTCGTGATGCGTTTACTGATGTCACGCCATATCGGTGTTGTCGTCTCTTCCAGTTTGCGGCGCCAGCAGCTGCAGGAGCTCAGCGTACAGCTGGACTCTGGCGAGCAGCGGCGTGTTTTTGTCGCAGCGTAGCAGCTTGGAGTAAATGTTCTTGTAGGTTCTCAGCAGCTCCTCGTCGCTTTTGCTGTCAACACACACAAATTCGTGTGAGGTTCTGTGCCAGAAAAAGAAGGTGCGGACCATCTCACCTGGGTTTCCGTTTGGTTTTAGCCATGAGTTTTATTAGCTGCAGGAGCAGGTCGGAGAAGCGTGACTCGAACAGAACAATCAGCTTCGTCACTTCCTGGAGGTTCAGGCCTGATGTCGATGAGTCGGATGCAGGAGACGGTAAAATATCTGCCTGGCTTCCCTGCGGAGGGACACAAAAGATGGATGACAGGTTAGTGCGTGAAGACTGCTTGCCGACCTCGAGTGCATACCTCTCTCTGCTCCTCCAGGATTTCCGCGTGAATCATCTGGAAAGCAAACCGGGTCTCCGCCATGATGTCCAGAGCCGCAGTCAGGCTCTTCTGCTTCGCGGCGCTGCTGTTCTGAGCTGCGGAGACACAAAAGGTGAGTTGTGTATGAAACCAAATGAGGTTTCCGGTCGTAATCCACGTACCCGCCATGGTGAACTCGGCGAAGGCCACCCGCTCCAGGAGTGCGCGGAGCAGCTCGCAGGGCGCGTCTTTGAGGCTGAGGAACAAATAGACGGCCTTGCTGTAGTGCAGCTCGGCCAGGCTGCGATGGTGCTTCCTTAGGCGTTCATCTCCGACCTGCCCCGCACGAACGTTCGTTTAAGCGTTTGCACGTAAAACTTACTTTGTCCACAATATGAGAAAAATATATCATAAGTAGCAATTCTAGTACAACATTTACATTTTTGGGATCATAAAGGGTAGCAGTAACAGCAAAGAAGAAAAGTATGATTATAACCATAGAGAAAGAAATGGAATATAGACCAGCCTCCCAGGCTCTTCAGGCCGTGTGTGTTTTTTTGTTCGAAGTCAGAAAAAAAAAAGACGTTGCGGCTTAGTACAAAACTTGTCATGCACAAGGTTCCGGTGATGGCGCAGAACCGAGGAAGGTTAATATCATCACGCATTTGATGCATATTTGTTTAGCGTGTTCAGTAAACAGTTGGGAATGCTGTTCCCACCTGGTTGCGGAAACAGCTGTGGTACATGGAGGCCAGGCGGTGGTGGATGGTGGCCGCCCTGTACTGGTACAGCGGCTGGCGTGCCGACTCGGTCTGCAGGTCGCAGTACTTCAACGACTTCATCATGGACTCCGTCACCTCCCGCTCGATCTGGGAAGGGGGAGGGGGGGAATGCTGACGGGGAGATGAAGCGGATAAGATGGCGGGCGTGGTGAAAACTGACCTGCTCCGGAGCCTTCCTGGAGAGCGGGGCGTAGTCTTGCAGGAGGGTAGCCAGAGTGAAATAAGTAGTGGACAGTTCCCAGTTGACGCTGTCCCACACGGCCTGGTGGTTCTCCCGGCATGACAGCGACCTCATGGCCCGCAGATAGTAGTCTATAGCCTGGTGTCATAGGAAGACAAATGTACCGGATTTTACAGAATATAAGTCGCACTTTTTTTCATAGGTTGGCTGTTCCTGCGACTTATACTCCAGTGCGACTTATGTATGTTTTTTTCAACCTAATTAGCGACTTATGTTTGTTTTTTTCTACCTAATTATGCATTTTTGGCCTTGTGCCACTTATACTCCAGTGCGACTTATGTTTTTTTTCTACCTAATTAGCGACTTATGCTTGTTTTTTTTCTACTTAATTATGCATTTTTGGCCTTGTGCGACTTATACTCCAGTGCGACTTATGTATGTTTTTTTCAACCTAATTAGTGACTTATGTTTGGTTTTTTTTTACCTAATTATGCATTTTTGGCCTTGTGCGACTTATACTCCAGTGCGACTTATGTATGTTTTTTTCAACCTAATTATGCATTTTTGGCCTTGTGCGACTTATGTATGTTTTTTTCAACCTGATTATGCATTTTTGGCCTTGTGCGACTTATATTCCAGTGCGACTTGTTTGTTTTTTTCTACTTAATTATGCATTTTTGGCCTTGTGCGACTTATGTTTTTTTCTACCTAATTATGCATTTTTGGCCTTGTGCGACTTATACGCCAGTGCGACTTATGTATGTTTTTTTCTACCTAATTATGCATTTTTGGCCTTGTGCGACTTATGTTTTTTTCTACCTAATTATGCATTTTTGGCCTTGTGCGACTTATACTCCAGTGCGACTTATGTATGTTTTTTCTACCTAATTATGCATTTTTGGCCTTGTGCGACTTATACTCCAGTGCGACTTATGTATGTTTTTTTCAACCTAATTAGTGACTTATGTTTGTTTTTTTTCTACCTAATTATGCATTTTTGGCCTTGTGCGACTTATACTCCAGTGCGACTTATGTATGTTTTTTTCAACCTAATTATGCATTTTTGGCCTTGTGCGACTTATGTATGTTTTTTTCAACCTGATTATGCATTTTTGGCCTTGTGCGACTTATGTATGTTTTTTTCTACTTAATTATGCATTTTTGGCCTTGTGCGGCTTATGTTTTTTTCTACCTAATTATGCATTTTTGGCCTTGTGCGACTTATACTCCAGTGCGACTTATGTATGTTTTTTTCTACCTAATTATGCATTTTTGGCCTTGTGCGACTTTTGCTCCAGTGCGACTTATGTTTGTTTTTTTTCTACCTAATTATGCATTTTTGGCCTTGTGCGACTTATATTCCAGTGCGACTTATGTTTTTTTTCTACCTAATTAGCGACTTATGCTTGTTTTTTTTCTACTTAATTATGCATTTTTGGCCTTGTGCGACTTATGTTTTTTTCTACCTAATTATGCATTTTTGGCCTTGTGCGACGTATGTTTTTTTCTACCTAATTATGCATTTTTGGCCTTGTGCGACTTATACTCCAGTGCGACTTATGTATGTTTTTTCTACCTAATTATGCATTTTTGGCCTTGTGCGACTTATATTCCAGTGCGACTTATGTTTTTTTTCTACCTAATTAGCGACTTATGCTTGTTTTTTTTCTACTTAATTATGCATTTTTGGCCTTGTGCGACTTATGTTTTTTTCTACCTAATTATGCATTTTTGGCCTTGTGCGACTTATGTTTTTTTCTACCTAATTATGCATTTTTGGCCTTGTGCGACTTATACTCCAGTGCGACTTATGTATGTTTTTTCTACCTAATTATGCATTTTTGGCCTTGTGCGACTTATACTCCAGTGCGACTTATGTATGTTTTTTTCAACCTAATTAGTGACTTATGTTTGTTTTTTTTCTACCTAATTATGCATTTTTGGCCTTGTACGACTTATACTCCAGTGCGACTTATGTATGTTTTTTTCAACCTAATTAGTGACTTATGTTTGTTTTTTTTCTACCTAATTATGCATTTTTGGCCTTGTGCGACTTATACTCCAGTGCGACTTATGTATGTTTTTTTCAACCTAATTAGTGACTTATGTTTGTTTTTTTTCTACCTAATTATGCATTTTTGGCCTTGTGCGACTTATACTCCAGTGCGACTTATGTATGTTTTTTTTCAACCTAATTATGCATTTTTGGCCTTGTGCGACTTATGTATGTTTTTTTCAACCTGATTATGCATTTTTGGCCTTGTGCGACTTATATTCCAGTGCGACTTATGTTTGTTTTTTTCTACTTAATTATGCATTTTTGGCCTTGTGCGGCTTATGTTTTTTTCTACCTAATTATGCATTTTTGGCCTTGTGCGACTTATACTCCAGTGCGACTTATGTATGTTTTTTTCTACCTAATTATGCATTTTTGGCCTTGCGCGACTTATACTCCGGAGCGACTTATAGTCCAGAAAATACGGTTTATGGTGGCATTGCGATGGCGGGAGAGAATGACACCTTGTGGTAGTAGAGAGCCTCTTCGGGGGAGAACTCCCCCCTGCTGTCATCGGCAGGGACACCAGAGTGAGCCTGAGCGCAGATTCTCATCAGCTTGCCCGTGTTGCACAGCAGCAAAGCCTTGTTGGTGCTGTCCCCGATGGCCTCGAAGTCCTTCATGCCTTTCTCGAAAAAGGCAAAACTCTTTTTCCACATCTCCTGCTCGGCGACCGACACCAAGGTCTTCGCTGCCAAGGGAAAGCCCCGTGTTTAGCCTCGGCAATGTGTCCGGACACCCCTCCCGCCCCACGGCGGTCTCACCTTTCTCAGTCTGCAATGCGGCCGACTGGTTCATGTAGTAGACTCCCATCTCGTTGCGGATGTTTCCCAGACGTTTGAGCACCTGAGCCAGCTGATCGGAGGCGTCGTCTTTCAAAGTGTGCGAGACGAGCAGCTCGTAGGCGGCCTCGTAGCACTTGCCGCTGACAAACAGCTGATACTCGGGGTCCATGGCCAGGTCTGTCGCCATGTTGAAGGCTGAGGGATGGCAAACGTGAGTAACGGTCGGGAAGCTACGAGCATCCAACGGCTGACCTTGGCAGCTGCTCTCCCGGTGCAGGCTGTGCAGGATCTCCTGGTCCTCTTTGGTTTGGTAGCTGTACTCCTCTTGGTAAGCCGCCCTGATGTTGGCGTTCTGGGCCAACATCAGCTGGATGTCCCCGCACAGAGAGAGGCACTGGCTGTGGAACATGAGCACGTGCGGGTGGAGAGCGCCGCCGATGCAACAGTAAGCATCTGGAGAGAAGATAAAAGAAGAGCGAAATGACCACAAAATGACATGGAGGCATCGATCGGATCAGGGTTCAATACCGTAACACTGCAGAGACAGCTTGATGTAGCGCAAGGCTCGGCCGTATTTCAGCAGGTTGGTGGCCGCGTCAGACAAGACGTAGTACGCCTTGGAGGCCTTGAGGAAGAGCTGCAGCTTCATTTGGTGCTGCCAGGTGCCGGGAATCATCCCCGAGCGTGTTGGGTGCTTCTGGTCGGCCTGATAGGGTCCTACTGAGAATGAGAAAGAGAGTTGGGTGCTGCTTTACCTTGCTGGCGTTATTCCGGTACGTCAGGAAACAGACTGACCTCTTTCGAGAAGAGGAGAGACGCCTTTCTCTGCAGCGTTGCCTCTGCCGGCACTTCGGTCCTCATACTTCAGAGGAATGGGAATGTTGGGGTCCACCGCCGGGAGATCGCTCTCTTTTTTGATGCTCCCATCCACTGCCTTCAGTCCCTGTGCAGCCATTTAATAATATATCAAATATACCATAGTCATATTTATTATTTTGTTGTTTTTCCCACATAAAACAACATTTAATATAAAATATGCTTTGTAAATTTGTTTCAGGCTGCACGGCAGTCAAGTGGTTAGCGCGCAGACCTCACAGCTAGGAGACCAGGGTTCAATTCCACCCTCGGGCATCTCTGTGTGGAGTTTGCATGTTCTCCCCGTGCATGCGTGGGTTTTCTCCAGGTACTCCGGTTTCCTCCCACATTCCAAAAACATGCTAGGTTAATTGGCGACTCCAAATTGTCCATAGGTATGAATGTGAGTGTGAATGGTTGTTTGTCTATATGTGCCCTGTGATTGGCTGGCCACCAGTCCAGGGTGTACCCCGCCTCCCGCCTGAAGACAGCTGGGATAGGCTCCAGCACCCCCACGACCCTCGTGAGGATAAGTGGTAGAAAATGAATGAATATGCTAAAATGATATTTTATTGTATAAATTATAATATATGAATAAATAGTTTAAAATATATTTTCAAGTTCCATCCATCCATCTTTCTATTCCACTTATCCTCATTAGGGTTGCGGAGGTATGCTGGAGCCTATCCCAGCAGACTTTGGGCGAGAGGCGGGGTACACCCTGGACTGGTGGCCAGCCAATCACAGGGCACATATAGACAAACAACCATTCACACTCACATTCATACATATGGACAATTTGGAGTTGCCAATTAACCTAGCATGTTTTTGGAATGTGGAAGGAAACCGGAGTAAAACGAATTAAGTACGTTTTGAAAATTGCACAAAAATAGATCAGCATTATCGTGCATAATTGTAATACCTGTATAATGAGATTTGTACAATTGTAATTACGGCCACCACAAAGCTGTTTATATCTTTAAGTACGTGACGAACTCTGCACTTAATCGAGGCACTGTGGAGGCTACCATTTGAAGACATGTGGTATTCTCCTGAATCGAAATGCAATCCTGTAGACTTGCCTTTAATACGTAGTTTAGGACGTGTCTGCATCGCTCCTCTTTGTCTTGTGAAACCGGGAACGCACAACCAGGCTGCAAAGACAAAAACAAACTCGGTGTCCAATTTTTATGCTTGGAAAAAAAGATAACTCATAACAAATTAGGAGAAACTGCAAAACACTGACTCGGATCAGCTGAGTGGATTTGTATTTCTCCGGGACAGATAGCTCTCCGACAGAGCGGATGACAGCCACGGCTTTACTGTCGTTCTGAGGGCTGTTACTGCCTGAGCCGCTGTCATCGCTGTCCTCCTCCAGGTCCTCGTCTTCCTCGCGGCCGTCATTACTGTAGCTGTCCTCTGAGCCACAAGCCCGGAGCGACTCGCCTCCGTCGTCGTCTTCCTGAGGTTCATCCAGCTGGAAGAGCTCTGACAACATGTAGTGGGCCGAGGCGATGATCTGCACATTCGGAGAAGCGAGCCGGACCATTGCAGTAAACTTTGAACTCAACACGGAAATAGGATGCTGTCTCCGAAGCTTACCTGTGGATGCCTGTCCTGGTCCAGAAGCTTGACGCAGTTTAAAAGTAGAGTTCGTATTGTGCCGTAGTGCTTTCTGTTTTCACTGGCCTTGAGCATCAGGTTGCATGCCACTCTGGAGCGGAGACAGACACAAACTTAATTGCTAAAAAATAAATAAATACAATAATAACGGGTGGCAGCTAGTGCGGTTGTGTAGATGTACATTGGAGAAACTCCCTCACTACACCTTATGAGTTCCACTGGACGTCGAGTTTACAGTCCAGTTTGCGCTCTCGACTCGCATTCTGCTGACACTTGTTCGAGCCCAGGGTGGAACATAGAGCTGATTGAACAATTTGGAATCATGCGATATAATTTCTATATGACATCCGATGCTTCCTCCCCATCCCTTATCGCGTCTCACTGGCCAGGGCCAGTAAGACGGGCTTTGCTGTAATTAATCTGCTCTTGCATTAACTCAGCAAATTGCTGTGTTGTTGACTTCATGGATTATTTTCAGTCTTTCTATTTCTCTGTCAGCTGTTCTTCTGGAATGGAATGGCCTTTATTGTCATTGTACAAGATGTACAACGAGAATGGAGAGCTTCTTCTTCTTCAATAGTTACGTTAAAAAGGTATCCAAAAAGTAAAAAAAGAAGTCAGTTTAACAAGATATGTACAATATATACAAGATATACACATAATATTGCACAGACACCGGAATATATATTAATTTTAGTGCAAATGACGAATGGTGTATAGATGAGTGTATTGTATTCAGTGTACTGAGTTGTTGCCCTAGTAAACAACAAAGACGTTTTCCTACTTGTAAAGTAACACAGCCACAGGAAGCGTGAAGGGATTGTGGCTTTTCTCCTCCTCGGCCTCCTCGCACAGTGTCGTAAGATCATAAAGCTTGACAATGTCGCTGCCACTAGCTGAAAAAAAACAAGCGAAGGAGTGAGGAAACGATAACAAGCATTGAAAATGCGGATGTTTTCTCCCACCTTTAAAAAGCCAGTAGGTGTGACCCTCTTTGGTGCAGTTGGACTTGAGAAACGAGAGGATGTTCTGCGCGATGTCTTTCACCACCCTCGTGGAAAAAGTAGAGTTCTCCAGATGGGGGATGTCCTCCGTTTTTATCATCTCGTATTTCTGCAAGGAAGACGATTTAAATTTTGCAAAAAATTACAGACACAGATTAGGGCAAAATTTGTTGTTCACCTGAACAATGCCGTTGACGTGAAAACACATGACGAGTTCTGGAACGTTACACATCAGATTGTCCAGCCAATAGTCAATACCTGTTAGGATATTGATCGGTTTATTGTTGTCCCTAAAAAAAAAAAACACACAGAACACAGAAATATCAAATTGAGCTATGGCACTTTTTTTTTGGCACACATTTTTATTAAATCAATAACAACATGCAGTCATTCAGCTTTAAATATTAATAACTGGACACTCTACACAATATTTTGTGTCATTACTGCTGCCTGGTGACCAGAATAATACTACATATCGCTTGTATTTCAATATAATTGACTAATAATAGATCATAATCTACCACAAAACAGCAATCATTTATTTATGTATTTATTTTCAATGCAATCTTGGAGGGGAAGGAATGAGGCATAGCATAATGAAACCTTTAAGCGGGTTCCACTGTATTCACTGTAATTCCCACCTGAGTTTAAGGCTGACTGCTGGATAGCGCCCCCCTCCGAATATCGGCATGTTGGAGCCAACCAACATGTGGATGTCCTCAAAGGTCCACATGATGTTTCGCACAAAGTCGTTCCTTAAACCCTGCAAATTAAAACCGATATCATTTATTAATTGCTTGAAAAAAAGTCAAATCATGACTGTGTGGACTTACTTGGCTGTTCTCGCCTTCGTTAAAAAGCGCTGGCAGGTTTTGCTCTTGTGGTACCGCAGTCACCTGGCCTAGAGCATACTTGCTGTCCATGGGGACACTTTCCTAGAACGTTTGGAATGAAATGTCATTCAAAAGTCATCACCTTCTTGTGATAATGCTAAATAAGCGCTACGCTACCTGTTTACAAGCAGCAGACTCTTCCTCTGTGTCCGAGCTGGTGAAGGTGGTGGGCCACGAAGAGCTGAACTCCTGTGCGCCGCAGTCCTCGTCACCATCGTTCAAGTTGTCCTCCACAGGCTCGGCGGCACAGTCGCCATTAATACTGTAGTAGAGGAACTTGGACAGGATTGCTTTCTGATACCAATGCTCTTTGCTCTTCTTTTTCCTCTGCCACTTCTGATCCATCAGTCGCTGATAAAAGTCTTTCAACCACGTCCAGTCTCCTGTCTGCAACACACAAACTGCACTTATTATAATTCCTAAAAAAGCGAGGCCAGAAAAACGTACCTGAGAGGATCTCATGAAGAGCTCTTGAATGTCCAGCTCATCCAGAAGAAGGGTGCGACCCACGCGGTGGACGGCCATGCTGACATGGGACTTGCTGTAGGGGATTTTCAAGAGCTTCTTGATGTTCTGAGTGAGTAAGGGGTTCAGGTCAGTATTACTACAACACATACAAACATATCCGGTCTGTCTGTGACTGTTCCACGCACCTCTGAGTCTGATACAACATCGACGTCATCCCCGATGCAGTCAATAAAATCATACGCCATACCGAAACTGCCACAAAAAAGGGGATACGATTGCAAAGTGACTAACTGTGTTTTAGTGTGTATTACATGTGTGATGTAGTACCTTGAAAATGGCTTGCTTTTGCTGCTGGAGCCCAACACGGTAGTGCCTGCACTGCCCAGCTGGGAGTTCTCTCTCAGCCAATTGGCAGGTGGCAGCTTCAGGTCAGTCTTCTCCTGCAGCAGGGCATATGTGCTTGGAGGTGGGGCTGCACAGTACTTGACAACAGCCCGGCTCTTGATTTCACTGCTGCTTGAACATATAGCTGAGTCCTTTACAACAACAATCACAATCACAAAGAATTGTTTAGTTCCGAATGAATACACTCGCACGGATCCATAACGGTATACCCACTTGCTTGCTGTCGTCGGCTGGAGAGATGGTGTTTCTTTCTTGGGTATCATCCTTCGGGATTCCAGGCTCCGTGTCCCCAGCTGAAGCACTCATAGCGCACACACGAAACAAACATAAAGAGAACTAGGCAAGCTTTACCTGGCGTGGTTAGTCCGTGGACAACATCTTAAGCGACACTTTAGTTGTGTGTAGCTAAAGTTGGTGACTTCTATTAGCTTAGTTTAGCTAGCTAGCGCCTCGACAGCACCGCTACTTTAGACAGGAAACGTATGGTAAAATTCCGCATGAATAAATTAAAACGTAACGTGAGTCGTGCTTTTTTTTAATGCTAGCCCTTAGTGAAACGGTGTCCCAAAATAATTTCTTCAACTTCTCCTCCCCCTTAACAGCAGCCAGCCACTAACGTGTCTTATGACAACAACACATAACAACTTCCGGTTTGGACAACATAAAAAATATTTTATATTTGTATTTATTTTATATTTGCGGTGAATAAAGAACATGAGAAAAATGTTAAAATGAAAATTACACGACCTAAGTAAATTTTACATAGGGCTTAATATTAATAACCGCGTGCAACTGAAGAACTAACCCGGAAGTACTTGACAGTCGGCGATTCTTGTGGAAAAGTTGAGAATATTTTTTCTACGTGCTTCTAGAAAGTACTAGATGCAATCATCTTGTGTAAAATATTTCAACTAAATCTATGATTAAAGAACACAGGAAAAAGGGTGTACCGATTTCCTGTGAGAACTCAATCATTATAGAGTGTTGTGTTGAAAATGAAGCTTAACGGGACTGGAGATGTCATAATGTGACGTGATACAAAAACATGCTTTAAATGGAACAAAATACAATTTAATAAAGGGTGTCAACGTGATTGAGGTGCCGTTTGTACATTAACTTTTCTGCTTTTACTTGTGGAATCTAAGTAAAGGCGGAAGTAGAAAACAACATCCGGTTTCTCTCGTCACATAAATCGTGTTTTTGAGAACAAAATAAAAAAGACAAAAAGTGAACAGTGGTATTTTATTTTCTGTAGCTTAAATTTTATGTCATATTATATTATTAAAATAATGAATAATAAATATTTTAGGAAGCTGTTTGGGGGAGGAGCCATGGCGCCAACGTGCCTGCTCTGTGGGCAGGGCAGGCGGTCATCAGCTGATGCCAGCATTTTAACAATCAACCGTTGTATTTGACCAGTGCACGAACAAACTCCAGTTTGTGACCTTGAAAGGGATTTTTTTTTTTATTTTTTCGTGAACTAGTGAACTAAAATGGGGAGCTGGAAGAATCAAGTGCGTGCTCGATTGCTACTCAGAGACCAACGAGAGAAACATCCATACGAAGGAGTCTTTACCAGCTGTAAGACTCCTTATTATTTGTAGATACTATTTCAAATATTATCATTTCTTTTAAACATCTTGCAATGTTATAGTATCTGATTTGGAAGAAAGGTTTGAAATTCGTCAGCAATTTTTGGAAGATGACCATTCAAACAGGTTAGAAATGACTCCTTGGTAATAATAGTTTGTCCTATTTGTTTATAACTGACACATGCAATGTTTTCCATGTAGCTCAGAAGGTGGAGTCAATGTGAGATTACTTCAACTACAGCTCAGAGAGAGTGAACGTCTTGCAGAAAAGGTGAGTTGTTCCATTTTAATAAAGTAAAAACAAGATATAGATATAAATATTAGACGTTAAATGTCTTAGTGTGTTTCAGCAGTTGTTGCACCCCCTTAACCGTGTCTTCATGCATTGGTTTTTGTCTCCACAGTTGTCTCAGACCGTCTCCGATTTGACCACAGTCCTGTATTTGAAAGACGCCGATCTCCAGCACTGGCAGTCACGGTAATTCTCGTTTGTATTCTCTCGTTACATCAATATACCTGATGTGGGCGATACTACAGCAGCAAAACTACCGTTTCAGTGTCTCCCGCCACCGCCAAGAGGCCCTAACTCTGGCCAAAGGGGGTAACGCCATGAAGGCGACCCTTTCGAAACAAGAGTTCACCATTGAGTGTCAGGCCAAAGAGCTGGAAGCCCTGCAAGCGGAGAAGAAGCGACTAAAAGAAGCGTTATCACAAGCTTGGCGTGATAAAGAGGAGCTGCTGCAGCGTTGGATGGAGGAGAAGAAGGAAGAAGCGGCCAGGTTGAATAAATACAACGATGCGCAGGAGAGGTACACAGAGAGTCGACGCTTGAATGCGGCATTTGCTTTTTTTTTTTTTACTCATTATTACTTCCTGTTGTGTGGCTTTCTCCAGGTGGCATCGTTTGGCCAGACACTTAAGGAAGCACCTTTGTAGCAGGGAAGGGAAAGAAGATGGTGAGCCCATCGCAAGCATCTCTTGAGCGCTCCTCATTTACCTCAGCGGGTTTATCAGCAAGACGGCATGTCGAGTAAATCCGCTAATATAATTCAGTTACATTCAGTTCAGTTCTACAGTCTACGACTTTGAATGATGCGCTAAGACGAAAACCTACCTCATCAAAGTACCTTGTTTCACTTTAATACACACTTCATGATGTCACCGTTCATTTAAAGCGCCATCTTATTTTGTTTTTGTCCAATATGAGCTCATCTGTCAAATCTATCTGTTCTCCAGGTAAAGTGTAACGTCATTTGCTACATTATTGCCGACTTTTATCTAGATAATGTTTAACATTTTTAACCTCTTGACCTGAAAAAAAGCAACTTTTAACGTGTTTTAAGGCAAATTATATTTGCTATTAAACTGCTGTACGTTTTCTGTTGTACATCGCTACTGTATTGAGTATTGTGGAAATAAAGTCAGTTATTTGCTCATGTACTTTCTCTGTTTTGTGTTGTGTCTCGTTTGTCTGTGTTGAAAACAAATCTCAGCTAATTGTAACGATAATAATTCATGAAATCTTTAGAAAGTAGTGATAATTGGAGATAATTGTTTTGTTCCTTTTGCATTCCAGGTCACTATCTCAGTGGCAAAAGGAGATCACATATCACCGTCTGTTGGCAGCATGTTTCCATGGTCACCGGTGTTTTTCATGAGGTGTTAACTTGGGAGTGTGTGTGTGTGTTTGTGTTTTGAGTGAAACTCAACAAGCTTAAATGTGTGCTAAAATGGTAAAAAGTGGAAAGCGGTATTATTCGTCAAAGCCCATCGGTGGCAAATGGGTAAGACATCTCTCCACTCTTAAGATTTTTTGTTAAATAATAACTTGTTTGGACAGATTTTTTAAGTTCATATTATATGTCATTTGCTAAAACTCCACAATCCAACTGTATCCAGTAGCAAGTGATTGTACTGCTTTTTAATTTTTGTCTTCAGTTTCCTCATCCAGATGTGCCGCGGAATGAGGGCAGGAATCGCGAGCTGTCCACAAGCACGGGGATCATGCTGACTCAAGTCAACGCGTCTTTGCCACAGGCTTTGAGCTTTGAACGCTTCCCCAAATGGAGAATAGAGCAGGTAATAAAGAACAAAATACTTCATAATTCTATTAGCTTCTATTGGTGTGATGTCAGGATGGGCATTTCAATCACGATTTGATCCCACTGTAATGGAAATCAAGGATTTATTTCTGTTTTATGTAAATGTTCTGATGTCTTATTGTCGTTGTCGGTGTTCTATTGATAAAATGGATTCTTGTGGCTCCCTTTTACCTCTCGGTCCTAAAACGGTCCCTCTCATAAAAGTGAGATACCGCAATATTTCTTGTCTTTTTCACTGTATTGAATCTATTTAATAACTTAAAGTCTAATCATAGACATGCTATTTTTGTATTTTTAAATTTTTTGAAGATTGCCTGCATTTTTGGACATAAAAAAACACAAAAAATGTGCAATATTTTTCTTAAAAAAAGTGTTTTAGCCTATTGGATCAAATCTGGTGTAAATCTAACTACATTGTCAATACATTATGTATTCATTCATTCATCTTCTACCGCTTATTCTCACGAGGGTCGCGGGGGGCGCTTTAATAAAAAAATTATCATAATGACTTTGTTGCACGGCGGTCGAGTGGTTAGCGCGCAGATCTCACAGCTAGGAGACCGGTTTCAATTCCACCCTCGGCCATCTCTGTGTGGAGTTTGCATGTTGTCCCCATGTATGCGTGGGTTTTCTCCGGGTACTCCGGTTTCCTCCCACATTCCAAAAACATGCTAGTTGCTAATCGGTGACTCCAATTTGTCCATAGGTATTAATGTGAGTGTGAATGGTTCTTTGTCTATATGTGACCTGTGATTGGCTGGCCACCAGTCCACGGTGCACCCCGCCTCTTGCCCGAAGACAGCTGGGATAGACTCCAGCACCAAAATGAATGAATGAATGTCTTTGTTGCTTACAGAAAACCAGGACATATCCAGTCTCAAACATCGACAACAAGCTTTCCTTCAAAGACAATGTCATTGTTTTTGATGACGTAAGTAAGAAATCATGTCTCTTTTCCACGTTTCATCTTGAAAGCACACACTGTCGTTCTTGGCTATCAGGGCGCTGGACGCAGAAAATGCCCCGGTGACATCAGTCTGCACAGATCTAATTTCTGCCTTTGCCACGATGGCCGCAAAGGCACCGCCACCATCGGCAACACTGTCCACCGAGATGACTTTGTCCCAAAACCGACTGAGGACGTATCAACCGGTGCCAGGCGCTTTGCACGTGACCACAAGAAGAAGTGTGAGGAGTTGGCTCTGGCTCAGGGAGGGGGGGATTTCATGTGGTTCGGACAACACAACTGCGCTGAGCGCGTCAGCATGGAAGTGCTGGGCTTCGCCAACCTTAAAACATCTATCAGGCCATGAATTGCATTCATCAAAAGAAGTGGGAAATATATCTTATATAGAAACATCCAGTACAGAAATGAATGTAAAATACCTCAAAAAATGACATTAGCAACATCAATGTCAAGTAATGCAGTTAAAAAGTGTTTTATTAAAGATGTATTGAAATATTCCCAATGCAGTTCACATACTTGTCAGCAGATGGCAGCAGCACCGTGTCAGATCTCCCAAAGAGTTAACTAAATGGGATTATTTGCTTCATAAACTGAAAAGTGAATTTCTTTTCACTAATAAGAACATATGCGACAGACCGAGGTCTTGGTTTGGTTTCATTTAGTGGAGGAAGCATGGGAGCGACAAAAGCACCGATGGGAGATGAGCAGGCCTCACCGCAGCAGCACTCTGTCCAAAAGCTGTTTTTCTTTCTCCAGAGTGCTTCCACAGAAGCTGCCGCTACTTAAAAGTATCCACTTGAGAGAACCGAAGTCATTAGCTGATCCCCCATGCAGTCTTGAGCGGGGAATTGAACTGGATTACACTTGTTTGCGTATTGTCGTGTTGATTATTTCCGGTTTTAGTTGCAGTGATGCACACAATCACACTGAGGGCTGTCTCCCAATACTGTATAGAGAGCACAGTCATTAGATAATGTGTGTGACTGTGTTTGGTGCGTGTGCATCATTTAGAGCAAGCTATGGCCCTTAGGGCCATTTCCGGCCCATTACACCGTTTCAATTTTTTTTTTGTCATCAAAAACTGCATAACATCAAAGCTGTATAGTGGGATTTGTAATGCTATTTTTTTAAGGGAGAGAGACTACACTTTGTCATGTTCATGCTATACTGGCTCTTAGGTAATAATAGGGACTATGGCAGCTCTGCTACAGAAAGACAAAGCAATGAAGCAGAGTGGATGTTTACACAGCAGGCCGCAAGCACCGGTATTGTGACAGAAATGGGACATGGATGAGGGATTTCTATATATAAAGTTTTGCAGAAAGTGATATTTTATTGGCTATTGGGTAGATTTCTTTGCTGTGGTTTTGCTTTATAGCAAAACTTTTCAAGAAGGTCACCAGGGAAGTAAACGAGGGCATTCACATACTCATGATATTCAGTGTTTTATTCTAACATTTTAAGCATTCGATCATTGATTACTGTATACACTACCACTCAAAAGTTTGGGATCACTTGCAAATGTCTTTGTTTACCAAAGAAAAATAAATTTTCATGTATTGCACAAACATTTTTATCCATTTCACAAACAATTAAAATGAATCAGATGATTTTCAAAGAAGAATCTACATTTTTGCATAGAGGCCTACTATCAACAACTGTCAGTCCTCTGCATCAATCTCCTGGTATGGCTGCTAATCCAAGTTCATCATTTTATAAGGCTAATAGATGATTAGAAAAGCCATCTAAAAATCTAAAAACTAAAACTAAAATCTCTTACCATGCTGTTAACTACTCCCTTCAGTGAGCAGCACAAACTGGGTTTAACAAGGACACAAAAACGCTGCACAAATATCTGAGAGTGTGTAGTTTAAGGTCGTCACCTGGCAGCTGCACTAAATAGTAGCCGTCAAACACCAGTGTCAGTATCAACAGGATGCTGGACTTCATAGCAGGACTGCCAAGAAAAAGCCATATCTCAGACTGGCCCAAAATTTTTTTCCAAGTGATCCCAAACTTTTGAGTGGAAGTGTATATTTCAAGAAATTTCAAGAATTTTTTAAATATATTTTTTGGTAAATAATCATCATAAATTTTCTTTTCGGATATTATGACTTCATTCCTACAATATTATAACTTCCACAAATTGCAACTTTATCTTGTGTTTGTTTCTTAAAATATTATGATGTTAATAAAAAACTGTCTTTAATATTTCAACTCTATGTCACTAATTTTTTATCGTAAAATTATAACCTTTTCTTGATATTTTGAAATATTTTTAAAATTTTCCAACTAGTTCAACTTTCTTGTGGTTCTTCTCGTAATTATCAATTTATTCCCATAATATTTTTACTTTATTCTCCTAAAGATATGATTTCTTATGACAAAGTTATGACAGTGTCAGTATCAACAGTGAAGCGGCGACTTCAGGATGCTGGACTTCATAGCAGGACTGCCAAGAAAAAGCCAGATCTCAGACTGCCCCAAAAAAATTCCAAGTGATCCCAAACTTTTGAGCGGTAATGTACATTTTTTTAACCCAATGTGGCCCCGAAATTCTAAACAATTGCCCGCCCCTGAGGTAGAGGGTTTAAAGGCCAGCTTATGTCAACACGTTAGCCTTGTAGAATCAAGGAGAAAAGAGGTATAGCAAACAAGAATTCAAGCACTGGAAGCTTTGCAATTCATGAATATTAAACAAGGCCCTCCAAATCCAGGCTCTTTGGTGTCTGAATTCTTAACATTTGCTGTGATTTATGCACAGGTGCACCATTCTTTGATGTGTTGCACAGTGTAGAGCCTTTGCACCTGTTAAAGAGGAATGGGGGGAAAAAAAGGTGGATTTGCCAGTTGACATAACAGCAAGGAGAAAGGATGTGCTGGGGAAAATGTTCTGACACTATGAAGCTATATGCCTTGCGGACACATTTATTGCAATAGCGTTGCCATAGAGATGCTACCCGAAGATGATATATTCCCCATGGAGCGTCCTAATTTTTTTTTTTTCCACAAACTGTATTTATTTGCTTGTGAAAGTGACAATGTTGCCTGTGCTGGATTGCTGTCAATAAAGGAATACTTTAACTTTATGATGTTTAGCCAAATCTCCACCAAATTTGGTAGACATTTTTAGGGGACTGACCAGCAAGGTGGGTGTTCAATTTGACCACGATTGGATGAAAAACATAACTGCCATAACTACATTTTTTTTTTACTGAAATTCCATATTTTGGTTACTGCAATTCTACATCTTGTTACTGTATAGGTTATTGTTTTTGATGTACATATACCGTATTTTCCGGATTATAAGTCGCACTTTTTTTCATAGGTTGGCTGTTCCTGCGACTTATACTCCAGAGAACTTGCCTTCCAAGAGGACGTAATGTCTGTTTTAGTAGTTAAAAGTAGTAAAATAAATTAACCGCAAAAAATGCAACTTATACTCCAGTGCGACTTATCTGTTTTTTTCTACCTAATTATGCATTTTTGGCCTTGTGCGACTTTATAGTCCGGAGCGACTTATAGTCCAGAAAATACGATATAAGTCGCACTTTTATTTCATAGGTTGGCTGTTCCTGCTACTTATACTCCAGAGCGACTTATAAATGAAAAAAGTGTTTATGTTACATAAACACTGGACACCTTTTATGTTCATGTTTATTTTTTTGTGTAGCCGAATAAGCATTGTGTTAGCATATCTTACACCTATTCAGCCTGTTCTCTATTCTTTTATTGTTAGAACTTGCCTTCCAAGATGATGTAATGTCTGTTTTGGTCAAGTAGTTAAAATAAATTAACCGCAAAAAATGCAACTTATACTCCAGTGCGACTTATGTATGTTTTTTTTCTACCTAAGTATGTATTTTTAGCCTTGTGGCGTGACTTCTAGTCCAAAAAATACACTTATTTCGAACAGCACCTGCCACTTTTATATTTATATTGTTATTCCTTGTTTTATTTATATCCTTTTCCTTATTCTTATTTTTACTTTCTACAAAAGGAAGGATTTTATTAACAAACCTTAAGATCCGACAGTGCAAGATGTAAATTCTGGCAATTTTTTAACTGAACGCCTTTGCTGCTACAGTATGTTAGTTCAATGTGGAAAATTAAAGCAATGCAAAGCTGCATCATAAGATCATTTCCTATCAACCCGACAGGCTGCTTTGTGTTTTGCTCAAACGATGCATCATTGCAATAATGGTTGTGTTATTGTGTCCCCCATGTAAGCAAGTGGCATGCAGCATTAGCAGATATCAGCAAATGCTGAGCTGTTCTCTTCTTGTTGTGTGACTTAAAGTGCATTAAAAAAGTCTCACGGATTGAGCAGCTTGCCTCTGAAGTAGCAGAATAGCGTTGCATTTTTAAAAGGTCACAGAACCTCAGATTTACGCCAGGAGGACTTTTTGCCAGGAAAAGAAATAACTGTAGAAATGTGTCGTTGTACACCACACTAACCCTGTCAGTGTACACACCATTAGAAGCACTAATGGAACAATAGATGAAGGTGTATTACTCTAGTATCTCTTAGGGTAGTATATATTCCATAGCTGTCTATGGTATTACCTGCTTAAAGGCACTAATAGCTACTACTCATGTAATACTATTGGATAAATATTTGCATACCGCAGTGGTACAATTTGAAATATTCAAGCGATCAAAGGTGCTGTGTGTGTTTTTGGGATGAAGACTTATGAGGAAAAGTGTGATGATAACCACAGAACTGGAAATTGAATGTATTGACATATCAAGCACATTTTTAACATTTTAAAATATGTTTTTTTCCCATTATTATTAGATATTATTGTTTCTATATTGATATTTCTATTTCTTACCCCTTAATTTACATTGGTGCTAATGCAAATTAAGGATAAAAAATAGCCCCAAAAGTGGAACAATGTGCTTCTGGAAAAATATCACTCAAAAGAGGATCAACTTTGTGTGTGTTTTGCTTTTTCTTTGGATTTTTCATTTCTAAAAAAAAATAAAGGGTTACCATTTACGAAATTAATTCATTCATTTTCTACTGCTTATCCTCACAAGGGTCGTGGGGGGTGCTGGAGCCTATCCCAGCTGTCTTCCGGCGAGAGGCCTGGTACACCCTGGACTGGTGGCCAGCCAATCACAGGGCACATATAGACAAACAACCATTCACACTCACATTCATACCTATGGACAATTTGGAGTCGCCAATTAACCTAGCATGTTTTTTTGGAATGTGGGAGAGATGGCCGAGGGTGGAATTGAACTTGGGTTTCCTAGCTGTGAGGTATGCGCGCTAACCACTCGACCACCGTGCAGCCACATTTAAGAAATATGTAAGCTAAATAATCCTACCAATATATGCTAAGAGGCAAATTGGCCACATTTTTTTATTAGTTGTATATTTCATACAGAGCAGTGATTCAACCTCAAAATTAATATTTCAATTCAAATATGACAGGTGTGAGTTAAACTCCCATTTTTTGCATTGACCTGTGTGACAGTCATAATTAAGCTTTTTGAACTGTTAAAATTGGGGCAGTGAGGAATTTGACCTATGAACTCTGCCTTGCCACATTTTTTAACGTAAAGGTGCCAATGCAAATTATGATTGTCATTTTTAATGGTTTGGAAAATTACACACCTCCAGTCCCAGGGATGCAGTAGGGGACAGGAAGTAGGCGTGAAATTGCAAGAACATTCCCACTGTCCCATCTCCAAGTGCTGCAAATGTGTGTGTGTGTGTGTGTGTGTGAGAGAGAGAGAGAGAGAGAAAGAGAGAGAGAGAGAAGTGTGCAAAAAGGCTCCGCCTCATTCACAAAGCGACAGAGGAAGAAGGAGGGAGGGAAAAAAGTGATACACACCTCTCAATCCTAGAAGGAGGGAACCAAGAAGACCAGGATATTGTTTACCCGCCGTTTAAGTCAACAACAGGAGACATTCGAGGCTATACACTTCCCCTCCGTATAAAAAAAACAAACAAAAACACTCACCAGCAAAGGAGATTCAGGATTAAGTTTGTTTTTTTTTCATCCATGATCCAAATGGGAGCTAATTTGCAACGCGTGTAGCCTGCGATGCTGCTTCCGGGATCCGACGCTTCAACTGTCACTCAGCATCCAGTGGAGGTAAAACTGAACACTAATACCAAACATGCTAATAACAATATAACAATAATAATCTAATAACGCTTTAAATGACTTGACACGTGTTCCCCACGCCGCCCCAGCTACTCTTTATCGTGGACGGGACTCACTCCCGAACTAATCTCACCTAAAAGCATACGAGGAGTAAAAGTTTGGCTTTTTAAGCTAACTTCCTGCAGATGACCACTGTTAGCATGAAGCTAATCACTCAATTAGTGAGCAGTTGCGCGACTCCTTCTGTTATTATCTCTTCATGTGTTTATGTATTGTTAAATTTAGGAGGCTCCTGTTGAAGAAGTGGAGCAGGAGGAGGAGGGAGGCGCTATTGTTTGGAGTTGGGCACAAGGGGTGAGACGGTCGATCCAAAATGATACCATAGTAGTATCAGTAGCTGGTTGATACTAGCCTGATTATATTTATATTGTTCAGTTGTCATTCATTCATTCATTTTCTACCATTTACCTTCACAAGGGTCGTAGGGGTGTTGGAGCCTATCCCAGCTGTTTTCGGGCGAAAGGCGGGGTACAGCCAATCACAGGGCACATATAGACAAACAACCATTCACACTCACATTCATACCTATGGACAATTTGGAGTCGCTAATTAACCTAGCATGTTTTTGGAATGTGGGAGATAGCCGGAGTACCCGGAGAAAACATGAGAGAGAACATGCAAACTCCCGGGTCTCCTAGCTGTGAGGTCTGCGCGCTAACCACTCGACCGCCGTGCAACAAAGTCATCATGATCAATTTTTTTATTAAATTTCCAAACATACTGTTTACAAATAGATCAATAATTTATATTCCAGCTGTTTAAATGGCAAACTAGCAGCGCGACAGAGAACATGCAAACTCCACACAGAGAAACCAGAGGGTGGAATTGAACTCGGGTCTCCTAGCTGTGAGCCCAGCTATTTAACCACTCATTCAGTTCTCTTCTATGTTTATTTTCACAATGTCACAACCATTGTACGACACCTGTTTACCGATATTGATCGAGTTTGTCAATGGTAATCACCTACTATATATTTAGATTACATAAATGAGCAAAACATATACTTTACAGTCAAATTGCAGATACCGATACTGATATGATCCAATATCTCCTTTTCATGCCAATATCAGAATGAATAATTTTATTTTGTTGATGTTGTGTTTCATTTGAATTACAATAACAATCAACAAGTTCAAGACAAAAACATTAAATTTCAAGTTAAAAGTCTTTATCAACAATACTTCAATACCAAAATTTGCAGTATAGCCCAACAATGTTGTCTGGACGCTCACTTACTTACTGTATGCTTTAATGAAAAAGTAAGAACTGACAAGTAGTGGGCGATTGCTCATTGCCAATTATTATCTTATTATAATGATGCAAAATACTGCTGTTGATTCATATTAGGTTCCCTCAACCTTCTTCTTGCTTTGTAGTTGTTTTTGCCTGTGTCTGTGTACATCTTTCTCGCCACAATCGCTCCAAAAATTGTAATGCTATTTAGTGTGTAGCTTTGTTGTGACGATTCAAGGAGTGTCATCACAGCTTTGTAACCGAAACACACTTCTAATTCATTTAAAGACGTTTTCAACGCTTTAAACATTGAAAACAGGATTTCACTGTGAGCTTTGTCGTCTCAATAGCTGTACTGTTGTGACAGGCAAAACAGTTTTCCACCTCCGAGCCGCTATGTGCTATCTTAACATTTCAAAGGCTTCAAACATTTCTGTGTGTTGAATAGATTTCGCGCACTCTACAAATGTTCAGCGCCTGTTTCTCTTGTTGGTGGTGGCTGTGAAGTTCGGTAAGGCCGGCAGCAGCAGGCAGCAGCAGGTGTTTGATTCTCCTCAGTGATGAAAGACATCAAATGCTCTGATCTTCTGTCTGTGTGGGCGCCGGCAGTCCCTGTCTGTGGATATGATCCAAAATGTGCAGGGAAAAATATTCACCCTCGCCAAGCAAAGTCGGTTCAACAGCTGTAGCTCGCTCAACAAATCCAGCGCATAGTGAAAATGGATTGTAGGATTTTACATGATAGATACTTTATTAATCTCCAAGAGAAATTCACGGCGGGTATTGCACTGTATTTATTAGAAAACAGACTATTGTTTGTAGTTTCCTCTATGAAATGGAATGCACAAAAACATTAATTCATTCATTCGTTTTCTACCGCTAATCCTCACGAGGGTTGCCTATCCCAGCTGTCTTCGGACGAGAGGCGGGGTACACTCTAAACTGGTCGGCATCCAATCACAGGGCACATAAAGACAAACAACCATTCACACTCACATTCACACCTATGGACAATTTGGAGTCGCCAATTAACCTAGCATGTTTTTGGAATGTGGGAGGAAAACCGGAGTACCCGGATAAAACCCACGCATGCACGGGGAGAACATGCAAACTCCACACAGAGATGGCCGAGGGTGGGCTAGAACTCAGGTCTTCTAGCTGTGAGGTCTGCACGCTAACCACTCAACCGCCGTACAGCCCTGCACAAAAACATTTGAGCTTAATTCATGGACAGGATGTACACTTTGTTGGAGAAGTATTGTACTCGTAAATGCAACAACAGCCGCGAGGTCGAGTTTTGGCATTCCCACATTCGGGATTAATGTTAAAATTCCAGGCGTAGGAAATGGGAAAAATCCTATATAAACAAAAAACATGGATGACAACCTCGATAAGAGTGTCATTTAGCATTAGTAGTATTGTCCGTCCATCCATTCATGTTCTATGCCACTTATCGTCATTAGGGTTGTGGTGGTATGCTGGAGCCTATCCCAGCTGATTTCAGGGTACACCCTGCACTGGTCGCCAGCCAATCGCAGTGCACTGGAAAGATGAGAGTCTAATATGTCCTTTGGTAGGCGCCAGGTTTATATATAAAAATCAGTCAGTATGGTCAGAAATAGCCGGTACTGAAAAAAGGCTGGGATTGAACGAGTTAAACAGCAAAAAAAAAAAAAAAAAGAGGGCGGGCACACTACTCTGCATTATTAACTCACTCAGACTTTATAAAGCAGGGATGGGGTAGGATATTCACTCTTCCTGGTTCTTCTGACAGTTGAAGTTTTGCTCAAAGCAGTTAATAACCTCCCTACTGCTCCTCCTTAATGATGAGCCATTTCCTCGCCAAAGTGCTCCTAATGGCCTAACATTAGCATTAGCAGCCATGGAACTTGGAAAGGATGCTCCACCTGCAAGCAGCTCGGACATTTGCTGGAGGGAATGCAAGAGGCTTCCTGTGAGCGACGTTATGAAATTGTTATTGCTGTCGGCTAATAATAATGTCAACGTGCATGAGTGTGTCCTGCTGCAAGAGACTCAGGAGTGGAATATTTCTGAATGATCTTTTTTAGAAACATCTGTGCTATAAGATTTTTGGTGTTTTCAAAGACAATGATGATCAGTTAGGTAGGGTTTGGTTTAGGGTTAGGGTTAGGGCATCAATTTTTGACAAAAAAACGTAAGGGGTTAGTAAGTCGTTTTTTTCAGTTTTTCAGTTTTTTTCAGTTTTTTTCAACTTGCTTCAAATGCACTTTTCGGGTAAAAAAAAAAAAACAGGGGAAACCTCACACGCACTCAACAGGAGCCCCAGGAGCACCCAAAAATGGCATAAAATGCCAAAATTTTAGGGCGTCAATTTTTGACAAAAAACGTAAGGGGTTAGTATGTTGTTTTTTTCAGTTTTTTTCAACTTGCTTCAAATGCACTTTTCGGGTAAAAAAAAAAAAACAGGGGAAACCTCACACACACTCTCAACAGCGGCCCCAGGAGCACCCAAAAATGGTATAAAATGCCAACATTTTAGGGCGTGAATTTTTGACAAAAAACGTAAGGGGTTAGTATGTCGTTTTTTTTAAGTTTTTTTCAACTTGCTTCCAATGCACCTTTGCTCAAAAAAACAGGGGAAACCTCACACACACTCAACAGGGGCTCCAGGAGCACCCAAAAATGGCATAAAATGCCAAAATTTTAGGGCGTCAATTTTTGACAAAAAACATAAGGGGTTAGTATGTCGTTTTTTTCCGTTTTTTTCAACTTGCTTCAATTGCACTTTTCGGGTAAAAAAAAACAGGGGAAACCTCACACACACTCAACAGGGGCTCCAGTCGCACCCAAAAATGG
This sequence comes from Doryrhamphus excisus, assembly GCF_037039965.1. Lineage (NCBI taxonomy): Eukaryota > Metazoa > Chordata > Actinopteri > Syngnathiformes > Syngnathidae > Doryrhamphus > Doryrhamphus excisus. The sequence goes on from NC_136376.1 coordinate 2,307,314, forward strand.
CAAAATTTTAGGCCGTCAATTTTTGACAAAAACTTAAGGGTTAGGGTTAAACAACATTAAATAACATTAAACAACATTTAATTGAACAATTTGCACTACACCATACTGATATGTTTATCATATTTTGCCCCTGTCGTTTAGCTGACATGTACCTATGTTTGCATTGACCTGAACTCTGCCTGGCAACAATCTTTTTTGTTTTATTTATTTTGTATTTAATGCAGAGCAGTGATGTAAATGCAAAATGAATGTTCCTTTTTTCTGTCATCAGTGTTTGCATTGACTAATGAGGCAGTCATTATGGAACCCATTTTTTGTTTTTCTTTTGCTGTTCTTTGAAGAAAAAATCTATTTGCCCACCATCTTTAATCTTTCATGTCAAGGCGATTAAAGAAACAGTGCCAATCAAAACTGGCCATCCGTAAAGGCGGAATTTTTTATCATGCAGGTGTACCTAATGTTGTGACAAGTGCATATTGTGTCCAATCCCCCCCGCCTTGTTATGTGTTTTGTTCCTTTTCCTTCCTGCCCACTCTCTCCTGTCTGAGCCTCTTGAGAGAGAAGTGGCATGTGGAGGAGGAGAAAGGCTTGCATTGTGTCTGTTGCTGAGTCTCTATTTCGGTGCGGCTGACATGTACTTGTGTCAGGAGGATGCATCCTGCTGATGCTGGGGAAGCTGTAAACTGAAAGAGATGAAGCGAGGATGAATGACTCTGTTAGCCATTCTGCTGCATGAGCATCACTTCGTCCATGCTGACGGGGATAGAGTGTTTTTTGGCCACTTTAGAGTGGATGATACTCACATTTGGACACAATGAAGGAGATTTTAGTTCTCTTAGCAATCAAACTATTTCACTACATCTACTAATTCTTCAGAAAAAAGCTGCTTAGCCTTTTCGACCACTTAAGACTGATATTCTTTTCTTGATTGGCCCTCATGTTTGAGTAGGTTCTTGTAATACATATTAAATACATTCATTAATTCATTTTCTACTTCTACCGCTTATCCTCACGAGGGTCACGGGGGTGCTGGAGCCTATCCCAGCTGTCTTTGGACGAGAGGCGGGGTACATCCTGGACTGGTCGCCAGCCAATCACAGGGCACATATAGACAAACAACCATTCACACTCACATTCATACCTATGGACAATTTGGAGTCGCCAATTAACCTAGCATGTTTTTGTAATGTGTGAGGTACCCGGAGAAAACCCACGAATGCACAGGGAGAACATGCAAACTCCACACAGAGATGGCCGAGGTTGGGATTGACTACACACTCTCAGATATTTGTCTTCTTGCACAGTTGTGCAGCGTTTTTGTGTCCTTGTTAGACCCAGTTTGTGCTGCTCTCTGAAGCGAGTAGTTAACTGCATGGTAAGAGATTTTAGTTTTAGTTTTCAGATTTTTAGATGGGTTTTCTAATAATCTATTAGCCTTATAAAATGATGAGTTTGGATTAGTAACCATACCAGGAGATTGATGCAGATTGTTGATAGTAGGCCTCTATGCAAAAATGTACATCCTTTTTTGAAAATCATCTGATTCATTTTAATTGTTTGGGAAATGGATAAAAATGTTTGTGAAATGGAAAAAATTGTTTGTGAAATGCATGAAAATGTGTTTTTCTTTGATAAACAAAGACATTTGCAAGTGATCCCAAATTTTTGAGCGGTAGTGTACGTGAAGAACATAGCTGTACTCACATCTTGTATTAATAACATGAATATAGTGCACATTTTAGTACACTGACACAGAAAATGTACACGAGGCGAGGCAAAATTTTGGTGTACATTTTTGACATAAACTGAAAACACACTAACTGAAGTGTAAGTCTCAAGACCCCAAATATAAGACGACTCATATTTTTGTCGACTTATATTGGAGTGGGGAAGGTAGACAGACTGACAGGCGCTTCCATTTTTTATTCAAGGCGGAAATAAAATGTCCTCAGTATTCAGCTGTCATCAAAGCGTCTTTGCTTTTTAAATGCCAGGAGTTCATCCTTGCAGTCAACTACCTCCGCCGCTGTCTCTCTCTCTTTTTTTTTTTTTTTTCCATAGATCTAATACTGGCCTCTTTGCTCGGCATAAACACTGGCACACGGCCAAACAAGAAAAGCTGGCAGACGTCCATGCAAGTGTTTGACTCCTAAACTGCACTGTTACGACCGCTGTTGATTTAAATGATGTCGGGGAGTCAACATGCTACATGCTTCTCATCACTCATCATATCCAGAATGGAAAATAAAATAGTCAATTATCTCCTCATTGTTGACACAGATGATGTTATTCCATGATGTTTTATCGCCTCAGCTATCTGCGTTTATGAATATGGATATTAGCAAGGCGTCAGTCTTTTCATCCTCATTACCATCTCTCTGTATGCTTTTGGGCTCATCAGCGTGTTTACACAAAGACTTGTTTGATTTTAAGCTGTATGAAGATCTTTGATCCCTGATCCTGAACAAAAAGGATTTGTTGTGAGTTAATGTTCCGCCGATCCCGGGAGTCTGAGCCCTCCACACTCAGTCGGTCGTCTGAATGCTCGTCTGGGGAGTCCTTGAGGTTTAATAGAATGTACTTTAAAGGAATTATATTGTGCATACAAGCGCAGTCAGGGGTGGGATAACATGGCGGGCTCTTGTTAGAACACCACCGGTCTAAAATAAAGTGCGTTTGCTTTCCTGTGCACTGCAAGGTCCAAGTGATGATAAACATGAACTTGTGTTTTCTGCCCAAGGCGAACTATGTGAACTACTGAAACATTTCTAATAACTCCCAGAACACATTTATTTTCCTCCCTTGCTTACATTTCAACCCTGACCTTTCTTGTCCCCTTTCCACTGCAAAGACCTCCCACCTGCTTTTTCCTCTAAATTGCATTCAAGCCATCTCTGCCCTTCAATCTTTTTTTGGATATAGTTTCTGTATTCTTGCAGGGAGGTGGTTGAAAGGTGGCTGGCTGCATGTCTACGTATTTTTTCTTTGGTCTACTTTATTCAATCCAAACCATTCGATAGTTAAGATTGCCTAATAGATACACACAATGCGTGTTTAGGTATTAACCTTGTACCACACTGTGTCATTATTTACGTTAAGGACACTGCACTCCACAGTTCAGGCTTGGTAGAGGTTTGCACTTTTGCTTGGTAACATGATAGTTTTGTCAGAAATAATTCTTAAATACATCCTGTAGTATTGCATAGTACAATACGTCACAAAATCAGTCGCAGTATATCTTCTCAAGCAGCAAGGAATTTATGATTGTGATAATATCTTGATACGCCGATACTGTAATTGTCGATATATTCTTAATAATCGGTGATATAACCGTGTGTTTATAGGGGTGAAGCAACAACAAAAATAAATGTCAGAGTTTATATTTTTCACAGTACAAACGGCAATAGTACAAAAACAATTACACTGTTTCAGTGAAAAACATAACTGTACAATGCAACAGTTTGTTACCCACAATATTGTTATGATATTATAACAATATTATGATATTCAAGGCAGTGTACAAAGAACCCATACAAAATCTCAGCAAATATTTTTGCTGAAAACCGAATCATACACAAGCAAGGGCGTTCCAAAACCGAGGTTGAATTATAGATCAAATCTAAAACGTTGGTAGCCTGCGGGCTCCACCATTACGCTCATGTCTGCAGTATTATGGGTAATAACCACTGGCTCCTGATCATTTCTTGTGAATTGTCAAATTCATACGTCACAAGTAAGCCTCAAGTAAGAGGAAACATGAATTCCAACGTGTACTGTAATATGTAATATTCTGAAGCAAATAAGATGTTATTTAGGCACTTAAATTAAATGTTTCATATTTGTAGTCTCACCCGCTGTCCTGCAGAGTGGCTAGTGGTTAGCATGTTGACCTCACAATAAGGAGATTTGTTTTGTTTGTGGTTTGTGCATCTCTCTTCTTGGATTTTGAATGTTCTCTTCCCTTTTTGCTCTCTGGTTTCCGAGAAAATAGATGGAACTAGAAAATAGATGGCGAAATTAGCACAGCACATTTAAATTGTGCTGCTATGCTGCGATAGTGAAACTAAAACAGACTTACAAATTAATGTATGAGTGTTAATTAAAGTTTCCCTATTATGTTTTACCCACCACTAGTGAACCTATACTCATTCAACACCATTCCCCTACGCTTTAATCGTGATCTCACGTCGGGGCTTCTAAGTGCTTTTATAATTGTTGCATATGCATCAGGTGCTCGGTTGCTAATTAGGTAAGGACAGATCATTCATTTGAACAATTTAAACTGCCACTTGTGACCTCCTGACACTCGAAAAATGAGGCAGAGTAATCAGCCCGGAGTTGTGCAGAGGGTATTCCTGGAAAATGCCTGATTAATATGCATCATTTGGAGATTGCGATTCCTTCATTCACGTAAATGTGACTTTATTCAAATATACGTTGCAGCAGAAGCCAATTGTTGTGATATGGGTTTTCATGTTTTGTGTAGTTGCATGAAGCTTCCCATTAGTCATGCTCAGTGCTCCTTAGTGTGTTGTACTCTTTAGCTTAATCAGCTTGCTCTCAGTTGAAGGACTTGGCCCAGCTGTTCCATTTTCAAGTGTTTTTTTTTTTTGTATTGCTATGTTGGAATCAGAGGATTTAGAATTGGAGCAAGTGTGGTAACATTTGACTGTTCCTTCCACCTTTCCCAGTTTTTTTTTGTTAGTGTGTGTCGAATTCACCTTTTGCTTGATTTAAACGGCATGTTCCATTTGGCGATGGGTCATTGCAACCTACGAATCACATTGGAATCTTATCAACCAATTGGAAGTTGCAGGAGGTCAACTCCACTAAACGCTAAACTCATCACACAGCGGCTTAACATCGAAAAGGTATAAACATGTACCGATAGGAGTTCAAAAATGAAAGCAAAAACATTTTAGTTTTTTTTTGTTTGTAGCCTTAACATATGTATTCATTAAATTTTGTATATTATTATTTGTGTTTATTACAAGTAACATTGATTTTTATTGTTTTTTTATTTTGTTTCCATTTCATATTTTGATATAAAATACTGCATTGTAGTATTAAGAATGTATTATCAAACATTTTATTATCTTTCTACGATGCAGTAAGTAATTGTATTTTTGGTGAAACGTCCTTACATTGAAATTGACAGAGACTGGTATGAAATAACCCCCCACTGTCGCTAAAGGACGACAGGAATAATGCTGGGAAAAACTGGGTTGCCTTGGCATAGAACTTCATATGCATTCCATATGTTTACTGGGTCATCAAGTATTGCCAAATCACGCAAATGCACCAGTTTGTCGAAGCCGAACGGCACTCAGAAAGCATAAACATCACTGCAGCGACAAGGTTAAATATTTCAGCAAAATATCGAGACATGTTTACGGTGCTTTTTATTTCATCAAATAAATACTGTTGTGTTTGCAAGGCTTTGTTATTAAATGGCGCTGGGCAGAAAACAAATTGCCAATTTACTCCAGTTGAGATTTTATAGCTGGACATTGTTTCCGAGTTCATTATGAGAAAGGAGCTGCAGAGAGAAGGAGGCCTCAATAAGCCTCAGTGAGTTTGGCTGCTGTGTGCAATAATGTCACCATTATGTATTGTGTCTGTGTTTTGTTATTTGTCCAAAATGTGCATTAGCACAAGTTAGCTGTGTGTTCAGTTAAGAGGCGAGGATTAGGTTTGAGATGAAGGGAAGTTTGTTGAAAATGTCATCAGTCTTACATAAAGTGAAGTTGTATTCTCAGCAATGCAAGTATATATTGATTTCGCTACTTGGCAGCAACCAACAGAAGGCGCACTTAACTCAAGCCCGACTAATATACTTCCTAAAGAAATAGTTTGTTGTGAGACTAAGAAAGATGGCGACGATTGCACAGATGTCACCAGGATGAAGCTCTTGAAAAAGCAAAGCTGGGACTAAAGGGGGAGGAAAGTATAAATGAGCAGTTTGAGTGACGGCTTTACGGGCCCCTCGGAGCCCCACGGCGCTTTGGTTTAATGAAGGGAGAGAAAACTAAAAGCAGCCTCGCCTCACTGCCTCCCCTTTTTTCTGCTACATTGCACTTTTTGGAACATAAATCATCACCTCGTAAGACGTCGCTTTGTGATGCTGCTGCACAGTTCCTTGCTTTGCAACGGGGTGACGACGTGGACATTTTCTCATGTTTTTAAACCTGATTTAACAGTAGAACATGAAGTTGTTGACTTACTTGTTGCCTGGGCTCTATGTAATTGTGGGCTGATTTTAACAGATTGTGCCAAATCTAAAAAAAAAAATGTATTTGTGGCGGTAGCATTCATGGCAGACCGCCACCAATAAATTAATGTCTGGGAAATACTTGACTCATGGGCGAAACAGTGCCCCATCATCACCCTACCTTGTTGCTTCAACGCTAAACAACGCTAATGTCCAATTGCGGTCAAAGATGTCATTATAGCATCACCGAGAACCACAGCGCAATCTTCAGGAAATGAGTCGTGGAGGAAAATGAACGACACGCTAACTCATCATACACCCTTTTTTTTTTAATGTCTTTAGTCTGCTGATGCAACCACTTCCTATCTGCTGACTAACTGACCCACATTATCCCTTTGTGTGTGTGCATTCATGTGCCTTACTCTCCATCGCTATTTGCCTCTCCCTAAAAACATGGCCGCCCTCCATCACCATCCCAGGCTTCAGCGGGAACCAATTAGAAGATTGCTCTTCACAGGAGCATCACTCATCGAACGTAAATGCCTTTGTTTACTCACTTGCATAGACACACTATTTAACACAGGAACATCTTCATTTAGCAGTGCGGAATACATATTAATGTTAATTTTGGTATGTTTTAATGTGATTTGGTAGTAAAAGCAATGTTTTATTGCCTCTGTTGGTTGCTTGGATTGAATCTAGTTTGTTGTTTACACATTCCAGGCACACTGAGGCTTGGACAGCTTTGGACGTGAAGGTGGAGAAGTGCGGGAAGCCTTGAAAGCATGGCGCTGACGGACAAACACAAAGTAAAACGCCAGCGATTGGACAGAATCTGTGAGGGTGAGACAGGTTTTATGTAATTTTTGGTTCTGGCTTTTGCAAACGGAAGCAACTGAAGAAAGTTAATTTGTATTTCTAAATTATTCACTTTGCGATGTACAATGACCATGCGACATGGTCAGTTTCAATTATTCAATCATGATTCAATCATTATGTCAGCCTCCCAACCCCCACCTGCAACTCACAGCCACCACAGATAGATTGCAGGCCTGTGTGAACACTGTCTACATTTAATACAGTGCTTATTACAGCTATATTCCAAAATTCATTCATTCATTTTCTACCGCTTTTCCTCACGAGGGTCGCGGGAGTTGCTGGAGCCTATCCCAGCTGTCTTCGGGCTGACTGGTCGCCAGCCAATCACAGGGCACATATAGACAAACAACCATTCACACTCGCATTCATACCTATGGACAATTTGGAGTCGCCGATTAACCTAGCATGTTTTTGGAATGTGGGAGGAAACCGGAGTAAACCCGGAAAAAAACCCACGCATTCACGGGGAGAACATGCAAACTCCACACAGAGATGGCCGAGGGTGGAATCGAACCGTGGTCTTCCCGCTGTGAGGCCATTATTCCAAAATTGATTACATAATTTTTTAATTCTCAAAATTATTTGCAAAATACGCCATAATGAGTGACATTATTTTCGAATGTGTTTATTAAAAATAAGAAATTCTCTAATCAATTATTTGTTTTCAAACTAACACCTTTATGCCAATGTCAATCACACCTTTGCATTAGATATTTTTGCCCGTATTTTTAAAGCATCTCTTCAGGGAAAGGAAGCACAAGCTGCAACATTCCTCCTTGAATGCAGACTGCCATAGTTTAGTGTGGATTTCAGCTTCCAGTGAGTCATACAAGTGTTCCGTCTGCTGTCCCTTTGAGAACATGCCAGAAGGACTAGGACAGCAATAAGAGAAATATGGCAAACACCTGTCACTTCTTCTTCCTTCCCCCTGGTTCCTCCACCCTCCTTATGTCCGCTCCATATGCGTTCCCAGTATGCATTGGCAAAGGTGGCAGCAGCGCCAGTGCCCCGCCATTGTCGTTTATCCAGAGCTAAGATGTGTGCAGGGGGCGGGAGGGGGGACCGTGATGTGAACTTGTTCGACGGGGCGTGTTGATATTTACAAAACTGTGCTTGGTCACATGTGCCACAAGGGGGCATCTGGGTATTTGTCATGGTGGCGCGCAGTGACAGTCGGGCCTCTTAATGCATTGTAATCCATCATGTGGCATAAGGTTCATCACGATGATGTAGCAATGTATTGTAAAAATCATATAAGTATTATTTTTTTAAAAATTGTGTATGATTATCATGACCCGTTTTTATAGCTCTTTCAGTCCCCTAAGAGATGCTTTTAAAGATCAGTAGACTTGCATACAAGGCACCCGTGCACCTAATGTGTGTTAAGTGTGCATTACAATCCAAACTGACAGCATTATTCTCTGTAATCCCATTTCCATTTGGTGCCTCCTGCCCCTCGCCGCCGCAATAAGTCAAATGTAGTGTTTAACATTCGGATCATGTATTTGTTTCGTGACAGCATAGGAGACACTTGTATTTATTTCTCCTGCAGCGCTGTATTTTCACTTTGAGTCATTGTTTATTCATATATGCATGGCAGACCAAGGCCGAGGCTTTAGTTGCATGAACAAAAAGGAGATATTAACTAAGGGAGCTTCTGCAGCCCGGGCGGGGAAAGAAATGCGATATGCTTAAACTGTATGTGTGTGCTCCAAATATGACTGTCTTTTTTTGTACATCTAAGCATGAATACATTTTGCACAATTAAAGTTAGAAACGCGGTGGTGCACATAGTTATGTACCTCTGGCATCCAGCTTTGTTCACAAACTATTCACAAATGAAACAGAACGGGACATAAACCTCATGCTGTGATTAAATTGGCATGTTTAAAATCTAGCATGCCTTTATTGTGTTGCATATTTTTGCATTCAAGCCAAAGGTTAGAAGTGCTTTGGATTAACAGCCATCACACAGAGAAGCACCCTGCCCCCAACACTCCTCCTGGTATTTTATTTTGTTCTGCAGATTACAGATCTACTCTAGGTGAACATGATCAGATGTCCACAACATAGAATATACAGCATAAACATATAAATACAACTTAAAGTTCAACAATAGAAAATAATTTATGATGATGGTTCAAGAAGCCGTCTTGTCAGTTAAAGCGCTGAACTTGTTTTTTATGCAACGGGCGCCTTAAATGAGTCATAGCGGGGCAGTGCAAAGTGCTACACAGCCATTGGGGATGTTTCAGGACCAGTAGGGCAGCAGTTGCGTGGAGGCTCTGCAACTAGCATGAGGCCCGGAGGATTAGTACCCAATCAGAGTGGATTTGACATTTACTGACAGCACATGGGACTTAGCAGAGAGAAGCGTATTTCACTCCATAACGCCGCAAGCGCCCTCCCTCCATCCATCCCTCCATCCCTCCCTCCCTCCGGGGGGAATCAGGCAAACTGAAGGCGGAAACCTGTTTGGCGACACATCATCAGCTTCTGGTAGGTGACACTTCAGGCGTGGATGCGGACTGTCGATGATTGGCTCCATCAGTTGCCACTGCCGTCGCCGCGTATGCTCATATCTGGTTCACGTGACGTCACAAGTGGAATTAAACAGGCTTTATTTGGTTGTAATCCCTCGTAGCAATCGGCAGAGCGAGTAAAATGTACCAAAGAAGGGAGAGCTAAATCCTATTGGATTAGTACAAGCCCATCCCTACATCTAACCCAACTGTGCCCCTCCTTTCTTCTTTTTTTTTTTTATTATAATCGACATTTGGTGGCTCAATCATGCACCCTGTCACAGTGTAAACTTGCGTAGGTTGTGTACCTTGTTTATGTGGCTGGTTTCTGTGTTTATGTGCGGTGTTCTCTTTCTGAGCCAGCAAAACCGGAGATTAATTATTCAAGGACATATCAGCTGGAGGGGGAGCCACCTGATAGCACGGACATACAATATTACAACCAGATATCAGGTGAAACAGTCGACCCCTGCTTTGTCTTCTTTTCTGCTTGTTCCTTAACTACCTCTCTCTGTTGCATTTTTGGGGCTATTGAACACAAAGGACTTGAACAAGAAGTGGAATAATTTGCTCATTTTGTGTGGTATTTCCTCGTTTTTCTCTGCTTTTTTTTTCTCCAATGCTTGTCACCAACAAACAGTTAAATCTCGGTCGCTCCCACAGTTGGGACACTTTAGGTGGGAATGAGGGTCAGTGGGACAGGACTGAGAGTGTCTACGAGCAGCAGGCAAGAGTAGCCGGACGGAGGAGCTCTCTGTCATACGGAGAGGGGGGAGGGGGGTGGTACGAGCCTCCAGCAGGGGTGCGTCCTCCTGACCTGAATTTGAAACGGGACCCATATTCCTACCAAGACTACGGACAAGTTTACGCAGGGGGTCCGAGGAAGGGTTCCGTGCCAGATCTGAACCACTACGAACGAGCGGCCATGACTCACAGAGGATCCATTCCACATCAGGATTACTACCCCCATGATCCGGCCATGACTCCTCGAGGACCCGAGGGCTTTTACCGTCCAGAGCACCAGGCTCTACCGCCTCACCCTCATCCCCTCAGTCGGTCAGGCTCTCATTTTGGGCTAACTCCTGGGGCTCGTCCTGCTTGGGATCAAGCTCAGGGCGGTAGAGGACCTCAAGTCCCCCAGTCGCCTTTACCTCCTCCTCCGTCTACTCCGACTGCTCACGAGCTGAATCGGGCCTACAGAGAATCCGGTGCTTCCAAAATGATGCCCGACAGTCAACAGTGCATACCTTCTCGGGACCCAACTCCCGCCCACTATAGCATGGAGCACGCATCTCCCCGATATGCAAGCGAGCCCCCGCCCTTGACTGGTCAGTCGGTCTATACAGATGTCAACGGACGACCACTGGATCAGCAGCAGCAGGCTGCTACCTGCCTAGTGGTGGATCCCTCCAGTCAAGGTATGTTAATGAGGCAGGAGATGGCCTCCCCTTTTACTGTTCAGCAACAGCAGCAACTCCAGCAGCAGCAGCTGCAACAGCAACAACTGCAGCAGCAGCAACAAATGCAACAACAGCAACAGCAGCAACAAATACAGCAGCAGCAATTTCAGCAACAGCAACTTCAGCAGCAACAAATGCAACAGCAGCAGCTTCAGCAGGAGCAGCTTCAGCAGCAACACCTGCAGCAGCAGTGCTTGCCTCCTCCGAACGCCATCCCGGTCTCCGATCCTAAACTTCCTGTGCCCTCTCCTCTTCCTCCATCACCTGCCCCAGTGCAGACCGCTGCCATTGCGCCGATCGCACCAGCTCCCGTGCAAGCAACACCAACTCCGGTCCCTCCAGTCGCTCAACCACCTGCTCCCCTTCCTGCTCCTCCAGCGACCGCCCCACAAACACCCTTGCCCGTGGATCCTAAGAAGACAGTGGACCCCGAGTTCCTTGCTCTGCTGCGAAATGAAGGCATCTCTGAGAGCACTATCTCCTCGCTCATCCAGCAAGGATTTGACTCCACTAGCATGTTAGCTGTCATGGAGGAGAATGACATCCGTACAGTGGCGGCCAACCTTGGGCAGGCGCGTGTGCTGTCTCGCCTCGTCCACAACTGTAAGCGGCCGGCTGAAGCTCCCTCAGTGCTCTCTCAGCCTCAGACCCCCGTGCGAGGGCGTTCTAATAGTTTCAGCCATCGCTCAGACGTCTATCAGCACCACCACCCACAACATCCTTCACAGACTTTGAATGTTGACCCTCAACTGATGCCACCACAGACGCCGGGCGCCATGCACACCATCTCACCAAGGATGGGGGAGGTCATAGGCAGGAGGCCAAGCAGCGCACCCTCTCAGCAACTCATGGAAGCCTCTGGAGCTTTCCCGGGCCAACCACCTCGCTCCCCGGGCCCGTATGTGGGAGCCATGATGCCCGTTCAATCAAGACCAATGTCCGCATATTCCTCTGGGGTGACCATGCCAGGGTTGCCTATGCATGGTATGCAGATCCTGCCGCAGCAGATGACTGGATCCATGCCTGCAATACCAGGTTCCATACACTCCATGCCGGGGATGCCGCAGCAGATGCCCGTCTCCATGCCAGCGTTACCTCAACCTCCACAGCAGGTACCCAAAGCGTACTCTACCAATTACACAGTACCCATGGAGCTGATGAAGAGGGACCGGAGCATGCTGCCATTGTCACCCATGCACAGCCCTCACCCAAGTCCACAAATGAGCCGAAAGATTGGTGGGTCTGCGCCAGACAATGCTCTTGTCCCCGTGGGAGGCACCGCTCAAGGGAAAGGTGCTCTGGTTGCTAATCAGAAGCTCAGTCGCCGCACCGGTCCACCAGTCATCGTGTCCACTATGGCATCTCCTGACACAAGTAAATCTTGCTTCCGTTTTACTCTTTTACAACTTGACCATGAGCTATGCATCTTAATGCAGTTCTTAGTTGGTTTATCCTTTTTACCCTTTTTTGCTTTAACCTCTCCTGATTTGTGCCCATTTGCATCTGTTGTCGTCTGCAAGTTACAGTTTTCTTCCAGAGATGTACTTCTCAATTTGCTCTAACTCAGTGCTTCCCAAATAGTAGCCGAGTAACCCTGGGGGGTGCGACGGACTATGAGGGGGGGGCCGAGTCAGGGAGTACCTTGAATGTTACTGAAGACCTGCCAACATGTACTAATTTATTGTAGTCGTAATGCAATTTGACTCTTGAATACGCTTGCATGCTTCACAGCTCTCCATTTTGTTGTTGTTGTTTCAGTTTCAAGTTAAGTCTGTACAGTACAGATAAATAAATAGATATCGGTTTCTCAATAGTATTTCAAATTGGGGGTGTGTGAAAACATGTCTCTACCCCGGGGCAGCATGACAGAAAATAATTGAGAACCACTTCTCTAACCAAACCAAATAGAGCAAGACTGGACGTTTTTTTTTTTTTTATAACCGCATACTATACAATCTGCTTTAGCTTTGCAGCTGATGTAGTATTGCTGTTAAATGCAGCTCTCTCTTTCCCCTCAAGCTAATGTTGTTGTAAACATGCATGTCTTATTTCATTATGGTAATGAGGGTGCAGCAGAGTAGCCTGGAAAAGCCACTAGGGCTGCACAATCTACGTAGAGTTGCCTGACAAGGTACATGCCGCTTGTACTTGGCGGATCTCACCTAACACCACAAGCTAGTGAGTCCTACTCGTTTAGTTCCTGCAGAGATAGCAATTTTTTCTGTATTTGGATGGCAATATCAAGAAATTCACTGAATCGATTAAATGAAATTGCAGCGTTGATGGCTGATGTGTGAGTATGTTATTCTCTCTGCACATAGTGACAAGACAGAAGGCAGGTTTAATCCCTTAGATCCTCCATATCCAGTGTCGCACTAATCCACAAATACTCTCATTCTGTACTCTTATGTGTGAGACTATGAACATAGACCGTGTCAAGTTGACATTGAATCAGACTGCACTGCAACAAATTTCCAAGTTAATCTTTTTTTTTCTTTGTAATATTAACAAACCGTTATGTCGTAATAAAAGGCTGGTGTGTTTTTAGCAAATGCATACATTCCAATCAGTAAAGGAAAGTGTAGAAGACATGGCGGCCACATTGTAAATAATGGAAAATCCAAGTGTACACATGCAATTCAAGTGTATACAAGTGTAAAAAGAAGCTAACCAATGGTAAAAACTGTAAAAGCTGTGTGGCTTTGCATCCTGTTTTATCTATTCTTTATTGTATACACAAGTATAAAAATAAGTCAATTTGTTTTATGCTCGGCTGCACGGCAGTCAAGTGGTTAGCGCGCATACCTCACAGCTCGGAGAGTTCAATCCCACCCTCGGCCATCTCTGTGTGGAGTTTGCATGTTCTCCCCCGTGCATGCGTGGGTTTTCTCCGGGTATTCCTCCCACATTCCAAAAACATGCTAGGTTCATACCATAGTTATGAATGTGAGTGTGAATGGTTGTTTGTCTATATGTGCCCTGTGATTGGCTGGCGACCAGTCCAGGGTGTACCCCGCCTCTCGCCCGAAGACAGCTGGGATAGGCTCCAGCACCCCTTGCAACCCTCGTGAGGATAAGCGGTAGAAAATGAAGAAATTAATTAATGTTTTATGCTCATAGAAACAGAACACCATTAAGAGTTATTAGAGAATGACTCAATAGATACAGTAGGCCGTGTTCACGCCCACCTCAGTATAAGACCGCGCCTCCATATGACTAATGCTCACTCACATCCCATCCCCCACGGGCATTGGTTGCCATATATGGCACAGTGGGATTTCCGCTACATTACTTTCATTCCACCGAGGTGTGCCGGGTCCAGTTAAGAGTGAGGCTCAGCAGTACGATGTCCACACAGGTCAGTCATGCTCTGCGTGACACACTAGCCGCGTTTTTCTCCAGCGGGATGATGATGATGGGGGGGGGTCCTGGCATATTACTCCTGGAGATGGCAGATTATGTATTAACGGGGGAGGAGGGCAAAGCTGCGGGCAGTTGTTGAGGGATTAGGGGAAAAAAAGGTAGGGATGGGAGGGGGTTGTGGGGGCGGAGATAGATATCGTTCTGCTACTGACGAATGATTGACGTTTGCAGGGCTGGGGTGGGGGAGCGGTGGACTGAAGCGTTGTGACAGCTGTCAGTCAACCTTGGACTCGCTGAAGAGAGAGATTTAGTGGACTTTGTGCAAACCTTGTCCTCAATCTGCAGTTTCCATTTTTATTGTGTTTGTGCAGCGTCTGTTGGTCACATACGTACGGGGATAAATATTTACTTCCGTTTGACCTGAGAGGATGCGCTTCATGGGATTACATTTGCATGTTTTCTGATGGCAGAGGGACAACAATGGTTTAGAGCAGGGGTCTCAAACACGCGGCCCGCGGGCCAAATGTGGCCCGCAGGACACTAGTTTGAGGCCCCCGCCTTCATATGAAAGTTTAATGTTAGTGCGGGCCGCGCAATTTTGTTATGGATGCTGTATGGTATCATGTACCCAGAAAAAATGATTACGTTTGATTAATGTTCATGTTAAAGGTTAAATAACTGTTAGTAGTTATCCTCCCTATCCGTGTGGAAGTGGTAAGTTTTTGGCTGTTTAAGTTTAAAGGAAATAACTTGAAGGCTACCGTTGAGGTCGCTAGCTCTCTAGTTTGCGAGTTAGCATGTGTCTCAAGACCCTGCAGTTGCGCCATATGTTCCACATGTCCAAAAGGAGTAGGAAGAAGCAAAGCTTATTAAATCCTACCCCTCCTTCTGGTACTTTTACAATCAGTAACTGTTACATTTGTTCACTTCCTGCTTTCCATAATACAGCTTAAGATTTTTTTTAGTTTTGTTTTGTTTAGTTTTTTTTAATAATGATAGTGATATAACCATACAATGACATAATGGGTACCATAGTAAGTGTCAATATAGTGATATATATAGCACATCATGACTGGTTCAAGACTCTTCATTTTTGTATTTAGCAAACATCAACTGCTTGTATTGTTTCTTGAATTGGCTCATCGTTGTGCATTGTTTGAGTTCCTTACTCAATCCATTCGATAGTTTGAGTCCACATACTGAAATGCATATTAAAATGATTAAATGCACTTTTACTACTGAGAAAGTCTCCACCAGTTGTAGTTTTGCACTGGAGCAATTTTCCAAAATGGCATCTTTTTGGTCATGTTTATTAAGTGAGCTGCAGCTGTGTGTAGTTGTGATGGCAGAAAATTCTAATAGTTTTTTTGTTGTTGCTTTGCACACATAGTGAAAATGTAGTTTAACAATTTGAACTCCTGCTAATGTTCTGCGTTCTGGAAACATTAGTGTAACATCATTATTTAATACTAATTTGTAACTTTGAGGTTTTATGTATAAAGTATGTACGATTGAACTTCCAAATCATCTGCAGCTGCAATTTCAAACTGGAGTGAAACAGGCTTTTATGGACTTCCAGTGTTGCAATAATGTATGCAGACTGTAGAACTTGTGTAAGCCTTTTTTATGGCGGAATAGTGTTACCAAAAGCAGCAGCTTCTCCTCTCTGGTTCTCAGCAGCCTGTGAGTAGACTTGATCTTTGCCTGTGTGTGTGTGTGTGTGTACTGGCAAGTGGCGTCTGTTAAGACATGGTACCAGAGGTTCTCTCCCCACCAGCTGTTCCCCTTGATATTAGGCAGGATCATTTCCTCTTTCACTAATGAAAGGATAAAGTGTGTGAGAATTGAATTCCTGGATCACTTCAGTTCAGCTTTCTTCTGGTAAAACTGATCCCATGCCATTCTCTGTTCCTTTGTTCGTATTGAGGAAATTATTAGGGTGTGTGTGTGTGTGTGTGTGTGTGTGTGTGTGTGTGTGTGTGTGTGTGTGCAATGGAGGGAGGGCAGAGCGGTAGGTAATGAAAGAAATATGTCTCCAAACAGAAGTCATACCCGACTAGGCACTTTTCATTCATGACTGCGGTTGTGGGGGAGTTCATGGACTTATTGGTTCAAGGAGAAGGCTGTTTTATATGTATTGTCCCGTTTTTTTTTTTAAAGATGAAAGGTGGACAAAAAGAGTGATGGTGTCACAGACAAGGGGTGAATAAGAGAATGAGAATTTATATGCTGACGTGGCCCCCCCGCCCTGCACACATCTGTCATCCACTTGCAGCTGTGCCATCTTTCTTTCTGTCATTCTTTTTTTTTCCACTGGTCCTCTTGTCTTTGACAGTTGACCTTTCCCTCGGTGCTATCGTCATGAATGAAGTCTTGTTTTGTAAACGAGAGCCATGTTATGGACTCTGGTTGCATATTGTAACCAAAGCTCCTCAATGAAACGTGTAGAGCGGTCTGCAGTGGATTGCTGACTATGAAGAGTTGATTGTTAGATGTTGTGTTCCTTCCTGAACCTATTTTTAGATGGTAAGGTATGGTTCATTTGTTTCAGACATGCTTTAGATAAGGTAAGATAAGATAAAATATGCCTTTATTCGTCCCTCAGTGGGGACATTTGCATTGCACAGCAGCAGGAGAACAGAATCAGTTAAGCAGTACAAGATACACAATATAAAAATAAACAATATAAACAACCCAAGTATTAACAAATTAACAATTTTACCCAGGGCTATATACAAATACAGTTTGCTATATAATATGAAAATAATATAAACATATGAAAATAAGATAATATGAAATATGAGATGAAATATATGACCAGTCTATCCACTATGAGATCCAGCTAGTGGGTTAAATATGAGGCATTATAAAAATACTGCTCTTAGAACTTAATATATTGCACTTAGAGCTAGATATTGCACAAGTTACATTCAGGAACATCATGCGATTACTGTTGCACAGTTCATCAGAAGCAGAGCTCATTTAACACTGGAATTTATTCACAAATAAATTCAAACCTGCAATAAAAGCAAGCATCAGGCTTGCTCACTGACCATTACAGCAACGTTACTGACATCTACTGACCAGTGTAGAATACTACATAGTAATCATGTCTTTGAATGCATCTTCTGAATGCCTCGTGTTTGTATTTTACTTCATTTAGCCATTTTTTCTGCTTGATTTGGGCATGAAATATGCTTATATATACACATTTTGACTAATAGGCCATATTCAAGGCAACAGCATGATTTATTAACTCATGTATTTTTTGAAAACCCATTAAATTCAAATTGGGACGACTTAACGCATACGTGATTGGTATGACAGATGTGCCTCACATCACTTTTGTGACTTCTTAATTGTATTCTTCTTAATTAATGAAACCTAATAATAAACAGTAAAGAGTGGTTAGTGCGCAGACCTCACAGCTAGGAGACCCGTGTTCAATTCCACCCTCGGCCATCTCTGTGTGGAGTTTGCATGCGTGGGTTTTGTCCGGGTACTCCGGTTTACTCCCACATTCCAAAAACATGCTAGGTTAATTGGTTGTTAAGTGGTTGTTTGTCTATATGTGCCCTGTGATTGGCTGGCTCTTGCCCGAAGACAGCTGGGATAGGCTCCAGCACCCCCCCCCCAGCGACCCTTGTAAGGATAAGCGGTAGAAAATGAATGAATGAATAATAATAAACAAATAAAAGTTATCCAAAACATCAATGCGCTTTACCTTAACTTTGAGTGTTACCGTTTTAAATGTGCTTTTTTAATATTCTTTGTAGCAAAAAAAAAGCCAAAGAAAAAGCAAAACGCTTAGTTGTGCATGATGGCTTTTCCTTGCATTCTACAGCCTGGGAATATGATGTCATTATAACAATAATCTTTGTGAAGGCACTGTTGAATGGCGAACCCCTTGCCCCGGAATGAGGAAAAGAATCCATTTTTAATAATAGGCTTTAATAATGTCTGTTTGAGTGACATTGAGACACTGAGAAGTGATGTGTAGAAAATGAGTGATGTCATGCAGCAGAGCTTAAAAGAAAAGGGGCTGTTAGAGTACCAAGGCTGCATCCCAAATAATAAAACAAAAGGCTGGATGGAATGGATGAGGGACGAGAGGATTTGGGGAGGGGACAAGGATCAAGAAAACATGTTAAGTTGATGAGCACGAAGGAGAAAGTCATCCAGAGGCGCTGTGACTGGTGATCCTCAAGGATTTTTTTTTTCCCCCCCCTCTGTCTTTTTTTTTTTTTTTGGCTTTTCCATTCCACCCCCTCCCCTCTCTCTCTCTCCCTCACACTCTCTCTGTGGCTGGCAACAAAAGACTGCCTTACGTCTGCGTGAAAAGACCAAAAACCTGCCGCCTCAAGGGGGGTGTTGGTGTTGGTGGGAGCCGGGAAGAGGAGGCTGGAAGTGATCTGGAGGAAGAGAAGCGCTCTGAGAAAGTGCAGCTTGCCGCTCGCTGAAGACAAATCTTTTTTTGGGGGGGGGGTTGTTCCCTTTTCCAGTGGAGGTTAAAAGGAATGAGCGACGCTTGTCTTTTTTCTTCCTTCTCATCTTTGAGGCAATAATGGAGCTACTGGGGGTGAGGTGACCACGGAGGAGAACGAATTTGGGAACAAGCTGAGGGAGAGAGGAAGGAGGAGGAGGAGGAGTAGTGGAGCACCTACATAGAAGAAGCCACTAAAAGCTCACTTTTGCTTTTATTGTAATTCCTAAACCTTTCCAGCACATTTTGTGGACAAAAAAATGCGCAGCTCCTGATTGGAAGAATGTGGCGACAGCAATTCACAGGCAAGAAGCACGCCTTTTTGAGAGTGTGTGTCTGTGTGTGTGTGTGTGTGTGTGTGTGTGTATGTGGACTCTTTTCTGATAAAAAATACAAATATAGCAGATCCAATGAAGGAGGCGGTGACATCTAATGAGCCTCCATAATGTTTTTGCAATGAGGTGTGTCATGCATCACCCTGTGCAACACAAACCTTGACATCCCAATTTAATTATGAGTACATTTGTCTTTGTAGGGACATTTTGGCTGCTCCGTGTAAGAAAAATGATAGGGTGAGCTTGTGTGTTTGTGTGTGACAGAGAGCGAGCGAGCACGCTGCACTGCTGCAACAAGAAAGGGGAGGGAGGGCTGGGATGGACATGGTGATGGTGATTGTAAAGGTTGTCATGTGTCATCATTGCGTGTCACCCTGATGCCAAAGTGTATTCAACATTGCACCGACACGACAGAATGCACATTTTGGATTGCAGTGTAATTATAATTAGCGGGCTAATTTAAATTCAGTCGGCTTTTAATTTGTAGAAGCCCAGATGCATGCACCACCAAAATAATACGCACTATTAACCAGTATGGTGTCTCTTTTGGTGCAGACAAAATTTGTATTGCAAAACTTTTTCAGCTCCTTCCTGTGACCCAAACGCGCTAATATACTGTACGCCATGTATTGCCGTAACATTGCCATGGACTGTACATAAAGTAATCATAAAAGCATCATTTTATTAGGATTATTGTGTTGTTTTTTGAATAGAGTGTTCCTGTGCGTCTTCCATACTTGCACACTACTGCTGAGTGTGCACGTGTTTAAATGCAAAATGCACTGCCGGCTGTTCATCTGCACCGGGGAAATGCTTTTGTATCTTGCAGCCTTACAAGCAAAATCCAAATATGACCACCAATATGATGGTCTTCTTTCCTGTCTTGTGTATTTGTTACCACAAAGCACTCTCCACACTCTGTGCCTTCCCTCGGCGTTTAATAAGTTTGGAGGAGGAGGAGGCCAGAGGGAGAAGACAAACAAGGTCTTTGTGTGTCCACATAGACGAAGAAGAAGAGATAGGCTGGTGGTATAGCCGGGTGCTGATAGGGTCCAGCTGGGGTAAAGGTGGGGGGGTCTGAAGGGGAGGGGGGGCTTGTCTCAGAGGAGGCAAGTCTGCCAACAAAAAGATTACTAACCCACCCTTTTTGGATTTTTTTTGCCCGATGCCAAGGGATCGTAAAGGCACTCCAGAAAGTAGACAGTGCCAGGAGCACAGGCGCCCTATTGTAGCTTGGCTCGGACACACACAAATGTTTTTTGTGGTAGATAGTACAACTGAAGTCAATGACCGGTCATCAGTGGTTATCATTGTGTGTATCAGTGTGTGTGTGTGTTGCAATGTTGGCCCCCGGTGCGTTTGCTATTATGTACACTGTGTAAGGCTTGATACAATATTATTCAAATGTCTCAGACTAACATTAGAGTTGTTGTTGTCGTAGCAATAATGACGTCATTTACCTGGAATGTCACTCTCCGCAGAGCACAGACTTCCGCAAAGGCTCAAAAACTGGTAACAAAATAAATAAAATAAGTGGAAAACTGTTTTTTTTAGCAGGCTAATTTGTGGTTCATGCAGGAAAACAGCGGGCCATACCATTTTTGATCCGGGGGAGGAATGATTTTATCGTGACTCGAATGCAACAAAGTCAAGTTATCGACTTTCTAGTTAGTGGAGGATGATGTAAAACAGAAGGAAGTTGAAATGGGGCTACTAAACGCTAATAATGCTAATTTATTACATTAAAAATATCAGATTGGTCAAAAAAACCGGACACCCCTGGAGTATTTCATTGATACACTAGTGACTAATGCATTTGTGTCGTATTACTTACCATAATGACTGGTAGGTCCCATACTTCTAAGCTGGTCTCAAACCCCAAGTCCTTGTCCTTCCTGGTTTAGGAAGGCCTCAATATCAAACAGTTGTGCACTTGCCACAAAGAACCCCAACTGAGTTCCTGGCTGCATCCGGCCTCCCACCTTCCACCCCCACCCTCTTCATTTCTGAGGCCCCCAGCTTGGGAGTTGCTAGGTAACATGAACCAGCTGTTGGTCCTGAGCCCATTGAGCCGGTCTTGGCTGCGGGTCAAGCGCGGAAAAGTTTTCTGCGAGCGCTCGCCGTGAACCCGACGACCGCCGCCGCTGTGGCCTTGACATCATCGCGCCATGGAAAATCTTCCTCACTTCCTTTTGTTTTTGCACTTTTTATTGTTCCACTAATGGAGGGGCCCGTGTGGGGGCGTTCGTGGCGTGCATCGCAGCACACCACAGCTACAGCGGGAGAGTTTCATCACCTTTCCCCGCTGCAGGCGGCCATGGGAAGCTGAAACTTGACAAGGGGAAGTGACCCGCCATCGAGCTGAAAATGACTGCAGGGCATAAAGAGGCTGTCTTCTGTCGGTGAGCTGTCTCAAGGGGCTGTTAACAGAGATCTAAGATTATTTTGTTGAATTGTACAATAGCGCTGGTGCCTTTGAGAGGTTGTGACAGTCTTACAAGTAAAAATAAAGAAAGCGAGCTCCACACAGAAGAACGATCCCTTCTGGTTTCAACATGGGCTTCCCCAACTGACATGCCATTGTCTTCTCATGATTGTTTACGCTCTATATAAGCAATGAGTCTCGTATCCTTGAAAAATTCCCATGATTGTAACCCCTTGAAAGCAGAGAATAAAGGCCCATTTTTAACAGTCCATGCAAGAGCAGGGCTTGGAACACTGATTGGAATTATGTTTTCAGGAAATATAAAAGGCAAACAACAGAGGACAACTAGTTTTTGGTGTTGTAGCTCTGAGAACACAATAGAGTTTATCAATCACCACATTTTAGGTACTGTGCCGCTGGGTCGATATCCTCAAGTGGGAACATATGTACCTGTATCTTTGTGAATGTGGAAAAGTTGCAAACAGTTTAGGGAATTTCAATATTTGGTCAATAATTGGTCTTACATTTGTTTTTGTTTTTTTTTGGTTTTTTTCCTGATTGAATGAAAGGTGGCTCATTTTGATCAGGGGTCTCAAAGTCAATTTACCTGGGGGCCACTGGAGCTAGGGTCTGGGTGAAGCTGGGCCGCATCAGGTTAGAAAAAAAAATATATATATATTAAAAATAAAAATATAATACAAATATTAATAAACATTAATTATATTAATAAATATATATATACTATATATAATAGTCTTCAATGCTTCTGCTGTACCCTCCACTTTTTCAGTGCTTTGGTTCTTTGGAAAAGCTCCGATAAAACATAAAATTATTATAAATTATTATAAATTAATTTTTATTTATTATTAAATAAATGTTTAATTTTTATTTTTCGACACAAAATAAGATTGAAAAATAAATAAGCAAATCAAAAAACAAATGAAACAAATTAACTAATTAATTTGTATTTATTATTAAATTATTAAATAAACAAATTAACAAATTAAACTTTCATATCAAGGCAGGGGCCTTAAACTAGCGTGCGGCCCGTGGGCCGTGAGTTTGAGACCCCTGATTTTGATGATGATAAACGTTCCATACTGGAATGAACCGAACCGATGAGCTGTCAGATGAGCTCCTACTTTTTTTTCTAACTAAGCCCCTTCTCTCTGTCTGTTATTAGAATCCCAAAAAGTGTTTTTTTTTCTTTTTAGATTGGAACATCTGCAATCCATTTATGGTTTTGAGGTTGCCAGCTCTGGCAAAAAAAAAAAAAAAAAGTTTTCATAGCTCCTGGAGAATCATTCAGTTTGTGATTAGTGTTGGCTATAGAAGATGCTATCAAGCCTCCAAGCTCCACCTCGCCGCCCCCCTGTCCCTCGAAACATTAAATCCCTGTAGACCTCCACAGTAGAGGGCGACCTGCTGTCACAGAAAGCGCTATTTACATGTGGCCGGTCAAGCTGTGGGCTTTGTTCCTCACTTGGGAGATGATAAAACACTTTCTGCACACTGATGGGAGTTTGGCACAAGGACTTTGTAATTCTATCCAAAAGATTACCAGCCTTAAACGTCCCGCTGCCTAATGTAAACCATCTTCAGTCTTGTTGCTGCATGTGCTTACGAATGTTTACGCAGAAGAAAGATGATACTTAGCCTCAGAGTCGGACTGAGGGACTGATTTAGGGTGTGTTTGCAGTGGGGATTTGGATTCGTTATCCTGCCATCCGGGTTTGTGGTTTGGATGTAGGGCGGGGCCAGTCTCACCATTCTGGATTTAATAAACAGACAGGAAGTGTCATCATGTGTGATGAATACGCGAGTCATCAAAAGTTGAAAACCACTGATTCGTTTCAATATTTTTCTTTCTTTGGTCAACAAGAATCTAGCTTTGACCTTCTGGTGGTTCATTTGTGATTGGAGCTCATTTTATCCGGGAACCAAATGTTTTCATCATTATACTGTCGTCCTGTCGACTTCTATCCAAAATATACAGCTGAGATGTGGAGTCTGTACTCATACAATACTGTAAAAGGAACAGTAGATTATTATACAAAATGTCAGGTTCCCACTCAAGTTGTGAAAACTAGGAGAGGGCGTCACAAGATCACATAATATAAGATCTTGCGAGATTAAAATGTGATGAGATTTTGGGTTCAGAAAAAAAATCACGTGATAATTAATAAATAATCACACAGTAAATGAAAATTAACTTCATTCATTTTCTACTGCTTATCCTCACGAGGGTCGCACGGCGGTGCTGGAGCCTATCCCAGCTGTCTTCGGGCGAGAGGCGGGGTACACCCTGGACTGATTGCCAGCCAATCACAGGGCACATATAGACAAACAACCATTCACACTCACATTCATACCTATGGACAATTTGGAGTCGCTAATTAACCTAGCATGTTTTTGGAATGTGGGAGGTGGGATAGAAGTTGATTCTCCTAGCTGTGAGGTCTGCGTGCTAACCACTCGACCGCCGTGCAGCCTGAAAATTAACTTAATGATTAAAATAAACAACTAATGATTCTTTTCTTAGTCGATTGATCGGTTACGCTCTGGACGAACCAAATCAATAGAACTAAAAACAAACACTTTGGCCCGCAACATATCATAAGAGGCAAAAATGTTTTCCAAAATCTAAGCTAATGTGGGTGTGAAAATGTTGTTTTACCTAAAACACAAACATAATAGTT
This sequence comes from Doryrhamphus excisus, assembly GCF_037039965.1. NCBI lineage: Eukaryota > Metazoa > Chordata > Actinopteri > Syngnathiformes > Syngnathidae > Doryrhamphus > Doryrhamphus excisus. The sequence continues at coordinate 2,331,691 of NC_136376.1, forward strand.
TTGCTTTCATGGATCACTGAGAATATTAAAAAATGGTTCACATTTGAGAGGCTGAAATAAAAGCATATTTATATTTTTCTATCAAAAAATGAATAATCAAATACAGAGTGCAAGGATTATTTGTTATGCTATCTTGTCTTGCATTGTGTTTTATCTATGTACAGTATTCTAATGAACATTTTTCGCTGACGGCTTTGCACATTGCAGTGTTGTTTACGTTGTCGTTGGTTCTGCACACAGCAACAACAAGCTCCTTAAAGTGATCTTTATGCTATCCAAGCCATTAACAGCCTCGTTAGGAGTTAATTATCGCCAGATTCATCATGTGTTTAGTGCGCCGGCACGTTCCGCCTTATTAGACCGAAGAAAAGCTGTCAGCCACCAATAATCAACCGTTATTTCCTGAAAGTGCTTTGCATTCCCAGCTGCTGGATGTCGGTGTTGTGTATAATAATATAACTCGGAGTGTGTGTGTGTGTTTGTGTTTATGTATGTGTGTTACTGTTACTGTGAATAATAATGCAAACAGAACAGCACCATCAAGGTCGTTTGTCACTCATTATTCCGTTTTTCTTTTTATGTACTCCTGCAAGCACGGCTTTCAGGATATGCCGTTCAGGCACATTTTTGATGAAGTAGCGCTTTTATTAGGAGTGCCACGCAGTCATATTGTTAATGGTTGTGATGTAAAAATGTGCAGTAAAAAGAATATCTCTTTATCTGCAGAGTTGTAAAGCGGCTGGCTCACAAAAGCTGCGGTAAAATGTCATTCAAACACAGAAAGACGTTGAAATTAGATTTAAAATACGGACGTTTTTATGACAGAGATACCCGGACTTTTCATATACAGAAAAATAATAAGATGTGTGTGCCGCCTTGATGCATTTTATACCAATGTAATGTATTAGTACTAACATATCTGAAAAAGCAAATACTTTGGTGTAACGGTACGGGGTACAGATATGCATAATTATGTAGTAGTCATGTCCGATCACGTGATGGCTCCCTCAGAGAGATGTAAAGTGAGCAAAGGGTGATGAACCTCGCCTCTAGCAGCGAAGAAGCCACTAAATAAATAATATTTCATAATCCTGCCCAAATCCTCTCATCACCATGACAACAGGCAGCAAGGACAAGGAAGTCATGATGCACGGACACCGTCCCTTGTTGAATTTCATATATTTATGTGTTTATGTTTGTCTATTTAACTTGATGTGTTTATTTTGTTTTTGTTTCTTATTTTGAAAAGGAATTTTCATTCCGTGCTCACGCCGACCTGGTTGGCTGATTGAGATGGTGACCTCATGGGATGAAAGGACTTGTTGCCGGGGAACAGTGTAGTTAATGGCAATTAAGTGTGGGTGTGTGTGTAAGTGTGTGCATGTGTATGTCCGTGCGGGTGGGGAAACACTTCCTGTTATCCTCCTCCTCCATCTCCTACCACACTTTATGAATAATTCAACATGGCTCCCTCCTTGCAGGTATCCGGCCTCAGATAATGAACGGGCCCATGCACCCGCGCCCCCTGGTGGCGCTGCTGGATGGGCGTGACTGCACCGTGGAGATGCCCATCCTCAAGGACCTGGCCACCGTGGCCTTCTGCGACGCCCAGTCCACGCAGGAAATACACGAGAAGGTGAAAAGTCTTTCCGTCGCACTATTAACACAGCACAGCTTATTTTTGCGCTTGAGTGAGAACTTAATGAAGGTTTGACCCTGAAGTCAAAGCACAAGAGGAGCTTTAAAGTCCTTGGATTTAGCATCCAGCCCCCCCCCCCCCTCTGGCTCCAATAAATGTGTTTTTAAAAAGTCATATGGAAATTCCTGGCGATGCTAATCCGCTGAGGTGATGTTAATTCTGTTAGCGGTTTGTGGGTTTAAGCTTGTTATTTCATAAGCAGAGGCCACTCGCTATGCCGTCTCGCCTATACTTCAAGGCTCAAGCTGTTTTGGATACACTGGACTTAATATACCGGATTAGCCACAGAAAAATGGTTTGTTGCTAGGCGGAATTCGTGGAGCGCACTAATTTACAGTGCCTCAAACAGACACAGTAAGGAAGTGACACCGAAAGCATCACCAGTATAAGGATTGGAATTTTATTTATGCGCATCAATCACAGTGTGCTCTGTATTTATTATCAAAAGAAGTAAGAAAATCTTTCCTTCAGGTTCTGAACGAGGCCGTCGGAGCCATGATGTATCACACCATCACGCTGACCAGAGAGGACCTGGAGAAGTTCAAGGCGCTGCGCATTATTATCCGCATCGGCAGCGGCTACGACAACATCGACATCAAGGCGGCCGGCGAGCTCGGTAATACAAGAAACCGTTTTTTAAGACGGAAAAACGGCAGTGTCTATTACTATAGTAATACATATTGCACACCAACCAGGAAGTGAAGAGAGAAAGACTTCATTTCCAAATGTGAAATTTGTAAATAGTTCATGGTTATATTAGTAAATAAATACTTATTTTCATGTAAAACAACCATTTTTGTGTTGTTTATGCTGGAGCCTATCCCAGCTGTCTTCGAGCGAGAGGCGGGGTACACCCTGGACCGGTCATCAACCAATCGCAGTTTATGTTGTAGCATTGTTGTTTGGCTAAATATATACAGTATGGCTAAATTTGTCGTGAGGGTGCTGGAGCCCATCCCAGCTGTCTTCAGGCGAGAGGCGGGGTACACCCTGGACCGTTCACCAAACAATCGCAGTTTATGCTATATTATCGTTGTTTGGCTAATATATACAGTATGGCTAAATTTGTTGCGGGGGTGCTGGAGCCTATCCCAGCTGTCTTCGGGCGAGAGACAGGGTACACCCTGGACCGGTGGCCAGCCAATCACAGTTAATGTTGTAGCATCATTGTTTGGCTAAATAAATACAGTATGGCTAAATTTGTCGCGGGGGTGCTGGAGCCTATCCCAGCTGTCTTCGGGCGAGAGGCGGGGTACACCCTGGACCAGTCACCAACCAATTGCCGTTTATGTTGTAGTGTCGTTGTTTGGCTAAATTTGCTGTGGGGGGTGCTGGAGCCTATCCCAGCTGTCTGGGTACACCCTGGACTGGTGGCCAGCCAATCACAGGGCACATATAGACAAACAACCATTCACACTCACATTCATAACAATTTGGAGTCGCCAATTAACCTAGCATGTTTTTGGAATGTGGGAGGAAACCGGAGTACCCGGAGAAAACCCACGCATGCACGGGGAGAACATGCAAACTCCACACAGAGATAGGCGAGGGTGGAATTGAACTCGGTTCTTCTAGCTGTGAGGCCTGCACACTAAACACTCGACCGCTGTGCAGTTATGCTTGAAATGTATCTTTCCGTATCCCTATTTTCTGGACTATAAGTCGCTCCGGAGTATAAGTCAGAACACAAGAACACAATATTCTGTGTGTCTTCAAAAATGAGTCCAAATCATCAAAAATGGCCGAGAGGTACTAAACCTCTTTCATGATTTAAAACGAGTCAACTAATGGTGGCTCTAATTAACATAACACACGTCAACATGCTGAGCGCTTCAAATAATGACGCATATTTCTTCCTTTCCATTATTCCTCTTGCAGGCATCGCCGTATGCAACATTCCCTCAGCGGCCGTGGAGGAGACGGCAGATTCCACACTTTGTCACATTCTCAACCTGTACAGGAGGAACACTTGGCTCTACCAGGCCCTGCGGGAAGGCACGCGGGTCCAGAGTGTGGAGCAGATCCGAGAGGTGGCGTCTGGAGCGGCCAGGATCCGAGGAGAGACGCTCGGCCTCATCGGATTTGGTGAGTCACTGCTACTATTACTACTACTACTATTAGTACTTTACATTCCAAAAACATCCATGCCGACTCTAAATCGGTATGAATGTGAGTGTGAATGGTTGTTTGTCTATATGTGGCCTGTGATTGGCTGGCTACCAGTCCAGGGTGTACCCCGCCTCTCACCTGAGGACGGCTGGGATAGGCTCCAGCACCCCCCGTGACCCTCGTGAGGATAAGCGGTAGAAAATGAATGAATGAATGAATGAATGAATGAAAGAAAGTGGGTACACTTACACACTTAAGTTGAGAAACTAATAATTTTGAGTACATACTGTAAGTGAATGTGCACTTGTACACTTACGCACTTCCGTACTGACACAGCGCTGTAAGTGAATGCACTTACTACTTACACACTTAGACTTGAGCACTATACTGTGAGTAGACCTATACACACTTAAGTTTTTCAGTACATACAGTACATTCAGTACAAGTGAATGCTGACACTTAGCCTTTTGAGTACATACTGTACTGTACACTTACCATACTTACAGACTTCCATACTTGAGTACTATACTGTAAGTGAGTCCACTTACACACTTACGTTTTGAGTACATACTGTAAGTGAGTGCACGTACTTACACACTTCTATACTTCCTATACTGTAAGTGAGTCCACTTAGTCACATACTTCTATACTTTGACTTTTGAGTACTCTGTACTTACACACATATCATTTTGACTACATACTGTAAGTAAATGTGCACTTGTACACACTTAGGCTTGAGTACTATACTGTGAGTACAATTTACACACTTATGTGTTTCAATACATACCGGAAGTGAATGCTGACACTTAGCATTTTGAGTACATACTGTACTGTACACTTACTATACTTACAGACTTCCATACTTGAGTACTATACTGTAAGTGAGTCCACTTACACACTTACGTTTTGAGTACATACTGTAAGTGAGTGCACGTACTTACACACTTCTATACTTCGACTTTTGAGTACTATACTGTAAGTGAGTACACTTACTCACATACTTCTATACTTTGACTTTTGAGTACTCTGTACTTACACACTTATCATTTTGACTACATACTGTAAGGGAATGTGCACTTGTACACTTACACACTTAGGCTTGAGTACTATACTGTGAGTACAATTATACACACTTGAGTTTTTCAGTACATACCGAAAGTGAGTGCTGACACTTAGCATTTTGAGTACATACTGTACTGTACACTTACTATACTTACAGACTTCCATACTAGAGTACTATGCTGTAAGTGAGTCCACTTACACACTTAAGTTTTGAGTACATACTGTAAGTGAGTGCACGTACTTACACACTTCTATACTTTGACTTTTGAGTACTATACTGTAAGTGTGTATACTTACTCACATACTTCTATACTTGGACTTTTGAGTACTCTGTACTTACACACTTATCATTTTGACTACATACTGTAAGTGAATGTGCACTTGTACACACTTAGGCTTGAGTACTACGCTGTGAGTACAATTATACACACTTAAGTTTTTCAGTACATATCGATAGTGAATGCTGACACTTAGCATTTTAAGTACATACTGTACTTTACACTTAACTATACTTACAGATTTTGAGTACATCTTGTAAGCAAACGCACTTAGACACTTTTTTAGTACATACTGTCAGTGAGTGCATGTACTTACACAATTCTATACTTTGATTTTTGAGTACTATTCTGTAAGTGAGTACACTTACACACCTTGCAAACGTACACTTATTTTGAGTACATACTGTTAAGTGCATGCACTTGCACTCCTTCAGGTCGTGCAGGCCAGGCGGTGGCGATGCGGGCCAAGGCGTTCGGCTTCAACGTGATCTTCTACGACCCTTACCTCCAGGACGGCCTGGAGCGCTCGCTGGGGGTCCAGCGGGTCTACACGCTGCAGGACCTCCTTTACCAGAGCGACTGCGTGTCTCTGCACTGCAACCTGAACGAACACAACCACCACCTCATCAACGACTTCACCATCAAGCAGGTCAGGCCGCCCTGGTGGACATTTGGAGGAACTGCAAGTGGTGTGGCGCTGATGTTGAGGTTTCATTTTTTCCAAACCTTGTGGTGATGTTTTGTAGATGCGTCAAGGAGCATTCCTGGTCAATGCGGCGCGAGGAGGCCTGGTGGACGAGAAAGCCTTGGCGCAGGCCCTCAAAGAAGGAAGGATACGTGGAGCTGCTTTGGACGTCCATGAGACGGAACCTTTCAGGTGACCTTCACAGCTTCTCAATACATCGTATCTCTTAACTTAACTTATTTATTTACATAATATACACTTTTTTTCTAGCTTCTCTCAAGGTCCTCTAAAGGACGCCCCCAACTTAATCTGCACGCCGCACACCGCCTGGTACAGCGAGCAGGCGTCGCTGGAGATGCGTGAGGCGGCTGCCACGGAAATACGTCGAGCCATCACAGGTAGGACGTCAACCGAGCGTGTGCAAACGCAAACTCCTCCCTCCCGCTCACCACCGTGCGTCCCCTCCCCACCCAACCGCGATTTAGGCCGCATCCCGGACAGTCTCCGAAACTGCGTCAACAAAGAGTTCTTCGTCACCTCGGCGCCCTGGGGAGTGATGGAGCAGCCGCAGCCTCACCCTGAGATCAACGGCGCCGCCTACAGGTGTGAAGACGACATGTTTGGATGTAAACGTGAATGTAAATGAGACGCTCCAACACGGAGTCTACAAAGTTGATGGTGTGATGGGTTGGTTTGGTTAGGGGTGGACATTGGGTAAAGGTTGGGGTTACGCTTAGGGTTACATTTACTATTGGGGTTGGGTTAGAGTAGGGTTAGGCTTGGGTTAGGATTACAGTTACATTAGGGTTAGTGTTGGGGTAGGTTTGGGTTACAGTTTCATTAGGGTTTGGGTAAGAATAAGGTTAGGGCTAGAATAGAGTTACAATAGGGTTTGTGTTGGGGTTAGAGTAGGGTTTAGGGTTTGGGTTAGAGTAGGGTTGGGGTTAAAGTGGGCTTAGGGTTAAAGTTACAATAGAGTTGGGATTAGAGTAGGGTTAGGGTTACAGTCACAGTAGCGTTAGGGTAGGGTTAAGGCTCAAATTAGAGTGGGGTTAGAGTAGGGTTAAGGATTTGGGTTAGAGTAGATTTGGGTTGGGGTTAATGTGACAGTTAGAGTAGCGTTAGGGTTAGAGTAGGGTTCGGTTTTAGAGTGGGATTGGGTTAGACTGACAATTATAATAGGATTATTGTTCGGGTTAGGGTAGGGTTAGAGTAGATTTGGGTTTGTGCTAGAGTAGGGTTAGGGTTAAAGTAGGTTTGGGTTAGAGTAGGGTTAAGGCTTACTGTGGGTTAGGGTTAGTGTTACAGTTACAGTAGGGTCAGTGTTTAGGGTTTGGGTTAGAGTAGGGTTGGGGTTAGAGTGGGGTTAGGGTTACAGTGGCAGTAGCGTTTGTGTTAGAGTGGGGTTGGGGTTTAGTGTGGGTTAGGGTTAGTGTCACAGTTACAGTAGGGTTAGTGGGCATGGGGTTAGGGTTAGGGTTAGTGTTACAGTTACAGTAGCGTTTGGGTTAGGGTAGGGTTAAGGCGAGAGTTAGAGTGGGGTTAGGGATAGGGTTAGAGTAGGGTTAAGGGTTTGGGTTACAGTAGGTTTGGGTTAGAGCGGGGTTGGGGTTAGAGTTGGGATTAGGGTTACAGTGACAGTAGCGTTTGGGTTAGGGTAGGGTTAAGGCAAGAGTTAGAGTGGGGTTAGGGATAGGGTTAGAGTAGGGTTAAGGGTTTGGGTTAGAGTGGGGTTGGGGTTTAGTGTGGGTTAGGGTTAGGGTTGGGGTTAGGGTTAGTGTTACAGTTACAGTTATAGTAGCGTTTGGGTTAGGGTAGGGTTAAGACTAGAGTTAGAGTGGGGTTAAGGGTTTGGGTTAGAGTGGGGTTGGGGTTTAGTGTGGGTTAGGGGGTTAGTGTTACAGTTACAGTAGGGTTAGTGGGCTTGGGGTTAGGGTTAGGGTTAGGGTTACAGTGACAGTAGCGTTTGGGTTAGGGTAGGGTTAAGGCAAGAGTTAGAGTGGGGTTAGGGATAGGGTTAGAGTAGGGTTAAGGGTTTGGGTTAGAGTGGGGTTGGGGTTTAGTGTGGGTTAGGGTTAGGGTTGGGGTTAGTGTTACAGTTACAGTTATAGTAGCGTTTGGGTTAGGGTAGGGTTAAGACTAGAGTTAGAGTGGGGTTAAGGGTTTGGGTTAGAGTGGGGTTGGGGTTTAGTGTGGGTTAGGGGGTTAGTGTTACAGTTACAGTAGGGTTAGTGGGCTTGGGGTTAGGGTTAGGGTTACAATTACAGTAGCGTTTGGGTTAGGGTAGGGTTAAGGCGAGAGTTAGAGTGGGGTTAGGGATAGGGTTAGAGTAGGGTTAAGGGTTTGGGTTACAGTAGGTTTTGGTTAGAGCGGGGTTGGGGTTAGAGTTGGGATTAGGGTTACAGTGACAGTAGCGTTTGGGTTAGGGTAGGGTTAAGGCTAGAGTTAGAGTGGGGTTAGGGATAGGGTTAGAGTAGGGTTAAGGGTTTGGGTTAGAGTGGGGTTGGGGTTTAGTGTGGGTTAGGGTTGGGGTTAGGGTTAGTGTTACAGTTACAGTTATAGTAGCGTTTGGGTTAGGGTAGGGTTAAGACTAGAGTTAGAGTGGGGTTAAGGGTTTGGGTTAGAGTGGGGTTGGGGTTTAGTGTGGGTTAGGGGGTTAGTGTTACAGTTACAGTAGGGTTAGTGGGCTTGGGGTTAGGGTTAGGGTTACAGTTACAGTAGCGTTTGGGTTAGGGTAGGGTTAAGGCTAGAGTTAGAGTGGGGTTAGGGATAGGGTTAGAGTAGGGTTAAGGGTTTGGGTTAGAGTAGGTTTGGGTTAGGGGTTAGGGGTTAGAGTTAGGGCTAGAGGTAGAATAGGGTTGGGGTTAGAGTAGAGTTAAGGGTTAGGATTACCGTTACACTCGGGTTTGGGTTAGAGTGTGTTTAGGGTTACACTTGGGGTTAGGACTATGCTAAGGTTGGTTGCGCTGTTAGCGTTGGTTAACAGTTACTTAGGGTTTGGGTTTTTTGTTTGAGTGCGTATGAATTTGTGATTCAAAACATCACCTTTCCGGTCAGTAAAGGTTTTACGACGGCCACGGTTTGACCCCGGAACTGATGAATTGACTCCACATTATTCCCAGCGGGAAAGAAAATGGCCACGGAACTGAAGTGTGTTCCACTATCCATTCTGTCCAAACTGAACTGCTTCTCTCACACAGCCGAGTGAACCAAACCATGGTACAGGCCATAGCAACGGGGGGGATGCAGGACAAATTATATTCCTAATTCCTCTCACGCAGGTAATTCCATGATGATGATGATGATGATGATGATGACGTGTACTGTCCTTCACTTTCACCGGTTTTGTCTCCGACCTTTCCCTGCTAACCCCAAGCCGATACACACAAGTATTGGGACACCCGACAACTCAATGCTCAATGATTGATGAAAGGGGGTGTGTCCCGATACTTTTGTCCACATGGTGGTACCTCCAACATATCAAATAAGTTAGCGAGGTACCGTTGTGTTTTTGGGTCAACCGTCCCTTTAAGACGACACCCCTCAAGCACCCACAATGGAGATGTGTCCCTAATATTTTGGCCTCACGCGTCCAGTCCCTGATGAGTCCCCCCTTGCTGCATCTCCGCAGGTTCCCTCCCGGCGTGCTGGGCGTCACCCCCGGTGGGATCCCCAGCCCCATGGAGGGCTTGCTGCCCAGGGGAGCGCCCATAGTCCACCCTCTGCCCCCGGGTAACCACGCCTCCCCCAACCAGCCCTCCAAGCACGGCGACCCCACCAGAGAGCACATGAGCGAGCCTTGAGGACTGAGCAGCTCAGAAGCCCACCAGCATGGACGCCTGCCCCAACCCCCCCAAACCCGCCGCCCCCCCCTCCTTGCTGGGCAACATGTCGCCCTCTTGGGGACAATGGAGGACATCCGCAGACGGGGACTGTCAAATCCCTCCTTCTGACCTGTCTCCGTGGACTGCCAGGAAGTTCTGCGAGGAGCCACTAGACCCCCCAACACCCCCCCCCCCGCCGGGCCCCCCTTCTTCTTTTCATCGACAAACATGTCAAAGTGTCGTTTTTTTGTCTTCTTCTTTCTCAATGTTGTGTTTGTTTTCTGCTAATGTTCTAATGTTACGTGTTTTAGCTGCTGTGTCTCCCTCTAGCGGAAGGATGCGTCAATGCATTCAATTCAATTGAAATGACCTGAATTGTTGGACGATACGTTACATGTTCAAACCCGTTTTTAAAAACTCAAATATTCATTTTTATTTTTATTTTTTTGGATCCTGCGTTGTTTTTTGTTGTTGTCAGAATGTGTTAATGTTCCGGGTTTTGAGTGCAGTTTGATTGATTGTTAAATGTTCTCATCATCTCCTAGTTTCTTGAAATCCTAGCACTTTTTTTTTTTTTTTTTTTAGCTTTTTGTGTTGTTTCTCGTACAGCAAAGTGACCATACCGTAAATACAGCACTCAAGTGCAGCTGAAAAAAACCAACAACAAATAAAACAAGATGCTGTCCTGATTGATCATTGAAATACTTTGTGGATTTCTTTTTGTTGTTAAACACTGAACATGATTCACTTTATAAAGGCATTATGTTTCTGTCCAGTGGACAATGATAATTATATATATTTATATATATACATATTGATAATGATAATATGATATAATCATTATATTAATTAGCCCAATATTACTATCATTATTCTTCTTCTGATTATTACTACTACTAGTGATAGTAGTAGTAGGCTAGTATTAGCCTGCTTTTGCCGTTATATGAAATTTGTCAAAAAAAACAACAATTATTTAGGGGGTCTGAATCCGCCTAAAATAGACCTAATGAGAAAATTTCTCTTTCCAACGTGAAAATGTCACGTCCCTGAAAGAAAACAGGAAAATCATGAACGGTTTAGCCATTGAAAAATGTTTTATTGTTGTTGTCTTTGTTTTTTGTGTACGTGTACGTATAGTGTAGTAATGTGATGCCTTCGTCCCAAACGAAAAAAAAAAAAAAAAACAATTGCATAAATACAAAGCAACAAACGGGTAACATGAAAAACTTTAAATGAAGGGACGCTATGCTACGAGATGGCAAAACAAACCAAATATTCACAGCAAAACAACAGCAACAAAAAAAAACAAACAACATAGACGTGTTTCAAATGTTCCATCTGCTTTGGTTTTTATGTGTTGAATGAAAATATGTTTTTTCCACACAAAAAAAAAAACGGGTGACTGTAGGAGAACATGAAAATGTGCCTCAAACACCCCCACACCCCCTCTTGACAAAAACGGAAAGAAAAGCACCAGGTTGTAGGCTTGAGGTACTAAAAAAAAAAAAAAAAAAAAAAATAATACGAGTAAACTTTTCACCGACGGTTGCTTCTTTCCTCGCAGCGTTTCTTTGTGGAGATTCACTCAACTGTCAAGAAAAAAAAAAAGCAGCAGAAAAATATACAGAAAGGAGCTCCAATACAAACAATAAATATGTTGAATAAATTTAAGAGAAAAAAAGAAACAAGCAACTTCTCAATATTTCTGGTCTGCGACCAGAAAAAAAAAAATCCGAACGCAATCTAGTGAGTTCACTTCTGAATTAAAGGGAAAGTCTCCCTTTTTTCCAAGAGCTTCATATTAGAGCTTATTCAAGCAATAAAATAGAAACATCATTCATGTGCAGTGCTTTAAAGTCATTTAGTAGAAGAAAACAACCGTTTCCAAACAATAATGGCTTCGTCCAAAAGGGAAAAAAAAAAATTTGGAAATGTGCTTTTTTTTTTTTTTTTTTGTCAGTGCGTTTACTGAACACATCAATGCTGGTATATTTCATGATATACTTTTTAAACATGCATTTGTACATCTACTCTGAAAAGATGATCTCATTTTATACATGTGAAAAACTCATCGAAAAGGTTGAATTTTCATTTTGTAAACCTTTAATAACTGCACATTTTTTTTTTGCAAGGTGTCACGTGAGCGTGTCCTCTCCCGGAAGGCAGTCACTAGTTTGTCCGTGTCGGGGGGGAAATAAAAAGAGAGGGGGGAAGAAAAAAAAAAAAAAAAAAAAAGGAGGGACGTCACTCATCGTCGTCGTCGTCCTCTTCCTCGCCGTCAGACAGCGAGGCGCAAGGTCTGATCTGGCGGTAGCCGTCCAGCCACTTCTCCACCATCTGCGTGACCAGCGGGTGGTTGCGGCGGCGGGAGCTTTTCTGGAGCGCCACCAGGACGCCGCCGTCCGTCACGCAGCAGTCCAGCCACTCCCTCAGCAGCTTCTCCTGTTGCTCCTCGTTGCCCATCTGGAGGAAAGACAACAAAATGGCCATCAGAGGGCGCCGCTGGCAGACTATGCCTCTTCTATACTTACTACACTTAGCACTTTCAGTACATGCCCTAAGCAAATGCACTTACACACTTATTAGAGCTCATGCTGGAGGTGATGCACTTACATACTTACACTGTGAGTACATACTGGAAGCGAATGTGCACTTATACACACTTCCACACTGACACTTATTTTAAGTGCACACTGGAAGTGAATGCACTTACTCACATACTTCTATACTTGGGACTTTTGAGTACAATAATGTAAGTGAATACATTTACACACATCTGTACTTATACACTTATTTTGACTACATACTGTAAGTAAATGTGCACTTGTACACTTATGTATTTCCCTACTGGCACTTATTTTAAGTGCATACTGGAAGCGAATGCACTTACTCACACACTTCTATACTTGGACTTTTGAGTATTATAATGTAAGTGGTTACACTTACACACTTCTGTACTTACACACTTATACACACTTAAGTGTTTCAGTACATACCGGAAGTGAATGCTGACACTTAGTATTTTGAGTACATACTGTACTGTACACTTACTATACTTACAGACTTCCATACTTGAGTACTATACTGTAAGTGAGTCCACTTACACACTTACGTTTTGAGTACATACTGTAAGTGAGTGCACGTACTTACACACTTCTATACTTCGACTTTTGAGTACTATACTGTAAGTGAGTACACTTACTCACATACTTCTATACTTGGACTTTTGAGTACTTTGTACTTACACACTTATCATTTTGATTACATACTGTAAGTGAATGTGCACTTGTACACTTACACACTTAGGCTTGAGTACTATACTGTGAGTACACTTATACACACTTGAGTTTTTCAGTACATACCGGAAGTGAATGCTGACACTTAGCATTTTGAGTACATACTGTACTGTACACTTACTATACTTACAGACTTCCATACTTGAGTACTATACTGTAAGTGAGTCCACTTACACACTTAAGTTTTGAGTACATACTGTAAGTGAGTGCACGTCCTTACACACTTCTATACTTCGACTTTTGAGTACTATACTGTAAGTGAGTACACTTACATACTTCTATACTTCGACTTTTGAGTACTTTGTACTTACACACTTATCATTTTGATTACATACTGTAAGTGAATGTGCACTTGTACACTTACACACTTAGGCTTGAGTACTATACTGTGAGTACACTTATACACACTTGAGTTTTTCAGTACATACCGGAAGTGAATGCTGACACTTAGCATTTTGAGTACATACTGTACTGTACACTTACAGACTTTGAGTACATCTTGTAAGTGAACGCACTTACACACTTGAGTTTTGAGTACATACTGTAAGTGAGTGCACGTACTTACACACTTCTATACTTCGACTTTGGAGTACTATACTGTAATTGAGTACACCTACATACCTGCAGATGTACCTATTTTGAGTACATACTGTAAGTGCATGCACTTAAACGCTTACACACTTGCATACTTTGCATTTTGAGTACATACTGTTAGTGCATGGACTTGCACCCTTACACACTTGCATTCTTTGCATTTGAAGTACATACTGTAAGTATACTGTGGGTGAATGCGCTCACTTACACACTTGCATTCTTTGCATTTGAAGTACATACTGTAAGTATACTGTGGGTGAATGCGCTCACTTACACACTTCTATACTTAAGACTTGTACACTTAGTTTTCCAGTACGTGCAGGAAGTGTATGCACTTACTGTACTGCAGTACTAAGTGTAAGTGTAAGTCGCAGTGTTAGTAAGTCAAAGTGCACAAAGCGAGACGTCGTCCCTACCTCCTGCGCCGACAGGAAGTGGATGTGGAGCAGCTTCCTCTCGCTGTCGACGAGCGGCAGGAAGGTGACGGTGACGTCGTCGTCCGTGTTGAGGTTGGCGCCCGCGCCGCGATTGTCGAAGCCGTCGTTCTCCATGGCCACCAGCGCCGAGAAGTGCCCGCGCGTGTAGCCCAGGGCGATGGGACTCTTCCAGCAGAAGCTCTGCTCCCACAGGAGGGGCAGGTACACCCCTGGAGGTACGAGGAAAAGGGGCCCCGTCCATTTTGGGGTTGGTTCAACACAATAAAAGGAGGGGGGGGGGCGCTCACCTTGAAAGCGGGTGTACCCGAGTGTTTCCCCACGGAAACTTTTGTAATACTTGACTCCGTAGACGATGATGGGCCTACGAAGGATGTGTGCAAGGACAAAGATGTGCGTCTGCTCCAGGCTGGATCCTGGCTGTGGAGGACACGGAATGACTTCAAAAAGAGGAAGCGCTTGGAAAGGTTTTTTACGTTTACGTCACTGTTCATGATGAGAGACGCTTTTTTTTTTTTTTAACATTAGCGTACCTGACTTGCCAGCGAGAGGATGAACGCCCAGTCTTCCTGCCACTGCTCCTCCCGGAGGGAAAAGTGCAGACCGAAACTTTGGGAATACCAGGATTCCCACTCCTTCCAGCGGGTGTAGAACCTGCACACACACACAATGATATGAGAGTCCGCTTTGGTTTCAGCTGTTCTTGTAGAGGAAGTGCCCTTGAGGGCGCCACCAAGGGTGCCTTCACGCCAGCTACAGCGGCGCCAACGTTGACTCATTCACGTATTTACATCTTTTTATGATCCCTAACGTCCAATCACAACAAAGTATTCATTTTTTTTTTTTTTTGCTTGACAGGCACAATGGTGATGATGCAACTCTGCACTAATAACATTTAACAGTAACATTCCAGGGCTGCACCGCGGCCGTGTGGTTAGCGCGCAGACGCGGGTTCGATTCCACTCTCGGCCATCTCTGTGTGGAGTTAGCATGTTCTCCCCCGTGCATGCGTGTTTTTTTTTTTTTTTTTTTTTTTTTTTACAGGTACTCGGGTTTCCTCCCACATTCCAAAAACATGCTAGGTTAATTAGCATGACTCCAAATTGTCCATAGGTATGAATGTGAGTGTGAATGGTTGTTTGTCTATATGTTCCCTGTGATTGGCCGGCCACCAGTCCAGGGTGTACCCCGCCTCTCGCCCCGAAGACAGCTGGGATAGGCTCCGGCACCCTCCGCGACCCCCGTAAGCGGCAGAAAATGAATGAATGAATCTTCATACTACATGTTCTTCTTGTAATATTTGGACTTTGTTCCCATAGTATTTCTTTAATATTTAACATTACTAAAGCTACTGTAATTTGGTTTATCATTATATTACAACTTTATGGCAACTTCTTTAATATTTCAACTTAGGTTAATCGGTGACTCCAAATTGTCCATAGGTATGAATGTGAGTGTGAATGGTTGTTTGTCTATATGTGCCCTGTGATTGGCTACTTATTTTGATGTAAAACAACCAAATTTTGAGTTGTTTACGTTGGTATAGTTTAGATATTTCAGCCATTTTATCCCTTTTCTAGTCAGAAACTGTTATTTTCCTGAAACGTACCTACATTGGAGCTACTGGAAACTGGGAAAAAAAAAATTACCGGAGTCTAATCTCGTGTCTCGACGTTCGCCGCCATCAACACTCACCAGTGAGAGCAGTCGTGCAGGCTGTCGTGCAGCGTCTTGCGCAGGACCGAGTCCTTGTCGTAGATGCCCCACGTGGCCTGCAGCACCGAGTCCAGCAGGCAGTCCCCGGCCGTGCGGTTCCACAGGGCGTAGAGCCGGCTGTCCAGCCTGGTCCCCAGCTCCAAGGACCAGTTGATGATGGGAGATTCTTCTTCAAGTTCTACAAAAAACAGGAAGGAGAGGAAAGGTGAGGCGGTTTGATGCTGTGGCGTGTTTGTGTGTGTGGCACCGAGGCAGGTGATGGCATTTGAGAGGTGTTAATGACCACCAGACCAAAATACAACTCGTATATATATATATATATATATATATATATATATATATATATATATATATATATATATATATATATATATATATATATATATATATATATATATATATATATATATATATGAATAGTTATATATAGTATATATAAATAGTGGTAGATTAAAGGGGGAAAGCAGAAAGCTGAGTGTAAAAGGTCAGGACGTATATCGATTGATTTTCATCAAAACAGAGAATCCCGGGGCCTCCAAGTGATGTTGTTGCCATGGCGATCTGTACCATAGGACCATATTCCCCCGACGCACAAGCAAGCTCTGGCTGCAGTCAGCAGAACAGGAAGTGGATTCTCTTTCGGAACTATTTCTCTCTCGAACTTATTATATAATAATAATATATTATATTATTATATTTGTCTCTATTTGCTGAATGTGTATCCTTTCATCGTGGGGGGTGGATACTTTGAGGAAAAGGTCTAGGTACCAAACTATTCACACAGGCGATATTCTAAATCAGTGGTTCTCACCTGGTGGGTTAGGACCCAAAAGGTGGGACGCGGAGCAATTCTGCTTGGATCACAGACAGTAAGTAAAAAAAATTCCTTGAAAATATGAAATATAAGGCCGATGTCTGACTTATTTTGAAGTCCATTAAAGCAATATTTTAATTATCTTCCCCTTTGCTATATGTTTACTGCACAGTTACAAGTCAAATATGTCATTTTGTGGTCTTTTATCATGATGATCACGTTTCCTCCTTTCCTAGATATAATGTCATAATACATTTTTTCTAAAATGCACTTTGGATGTATTTATGTACTCATGATTTGAAAGATTTAAAAGTGTAATTTAAATAAAATTTGAAATTTTATTTTACATTTATTTAATTTGAAATTTATTTTTACATTTATTTAATTTTAATTGTGATTTAATTTTAATTTTAATTTTAATTTTAATTTTAATTTTAATTTTAATTTTAATTTTAATTTTAATTTTAATTTTAATTTTAATTTTAATTTTAAAAAAATCCCTTCTGCCTGGTTTGACTTAAAAGTATAACATATAAAAATAAAGTAAATAGATGAAATATATATTTTTATGTACAATAGATATGGTTTAGATAAAACCATATCATCACCAATATAATATAAAATATATTGTATATAAAACCAACTTGAACAAAAGTGTAAAAAAAAAAGACAAATAAAATTGTTAAAATAATAAAAAAATATGAAATTAACTTAAGCATAAAAAAATAATAAAAAATAAAGTTTGACTCGTTAGCACGCAGGCCACACGGGGGGGGGGGGGGGGGGGGCTGTAACGGGGGCGGAACATGTGACCTTGTAGGAAGACAGCAAGAACATTGTGTTCATCTGCTTGTGTCTGGCGTGTATTTATTTAATAGCTGACCTTTCTGAGTGCGTCATAGCGACAACAAGCTAACAAGACTGCTAACAAGGCTGTTTGGTGCATCAGCTCTCCATGACATGGCTACTAAGCACCGAAGGTGGTCCGGGGAGTGGAGAGCATGGGGGGGTAAATTTGTCCTGCAAAGTGCCGACAGTCTGCGAGCGGTTTACGTGGTCACATGATCAGATTTAAAACTAATCCATTAATCTAAAATGTGGGGGGGGGCAGTGCTGTTTTCTGTCCAAATTGTGTTTCTGCCAAAATTGAGGTCTGATGTGATCTTTAGATCATCTAAAGAAGCCAAAGTCTGCAGGACGCATGTCAAATAAGGTGCTGCATTAAAGCAATGTCTTCTATGTGTGTTCGTGTTTTAAGTGTTGAAGGTAAAACCGCTCCCAAGCCCAATTTGGCTGAAGGGGGGAGACCGTCGGGAGGACTGAGGAGTTTTGGCAAGAAGGGAAGTCATAAACCGCTGCAAATACTTGGCATGCTTTGCATTGAAGGATGAGTGTGTGTGTGTGTGTGTGTGTGTGTGTGTGTGTGTCAGGGTGGGCAGCCCACCATCATCTTGGAACCGGTTTCCCTCCCTCAGAGTAATAATCCAAATACAGTATCATCCAAAAACTTTCATAACTTCATTCTAAAATCGTGCTGTTTCACGGTTGTCAAAAATACGCATATTTAAGCAAATATATTAATATTATAAATTAATCTTGATATAAATTATTAAAAATAATTATAAATATTAATATAAATTAATATTACAAATATTATCTTTTTGTCTAAATTAAGCATTTTCAACTATATAAATGGCTAAATTAATTCAAATACAATTATAGATGCATTCAAACATGCTGGGATGATGTGTAGTGTTCTATACTGGCCACTAGATGTCAGTAATGATGTCATGTTCTGTGACACAAACAAGCACAGGCTTTAATTGGAGGTTCAAATGCAACTGCAACTGCAACTTTGGTCAATTCCATGACCAAGAGGATAGGTAAGAATTGTGCGTGTGTGTGTGTGTGTGTGTGTGTGTGTGTGTGTGTGTGTGTGTGTGTGTGTGTGTCAGGGTGGGCAGACCACCATCATCTTGGAACCGGTTTCCCTCCCTCAGAGTAATAATCCAAATACAGTATCATGCAAAAACTTTCAGAACTTCATTCTAAAATCGTGCTGTTTCACGGTTGTCAAAAATACGCATATTTAAGCAAATATATTAATATTATAAATTAATCTTGATATAAATTATTAAAAATAATTATAAATATTAATATAAATTAATATTACAAATATTATCTTTTTGTCTAAATTAAGCATTTTCAACTATATAAATGGCAAAATTAATTCAAATACAATTATAGATGCATTCAAACATGCTGGGATGATGTGTAGTGTTCTATACTGGCCACTAGATGTCAGTAATGATGTCATGTTTTGTGACACAAACAAGCACAGGCTTTAATTGGAGGTTCAAATGCAACTGCAACTGCAACTTTGGTCAATTCCATGCCCAAGAGGATGTGGTGACACTAAATATTCACTCCTTGGACATGTTCACTAGTTTTACCGGCTATTAAGACGATAATGGCTGCGTGTTGATTGTACACATTACTCTATATTACATATTCTATATATATATAGACATTGAATTTCCATAGTATCAGTGGCAGATTACTATCACTGTCCTGCTCAACTGAAAATACTGAGCAGATCATCCCTCCATCGTGCCATGAGCCATTTCAAGACAACAAAGAGAGAGCGACTGACTGATCGACCAACCGTCTATCAAAAAAGAAACATGTCACTCAATGCTACAATACACTTAATGTAAATGTTTTACCTTTTTGCACATCTCGGTCCAGAACCTCATCAAAGAGTTTTTCCTGAACCGCTGGTGGCAGGTCCTCAATGTCTGAAAGCCCAAAAAAAAAAAAAAAGATCTTATTGACAGATATTTTTCTTGATGCTATTTGAAGAGTTGCACAATTTTTTCACACTAGCAACGCCAACTAGCGATGCTTATGCTCATGCTCATTCCAAGTCAAGCCATCATGTTTTTGTTCTCTCCACAATAACCGCTGGCTTTCTGTGAATGCTCCGGGCTCTTGTCAACACAGTAGCTAATTCTTCCTCTAAAAAGAAATGAATGCATTGACTGTGTGCGACCGAACAGAGCGGCTCTCTGCCGTGGCCTGAAGCCAAGGTCGTTATTGTCCTGCAACACGCTGCACAACCCATCCTTGGCTCGGGCTAGCAGACTAAACCAGACGCTGCGAGTTGGGACAATTTGAAAAGGAGACATGACAAAACCCCAAAGTATAGCGTTCTTCTTT
Organism: Doryrhamphus excisus; assembly: GCF_037039965.1. Taxonomy (NCBI): domain Eukaryota; kingdom Metazoa; phylum Chordata; class Actinopteri; order Syngnathiformes; family Syngnathidae; genus Doryrhamphus; species Doryrhamphus excisus. The sequence goes on from NC_136376.1 coordinate 2,351,421, forward strand.
CGTTGTTCTGGTACATTCTACAAGAACAATGCTCCAGACAGTCAGCTGGAAATGTAAGACGGCTTCTTAACAGGCCAGAAGTGATGAAGAGAGGCAGAAAATGCACAACGTCCTTGTCTTGACCTCACATTCGAATAGCATGTTGTTGTTTTAGCTAGCTTCTTGCTGCACTGACCTGCAGGCAGTGTGAAGGTCACCAGGTCGGTGAGGAAGTAGCAGGTGAAGTCTCCTTTGCGCTGATGGAGGGAGGCGGCCACTTCGCGGCGGATCTGCTCCGTCAACTCGGGACACACCATAGCCGGGATGCACTTGGCGGCCTGTTGGGACACCTGCAGGGGAAATGAGGGGGGGTGTCATTTTTTTATATTTTTGTAAAAAAAAAAAACTAAAAATAAACTTAACTAAAATAAACTAAACTAAACTAAACTTAACTAAAATAAACTAAACTAAACTTAACGAAACTTAATTGAACTAAACTAAACTAAACTAAAATAGACTAAAATAAACTTAACTAAAATAAAATAAACTAAAATAAAATAAACTTAACTAAACTAAACTAAAATAGACTAAAATAAACCAAAATAGACTAAAATAAACTAAACTTAACTACACTTAACTAAAATAAACTTAACTTAACTAAACTAAAATAGACTAAAATAAACTTAACTAAAATAAAATAAACTTAACTAAACTAAACTAAAATAAACTTAACTAAACTAAAATAAACTTAACTACACTAAAATAAACTAAAATAAACTAAACTAAACTAAACTAAAATAGACTAAACTAAACTAAACTACACTTAACTAAAATAAACTTAACTAAACTAAACTAGACTAAAATAAACTTAACTTAACTAAACTAAACTAAAATAAAATAGACTAAATAAACTTAACTAAACTAAACTAAACTAGACTAAACTAAACTAGACTAAACTAAACTAAAATAGACTAAAATAAACTAAACTAAACTAAACTACACTTAACTACACTTAACTAAAATAAACTTAACTTAACTAAACTAAACTAAAATAGACTAAAATAAACTTAACTAAACTAAAATAAACTTAACTAAACTAAAATAAACTTAACTAAACTAAACTAAACTAAACTAAACTAAACTAAACTAAACTAAACTAAACTAAACTAAACTAAACTAAACTAAACTAAACTAAACTAAATTAAACTAAACTGAACTAAAATAAAATGAACTAAAATAAGCATGCTTTGCTAAACCAGTGTTGAATAATTTTTCCTAGTTTTCAACAGCAACCTTTTCCCCCCCCTGACAAAAAAACAAGATGACTAAAACAAATTATTCATATTCATATTCATTCATATTTGGTCTCATAGATCATCCATTCATTCATTAGTTATGCTGCTTGTCCTCATTAAGGTTGTGGGGGTATGCTGGAGCCTATCCCAGGTGACTTTGGGTGGACTGGTCGCCAGCCAGTAAGGAATACTGTAGATCTACTGTACACACAGTACAGTAGATAATGTTAAGTTGTCCTAATTTATTATTGCATTATCATTGTTGAAGTTTTTCCACAGCTTTTGTAGTGGATATCATTAGCTGGGAATATCTTACTAATAAAGCAGCCGCTGAAGTGTGGCGACCCTGCTTGGCTGTTAATTAAAAGTTTGAAATGGACAATTATGATCATTAGAATGATGAAATAAAAGGCTGCGACATAATTTCCCAGCCTTCTTGGGAGTCTAAATGACAGCATGCAATAAATGTTCAGGAATATTCAGAGGCATGCTCCGACGCCTCACTGACTCGGAGACGGAAAAGTGGGCCATGGGAGGCGAGGTGTGCGCCTACAGATAATCTCGGATAACGGTGCCGTCAGGAAGCAAAGCTTCTGTGCGCCTCAGGCTCAAACCCACCACACACACACACACACACACACACACAAGCATAGCGTTGGCCTTCTTGACTCACCTCGGTGAGCAGCACCGCCAGCATGTCCTGTCTCTGGAAGCGGATGGCGAGGTGAACCAGCGTGAAGCCCACGTCGAACGCAGACGGGCGATTCAACAGGTGCACCTCGTCGGACGTCAGCTGCCTGGCGATGTCGCCTCCTGATGTTTTGTAGATCTCCACAGCTGCCAGGTCACCCTCCACCACACCTTGGTTGACAGACGACAGGAAACAATTGTCTTTTGGGGCCTAGCTTAAATGTCGCTGACAAATTAGTGAATGTTTCTCCTGCATGTTTCTCCAACCATGTCTGAGGACCGTGTTCAACCAAACTAAAACTAAAACAGAGATTGCAATGTGGCTGTGGCAGCTCCAACATCTGGACCACTTCCATTACTTTAAAGACCAGGGGAATAACGCCCAGCTTTATGTTGCCTCTATAATTTATAGAGCATCCACGCTCGCAGTGAGAGTGACTTCGATGACTGCACTTCAGTATAAAAACGCATGTGCCCGCTTTACATTGCTGTGCTTTTGCATTATTAGTTGAATAAAAGAGAAAGTGACTGGCTCAGATATACGGTATACTCACTGGCCACTTCATTAGGTACACAAATCTGCAGTCATGTGATAAAAAACGAGGACACAGCATGGGGTTTGTAAGCTAATTACTCCTGAAACGCTTCACACAAAAAGGGTGAAAGTGAAACATGCACCCCTACTGATTTTTTTGACATATATATACGTATATTTCGACAAAGTGAATCAGACTGACTTGAAATTTCTCCCACAGCTCAATGCACTACAAAACACCCACTGCAACTTCAGTGTTTTAGTCGAATCACCACCACAGGGGAATAACAAACATGTGTGTAAAACGTAAACAATAAAAAAAAAACATTGCCGCCACCAAACACAATGTCTTTGCAGGGGTACAGGCGGGATTTAAGGGTCATGAATGCATTGGCTGGCGAGGCATAACGGAAAAAAATCTGTCTAATGATCGAGGACATCTGTATTCCGTTATCTCCCAAGCATTTTGAACACAACTTGTAAGGGCAGGGGTCTCAAACTCGCGGCCCGTGGGCCAAATGCTGCCCAAAGTTTAATGTTTAGTGCGGCCCACAAGAGTTTGATATGGATGCCGTATGGTTTCATGTACCCAGAAATAACAGCCTTAAAGCTGCGCTTTATTGTACACAATTGACACGATTTTTGCCCCGCCCATACACGAGAGCTAGCGAGCTCGCTTGTTTTGCATTTTCTGTCATTCTGTTTTGTTTTTTTTTAAACCTGATGCGGCCCAGCCTCACCCAGATTCTAGTTCCAGTGGCCCCCGCCTTGATATAAAAGTTTAATGTTAGTGCGGCCCGCGCAAGTTTGATATGGATGCTGTATGGTATCATGTACCCAGAAAAAATTATTACGTTTGATTCATGTTCATGTTAAAGGTTACATAACTGTTAATAGTTATCCTCCCTATCCGTGTGGAAGTGGTAAGATTTTGGCTATTTAAGTTGAAAGGAAATAACTTGAAGGCTACCGTTTAGGTCGCTAGCTCTCTAGTTTGCGAGTTAGCATGTGTCTCGCGACCCTGCAGTTGCGCAATATGTTGTAAATAAAAAGTGTATAAATGTGACTATAGTCGTGTTTTGTCATGTCTACAGAGCTCTAATAATGCTTTGTTCATTTTAATCTGAAAAAAATAATTTGTCTACCCACCAACTATATGTGGTTTCTTAAGTTTTTATTATTTGCAGTTTTATTATTATTATATTTATTTATTACTGATTGATTTTCTTTATTCTTGATTTATTTATTTTTCATCTTATTTTGTGCAGAAAAATAAAAATTAAGATATTTGAGAACAGTGGAATGTTTTATCAGAGCTTTTATTGTAGAAAATCAGAACCAAAGCACTGAAAAAGTTTGTATATTTTTCTGTTTTTAATAAATGCGTTGTTTTTTTGTTTTTTTTGGAAAACCTGATGCGGCCCAGCCTCGCCCAGACCCTAGTTCCAGTGGCCCCAGCCTGGCCCAGACCCTAACTCCAGTGGCTCCCCGGTAAATTGAGTTTGAGACCCCTGCTTTAGGTGATGCCACAAATGTAATTTACGTTCCCGTGAATGAATGATAATGATAGACAGCATCTACCGTGATACACATGTAGCATCCTATGTGCATGTTTGACAGAGCTTTTTTTACTCATGTCAAAAGGACCACACACACACACACACACACACATAACACGACAACGCCTGGCTGCACAAAAGCATTTGTGTGTGTGTGGGGAGAGAAGTAAAGTGGGTGGAGGACTCGCCGTGTCATGTGGAGCTGGCTAGTGCTGCAAGCGATGGATGGAGAGAGAGAGAGAAAGAGAGATAGAATCTACACAAAAGCATTGCAGTGAGATAGGAGAGGATCACAACCACTTCACATAAAAAAAAAAACACCGCCATGGTGTGGGCGCGCCTGTGGCCCCCGCTGCCAGCCTTCAGACAACACATCTGTGACTGACTTTGCTTGACATAATGTTACACTACATCCCGAATGGACATGACCGGGGTTCCGACATATTTGACATTTCGCAATTCCAGACTATTATCTGAGCTGCAACAATTAATGCTGAATTTTTATTTTTTGGTGTAAAAATGTAACTATACTGATATCAGACTCGGCTGCACGGCGGTCGAGTGGTTAGCACGCAGACCTCACAGCCTATCAATTCCACCCTCGGCCATCTCTGTGTGGAGTTTGCATGTTCTCCCCGTGCATGTGCGGGTTTTCTCCGGGTACTCCGGTTTCTTCCCACATTCCAAAAACATGCTAGGTTAATTAGCAACTCCTAATTGTCCATAGGTATGAATGTGAATGGTTGTTTGTCTATATGTGCCCTGTGATTGGCTGGCCACCAGTCCAGGGTGTACCCCGCCTCTCGCCCGAAGACAGCTGGGATAGGCTCCAGCACCCCCGCGACACTCATGATGAAAAAGCAATAGAAAATGAATGAATGAATAATTCCATGAATATTTTTTTTCTTTTGTCATGACCAAATGAGCCAACAGGGAGGATAAAGAGCCGTGGGTTGCCTACCCCTGGTCTACGGTCTAACAAACTACTCAATTAATCAAAACGACAATGAAACTAATGGTTAGTTGCAGCCCTAGTATCACGTACAGTAAATAAATAATAGACTGAGTGGTTTGTTTGAATGATTGTGAATATGTATGCCATTATATCACCGCATACTTTTCAGGAGATTAAAGCTAGGGAATGTAGCTCAGAGAAAGGCTTGGAGGAGGATATGTTGTTGAGGATATGATGTTTTCCAGGATGCGTCACCCACTGTGTTCTCTCACACAAACATCTTTGCCGCCCTGGCAAGCGACTTGCAAGAGAAAAACATCCTTACAATTTATAGTTATTCATTATTTTAGCTGAAAAAAAAAACGAAAAAACAGTCTTGGAATAATTAATATTTTCCCCGTACTTGAATTTCCAATTGCAACTGCATTACCCAATTATAATAAAAATTACTATAAATGCAATACACAGCAGCAGAACCTTAAAATTATCTAAAAAAAAACTCAAATCAGAACATCATTTACAACACTGTAGAACAGGGGTCTCAAACACGCGGCCCGCGGGCCAAATGTGGCCCGCAGGACACTAGTTTGAGGCCCCCCGCCTTGATATGAAAGTTTAATGTTTAGTGCGGCCCGCGCAAGTTTGATATGGATGCTGTATGGTATCATGTACCCAGAAAAAATTATTACATTTGATTCATGTTCATGTTAAAAGTTAAACAACTGTTAATAGTTATCCTCCCTATCCGTGTGGAAGTGGTAAGTTTTGGGCTATTTAAGTTGAAAGGAAATAACTTGAAGGCTACCGTTTAAGGTCGCTAGCTCTCTAAGTTTGCGAGTTAGCATGTGTCTCAAGACCCTGCAGTTGCGCAATATGTTGTAAATAAAAAGAGAGTATAAATGTTGTGTTTTGTCATGTCTACAGGGCTCTAATAATGCTTTGTTCATTTTAATCTGGAAAAAAATAATTTGTTTACCCACCAACTATATGTGGTTTCTTAAGTTTTTATTATTTGTCGTTTTATTATTATTATTATTATTATTATTATTATTATTATATTTATTTATTACTGATTGATTGATTTTCTTTATTCTTGATTTGTTTATTTATTTTTCATCTTATTTTGTGCAGAAAAATAAAAATCAAGATATTTGAGAAGAGTGGAATGTTTTATCAGAGCTTTTATTGTAGAGAATTGGAAGTTTTTTAATTTTTTTTGTTTTTAATAAATGCATTTTTTTTTTTTTTTTTGGAAAACCTGATGCGGCCCAGCCTTGCCCAGACCCTAGCTCCAGTGACCCCCAGGTAAATTGAGTTTGAGACCCCTGCTGTAGAAGGTTCGGTAGAGCATAAGAATCTTTTTTTTAAAAAACATGGGTTTAATAATTAGATGGGACACAGTAAACCGTATGTCTTAACAAAATAACATAATCATAAACTTAAGCGACGACTTGTCTCCTGTCACTTATGAGTGATGGAATGTCGACGTCAGGTGGTCAATAACGTAGCTTGAAAGTCATCGCTGTTGCTCAAGACGTATATATTTTTGACAACGGCTCTACTTGTCACTCTATTTTTAAAGGCGGCAGGTCCTGCTGGAAGCCGAGTTATCCGGCACGACAAGGGAGCTAGGATGCATGTGTCACGGTAACCTCCCTAGCAACAGAGGACAAACTAATGTGACAGATTGTCCGCAACACAATTGGGCTATGACCTCCTTTTCGACTTGAAATCCCCTTGGCCTGAAAGCATCCATCACTTGTATGTGAGACGGTGTAGATCCAGGCTGATGATGTGAAATACTGGATTGTGGTTGACAAAAAAAAAAAATGTCTTGGCGGGCGGGGGAAACAATATCTATATTTTCTAAAAGGAAGTTTATCCTCCCACTCCACGCTCACAAGTCTACAGTGTGGGTGGCCGGACACTGGCTGCTTGTACTATCGAGCATTACACTCGCCGATAGCAGAGAAGTTCAAGGTAAACGGTAGAGTAGTGCGTCTGCATCGCAAACACGAATTATCTGCACTGAGCTACAGTACATAAACCAGATTGTAAAAACTACTGTATCTGCAATAAACATGGACGATTGTGCCTTTTATAAGACTTTAGGCCCAAATAAGGCAGCATAAGGTTGTATTGCAGTGAACATAAAGAGAAAGATGATGATAACCGTAGAACTCAAAATGAAATTTACTGCCACATAGCAGTAGCATAGCCACACTCTGGCTACTCTGTACAACACGGCAGGAAGTTGAGTGCAACTCACCAACACAAGCGTTGACGAACAGCCAATCCATTCTCCTCATCCTGTTCTTAATCTGCTTGAGTTTTTTGTAATCCACCTCCAACTCCTCTTTAATCCCAATTCCGGCCCCCGACGCCACCTCGATCCTTTGAAAGTCCATGGTCACCTCCGACTCGCGTTTGGAGGACGGAGGAGACCTCCTTTGGCTGCTGCTGCAACCCCCGACTAGACCTACCGCCGGGGATCCGACTCCTTGGCCGCCCACCGGGGACCCGACACCCCGTCTGTTGCCCATGTCCGCTTCGATAAATTTTGAAGATGGCTGCTGGCGCTCGGGCTCGGACGCCAGTTCAATGGGTTCAGCTAGCAGGCTATTGTTTGGCCACGGGTGGTCGCACACCACACACTTGGGGGCCTTTGACCAGTTCTCGTAAGTGCAGGCAGTGCAGGTCCAGTGTTGTGCGTGTGTGTTGAGCCTATTACGGTCATTGTATTCCTCACAGGGGTCCGTGGTGGTGGATGAGGGTGTAGGACGGCATCCAGAACCTGAGGTTTGGGGTGCCTCTGTGGGGCTGCGTGGCTGCTGATGTCCTTGATGGCTAGTGTGTTGCTGTTGTTGTTGTTGTTGAGCCTGTTGTCTTTGACACAGGCACTGAGTGCAACGGATGGCACGGGGCCAGTTCAGGTACGTGCACATGTGACAAGACCACTTGCTACTGATCTCGGGAGTGTCCGCAACGCGAACGCGTGGTCTCGCACTGGAATCCGGGCAAATAAGCAAAGACGAGCTCCCCTGGGACGGGCTGTTGCTTAGCCCCGGCGGGTCCCACTGCTGCAAGCTGGCATCCAGAGCCGGAGTGCTCTTGAAGGGCTCCTCGGTGATGATGGCACCCCCGCTAGGCCTCTGAGCGCGGCACATGGTGCACTTGATGGCTGACGGCCAGTTCTCGTATGTGCAGTATTCACAGGCCCACTTGACAACCAGCTCGGTCATCGTCGCACCGACGCCGATGAGGCTCGCTGCCGTCGTTCAGAGGGGGTTCTCAGCTCGGCGGGATCCACTCTCCAGGAGAGCACGCGGCAGACGGTGCACTAGAACAAAAGACACAACGTTTTTTTATGTAAGTGCTTTAAAAATAACCCCTTTGAACTTGACTACCAAATGCGGCTGCAGCAGGCAACTGCTACATTTAGCATTATTGGTAGTTGGAATATTAATCATTCCACGGTTACTATCAACGCCTTAGGGGTTGGAAGACTGTATCCAACCCCTTTCCCTCCAACACATGAACTATACATTGCATGTATGCTTCGGCGGAGTCACTTGCATACAATTCTGGTATTCTGGTAATTCGGGTGCGGCATTTTTCTGTGAGTCAACTCAGTAAAAAAAACAATAACACCTGACTATTTAGCTTGGTAGCCTCCTCAGTCGCAAGAGAACAACGACACCTGAAGATTGACATAGTGTCACTGGAGATGCAACTTCATTTGTATATTACTGTGATTGCAAATGTTGATTCAAAAACACAGAAGCCGCTCCAGAAAGTCGTATAAACACAGGAAATTCATTCATTCATTCATTTTCTACCACTTTTCCTCACAAGGGTCGCGGGGGTGCTGGAGCCTATCCCAGCTGTCTTTGGGCGAGAGTCTGGGTACACCCTGGACTGGTCGCCAGCCAGCCAATCACAGGGCACATATAGACAAACAACCATTCACACTCACATTCATACCTATGGACAATTTGGGAGTCGCCAATTAACCTAGCATGTTTTTGGAATGTGGGAGGAAAACTGGAGTACCCGGAGAAAACCCACGCATGCACAGGGAGAACATGCAAACTCCACACAGAGATAGCCGAGAGTGGAATTGAACTCAGGTCTCCAAGCTGTGGGCCCTGTGTGCTAACCACTCAATCACCACGCAGCCCCATTTTCATTTATTGTGTGACAAGAACAAGAGATCTTTTTTACATTTACTATTTTAGGTATAAAGGCAACTATAGGGGTGCTATTTCATGTCAAGAGGGCTCTAATAATTCATTCATTCATTCATTTTTTTACCGCTTATCTTGTACTGGAGCCTATCCCGGCTATCTTCAGGCGAGAGGCGGGGTACACCCTGGACTGGTGGCCAGCCAATCACAGGGCACATATAGACAAACAACCATTCACACTCACATTCATACCTATGGACAATTTGGGAGTCACTAATTAACCTAGCATGTTTTTGGAATGTGGGAGGAAAACCGGAGTACCCGGAGAAAACCCACGCATGCACAGGGAGAACATGCAAACTCCACACAGAGATAGCCGAGAGTGGAATTGAACTCAGGTCTCCAAGCTGTGGGCCCTGTGTGCTAACCACTCAATCACCGCGCAGCCCCATTTTCATTTATTGTGTGACAAGAACAAGAGATCTTTTTTACATTTACTATTTTAGGTATAAAGGCAACTATAGGGGTGCTATTTCATGTCTAGAGGGCTCTAATAATTCATTCATTCATTTTTTACTGCTTATCTTGTACTGGAGCCTATCCCGGCTATCTTCAGGCGAGAGGCGGGGTACACCCTGGACTGGTGGCCAGCCAGCCAATCAGAGGGCACATATAGACAAACAACCATTCACACTCACATTCATACTAGCATGTTTGTGGGAGGAAACCGGGTTACCCTGAGAAAACCCACGCATGCACGGGGAGAACATGCAAACTCCACACAGAGATAGCCGAGAGTGGAATTGAACTCGGGCCTCCAAGCTGTGAGGTCTGCACGCTAAAATGTCACACATTTTATTTGTACTTGCCTTATAATAAAACTTTGAATCTGTTTACATTTACATGACAAATTAAAAACGGGCTAACGCCCAGTTGCACAATAAAAACTGACTTACTGTAACACACTCCCACAGTTGCTCCTAATGTGGAAGCAATTGAGCAAATTGGAACACTGTAATGCCTGAAGAGTCCCAGTCCGGACTAGTATTAAAACCTGACACTGGTAATAAACACATACAGTAAAGTCAATTTATAGACAACAGGCCGAAGTGGCCCACAGGACCCAGGGTGGTAACAAGAGACAAGGGTGCATGAAAGCAGACACCCAGCAGGAAGGCGCATGACTGCCTAAGACACTTATACTGATGCACTGAAATTCAATTCACCACAAAGCCTATTAAAGCCGCATAAAAGGGGAATAATCCAAACCGCATGCTGCACGACAGTCTTTTTTTTTTAAAGTCAATACACTAGCTTGGCCTACAACTGAATGTTTACACATCAGGCCACCAACTTGAAAACATTCACAAGGCGAGAAATTCATCACATTAGCGCGACACGACAACCCACCGTGTGCGCCTTGTTTTGTTTTTTTTTTGGGGTGGGGGAGGAGTGGGGGCAACATCCCAATACCACAACAACCTCGCCCACTTTACTTTTTGTGAAAGGTGCGACGTTCTTGTTTTACAGGTTTACAAGTGACGCGTTAATCATTTCGTGTTCGCGATCAGGTACACAACGAGCTTCGCGTCAGTGAACGCATCAACAAGCTAGCAAACTTTGCCCACAAACGCAAACATCGCGAGGTTGGGTCATTTGCGTTACAAATACAAACGAGATTTGACAGATTGCCAGACGAGTAATTACAGAAGCTAGACAGTCGCTGGATTATGTTTGGCGATTCGCTTGTTAAACGTTAACAGTTTGAGTACAAATAACAAAAGCCCTTACCTTGTGACACAGCCACGTTCGCCGTGGAGCTCCCACTCCGGGCTTCCCTCACTTAGCCGACACTAGCCGCATATTGACTTCGGTGGATGGCGGGGGATCCATGCAAGCCACAGGGCGAGAGCCTCCACCCCCCACAAGCCCCCCTGTTTTGCTCTTGACTCTTTTAAATCATTTTTATCCCTTTCTCGATCTCCCAGCTCCGAGCTAAAAGGGGTTTTACAGCGGCACAGCGAGGCAGGGCTAAAAACACTCTGCGGGGAGAGAAGTATAGAGCTCTGGGCCGTGTTACATTTAGAGGCTGGACCAGGATTTACTACCTGAATCTGCCGCGCATTGTCATTGGCTGGCGTCTGTGCATCCTCTCCGTTCACCCAATCAGAAGCGACGTACCTCATTGTCCACGTTAAAGGGATATGTCAGCGCAAACAGTACACTTCAATGTCGTCAGTAATCATAACAATAATTGCAGTTGTGAATTTACTCCTTATGCTTTGCAATCGACGAGCCGGGATGATTAAAAAACAAAAATAAATGTACAAGTTATGATATTTAGCCCGTATTTCTGTATATTGATATATGTTTTGCAGCAGTGGCAATTAACCACGTGGTATGGCCTCAAAAGGGATGATGTCATCGTAAAAATACTGCAAGCAGCCTGCAGTAATGCATTCGGCTTCAATGTCAGTCCTACGAGCGGAATACCCATTAAGAGTGTGTGCAAATACAGGCTGAGATTAACAAATAATGCAATAAATATATCAACCTGGCAGTTTTCTATATATATATAAATAAATGTTTGGGAAATACTAGGCAATATAAAGGGAATATTGTAAAAAAAATACTTTTTTTTCAGGTGCAGGGGTGTCCAAACTTTTTCCACTGAGGGCTACATACTGAAAAATTATCTGTAGGCCAGGTCTCAAACCGTGGGGCACTTTTAGCCACAATTTAGACACCCCTATCTCATTTGTGTGTGCAAGAAAGACACCACATACCACATATACATGTCTCATTTATTCCACCCCCCCCCTCTGTGCTCATTCAAACATTTTTTGTCTTCTTCCAAGTGCACAAATCCAAAATAAAAACCCTAAAGAGTCCCTCAAGTGTGTGCTTCAGGGAGGTGTCGTAGTGTCCCATTTGGGTAAAGAAGAGAAAGGGAAGTATTACTCTATACAATAAGAGTACATGAGTGTTTAATTTATACTTAAAAAAAAAAAAACTACCATTGGATCACAGCACCACAGCCCTGCTGGTTTTTGATCGTCAAGTCGAGGTTACACAAGGCTGAACTACCCAAATAACCCCCAAAAAAGGGTAACAGCAAAGGACCACCATCAGTAAAAGTCAACTAAATGCTACTCCCTCCCTTGTCGACTGTACATTCATTATTTAATCTAGTTCCTTGTTTAAACTCCAGTTCTCCAGCGAAAGCCATACAGTAAATGTCATGTTGTCCTACATCACGTGATGAGATGTGTGTTACTCAGGTTGAATATGAAGTAACATTTTTTTTTTTTTTAAAGAGTGCCAGTTCCTGATCAGTGATGCAAATGAGACAGCTCTAAGGCAAACTGGCGTGCATACAGATTGCGTAACTAAAAGCCGAGCTTGGATTCAGAATGTGTCAGTTTGGGATGTCAGGGGGTACAACCTGCCGGTGACCGTATTGAACACACGCCCTGCGAGAGGTACCGGTCGGCCCATTAAAGAACGGCATCCGTGACTAAATTGCGTAAGCTTTGGTAACATTTCACATCTAGGTCAGGTCTACAAGTCACCGAGCAGGTTCCCTTTGACTTTTGCAGTTAGGATTCCAGTTTGTAACAAGATAGACAGCAAAGCCACAGTCGCGACACTCGGTTAAATTGTATATGACAAAGTGTGGGTGTCATCCAAGAACAGTTGTGCAGACGGTAACTGCCAATACTGTAAATTGGAATGCGCCGTGTACTGAAGCAAAATCTTATTGCCCAAAGACCACGCATGCAATATTAATCCAATCAGATAAAAAATACATGGCATGTATTCTCAACTATATTGTTAGAATTCACACACTACAGGGGTTATTTAGCCGTACAGTTATACTTTTAACAGTGAACTATCGGACGAGAAGTGAGCTTCCGGTGGTTATAAGTTAGCAACAAGACAAGGAGCAGTGTGGAGTGCAAATAGCAGCCAGTTTGTCGTTTAGTGGTATAGCTTTCCGTGTTGCAGCAATAGAAGGGAAAACGTAAGCATCTGGTTAGTAAAGCTACAGTACATTGTGTTTGTGTTTGAAACCCTGTGTGTGTGTACAATGTACAAAAGATGAGCAGAGTGGGTGTCAAAGGGGGACTATACAAGTGGTAATGACATGACCTCATTGGTACAGCACATAGATTAAAAAAAGGAAATCGTACATTTTAACTTTTAAGTGCAGCAAAGCGCGATACAATTTCAGTGTTTTTTTTCCCCCTCCCAGAAGAGCAAGACATTCGTGCCAATTTAATGAAGTTAACTGACACCAATAGACAAAAAATATACATTTATATATATATAAAGCACCAATAAGTGGCGTAATTTAGTTTGAGATCTATCAGTCACTTACATGACAAATCTGTGACTCCACTTCATGCTGGATTGCTAATGTAATAATTACAGGTAAGCACATAATCCCAATAAGTGTGACAGTTGTGCACGTGAAAGTAAGTCTAGTTACATTGATTTTTCAACCATAATAAAAAGTAGGACTTCTTTCAACGTTATTTGGAAGGCTGATTGATTCTCTCCCTTTGTGTTTCTTTGAGAGGTCGCTAAAAAGAAGGCAATAAATAGTGCAAAAGTACTGCAAGAGTGGGTGCTCGGAGTTTTAGTGATGAAAATGTGAAACAAAGCGCAGCAGGACCTGCCTTTTTCTACTAGAACGCAACGGTTGGAAGTAGCATCTGCCTTGTCGGAGCCGAAACGCGTTCAACAAAAAAAAAAAGAAAAGTACAGAAACAGCATCCCCTTTCCGAAAAGAAACAAAAAAAAAAAGAAAAAAAGACACACACCCCTCCAGTGAGACATGAGTTCCCCTTAAAATGGAGACAAAACCAGGACAAATAGCGGGACACCAGCTGCACATGCCTTTCACTTTCAGGACTGGCACTTCTTTGTCTATCTTTGATTGCTTGAGAAGGTGCGTCAGTTGCGCGTGTCCTGTCCACACCTGGCGGCACGTTTCTATGTGGTCTGCGAGCCGCGGGTGTCCCCGTCAGGACCCAGGGCGGACGACCGGCTTCGTGCTAAAAGGGTGGCGGGGCTCACGGGCAGACGGGCGGCTTCGCTCACTAGGTTCTCGTATTCGCTACTGTCCTCGTCTTCGTCGTCATCGTCGTCGTCAAACTCCTGACCCGCTGCTTGTCTGTCTAACGAATCAGAGCTTGATCCGTCCCCGTTGCCGAGGTACGGGGGGCTGGGAGTGCTGACGGGATTTGAGGTGGCGCCGAGGCCCAAGCTTGAGATAATCCCTAGTGGGCCCGGGGTGGGGTGTCCCGGAGACCCCACAGCCTGAGGCCGGGGCAGTAGAGCAGCACTGGTAGGCGGGGAAGAGGAGGAGAGAAGAGATTCGCTTTGGGACATGAGGTCAGCGTACGAGGGCGGGTTGGATGAGATGCTGGGCCGCTCCGGTGCGGAGGGCGTATGGAAAGATATTCTCGATAGATGAGACGTTTCGGAAGGTTCCGTGTTTTCCTCTGGAGTGGAGTGGGAGTCTGGATTCTGGGCTTCACGGAGCCCTGTGGAGCAGAGGACACAACAGTTAACAGGACGTGAAGTATTTATGTCAGGCATTTCAACAACAGTAGCGGTTTGTGACTGGAATCCTCTATGACAGGGGTCTCAAACACGCGGCCCGCAGGACAAGTTTAATGTTAGTGCGGCCCGTGCAAGTTTGATATGGATGCTGTATGGTATCATGTACCCAGAAAAAAATATTACGTTTGATTAATGTTCATGTTAAAGGTTAAATAACTGTTAATAGTTATCCTCCCTATCCGTGTGGAAGTGGTAAGTTTTTGGCTATTTCAGTTTAAAGGAAATTTGCGAGTTAGCATGTGTCTCAAGACCCTGCAGTTGCGCAATATGTTGTAAATAAAAAGAGTATAAATGTGACTATAGTCGTGTTTTGTCATGTCTACAGGGCTCTAATGCTTTGTTCATTTTAATCTGAAAAAAATAATTTGTCTACCCACCAACTATATGTGGTTTCTTAAGTTTTCATTATTTGCCGTTTTATTATTATTATATGTATTTATTTATTACTGCTTGATTGATTTTCTTTATTGTTGATTTGTTTATTTTTCATCTTATTTTGTGTAGAAAAATAAAAAGTAAGATATTTGAGAACAGTGGAATGTTTTATCAGAGCTTTTCTTGTAGAAAATTGGAACCAAAGCGAAGTTTTTTACGTTTTTTACATTTTTTTGGAAACTTGATGTGGCCCAGTCTCACCCAGACCCGAGCTCCAGTGGCCCCCCAAGTAAATTGAGCTTGAGACCCCTGCTCTATGATGACACTACTGGTGGTGGAAGTCACGACACCTTGTACTCCTCCACCTTCCTTCTTGGAGGTGTGTTTGGGCTCCTTATCAACCAGATCGGGTGTTTTATACACAACGGGCAGGGTGTAAGCACTTACGCCTCTCTTCTTCCGCCACCTTGTGTTTCCTGAGAGCAATTTCATGTTTCAGTTTGTTCACATCTTCTTGAATTTTCTCCTTCGCGCGTTCACTTTGTTCTACCTCCCCACACACGGCCTGAAAAAACATACGAGGAGGAAGAACGACTGAAGTCCAAACGACAAAATGGTGACGATAAAGATGATGAGGATCAACTGCTCACCTGCACTTTATCCTGCAGCGCGCTGTAGACTTGAAATATTGTTCGGATGTCCTTCATCACGCCGTCTTTGTCGAAGAATTCAGCCCTGCAGAGAGGTTGATTGAAACAAGACGCTGTTCATGGCATCATTAAGAAATCTTACAAGAAAGTCATTGTTGTGGTAACATTTTGGTGATTTGTGATTGAAGTGTAATAAATTCCACTGTTCAATTCTTGTCTCGCTTTAAAAATTACACAGTGGAGGTATTAAGTCCACCAGATCAATGTGTGTGTGTGTTTGAGTGCCCTTTGGTACATCATAGGCACGACACAGTGGTCACGCTGCTGTTATAGAACTTCATGCAGCAAGCCTGATTGACACTGAGTCCAAATATTACCCGTGTTCTTTGATGACCTTGGCGTAGTTGAGCGAGGTGTTGGGCACGGAGGAGACCTTATACTCCTGCTGGCTTGTATTCCCCAGGTTTGGGATGGTGAGAGTGATCCTCTGGTTGTACCTACTGAGTGGGAACATGACCAGTGAGCGCTCCCACCCATAAAATAGCCAACTACAGCACACTGTAAAAAGTGATTTACAGGAACTGTCCATCAGTACCTGCGGTTCGGTCGGAAGAGCACATACTCCAGCGCGTGCGTGGAACTGTTGGCCGTGGAGATGAAGCTGAAAAGGAGGAAGACGAGGTCGGGCACGCCCAGCAGCTGAGTCAGCTGTTTGTGGATGATCTGTTCCCTGAACGACATCTGCTGCTGTGTGTTTCGCCGAAAGCGGTACCAACCGATCACATTCTGCGGGAAGAAAACATGACATCCATCATTGATTCGGGTGACTTTTGGCATGGCGAAATGTGAACTACGACAAAGAAAGAAACTCCAAAAAAAAAAAAAACATCACTCACTTTTCGCCTATCTTTTAGAACGCTGTTGAGATTTTCTTCATTGACTTTCCCTGCGTAGTCATAAAAGCTGGTGCGAGGGAGACAAAAAAGTATGCAGTTTACATGCCCGCTGGTGTTACACAATCTTGTCAAATGGGGTCATCTAACGTTCTAAAATGGGTATAAAGTGGCTGGCTATTTAATCAAATACAAAATAAATAGAAATATCAATTTTTATTCAGCAGTGTTTATAAATCTTACTATTTAAAAATGAATGTATTGATAATAAGTGAATAATAAGTGTAAACTAAGCTTTACAATGCTTATGTCATGTTCCCTCCTTCACTACACGACAAACCCTCAGCATCCATACTAAATATAATTGCCAGGAGCTTACCTAAACAACCGTGCGCAAGGGTCATGTTTATGGATTTCTGTTGGAAGCAAAAAGAGAAATATGTTTTGTTAATAACTGACATTACATTAACATATTTACATATTGTTTATAAAATAATATTTTTTTTACATGGTAAGCACCTTACATACAGTGGATAACTGTAAAAAGGGGACCCATTATGCTCATTTTCAGTGCTTTGTATTGAGTTGTGGACTCCTATAGAGCAGTTACACACAATAACCTGCACCGAAAGCTTTCTAGATCTGCATCTCTTTCTGCAGTGCTTCTATGGACTTCCTGCTTCCGACCCAAACAAATAGTCGGTTTGATTTGCTCCTCCCCAGGACACTTGCTACGGCCACTCTGCTGTGATTGGTCATGCTCCCAAGCACTCCTGAGGTTTTCCGGATACGTAGAGCTGTGTTTGTGAAGTGCAGGCAATCTGCAGCCCATATAAGGAAATCCGGATCGGATTGACGTCAGTAGAACTCGGCGTTAGAAAAAAACAAGCGTGCAGAGCCATCCAAAACATCTTTCAGGGCTCACTTCCAGACACTTTGGTATTATTTAATTCGTGAATACAACATTGTCACAATGTTTATAGCTCAGAGAAGTAGAAAAGGCATAATAGGTCCCCTTTAAGCTCATGAATAAAAAATGCCTAAATCGATAATATAATTTCATACCCGATAGGGGAAGCCTTACCTACTACTTGGAGCAGTTCTGCATTGCTCATCTGTGTGTCACTGATGCTGATAGTCTCTTCTTGCCTTACTTCTCCTAAAAGGAAGCCCTCCTGCATATACAAACACATCTTACACTCAGATACTTAAACCAACACACAGGACTTTTAAATGCTCTTTAGGACATACAATTTTGAAAAATTCACAATGCATCTTTTATTACAGCACTGGTTAACTTATTTTTACACTTGTGTGAGAGTTAAGATAAATTAAGATGCACAACACGTAGAACTCGCAGCTGTTTTAGGAATGTTGACAAACATGCAGTGCAAAGTTTGGAAGTAACTTTGATTGACAGTAGTTGGGGTGTTGGCTTGAGCTTTACTGTAACAAAGCCTTTCTTTCCAATTTTGTCACCGATTAAAGAAACCAGTGGTTATCCAGATTAAAAAACAGCTAAAAGTACGGTGATGGTGACGTCATGCTAACAGGCGTCAAGTTGGTGACAAGCGCAGCTCTCAATGCGGAAATCAGAAACATAAAAACAGAGTTTTAGCCTCTTAATAAACCCAATGACATTTTTCTTATATGATATACTCGGTTACTAAACTAGAAAGAATTGCTAGCAAGCAAAGTAGCTAACAGCTGAGTATTTCCTGGAACTTCAGGCACTTCCTGTTCTAAAACAACACAAATAGTCTGTCGTGATTATTGATCATGTTTTGTCACTTATGTAGCGTGAAACCGTAATAAATATTGCCTAACTACAGAAGTTCTGCATTGACGTAGCGCGTAGTATATTCTCTATAATGAACACATCCACCGGTAAATAGACGACACCATAACTAGCTAGCCAGCAACAGGATAATGACACTGGCAAACAACACAAACTAATGGCGCTGATAAGCAACGCCGGGGGGAAACACAATTGAGCATCTTTCTTTGTCTTTAGCGACGTTACGTGGAATACTCACATGATCGGAGTTGCTATTGGCGCTGTGGTAACACACAGAACTAAAAGTATAACCTGAAATGGATGCCGCCATGATGGAAACATCCCTATCAATCCCACTGCCCCCTGCGGTTGGAAACGGGCGTCACTGGAGCCGCAATGCCTTGTGGGAAAAGTAGTGTTTTAGGCGCCAAACAATTAAAAACAACATGGACGCCCACGAGAGAAGCACACACACTTCGGACTCAGAAGAGGACAGCGGCTCGGATAACGACTTTGACACTTCACAACTAGGAACGAAGGAATAGTAAGAGTTTTGAGTTTGATTTAGATCTAGTATATGTCAACGACTGAAGCTTTTATTGTTGTTACGTTTTACCTAGATAGTAGCAATGTGACAAAACCCGTATTTTATGATGAAAAAAATCTAACAGTGAACGTTTGTGTTCTGTGTAAAGAGAGTCATTAAAAGTACATATTTTCGTACGATATCAGTATGCGGATCAAAAAAAAGAAAAGCGACTCGACTCGGTAATCGGGAAAAAAACGTAAAGGTAAATAAATCGTAATTTTAATTAATCGTAACTTTAATTAATGACTTGATTTAATTTGACTGATGGAACACATCCAGTCAAATTATGTATAAATAAACAAGGTAAAAAGTACAATATATAGTATTGTGTAGTGCTAGGTTGCCGGTACATAATTCACCCCGGAACCATCGATAGGGGAGTGGTTGCCACTCGGAGGGGTAGGCGTGAGGGAAAGGGAAATAAATTGCAACTTCATTGTATTAGCTGTAATTTATTATTGTAATGTTTGCTAAATGTTATCTCCAGTTGGGACGATGCATACCGAAGGGAACTGGAAACATTCAAGGACATCGGTGACGTTGGTGAGATATGGTAATCAAAACTACCACAATATTGTTTACATTTTGTTTACATTACTTTATGGACAGAATTCCACCATCCGAAACTACACTCTTTTCACAAACTCTAATCCATCATATGAACGTGGATGTACATTGAAAATGTATTGCAAGAAAATAAACACTTTTTCACCTCACTGTAACTTAGCATAATCTGTTTTGTTTTTTGTTACTCCCCTGCAAGGTTTGGTGAGGAAAGCATGAGCCGTGTGCTAAAATGGATGGGCACCGCAAAAGTTCCAGAAGATTCTGCCATTCTTGACATTGGCACAGGAAATGGAGCCTTTTTGGTCGAACTGGTATGAAAAATATACACATACAGTAGGTTCTCTGAGTATGGATTGGAAGGAGTCCGAGACAGGCTTATTGGGAGGTGGAAGTCGCAATAATGAGACCACTACACTGCGTAGTTAATAGCATAGTAGCTAATGCTGACTACAATGTAAGATTTTTAAGTGTATTCATTTTGTCTTTTCTTTCCTTTTTCCAAAAGGCTAAACACGGATTCCGGAATTTAACAGGAATAGATTATTCCACAGCTTCTGTACAGCTGGCAAAAAGTGTTCTGCAAGCAGAGAACCTAACACATGTCAAAGTTGAGGTGGGTTTTTGTGTGTGTGTGTGTGTGTGTGTGTGTGTGTGTGTTGCCATGATCGAAACAACATCCATGCGTCAATATGTGAAAGATGGCTGGCGTGTCACAGTTTTTCCACAATCCAGTGGCTCCTTGCCTGGGTTTCTGCTGTGTTGAGCATGTGGCAGACATCTAGGAAGATGGCCCTGAAAGTGATGGAAGGGTGGCCACCATTCACATTTCAAAACCACCAAAGAAATTGGCTGGATGTATGAAACCACATCTGCTCTGCTCTGCTCCCGATGGGTGTGGTTTCCTCTGTATGTATGTACTGTGTACCAAGCCCCCCCCCCCAGTTATTTTATTTTTATTTGCATTTTCCCGTGTTTGTGTACATGTGAAGCCTGAGGGTGTACAAGTCGAGTCAGATGCATGCACTTCAAAGACTGAAAAGAATGTTCCTGTCCTCATTGTCATACCAAGAACATCACAAAGAAAACAAGGCTTACATTTTTTTTGGGGGGGGGTATGTATGTGTATATGAGAATATTCTCAGAAAAGTCTAACCCAACAGTAAAAAATCATGTTTGGCTTTATTGTAATGGACTTTGTCATTATCATATGTTAATTGTCCATAACTTATTATAAAAATTCCCCACTTCATTTCTGAAAAATTACAATTTTATTGTCACAAAATGATGACTTTAAAAGGATTATCGTAAAATATCGCCTCTTCTTTTCGCTCTTTTTTTTACTGTAAAATTGACTTTTTTTTTCTTCATTAAATTACAACCTGATGTCAGTTTATTTATTTTTTATTTCAGTAATAATATAAATTTTTATTTCTTTTTCCCAACATAAAAATTAGGACCTAAAATAAAAATCAAATTCTCATTTTATCTCTGGAATATTTCCATAAAATTATGACTTTTGAAGTGTTTTTTTTTTTGTAAAAGTTTGACTTTAATTTACTTTCTCGTCTTATTTTTTGCTGTTTTTCTCATAAAATCACAATATTATATTATAATTACATTGCAACATTATTCTTGTAAACCGAAATCAAATCAAGGCTATTCCTGTGAAGTTAAATTTTTGGGGGGGGAAATTAGAACCTTATTTTTTTAGAACTATGATTTTTGTTCTCGTAAATTATTTTGTAAAAATCTAATAATGTTTTTCTTGTAATGTACATTTTGTTCTGAGATCCTTCTTATTCCTCCTATTCTTTTAAACCTTTCATTTTTAGGAGGCGGACTTCTGTCAAGGGCAGCTGAAGGGTTTCGACGTCTGCATCGACAAAGGAACGTTTGACGCTATTAGCCTAAGCCCTGACCATAGCAGTGAGGTCAAAAAACGTTATGTGCGAGCTTTAAAAGACGCTCTGAAGGACCAGGGGCTCTTCTCCATCACGTCCTGTAACTGGACTAAAGAACAGCTGCTTGAGCGTTTTGCTGAAGGTGAGCCGGGGGGGGGTCTTATTATTGTTGTGGCGCGTATTTCCATTACAGTGATGAATCGGCCTGTTTTTACTATCTTTGATTTTGATGCATAATGTAATTCACTTACTTGACCACTAGGTAGAGCAACCACACTTTTTATCTGTATTTTGCTGATGTCAGTAGGGATACGTTGTGATTGTGTGTGACTACATTTCTCGTTTTATTTGTAGCTGTGTTGTATCCACAAGAGCAAAATACATTGAAACATTTTGTGGCTTCTGGCATTGAAACACAAACATTTACATTTGGGCTCCTTTGTTGTCTGACCATCAGTCAACACATAGCTCTTCAATGGTGACGGTTACCTGCCAGGCTGTTAAGCTCCAGGCAACAACTGTCTGAAGTTTTTGTACTTTTGGCAAGTGGCCCATGAGCCGTCATCCCACCCCTCCTGTCAGTGTTAGAACCCTGAAAAGGGGGAAATATGTGAATAAGTTTGGTCGGACACAATGCCTCCATCTGGCATCCTCATCCAGAATACTTTTTTAAATTTATTTCACACATTAAAAAAAATGTATGTCAAGCACACGGTAGCCATTTTGTTTCCCACAAGTAGACACAGCAAATCAACAAAACAACAAATAGTGTCCCTTTCTACTTTTTCAGACAACTCAAACACAAAGCATTTTCATTTTAAACATCTAAAGAAAGAACATGTACTGTACATATCTACCTAAACAAATACATACATTAAACATAAACCGTGCCATTACCCTCCTAACAGACGTCGGTTAGCTAGCTTACAGTACCATGTAGCATCTACAACATGGTACCAAACTATGTCTCAAAAAGTTTCCAAAATGCACCAAACATGCTCAAAAATGCTCACATGTTGCAGCACAACACATATAATGTCCGTGACATACCTGAAAAGGGGGAAATATGTGAATAAGGATGGCCAGACACGATGTCTCCCTCTGGCATCCTCATCCAGGATGGAGCGCCGCGGCCAAGAGCTCCCCCTTTCGGCCTCAGCAGACATAGACAATCGATCCCCGATTAACTGATTCAGAGTGCATTGTAAATCAATTTTAAATAGATGTAACCCTTTTTGGTGAGCACCTTGCAACACAAACAATATATCACATGAGTGCAGTTACACGAGAATGCCAGCAGGGGGCCGTGAGGGGCCTGTGAGAGCAATTGGGGGATGTTAAAGCGTTTATTTAGGCCTTTTGGTCATGCTACACAAACGTAACCAATGACTTATTTTATTTCCCCTCTTTGGTGTCTTACAGGATTTGAACTTGTGCAAGAGTTACCCACACCCACTTTCCAGTTTGGCGGCAAGAAGGGCAACAGTGTGACTGCATTAATATTTAAACGAGTACATTAATGTGTCTGTTTTTGATTTTTCAATAAATTAATCTTTTTTTTCTATTAAGAGTGCAGCTTTCGGTGTCCTTGGTGGTATGTGCAGACGGCATGAGTTAGATTCCCAGCAACTGGACATGTCCAGTACCGGTCAGGAAGTGAATCTGGCGTAACAACTAAACCAAATCTCTCATGTGATTAGCTTTCTGTGGTCGAAACCCCCCCCTAAAAAAAATTATGGTGCAACTTTCAGTGATCATTTGTGCAACTAGCGGATGTCAAAAACAGGAAACGATCCAATTCGGCCATTAATAATGCACACTATAAACCCCCAAGGCGCTATTGCTAAAGGTGTGTTCATGCCGCAGCAGGTTTTATCATCAAGCTATTTTAATGCAACTGTCGGGACTAAGGTTTGTCTTGTGTGTCGTAACCAAAAGAAGCCATGTTCACTGACAAGACATTTATTCGTCCCCGGGGTGAAAGCCATTAAAGCGTATTGACGAAAAACGAGCTGAAACGGCTGAGTAATGCATACGCCTGCTGCGGATCTTTTGATCACGTCAAACTGTTTTCACATGGAACCTCTTAGCTCTGATGAGCACTTGGCCCCGGTTTGAAGAAATGCTGGTTTGGAATCAGGAGAAGATTCCCAAGTCATGTGGAATTAAGAGCCTTTCATTTGTGAACGTAGTCAATGTGCACCCGCTCTCAACACAACCTTTTTTTTTTACTGTTAAAGTACTCATCTGAGTGCACTTGTGGTGATTGCTAAGCCAAACTGTGATTTTTGCTTCAGATGGACCCAAAGGAGACAATGTGTTTCCTGTTAAAAGGAGCCCAATGACAGAATGCCATGTTTTGCATAAACCTCTTTCTGTAAATCCACCCTGCAGGACCGTGTTTAAGGGGATGTTTTCAACTAAAAATGGAAAAATGGTGTCCATCCATATATCCGCTTATCCTCACGAGGGTCACGGGTATGCTGGAGCCTATCCCAGCTGGTACACCCTGGACTGGTCGAAGCAATAGTGGCGTTTTGGCCTTTACTTTTTACAAAAAGCTAAGAACATAATGTGATAATGGTGTTATTTACATCTAAACACATGAATTACTCTTTTGAACGCATATTGTTTTGAAAAGTCAAGCTATTTAGTGGGCCCCACCAATTAACCAAAACATCATTCCTCCACTGAAATCCTTTACTTTCTACAAAAAGCTAAGAACATAATGTGATAATGGTGTTATTCACATCTAAACACATGAATTACTCTTTTGAACGCATATCGTTTTGAGAAGTCAAGCTATTTAGCGGCCCCACCAATTAACCGGAACGGGGAGAACATGCAAACTCCACACAGAGATGGCCGAGGGTGGGATTGAACTCGGGTCTCCGAGCTGTGAGGTCTGAGGGTTGCTGGAGCCGATCCCAGCTGTCTTCGGGCGAGAGGACGGGTTTATGCAGTTTATGTTGTAGCATCATGTGAGTGTGAATGGTTGTTTGTCTATATGTGCCCTGTGATTGGCTGGCGACCAGTCCAGGGTGTACCCCGCCTCTTGCCTGAAACCCCTGCGACCCTCGTGAGGAAAAAGCGATAGAAAATGAATGAATGAATAAATGTTGTAGCATCGTTGTTTGGCTAAATATAAATAGTATGGTAACATTTGTTGCGGGGGTGCTGGAGCCTATCCCAGCTGTTTTCAGGCAAGAGGCGGGGTACACCCTGGACTGGTGGCCAGCCAATCACAGGGCACATATAGACAAACAACCATTCACACTCACATTCATACCTATGAACAATTTGGAGTCGCCAATTAACCTAGCATGTTTTTGGAATGTTGTAGGAAACCGGAGAAACCCACGCATGCACCGGGAGAACATGCAAACACCACACAGAGTGGGATTGAACTCAGGTCTTTTAGCTGTGAGGTCTGCACGCTTACCACTTGCCCACCGTGCAGCCGGTGTCTGGCAATATTCTGTGTAAAATGCAAATACATTTTATTGTCAGACCTGTTTCACGGTTTCTGAGGAAAAGAGGCTTCTATCATTCGGGTCTTCCCCTAAGTGCCTGACCCAGGGTAGTTAACTGCAGCCATCTGTCAAGTCCAAACAAAAAAAAAAGCCTCCCAAGCTAATGAGCTAATCAGGAGGCTTTGGGGTCCTGAGAGTCGTGATTAAGAGCTGCTGACATAATGAATAAACAAGAGGCCATGAGGCTTCCCTGCCACGGCCATCATAAATAACTACTCCGCACTCCTAATTGGAAGCCAGTGTTCCAATGGGAGTCACCGCGCCGAGTTTTTTTACTCAAACTGGGGAAAGGCTCATCTCACGCTCAATCCATTACGCCGCCCTTTTTCCACGTTTATTATCGTTTATTACATTTTGCCTGCATCTTCACATGCTGTACTATCATGTCAAAAAACATCCCGTTATAAATCATTCACGGTATGAAACCACAATAGCTGTCCTGCACAAAAGCCCGCAGTCAGCACTTTGGGGTTGGCGCTGGTTCCAAAACGATGCTTTAATTCCGCTTGTGCGGACACGGTGCCAACGCTAGCATGAATACTACGCTTTCATTTTATACAAATAGTTATAGCGGTTTTTTTTTCTATTTTCTTGCTCCTCTGGGTTTGAAGGTGTCTTAATAGGATTTTATGGGGGGGGATTACTCTAACATGTTGCAGGGAAGTTTTCCATGGCAGGAGTGCCAGGTGGGGGTGGGAAGGGAGATGATTTTAGAAGATGCACGTTACAGTAGGGGTGTCCAAACTTTTCCACAAAGGGTTGCATACAGAAAAATGAACTGAAGTTCTGATATATTTTGTGTATCAAAGATGCTAAAATCCAATGTCGGTACTCAACAATTTATTTTTTAATCAAATTTTCTTATTCACAAGTTCTCAACTTCTTCCATGTTGCAATAATGTTAGCGCAGATCTGCCAATGTGTACACATTTCTTGTACTCAACATGTAATTAACTCTTAAAAAACGCTTGTATGCGCTCCATTTTGTTGCATTTTCCTGGTTTCTGTTTCAAGTTCGGTCACAATACAATAGAAAGCCTCTGGTCTAAGCCTTTACCCATTTTACAAGTATGGCATATCAAGGTGCGTTTGAGGTAACATGATTATTGCAGAGATTAAGTGAAAAAAAACCAATACTTTTAAATATAAATAAAACAAGTTATTGAAAAACGTTTAGACTAAATCAGATGAGTTTCTACAATGTGATTATGAAAGTAAAATGACTTTAAATAAACTATAAAAGAATCATTAAAAGGCTGAAAATGTAATGTAACTTTAAGAGTATCTGAAAGCGGTGGAGTGGCAAAAGTAGCACACGGGTATTGTAAATGCCTGGGGGAGGACCACAGTGGAACATACCAACTTGACAGGGGTGTTCTCTTTATGTCTGTCATGTTTTAGTCGCATCTGCTGTACAAATAGTTAACTTTTTGATTTACACCGCTCTTAAATTTTCACTAATTTGCACACATGTTTGATTTCTGTTCTCACAAGCGTTATTGTTAAGTGTTGAGAAAGTAGTTTACGGCTATCCGCCCCGCCCTCCCTCCGGCGAGGTCGACCTGAAAGCGGACATTGTTAGGATGGAAAGCCGAGAGCAGAAAGCAGCTAGCAGCTCTCAGCTGCTCGCAGTCTTGGTTCGCTCCTCAAGCGGCTGAGACCGCATTGGAACTTTTCAGAAACTTTCCCTTTCTCCTCTCCATGAAGATGTCCTAACTTGGGAAGAGCCTCTGCTGGCCAGGTAGTAAATGTGTTAATAACACTGTTATTGTAAGACTTGTATTTTCTACGCAACATGACAACAGTGCTAATTTGCTGTAGGGCATTTTGTTTGTATTTTAGTGTAATATTGTATGTGAATACGCTTTATAATATACTTCATACTTTCACCTACTGTATGTAAGTAGTTGATTCATGTGTTTTTTTGTGTGGTTGAATGTATGGCTAACCTGTTGCTGCATGTTAGTCTGCACCCAGCTCCAAAATCCCCCTACATTTACTATCTGTGTGGTCACACATCAAGCTGTTCATGTGCATCACACACACACACACACACACACACACACACACACACACACACACACACACACACACACACACACACACACATACTTTTTCAAGACCAAACAAAAGTGTCGAAGAAGCCAAAGAGATGCCATGCAATCTGCAACCGCACATTGCATGTTTGCTTCCTCTGATGACAGCCATTAGTCACTCCTCATTGTGACTCTTAAAAGTGAGCATAATGCATATGCATTTGAATGCCGGTGGCTTGAAACAATAGGACGCGCCGCTGTTTCTGTTGTCAGAGCAGCGAGGAACACGAGGCCTGAGGTCAAATCAACATTTGTTGTGATGAGTCATGCTGCGCCCTTAAAACTGATTTACCACGCTCAAATACAACTTTTCCGATTGTTCCTGATGGAAGTAAGGGAAATGGACTTAATCCGTTCCAGGGTCAAACTGTCACCAGAATACACATTGACTGCATTCTTAAAAGAGAACACTTGTCTGTGCCTTTCACACAGAATAAGTGGGATATTGTCGTGATGACATATCATTCAAAGTATAAAATAGTTAGTACTCCATCGGTGGGAACTTTGGACAGGATTCAGAGGCATTTGATTAAAGGCAAATACAGTCCTCGTCCAATTACTACCTTTGTCAAAGACAGGAATGACATTCAGGACCGCTCAAAAGTTTGGGATCACTTGAAATTTTTTTTGTTTACCAAAGAAAAACATTTTTTTTCCATCTCACAAACATTTCTATCCATTTCACAAACAATTAAAATGAATCAGATTAGGGTTAGATCACATTTTTGCATAGAGGCCTACTATCAACAACTGTCAGTCCTCTGCATCAATCTCCTGGTATGGCTGCTAATCCAAGTTCATCATTTTATAAGGCTAATAGATTATTAGAAAAACCATCTAAAAATCTAAAAACTAAAACTAAAATCTCTTACCATGCTGTTAACTACTCCCTTCAGAGAGCAGCACAAACTGGGTCTAACAAGGACACAGAAACGCTGCACAACTGTGCAAGAAGACCAATATCAACAACAACTTTTCCAATTGTTCTTGTTCGAAGTAAGGGCTTAATCTGTTCCAGGGTCAAACTGTCACCACAATACACATTGACTGCATTCTTAAAAGAGAAAACTTGTCTGTGCCTTTCACACAGAATAAGTGGGATATTGTAGTGACGACATATCATTCAAAGTATAAAATACTGACGCTACCGCTCAAAAGTTTGGGATCACTTGCAAATTTCTTTGTTTACCAAAGAAAAACCTATTTTCATGCATTTCCCAAACAATTTTTTTTATTTCCCAAACATTATTATCCATTTCACAAACAGTTAAAATGAATCAGATGATTTTCAAAGAAGGATGTACATTTCTGCATAGAGGCCTACTATCGACAACTGTCAGTCCTCTGCATCAATCTCCTGGTATGGCTGCTAATCCAAGTTCATCATTTTATAAGGCTAATAGATTATTAGAAAAGCCATCCAAAAATTAAAATCTCTTACCATGCTGTTAACTACTCCCTTCATAGAGCAGTACAAATTGGGTCTAACAAGGACACAAAAACGCTGCACAACTGTGCAAGAACTTGACTTCAAGAACGGACGCCTGTCTCTGACTAAACAGCAATTGGGAAAAATGCGCCTTTTGTCTCTGTGCTGTGCCAACAAAATGGAGGGACAAAGTTGACCAACCATTGCAAGTAGAAACAGTACTCGAACACAGCTTCCTTTATACTTTTTTTGCGTTTAAATAGCAACGCCGGCGTGCGATGAACTTCGACTGATGATGATGATGACTGATGATTGCAGGTTCCTTTTCTTCTGCGGGCCAGGAAGTGGCCTGTTTTGCCCTTCTTTGCTGTTGCATGGCGGCTTGGTTGATCTCTGTGGACACCTTCAACAAAAAACTGGTTTAACACCAGCAGGGCTCCCTAATGGGGAATACCTGGGACTGTTTTGTGTGTGTGTGTGTGTGTGTGTGTGTGTGTGTGTGTATTTCACTCTCACGGTTTGGTTTACTGCTCTGGAAGTGTCCTCGAATCGTGTCAGAGGAGAGCGTACCTCATAAGGAGCATGCTCAGTCTGCGTTTTCCTTCCATTTGACAGTTGAGAAGATAAGCCCATATTCACAATAATATACAGTATGGCCTGCTTTTGCATTTCCTGCTGTCACACCATCATGCAAACTGATGTTGCAAGAGCGCCGCTGCAAGAGGCTTTGACTGCAAAAGTTCCCACGGGGACTACTTATTGAGAACGCTTGAATTTGAATGCAGTATTGAAAAAGCGCTTGAATACATTTGGATACAGTGCTAAAGTCGATGTTTAGAACATAAAACTATGTCTCATAATACAGATAAAGTACACTCGGACTATTATGTAGTTTTTCATGGCTGTCAGGTGCCAAAAAGTACTCAAAAAGTGCTTGGATTTTTACCTTGGAATATGTTAAACATAGCCATTCATGGCCGCTGCTAAAAAAAAACACATAATAATGCAATCCAGGGTCAAACTGTTAGCTTGTGAACCCTTTTAACATTCTTATAAGTGTAAACAAAAAACAATAATATGCAAGGTGCAATGAAATAAAACTGAAAGTAAATTAAAATACTGAAAAAAGACACTGTATATGAAAAAAAAATGGTGTGCTTACATTAATAACCTTACCTTAATAACTTGTAGGACATCACCCGCTAACTTTTGCGGTGTATATTGCAGCCACAGTACGTTTTATGGCAGTGGTCCTATATTTGCTATCATCACAAAGGAAGAAAAACAAAAAAAACGCAAGTTAGTCCTAAAATTGAATAGTTTTCACCTTTTTTTTTACGCTAAAAACAATAGCTTGTACAATACATTACAATACATCACATATTATTAAAATAGAAACAGTCTACATATCAGTTTTGTGTTACAGTTGGCAAAACAAATAGAAAGTGTTTAAATGTTTGCTTAATTTTATGTTGGGAATATGCCAGAACTAGGGAACCAAAAAAACACTTGTGGGCCACAAATGACCCCCGGGCCGAACTTTGAGCACCCGTGCCTTAAACGCACACTGACGTCAATTTTTTTTAGTAATTTTTTAAGAAAATTTGTCTGAGGCACTGAGTGATTGTGGTCAAAATGGACTGCACTGCTTGCCTTCAGCCAGCAGGGGTGCTGTTGAGTCCGTATCGACTAGTTTAGACATAGACATAGACTTCCTTTTATTGTCATTGCACAATAACACAGCAGTGAAATTGCCAGCGAAATGTTGTTGCCTAGCTCCCGCATAATAATAATAATAATAATAATGTGGAGAATAAATAGATGAGATCAAATATGAACAACAATGTACAGCATAAACAGTAAATTGCACAAATAATTTAAATAATTTTGAATAAATTTGCAGTCTAATGAAGGATAATCGGCCAATCAAAGTTGGACCCCCACCTGTAGGCTCTACAGCAGGGGTCTCAAACACGCGGCGGGCGGGCCAAATGTGGCCCGCAGGACACTAGTTTGAGGCCCCCGCTTTGATATGAAAGTTTAATGTTAGTGCGGCCCGCGCACATTTGATATGGATGCTGTATGGTATCATGTACCCAGACAAAAATTATTAAGTTTGATTAATGTTCATGTTAAAGGTTAAATAACTGTTAATAGTTACCCTCCCTATCTGTGTGGAAGTGGTAAGTTTTTGGCTATTTAAGTTGAAAGGAAATAACTTGAAGGCTACCGTTTAGGTCGCTAGCTCTCTAAGTTTGCGAGTTAGCATGTGTCTCAAGACCCTGCAGTTGCGCAATATGTTGTAAATAAAAAGAGTATAAATGTGACTATAGTCGTGTTTTGTCATGTCTACAGGGCTCTAATAATGCTTTGTTCATTTTAATCTGAAAAAAAATCATTTGTCTACCCACCAACTATATGTGGTTTCTTAAGTTTTTATTATTTGCCGTTTTATTATTATTATTATATGTATTTATTTATTACTGATTGATTGATTTTCTTTATTCTTGATTTGTTTATTTATTTTTCATCTTATTTTGTGTAGAAAAATAGAAAGTAAGATATTTGAGAACAGTGGAATGTTTTATCAGAGCTTTTATTGTAGAAAATTGGAACAAAAGCGAAGTTTTTTTAATTTTTTTGTTTTTAATAATGCGTTTTTTTTTTTTTTTCATGATGCGGCCCAGTCTCACCCAGACCCGAGCTCCAGTGGCCCCCAAGTAAATTGAGTTTGAGACCCCTGCTCTACAGTCACCATTGCCAGTGTGTGTGTGTTCAAGTGGCACATTGTACTCCATTCTGTCGTAGAAGCAGCTGCATGCCAAGCGAGGCGCTCATCTACTCCACAACTCGCTCAATACGCAAACGCACAATCTGCCACCCCCCTTCCCCCCCTTCTCAGTTTCTTTTTGTCTTTCTCTGTCTGACTATTTTCCTGTTTTTCACACAGTTAGTGTGTCATTTAGCTTTCTGTTCCTCTCACACTGAGCCTCTTTCATGCCTCTTCTGGCCCTGAAGCCAAGCGACCAGAAAAGAGTTTGCTATTTGCCATGCCTTGTGTGTCTATATACTGTGTGTGTGTGTGTGTCCTCACGCTACACTCTCTTCATATTAGTACTAAAGGGTGAAACTCAAACCTGTCGACTGCATGCAAGGGACACTGAAAACAAACAGTCTGAGATCTGGCTTTTTCTTGGCAGTCCTGCTATGAAGTCCAGCATCCTGAAGTCGCCGCTTCACTGTTGATACTGACACCGGTGTTTGACGGCTACTATTTAGTGCAGCTGCCAGGTGATGACCTGTGAGGCGTCTTTGTCTTAAACTACACACTCTGAGATATTTGTCTTCTTGCACAGTTGTGTGTCGTTTTTGCGTCCTTGTTAGACCCGGTTTGTGCTGCTCTCTGAAGGGAGTAGTTAACAGCATGCTAAGAGATTTTAGTTTTAGCTGCCAGGTGATGACCTGTGAGGCGTCTTTGTCTTAAACTACACACTCTCAGATATTTGTCTTCTTGCACAGTTGTGCGTCGTTTTTGCGTCCTTGTTAGACCCGTTTTTTGCTGCTCTATGAAGGGAGTAGTTAACAGCATGGTAAGAGATTTTAGTTTTAGCTGCCAGGTGATGACCTGTGAGGCGTCTTTGTCTTAAACTACACACTCTCAGATATTTGTCTTCTTGCACAGTTGTGCGTCGTTTTTGCGTCCTTGTTAGACCCGGTTTGTGCTGCTCTATGAAGGGAGTAGTTAACAGCATGGTAAGAGATTTTAGTTTTAGCTGCCAGGTGATGACCTGTGAGGCGTCTTTGTCTTAAACTACACACTCTGAGATATTTGTCTTCTTGCACAGTTGTGCGTCATTTTTGCGTCCTTGTTAGACCCAGTTTGTGCTGCTCTCTGAAGGGAGTAGTTAACAGCATGGTAAGGGATTTTAGTTTTACAGGACTGACAGTTGTTGATAGCAAGTGATCCCAAACTTTTGAGCGGTAGTGTAAGTATTTTATACTTTGGATGATAAGTCGTCACTACAATATCCCACTTATTCTGTGTAAAAGGCACAGACAGTGTTCTCTTTTAAGAATGCAATCAATGTGCATTCTGTTTACAGTTTGACCCTGGAACGGATTAAGTCCATTTCTCTTACTTCCAACAGGAACAATCGGAAAAGTTGTCTTCTTGCACAGTTGTGCAGCGTTTTTGTGTCCTTGTTAGACCCAGTTTGTGCTGCTCTCTGAAGGGAGTAGTTAACAGCATGGTAAGAGATTTTAGTTTTAGTTTAGCTTTAGTTAGCTTTTCTAATAATCTATTAGCCTTATAAAATGATGAACTTGGATTAGCAGCCATACCAGGAGATTGATGCAGAGGACTGACAGTTGTTGATAGTAGGCCTCTATGCAAAAATGTACACCCTTCTTTGAAAATCATTTTAATTGTTTGTGAAATGGATAAAAATGTTTGTGAAATGGAAAAAAATTGTTTATGAAATGCATGAAAATGTGTTTTTCTTTGGTAAACAAAGAAATTTGCAAGTGATCCCAAACTTTTGAGCGGTTTGTGTATATGCCCTCCTCGTTAGCGTGGTAGATTTGTGTGTCTGGTGACTCGACGCCCACCGAGACAAGAAAAGAGAGGAGAAGAAAAGAGCCGCTCTCTCACATACACCAGAGAAGTGCTGCCTCAACCCCCACCCCCCCCCGCCCCAAAAAAAGACTTTCACTTGAACATGAAAAGCATTCTGGTAATGCAGCAGCAATGCTGCATGCTCCCATTGTGGTGTTTCCTTGTGCAAGTTTTTACAGTAGCATTCTCGCCATGAGTTTATTGCTTTTTCGAAGCCTGAAAACGCATTCCTTCGTCTGGGCACGTGCAAGTGCATCACAGCCAACGCAGTAATATCGGAATGTAGCGTTGTGGTACTATTTGTTACCTTGCATTAATTAGTTTTTATTCCCATATGCACCGAATAGGGATTTTGCATAACAAAAGATGAAGAAATAATTTCCAATTTGATTAAAAATGTGTGTCTTGCAGTAAGAAATTAATGCAAAATGTAGTGCACTACTTGTCTACAACCACCAGAGGCACCGTTGCTTAGTGTCTAGGGGGGGAACTTTAACATCATCCCAAGATCCACCGGTTTTTGGCACAACCCCCTTGGCGAGCATTGCTCTACAGGAGTTGAGAACATTCAGAAAGACATATTATCGCAGCGTATTAGAGGAATGCAACTATTTATTTCTATAACAATAAAAGAATAACTAAATATGAAATAGTCAATGCAAAATTACATTTGCTGGAATGAATAATAATATGAAATATAATATTATAGCGCTTTTCAAGGTACCCAAAGCACTTCACAATGAAGTGAAGCCATGATTCATTCACTCATCAATCACACATCGGTGGTGGTAAACTACATCTGTAGTCACAGCTGCCCTGTGGTAGTCTGATGGAAACGTGGCTGCCGATTCATTGGCATTCACACAGTGTCTGTGTCTTGCCCAAAGGCATAACGACAGGGACTGGGTGGAACCCCATAAATAAATATTTTAAAATATTATATGTATTATATGTACATATAATATATTTTTAATATAATAATAATAAAAATACTGATTATTATATTATAAAATAATATTATTATACTATATTATTAATATATATTATAATTACATTATAATAATAATAAAAAAATATGTATATTTAAGTATAAAAACAATATTTAAAAAAACAACAATGAATTGGTACTTAATTTTCCCATACGACAGAGACCGGGTGGAACCCCATAAATACATATTTTAAAATATTATATGTATTATATGTACATATAATATATTTTTAATATAATAATAATAAAAAGACTGATTATTATATTATAAAATAATATTATTATATTATATTATTAATATATATTATAATTACATTATAATAATAATAAAAAAAAATATATATTTAAGTATAAAACAATATTTAAAAAAACAACAATGAATTGGTACTTAATTTTCCCATACGATATTTTTAAATATTATATGTACATATAATATATTTTTAATATAACAATAATAATAATAATACTGATAATACTGATTATATAATAATAATTGTATTATATTATATTATTATTAATATATATTATAATTACATTATAATTATAATAATAATTAAAAAATATATATATTTAAGTATAAAAATGATATTTAAAAAAACAACAACAATGAATTGGTACTTAATTTTCCCATATAATCAAGTGGCCATGACATGTAGACTACAGCATTTTGGGGTTATTTTTCAGGTACCTGTATCAAGATCAAGATTTTTTTTTGTTATCAATTAATTAGTTGACCTTTTGTTTATGAAACGTTAAAACCAATCTAGTAAACGTCAACACATGCATGCTATGCCAATTTTTTTTTTGCTGTTTGCATAAACGGGCAATAAAAAAACAAGCTGTGGACCTCAAATGTCCCCCAGGCCGCACTTTAGACACCCCAAGTTAATTGCTCTGCGTGGTATTTATATTCCAGCCATCACGCAGCACAAGTTGGACTGGTGTGTTGTGTATACAGCATCTGAGCTTGTTTGAGCAAATCCCTTGTTTGCACCTTTCCAAATTAAAGCCCCTATTGTGAGGCACAGACATTACATCTAATTACGGCAGATGTTCACCCGAGAACCTGTTCTCCACCGGTTATGCAATTGCTTTTGTGCTGCTCCTTCACAGTTACCCGCAACAGCCTTTCATCATTCAAAGCGTTTGACATTTCATATGCAAGATCCTCCCTCCAAACGGTGGCCTTATTTTCCTTTGCACGCCCAAACTTGAGGAAAAAGAGTACGTGTACTCGACACGCGTCTGTCTCGGGGACTCTCAGCAGTTTGGTCGGGATTTGCATGTCGGCAAGTTTTACATACACCTGCAGGTGCTGTAGCAAACAAAAAGTGAAAAGCAGCTGCGGCGAGGAGATTTGCAAGTGCTGATCTTTCGCCAAAAGGGGATCAGATCAGTAAATAAGAGATGAACCAAGTACTGGATTAGAAAGGTTTTTGCCAGTGTTTATATAACCAAAATATTTCAAGATTTCAACTTCTTTGCTCTTTAAATTTTTTTTTTTTTACCAAGCAGCCGCACAATCTTATCACGTGTTGACTTCCAAGTGATACAGCATTTTTCCCCGACTCATTCTTACACACATACGCCACATTGCAGTAACGGTTTGGTCAGATGTGCACGAGAAACGCAACCGATGCAGGAAAGAAAGTGTCAGAGATTTGTCAAGGAAATGCTGAAAACTGGAATATACAGAGGCTGCACGGTGGTTGAGTGGTTAGGACGCAGACCTCACAACTAGGAAACCTGAGTTCAATTCCACCCTCGGTGTGGAGTTTGCATGTTCTTCCCGTCACATTCCAAAAACTCCAAAACACGACTCCAAATTGTCCATAGGTATGAATGGGAGTGTGAATGGTTGTTTGTCTATATGTGCCCTGTGATTGGCTGGCCACCAGTCCAGGGTGGACCCCGCCTCTCGTCCGAAGACAGCTGGGGTAAGCGGTAGAAAATGAATGAATGAAAGAAAAAAGAAAGAAAGTGTCAAAATATTAAGAATCTTCATCATCTTTACGAGACCCATGTTCGATTCCGCCCTCGGCCATCTCTGTGTGGAGTTTGCATGTTCTCCCCGTGCATGCGTGGGTTTTCTCCGGGTACTCCGGTTTCCTCCCACATTCCAAAAACATGCTAGGTTAATTAGCGACTCCAAATTGTCCATAGGTATGAATGTGAGTGTGAATGGTTGTTTGTCTATATGTGCCCTGTGATTGTCTGGCCACCAGTCCAGGGTGTACCCCGCCTCTCATCCGAAGACAGCTGGGATAGGCTCCAGCACCCCCCGTGATCCTCGTGAGGACAAGCGGTAGAAAATGAAAGAAAAAAGTAAATGTCAAAATATTAAGAATCTTCATCATCTTTACGAGACCCATGTTCGATTCCGCCCTCGGCCATCTCTGTGTGGAGTTTGCATGTTCTCCCCGTGCATGCGTGGGTTTTCTCCGGGTACTCCGGTTTCCTCCCACATTCCAAAAACATGCTAGGTTAATTAACGACTCCAAATTTTCCATAGGTATGAATGAGTGTGAATGGTTGTTTGCCTATATGTGCCCTGTGATTGGCTGGCCACCAGTCCAGGATGTACCTCGCCTCTTGCCCCGAAGACAACTGGGATAGGCTCCAGCACCCCCGCGACCCTCGTGAGGATAAACGGTAGAAAATGAATGAATTAACGAATTATTATATATTATTGACATATATTTTCTCACAGGCAATTTGTACTGTCTGTCAAACATTGGCAGCATTTCTTGCTAAAGTGACGCCCCTGGGTGTCACACTTTGCTTAGCTACGGCGAGGTTATTGACAAATAAAGTTGAAAACAGGCCACTTGATTAGGAACCCCTCCCTTCAGCCCATGCCATGTGAAGAACGTGAGCACATGTTCGATTACAGATTATGTCTCCATAAGGGCAAGCGTACTATTTATAGTTTGTATCATTCTGATGAGCAAAATTGACAACAGACACTTGATTAGGAACCCGCCATACAGTGCATATAACGTGCTAGCAACCTGGAAGAATACAACACACAAAAAAAAAGAATTGTCGATGTTGATGTAAATGGATTCCATTGAAACGTGTTAGTGGATTTTATTGGCCCGCCGGAGGAAGCCGGCACGACAGAAAGAACATGCAAAACGCACACAGAAAGTTCCCAGCCTTCATAAACACATCTGTCTTGTTCCACTCACAATGCTGTGCAGTCAGAGGGGCCATAGCCGAGCCCCCTCGTGAATGAATGGAGCCATGGAATGCTGCTTATGGTTTCCCTAAACGCGCTCTCACTTCGATTAAAACGCCAAACTACGGCCTAAACATCGGCTTATGTAACTAAACTCTGCCAGATTGTGTGTTTTTTTTTTAATGTTAGTAGTTGTTTGTGCCGCTGGCTTGCAGCGTGTAGGCGCGCTGCCACTTTTAGAGCTGTGAAATTGCAGGCAGTCAGCGGCCTGGGCAGGAGCCCCCCACATGTAAACGTACCCCCGACGGATTTAAAGGCTCTGGTTAGTGTGCACGCAACAGAACCGCCACTCATGGATAATGACGGAAACCACGAACGGAAAGGCAAATATTCATAGCGAGGAATGGAGGCAGTGTAATTAGCAGTGTGGGTGGGGGGTGGGGGTGTACCTGGTGTATGAAGGCATGCGAGGGTCACTGTGTCGAGGGGGGCCCCCCCCGTCATATACCTTCTTGTGCTCAAAGTGAAACACCTGATCTCGCGCCCGTCAAGCATGTCAGCATTTCAGCTGAATAAGTCCCGGTCCGAGACAGAGGGGTCGCGACCCCGAATGAATACATAACACGTCGCATAGAGGGGCTTGTGTTGCGTTTGCAGGTTGCCGGTTACCTTATGCCAGACCCGTTGCAGAAACACCAAATGGAGCGTTTTTTTTTCAGACCGGATTCTTGCATTAATCACACCACAACTTTTCATTGTTGTCCACTGTTTTGTGTTTGGTTGCCATGGCGACGCACTCAGATTTCTGCAGACACTTAGCAACCGTTATATTAAGTTAGATTAGACAAAAACTCATCAGCAAAATTCATTGTGTTAAGAGGTCTTGCTAATATTCTGGTTATTTTAGCTGCATAAAATGTTAAGAAGGAATTGAGCCTTTGTGTCACATGGTACAGTGTACCGCGCTGGATGAGCACTTATTGATTGAGAACAGCAGGACTTTTTTTAAGGTGAGGTTCTTATGATTAAATGACAAGTAAAAATGTGACAAGCTTCATTGTTTGTGCACTTTTTTGAAGAAGGAGTCACGCGACGGTGCTTCTGTTCACTACCCCCCCCCCCCTCTCAAACTCCGGAACTGTGGACGCTCGGGGTGATGGGCCGAGTTTTCAATGGTATGTCTTGACCTCTCGCGGACCATTTTTTATGACCCCTGCCTCACTGCTGGCGAGTGGGGTGGCGGCGAGTTCAGCATGAATGGACGATCCACCGTGCAGACTTTGAACTGAATAAAGCCTCTCACTTTTGTGCCTACAAAGAAGCAGCACTCTGGGTAACTCCGAGCAGCGTGTTGCCATAGAAAAGTCTCACTTTCACTTAGCATACATTATTTAACTACAGTAGAAACTCTATGGCAGGGGTGTCCAAATGTTTTCTATCCATGGCCACATAATGAAAATACTGCTCAAAAGTTTGGGATCACTTGCAAATTTCTTTGTTTACCAAAACAAAAACACATTTGTATCCATTTCCCAAACAATTAAAATGAATCAGATGATTTTCAAAGAAGGATGTACATTTTTGCATAGAGGTCTACTATCAACAACTGTCAGTCCTCTGCATCAATCTCCTGGTATGGCTGCTAATCCAAGCTAATCATTTTATAAGGCTAATAGATTATTAGAAAAGCCATCTAAAAATCTAAAAACTAAAATATCTTACCATGTTGTTAACTACTCCCTTCAGAGAGCAGCACAAACTGGGTCTAACAAGGACACAAAAACGATGCGCAACTGTGCAAGAAAACAACTTTTACGATTGTTCCTGTTGGAAGTAAGGGAAATTGACTTAATCTGTTCCAGGGTCAAACTGTCACCAGAATACACATTGACTGCATTCTTAAAAGAGAACACTGTTTGTGCCTTTTACACAGAAAAAGTGGGATATTGTAGTGACGACATATCATCCAAAGTATAAAATACTTACACTACCGCTCAAAAGTTTGGGATCACTTGCAAATTTCTTTGTTTTCCAAATAAAAATGCATGCATTTTACAAACAATTTTTTTCCATTTCATAAAATTTTTATCCATTTCACAAACAATTAAAATTTTGATTTTCAAAGAACGATCTACATTTTTGCATTTTGCATTGCTATCAACAACTGTCAGTCCTCTAAAACTAAAATCTCTTACCATGCTGTTAACTAGTCCCTTCAGAGAGCAGCACAAACCGGGTCTAACAAGGACACAAAAACGCTGCACAACTGTGCAAGAAGACAAATATCTGAGAGTGTGTAGTTTAAGACAAAGACCCCTCACAGGTCGTCACCTGGCAGCTAAAACTAAAATCTCTTACCATGCTGTTAACTACTCCCTTCAAAGAGCAGCACAAACCGGGTCTAACAAGGACACAAAAACGCTGCACAACTGTGCAAGAAGACAAATATCTGAGAGTGTGTAGTTTAAGACAAAGACGCCTCACAGGTCATCACCTGGCAGCTAAAACTAAAATCTCTTACCATGCTGTTAACTACTCCCTTCAAAGAGCAGCACAAACCGGGTCTAACAAGGACACAAAAACGCTGCACAACTGTGCAAGAAGACAAATATCTGAGAGTGTGTAGTTTAAGACAAAGACGCCTCACAGGTCGTTACCTGGTAGCTGCACTAAATAGTAGCCGTCAAACACCAGTGTCAGTATCAGAAACGGAGTCTTCCTGTCTCCCGTCCCATTAAAAATAATATGACTGGACTTGGTTACATATTGTACAACCTCAGGGGTATTGGACCTTGGTTCCAATGAGTGTTTTATTACGATATAGTGATCTATTTTTTTTATATTTTCCTGGCCACTGCCACCGATCAAAGTCTTGACACCAGACGCGCTTGGCACAAGTATGCAGTAGGCCGAGCCCATCGGTGATGGACACTAAACACCCCATCAGAGAGCTTTGCGGGGGCCCCCAAATAGGCTTCTATTCATCTGCCTGCGCAAATCACAGCTCGGGCAAGGAGCCACATTATCTTAGCTGCCCTTTTCTAGTGCCCTTCCTAGTCACCAAGAGCTGTTGTCTGCACCCCCCCCACCCCCGGCCTGGTGGACACACATCTGACGGGAATCGGATCGGGGACCATACTGAATGTGGAATGATGGCTATACTGAGGCGTTCAAAGTGCAGCTCGGGGGTCATTTGCGGTCCGTGGCTGTTGTTTTATTGGCCCGCAGCACATTTGAAAAATATATATTTTTTAAATTGTACAAGAATAGTGGAATATTATGAGGAAAAATCCAACACAACTGAACAGCCGAGTAATTCCTTCATAACACATGTTGTCAGCCCCTCTGTCTTTAATTGTTCTTAGTTGTCTTGAAGCAAATTAGCAATTTAGCTTGAGCTATCGTCTTCATTCATTCATAGTGGATGGTTGGCGGGCGGTCCAAACTAGTAGTCCAAACTTCAAAACATAATATTAGCTTTCAACTTTCTTGATATATGTATGTAACTTATTAGCATGTCTCTAAGAGTCTTGTTCGTTATCCTCCTCCTCCTGGTAACTTAAACTACTCAAGTAGTCTTGATAACCATCACAACTGAACAGCCGAGTAATGCCTTCATAACACACGTTGTCAGCCTCTCTGTCTTTATTTATCGCATTTAGTTGTCTTGAAGCAAATTAACAATTTTGCTTGAGCTATCGTCTTCATTCATTCATAGTTGATGGTTGGCGGGCGGTCCAAGTAGTCCAAACTTGAAAACATAATACGAGCTTTCCACTTTCTTGCTATATGTATGTAACTTATTAGCGTGTCTTTAAATGTCTTGTTCGTTATCTTCCTCCTCCTGGTAACTTAAACTACTCAAGTAGTCTTGATAACCATCACAACTGAATAGCCGAGTTATTCCTTCATAACACACGTTGTCAGCCTCTCTGTCTTTACTTATTGCTCTTAGTTGTCTTGACGCAAATTAGCAATTTAGCTTGAGCTATCGTCTTCCTTCATTCATAGTGGATGGTTGGCGGGTGGTCCAAGTAGTCCAAACTTCAAAACATGATATTAGCTTTCCACTTTCTTGATATATGTATGTAACTTATTAGCATGTCTACATGTGTTGGTTTTTTTCACTATGTGGCCCTCTGTGGTAAAAAATTGGACAACTCTGATCTTCACAGTCACATAAAATAATGAAGGCCCCCGTGACTGGAAATGAAGTTTTTTGGTGCCCCCATTGTCTCGTCAATTTCACTCCAAAATGTCAACACTGGAGTACCAGCTCGCTCCACTTCTTTCACCATCAGGCTGCTGGGTTCTCCATCATGAGGAGCCGCTTCATTAAGTAAGCATGGCTCGGGGCTTGGTCTAATTCGTACTCTGCCCTCTCCCATGACCCCCCCTGCTAGCATAAACACTCCGTGCATGTCCAGTCGCACACAAAAGGAGTAACTCCTTGCACGGAAATGCCGCGCTCCCCTACTCTCCTCAACACCCGCACTAAACCCCCATTTGCTTTGCTTCGGTGTCAGTGCTAATCAGCAAAAGTAATCTCACACCAATCGACAAGAACATTCCCGTCTTAACTCCTAACAAGAAAGAGTACCAGCCCGTCTTTTCCTGCAAGAGGCCCAGTTGTGCACCACTGACTCTCCAGGATAAATGAAGATAATGGGAGTCATATGCCGGCAGCCGGTCCGGGACTAAGCAAAGTCAAACATTTGTAGCGTAGAAAAGTAACACAAATCCTTGTGTTTCCTCATTGGTCCCGCCTCCCAATGCACATGCCGTGTTATATAAGTGCAGCAGCGACCTTCACTTAACATGTAACCACATGTTATACAGGCAGAATGGCACCGAGGCCTGGTAGAGCCATTAGCTTTGTGTTCACTTCATTGAGGGGGATCTGAAGCGTGCTCTCTAATTGGCGGTCAGCAAACGAAGGCTGGAGTCTGCGGACACCGCAGAAAAAAAAGAGGGGGTGGGGGTACCTGAACATGAAAAACCAAGAACACTCCTTTTGTAGCAGCTATAATATAGTCGGGTGACAGCATTTCATTCATTCATTCATTTTCTATCACTTTTCCTCAGGAGGGTCGCAGGGGGTGCTGGAGCCTATCCCAGCTGTCTTGTGGTAAGAGACAGGGTACACCCTAGACTGGTCACCAGCCAATCACACATCAGCACATATAGACAAACAACCATTCACACTCACATTCATACCTATGGACAATTTGGAGTTGCCAATTAACCTAGCATGTTTTTGGAATGTTTTGGGAGAACATGCAAACTCCACACAGAGATTGCCGAGGGTGAACTTGAACCCAGGTCTCCTACTTGTGAGGTCTGCACGCTAACCACTAGACCGCTGTGCAGCCTGCTTTTCTAATATAGTTTAAGTTCATTCATTCATTTTCTAACGCATATCCTCACGATGGTCGCGGGGGGTGCTGGAACCTATCCCAGCTGTCTTGTAGCGAGAGACAGGGTACACCCTGGACTGGTGGCCAGCCAATCACAGGGCACATATAGACAAACAACCATTCACACTCACATTCATACCTATGGACAATGCGGAGTCGCCAATTAATTAACCTAGCATGTTTTTGGAATGTTTTGGGAGGAAACCAGAGTACCCGGAGAAAACCCGCGCATGCAAACTCTACACAGAGGGTGGAATTGAACCCTGGTCTCCTAGCTGTGAGATCTGCGCGCTAACCACTCATTCATCTTGTATATCATAATATTGCAGTAACTTGGTTAACTTGGTACACCGGTGGTGTGTTTTTTAGGTACTTCCCATGACATCCATTATTAGCTAGCTCATATTACAGAATATGGAATACACAGGAAAGAAATATGTGTTAGGATTGGGAATGATTGGTAAAATTCCTAAAAAGTCTGTCGGTTTACGATGACAGGCTGCAGTATTAACAACTTTTTCATTATCGCCAAGCAACGGCCTTCTAACTTTGCATGTTACATAGCAAGAAAACATTCAGACAGTGACTTCCTGTTCAGTGCAAAGTAAGCTTCAAACAAAATGCATGTTTGATACTGCATATTTGTTTTGGAGGGAGTATAAAATATCATACGAAAACATACAATTAGACGTAAAAATATGGCCAAGTGGAGGAAAACTGTCATAGGTCAAAAATCGTCTATTATCATTTATTGTCTTGATGTCTCTGGCGAAGGTTTCGATTTTGGTCTACAATCGTTTATGTCAGTCGGTCTGAAGGGGTGTGGACATAAATTCCACTCTTATGTGCATCAAACAACCACACTTCCATACAGTGACCACATTCAGCTATACCTCCTTTTCCCCAGATAGCTAAACGACTCCGCCATGTTTGGTTGGCCACATGTTCCGAAAAGGAAGCAATTTAGTCAGCTTAAGAAAGTACTCATTTGGCCCATATAAAAGTTTTAATTAATGGAAAATAAAACTTGTGGAAAAGGGATGAGGCAGCTCTCGCTGTACTGGCATCATCAAAACATCACATGAGGAACTCTCTTTTTGGAAGAATAGCG
This sequence comes from Doryrhamphus excisus, assembly GCF_037039965.1. Taxonomy (NCBI): domain Eukaryota; kingdom Metazoa; phylum Chordata; class Actinopteri; order Syngnathiformes; family Syngnathidae; genus Doryrhamphus; species Doryrhamphus excisus. The sequence goes on from NC_136376.1 coordinate 2,395,374, forward strand.
TTCATAGCTCCAGTCGAGACCTCAAGGGCCTGGAAGAACGTATGCCAAGCCGTACTAAAACACAGCTTGTTTTCTTTTCCTTTTCATTTCTCACCTGTCTGCACGGGAATATACTGTACGCTCTGTGTTTCTCTGCCATACCAGACATGCAATCGGGCTTTACTGTATCCGGAAAAAAAGCGACCGCCTCCCATGTTATTTAAAGAAACGTTTAGAGTAGTCGTTTTGAGTGGAGGTTGTGCTATTTACTTAGGTTTATTACCTCTGCCAAGTAGGTAATGTTTTCGGTGGCGTTACGACATTTGCCTGTAGGATTTCGACCAAATTACTTAAACTAAAAATAAACATAACAACTTATGCTAGGGTAAGGATTAGTTTTTAATCTTAACGGAATACACAGAAGATTGCGAATGTCTTCATTTGTTGGGCTTAGGGAACCGGTTGGTAGTGAAAATGATCGGTTGAAATGGAATAAGATGGAAAAATAGTCTTCTGCTCCGGAAGTGTCGCACATCAAGGGGTGAAAGTTTGGCAAAACATACGCCCCTACTGTGTTGACTGTGCTGTTATTTTTGCGACAACTACACCACACGAATTTGTTTTTGTGTTTTTTTCGCAGATAACGTACACTACCGCTCAAAAGTTTGAGATCACTTGGAAATTTGTGCATCGTTTTTGTGTCCTTGTTAGACCCGGTTTGTGCTGTTCTCTGAAGGGAGTAGTTAACAGCATGGTAAGAGATTTTAGTTTTAGCTCGCAGGTGACGACCTGTGAGGCGTCTTTGTCTTAAACTACACACTCTCAGATATTTGTCTTCTTGCACAGTTGTGCATCGTTTTTGTGTCCTTGTTAGACCCGGTTTGTGCTGCTCTCTGAAGGGAGTAGTTAACAGCATGGTAAGAGATTTTAGTTTTAGCTAGCAGGTGACGACCTGTGAGGCGTCTTTGTCTTAAACTACACACTCTAAGATATTTGTCTTCTTGCACAGTTGTGCATCGTTTTTGTGTCCTTGTTAGACCCGGTTTGTGCTGCTCTCTGAAGGGAGTAGTGAACAGCATGGTAAGAGATTTTAGTTCTAGCTGCCAGGTGACGACCTGTGAGGCGTCTTTGTCTTAAACTACACACTCTCAGATATTTGTCTTCTTGCACAGTTGTGCATCGTTTTTGTGTCCTTGTTAGACCCGGTTTGTGCTGCTCTCTGAAGGGAGTAGTTAACAGCATGGTAAGAGATTTTAGTTTTAGCCACCAGGTGACGACCTGTGAGGCGCAGAAGATGTCCTCTTCGCTTCTGACACGCAACCAACGTAGCTATCCTCGTGTTAGCTTGTCAGGTAGGTAGGTAGATAGATTGATGAATAAACGTAGCTAACCTCGTGTTAAATTGTCAGTGTTATTCAGCTCCGAATATAATAATAACGGCGACCTGACTTCAGCAGAGAAGGAAAATTTTACTTGTTGCGCTTGAGCTGCGGGTTGCCGACCCCCGCCCTAACCTTGACATCAGCAAAACGTAGGAAAGACCGTACACATGATACACAAAAACATAGCAGTAGTGCATATGTTTGTCTTGCAACGTGAAAAAAACATCCACGGCTCGAAGGTTTTTTTTGCGTTTTTGTTCTGCACACAGCTCGTCGGTAGGAGCCCGTTCGACCGCTAGCGACCTAGCCTTAACAGTCTCCACTTTACTCCATATCTTAGGTTTCTTGAGTTTCTTAGGTTGACCTCAGTCTTCTCTCTGCACACAATTTTCATCAAGAAGTAAATACAGGAGACCCTCATTCTTCCTACTTGTTTGTTAGTGTGTCTCGTTCAACGAGGCGTAGCTTAAGCTAGGTTCCCACGGTGCTAGCTTGAATTTACTGCAGAGTCAGCACAAGTCATTTTTTTTTGCGCCATTTAGTCAAGTATTTTACCTTGTTGTCAGTGTTTTGGAAAATGTCGGCCATATTGAGCCAAGCCGCGTGCTATCTATCAATGATCTGACATGCCAACAAGGTGGTGGAATTGTTTCTCCTCCAGTGCAAAATACCTGCGTAGCGATCTTTTCCTGCGATTAGATAACAGAATGTTCCCCTAGCATGAGGGCTAATTGTCTCGTCTCTACTCACAGAGATCGGGCTCGACTCTTCTGCCTGATGGGAGACGGCGGCAGCGGAAGTCCAAGTCCAGCCAAATTCGGACCCTCATCCAAGATGGCTGCCCGTGGTCGTCTTCCTCTCCGCCTGACGAGACCTGAGCAGATTGCCGCGTTACCATGGTGATCATTTTCTCCAAAAGCCTGGAAAAGAAGAAGGGTGTCAATGATGTAAGGCCCAAGAGCACCGAAAGACGGCCGGTAAGAGAAGCAAAGCTAAAGCTAAGCTAACCGGAACATCCTGATTAAACTACTACTTACCTTTATTTCCTGTCAGGCAGAGAATAATGTCACAGGCGATGTAGCAGCAAACCCAATAGCTAACGTTACCTTTCGGTAGTGGCCTGCGACATTGTGGCTGTGTCACTATGCCAGAAAAATAGTACTTCGGTGTTAGCGCCTACAATAACAATGCCACTGTAGCTTCGTTAACATGAAGGTGACGTTACGTAAAAGGAACATTGTAGCCGTTTTTTCAGTGGGTTCTCATTGAAATGGGTGGGCCCCATTCCGTGTGTTGTTAGCTGTTTTTCTTTCTTTAGAAGACACAAAAAGCGTATTCATGTTTCACTTCAGGACTGTGGATTTTTTTTAAACTGCAGTTTCCCTTCAAGGTTAAGTGTTTTTCTGGGTTTTTTTTTTTTTTTACATTGACGGTTAACTTCTTTTTACACTTGTGCGACAGTTACATAGTACAATGTCCTTGATGCAACACGAATTGTTTTTACGTTTTAAAGAGTACACTACCGCTCAAAAGTTTGGGATTGCTTGCAAATTTCTTTGTTTACCAAAGAACATTTTTTTTTCATGCATTTCACAAACAATTTTTTTCCATTTCCCAAACAATTAAAATGAATCAGATGATTTTCAAAGAAGAATCTACATTTTTGCATAGAGGCCTACTATCAACAACTGTCAGTCCTCTGCATCAATCTCCTGGTATGGCTGCTAATCCAAGTTCATCATTTTATAAGGCTAATAGATTATTAGAAAAGCCATCTAAAAACTAAAACTAAAATCTCTTACCATGCTGTTAACTACTCCCTTCAGAGAGCAGCACAAACTGGGTCTAACAAGGACACAAAAACGATGCACAACTGTGCAAGAAGACAAATATCTGAGAGTGTGTAGTTTAAGACAAAGACGCCTCACAGGTCGTCACCTGGCAGCTAAAACTAAAATCTCTTACCATGCTGTTAACTACTCCCTTCAGAGAGCAGCACAAACTGGGTCTAACAAGGACACAAAAACGATGCACAACTGTGCAAGAAGACAAATATCTGAGTGTGTGTAGTTTAAGACAAAGACGCCTCACAGGTCGTCACCTGGCAGCTAAAACTAAAATCTCTTACCATGCTGTTAACTACTCCCTTCAGAGAGCAGCACAAACTGGGTCTAACAAGGACACAAAAACGATGCACAACTGTGCAAGAAGACAAATATCTGAGTGTGTGTAGTTTAAGACAAAGACGCCTCACAGGTCGTCACCTGGCAGCTAAAACTAAAATCTCTTACCATGCTGTTAACTACTCTCTTCAGAGAGCAGCACAAACTGGGTCTAACAAGGACACAAAAACGATGCACAACTGTGCAAGAAGACAAATATCTGAGAGTGTGTAGTTTAAGACAAAGACGCGTCACAGGTCGTCACCTGGCAGCTAAAACTAAAATCTCTTACCATGCTGTTAACTACTCTCTTCAGAGAGCAGCACAAACTGGGTCTAACAAGGACACAAAAACGCTGCACAACTGTGCAAGAAGACACATATCTGAGCCATATCTCAGACTGGCCCAAAACCATTTCCAAGTGATCCCAAACTTTTGAGCGGTAGTGTATGTAGCAGGTTCCTCCGGCTGCCGAAAGGGCGTGAACATTCCAACGTAGCATTAGCATTCCTGCTTTGAGTACGTAAAGACATAAAACACATACACGCTGTAGTTATGTTTATTGGCAAAGTTTAGCTACTAACATTAGCGATCATTGAATATTAATGTCATGACTGCATGCCATGCATTACGGGTCGAACAGACCAAACGAAAACGTACAACAATTTTTATTTTTTATTTAAAAGGTAGCCTTTTGACCCCGGCACGGACTATTTCTATGTTAGCTTACGGCTTCAAAATCATAGCATGGTGCCCTACTTTTTGCGGCATGACATCATTACGTGACATGTGACATGCTCCGGTGATCAGCGTATGTACAGTACGTCAGCTGTCGTCTTTACTGTTAGCCGCTACGTCGCTACGAGATGCATATCAGCACCTGAGTTCATCCAACGGCCGCTGCATGTCGCAACAAGCGATAGAAGAGATATACGGTTCCTTCCTGACTTATGTACTATATGTACCTGTTAAACGTACTCTTCAATGCTTATATTATCTGCAGGTTTGCCATCTAAACATATGATTTCATTGGATTACACCCAAACAATACAATACACTGTATTTGCTTTTGTTGTTGCCGCGGTGGTCCGAAGCTCCACGTGAGTCACTGTAATTTTCCGCCGCATTTTCGTCTTTGTCCCTCGTGTGCAAAGAAGAGCCACCACCCTGTTATACCGAGAGTATGAACTCAGTTAAACCTTGAGCATAAATGCACTCCCGAGTATGTTTGAGTATGAGCTTGACATACATTCATAACAAATACACATCATCTGTAGGCTTAGTCTATTGACCATGTGTCAATGTGCATTATTCTACATGTAAAATATACGTCATTTATAATGTCATTTGTAAAATATATCATTATGTCTATACAGTAGTGGTGCCAGGGGTCATTTTTTAACCCACTGCTGTTTTTATATTGCCCCGCGGAACAGTCTAAAGTTATAATGTAACTGGAAAATCTGCAGTAATTCTACAAGAATAAAGTCAAAATATCCAGAGAAAAATGTTACTAATTTGACGGTTTGAGGAAAATTAACAAGTAGCATGAAGTTGAAATATTAAAGAAAAAAAGTTTTTTTAAAGTCATAATATTATTAGAAAGAAACAAAACAAAAACGAAAGTTGTCATTTTTGGAAAATTAGGTTGCGGAAAAAGTCATAACTTGAGGAGAATAAAGTAAAACTATTATGGGAATAAAATGATAATTATGAGAAGAAAAAGACAGTTGAACTAGTTGGAAAATTTTTAAAATATTTCAAAATATCAAAAAAAAGTTCTTATTTTACGAGAATAAATTTGTGACGTAGAGTTGAAATATTAAATCAAATTTTTTTTTATTAACATCATAGTATATTAAGAAACAAACACAAGATAAAGTTGCAATTTGTGGAAGTTATAATATTGTAGGAATTAAGACATAATATCTGAATAAAAAATGTATGACGATTACCGTATTTTCTGGACTATAAGTCGCTCCGGAGTATAAGTCGCACAAGGTAGGAAAGCAGGAAGTGAACAAATGTAACAGTTACTGATTCTTCCTACTCCTTTTGGACATGTGGAACTGTGAACTGATTATGTGATGCATTCAATTGTAATCTGTCGCATGTTCAAATGAAATTAAACCATTACCATTACCATTACCATTACTATTACCATTACCATTACCATTACCATTACTATTACCATACGTGATGACCACAATTGACTGTTTTGTTTTAAATATGAGACAAATGAAAACAGAATTTATCCCCTGCAAAGCAATGGCAATTTTTCATTTTCCGTGACATGGATTTTTGTCACTTCTTTTCAGCGTGAGCTCCACACCATGAGCAGAGGGACGACCCTCTTCTCTTGTGGAACTGCTGGTGAGTTACTTCACGTTTATGGAGGACCGTATTGCTGTGCACCTTTTGGCCACCGTCGTGGATGCAAACATGAAGGGAATAATATCCCAGTGTTGCGTGTTAAGCTTTTCTTAAATGGGATCCATGATGCTTTTCACTTTAGGAGAAGCGGATTTGTGTATTTTCTGGTGTAAAAATGGTGAATTATAAAAGTATTTCAATTCAATGAGTGCTCTATGGAGGAATAATAATGTTACGTAATATTGCCTCAACATCCTCACTGTTGTCTCTCACTTCTCCTTCTTTCGCCACTCCTCTCTCGTGTTTCAGGGTGCACCTGCTTCCACGTTACGTTACGCGCCGCTCTCATGGGAGGTTACCAGTAAACGCGCCGACGTCAATTAAAAACTCCCATTTTTGTCCTCTTCTTTTTACAAGTTGTACTTGTTGACATTACAGGGAGGGGTGTGTGCAGTACATGTCTCTTTCATTCAAACCTTTTACTCTTTCTTTTTGCTTTTCAAAAGACACCCGTTTTGAAGTCGGGCCTTTTGTCAAGTTGTTTTCTCGGCATTCCTGTCGGGTCATTCGTGTAGCAGCCGTGCGTACAGTACAACGTCTGTTTCAAAGCAACTGGTGTGTTGGCGTCAGAGAACACGATACGAGGAGGGGGTGGGGGGAGGCGGGATTAGGGTGGAAAAAAAGGGGATGCAGAAGTGGCGACAGGTGGCAAATCATTCCGCTCATTGAACCGTGTCTTGAAATGCTCGATGAATACCGTGTTTGAATACTCGCTCGTTTTTATAGATTTAGTTTCCGGGATCGGATTCTTGCAAATTGTTAGATTTAACATTTTGGGGGTTATGATGATTTGTTAAGTACATGCACGTTGCTATTAATTAGCGATTTTTTCATATTTTAGTCTGCTGAAACACTTATTCCACTCATGTTTAATTTTTCACATTTTTATTGAAGTCTTTTCTAATGTTTATTGTATTCATTTTAACACTTATTTCAGTCATGTTTAATTTTTTTTACATTTTTATTGAGTCATTTTTAGTGTTGTTTTTATTTATTTAAACACTTATTTCAGTCATGTTTATTTTTTACACTTTTATTGAAGTCATTTTTAATGTTTATTTTATTCCTTTAAACACTTATTTCAGTCATGTTTATTTTTTTTACAATTTTATTGAAGTCATTTTTAATGTTTATTTTATTCATTTTTAACACTTATTTCAGTCATGTTTATTTTTTTACACTTTTATTGAAGTCATGTTTATTTTTTTTTTACACTTTTATTGAAGTAATTTTTAATGTTTATTTTATTCATTTAAACACTTATTTCAGTCATGTTTATTTTTTACATTTTTATTGAAGTCATTTTTAATGTTTATTTTATTCATTTTAACACTTATTTCAGTCATGTTTATTTTTTACATTTTTATTTAAGTCATGTTTAATGTTTATTTTATTAATTTTAACACTTATTTCAGTCATGTTTATTTTTTTATTTGTACAATTTTATTGAAGTCATTTTTAATGTTTATTTTATTCATTTTTAACACTTATTTCAGTCATGTTTATTTTTTACATTTTTATTGATGTCATTTTTAATGTTTATTTTATTCATTTTAACACTTATTTCAGTCATGTTTATTTTTTTTACATTTTTAAGCCATTTTTATTTTCATTTATTTTAATAATTTCAAATAAATTGAATTTAATAAACACTTTTATTGTAACGCTTTTGGTTGCAACCAGCGGAGGCGCTGTTGAGTATCAAATACTTTGCTGTCTACAGCCTAGCTCAAAGCGGACAATTTTTTTTTAGCTGTTAGAGCAGCCATAGGAGCCCGTATGACCGGTTGGACATCGTCATGGAAACAGGATTGTTTCTTTTCAAAGCGCCAACACAGCATTTCGTAAAAAATGACCTTGAACACGAAGTGTTTGAGCAACTTTTTACACACTTATCATTTTTTGCAGAGGCAGACAGATGGCTGAACCCGGGTCGAAGCTTCCAGTCGGGCACCAGCCTGGAGAGCCTATGGGATGTGATGCCCGAGCCGGGCAGCCGCCCCTGGGCCAAGGAGCCGGGCCCCGCCACCGCCATCACCAGCCTGATAAGAGATCTCAACTTGGGTGATGCCACCATGACCAAAGCCCACACCACCGCCTCTTCTGCCACTTCACACTACACCACTACCGCCGCCGCCAGCCAAGCCCCCGCGGCGCCCCCCAGCAAGCGGCAGTGTCGCTCTTTGTCCTTCTCAGACGAATTTGGCGGCTTTCGCTCTTCGTGGCGGCCTCAGGGCTCTCGAGTGTGGACAGCGGTGGAGAAACGGAGGTGCCACAGCGGCGGGAGCGTCCGTGCTGGTGGCGGAGGGTTCTCCGGCGGCCACTTCCCCATCATGCAGCGTAGCTCCAGCTTCACTTTTCCTTCACGCACCAGCAACCCCACGGACGGACCTTTGGACCTGCCTTTCTTCAGCCAGCGACTCCCTGTCCACCCTCACTTCACTGCCTCCCCGGTGTCCCCCATTTCTCCACCCTCGCACCCCGCGCAGTCCTCCCACCTCCTCAGACCCCTCTCCCTCTCCCACGAGAGGATCAGCCTTCCGGAACTCCAGAGGGAAGAAGCTTCAGAGTCCAGCTCTCCGGACTCCACCCCAGAACTGGGGCGGCGATCCGTCCAGAGAAGCGATGGGAAGGGGTGCCTCTCCCGGAGCAGGTCTCAGCCTTGTGTGCTGAATGACAAAAAGATCGGGATGAAGCGGAGGAGACCGGAGGACGCCCAGGAGCAGCGGCCCTCCTTGGACTTGGCCAAGATGACTCAGGTGAGTTGGAATTGTGGAACATGCACGGGCAAACGCCTACGTGCAAACTTTGGTGGAGTTCTGACGCTGAAGCTATTTTTAACACTTAGGTGAAAGTAGATGTAAAAACAATGGAATTGCTCCGAGCGGTCTTGTGCATTTTCTCCACTTTTTAACAACGACTAACTCCGCACTTGTACGGTGTAATGGAAGCCATGTTTCACATACACTACCGCTCAAAAGTTTGGGATCACTTGGGAATTTTTTGGTCCAGCTGCCAGGTGACGACTTGTGAAGCGTCTTTGTCTTAAACTACACACTTTCAGATATTTGTCTTCTTGCACAGTTGTGCGGCGTTTTTGTGTCCTTGTTAGACCCGGTTTGTGCTGCTCTCTGAAGGGAGTAGTTAACAGCATGGTAAGAGATTTTAGTTTTAGAGGACTGACAGTTGTTGATAGTAGGCCTCTATGCAAAAATGTAAATCGTTCTTTGAAAATCATCTGATTCATTTTAACTGTTTGTGAAATGGATAAAAATGTTTGTGAAATGGAAAAAAATTGTTTGTGAAATGCATGAAAATATGTTTTTATTTGGAAAACAAAGAAATTTGCAAGTGATCCCAAACTTTTGAGTGGTAGTGTAAGTATTTTATACTTTGAATGATATGTCGTCACTACAATATCCCACTTATTCTGTGTGAAACGCAGTCAATGTGTAGTCTGGTGACAGTTTGACCCTGGAACGGATTAAGGAACAATCGGAAAAGTTGTTGTTGTTGTGGATATTTGTCTTATTGCACAGTTGTGCAGCGTTTTTGTGTCCTCGTTAGACCCAGTTTGTGCTGCTCTCTGAAGGAAGTAGTTAACAGCCTGGTAAGAGATTTTTGTTTTTAGATATTTTTAGATATTTGTCTTCTTGCACAGTTGTGCAGCGTTTTTGTGTCCTTGTTAGACCCAGCTTGTGCTGCTCTCTAAAGGAAGTAGTTAAGAGCATGGTAAGAGATTTTAGATTTTAGATATTTTTAGATATTTGTCTTCTTGCACAGTTGTGCAGCGTTTTTGTGTACTTGTTAGACCCAGTTTGTGCTTTATTGTCATTTTACATATAGTACAATGACATTTCAGCAGCTCCATTTTCAGTGCAAGACAGTATGACAGTAGAAAATATAGAAATTAGAAGAATAAATAAAGAATAAATAGAAGAATTAAAAGAATAAATAATAAATAACGAAGGGTCTATATTGTAGAGGACGATTGGTTGCCTTGGTTACATGGTCATGACACAATATGTCATTAAGGACACTAAGGCATTGCTAAGTGAGGTAGCAACATCATGCTAGCCTGCTTCGCTACACACACACACTACACGAACTACACACATATACACACATTACGCCTGTATGGAGGACCTCGTCTCAGGTGCTCAGAACCAGCCATGAAGGACACATATTACTCTTAGAACATGATTAAAAATCGTGATCCTTTTAAAACCTTCTCTCCGTAGCCTCTGGCTCCGTTCCTGTCATGTGGAGAATCCGGTGTCAATCCGGTTGTCCGAGCAAAATCTAGAGAACTGAGCGGAGGGGAGTGGTGCTTGCTCAAGAAACATGCCTCATGTTCAGTCATGCTGCCTAACGCCACACTCGATAAAAGCCAGGCTTGGGTTTTACTTTTCATTGACTGAAATGACGTTGGGTAAACGGCCAATCCAAAAAAGGTCGAGCTTATCGAGTGCGATTCCCGCCCTCTTTGTCATTTCCTGCACCGATCTGGCTTTTATCATGAAGCCGCAGTGAGAAAAAAACAGGTGATTGTACAAAGAAACAACATATGTTAAGTTAATCCTTGGCAATCAGTGGAACAGCCAAACATTTTAAATGAGCTCTAAATACACAAATAGAGCTCAAGGAGTACTTTAATAGTATGTAGTCAACGTTGCTTTAATGTCTAATGGCTAGAGAGATACTTATCTTTAACAAGCTACATACACTACCGCTCAAAAGTTTGGGATCATTTGGAAATTTTTTGGGCCAGTCTGAGATCTGGATTTTTCTTGGCAGTCCTGCTATGAAGTCCAGCATCCTGAAGTCGCCGCTTCACTGTTGATACTGACACTGGTGTTTGACTGCTACTATTTAGTACATATTTAGTGCAGATATTTGTCCTCTTGCACATTTGTGCAGCGTTTTTGTGTCCTTGTTAGACCCAGTTTGTGCTGCTCTCTGAAGGGAGTAGTTAACAGCATGGTAAGAGATTTTAGGTTCAGTTAGGATTTTTAGACGGCTTTTCTAATAATCTATTAGCCTTGAGACAGTTGTTGATAGTAGGCCTCTACGCAAAAATGTACCTCCTTCTTTGAAAATCATCTGATTCATTTTAATTGTTTGGGAAATGGATAAAAATGTTTGTGAAATGGAAAAAATTGTTTGTGAAATGCACAAAAATGTGTTCTTCTTTGGTAAACAAACCTGCCAGGTGACGACCTGTGAGGCGTCTTTGTCTTAAACTACACACTCTCAGATATTTTGTCTTCTTGCACAGTTGTGCAGCGTTTTTGTGTCCTTGTTAGACTCAGTTTGTGCTGCTCTCTGAAGGGAGTAGTTAACAGCATGCAGCAGGGATTTTAGTTGTAGTTTTTAGATTTTTAGATGGCTTTTCTAATAATCTATTAGCCTTATAAAATGATGAACTTGGATTAGCAGCCATACCAGGAGATTGATGCAGAGGACTGACAGTTGTTGATAGTAGGCCTCTATGCAAAAATGTACATCCTTCTTTGAAAATCATCTGATTCATATTAATTGTTTGGGAAATGGATAAAAACTACACACTCTCGGATATTTGTCTTCTTGCACAGTTGTGCATCGTTTTTGTGTCCTTGTTAGACCCAGATTGTGCTGCCCTCTGAAGGGAGTAGTTAACATTATGGTAAGAGATTTTAGTTTTTAGATTTTTTTAATGGGTTTTGATGCAGTTGTTGATAGTAGGCCTCTATGCAAAAATGTAGATCCTTCTTTGAAAATCATCTGATTCATTTTAATTGTTTGTGAAATGGATAAAATTTTTTGCGAAATGCATGAAAATGTGTTTTTCTTTGGTAAACAAAAACAAATTTGCAAGTGATCCCAAACTTTTGAGCGGTAGTGTATACCAAATGACTATATAGTGGACAGCCAGTAAGATACAAACTGTACTACAGTTTGGTACTTTCATAGTACTCCTGATATCCAGTATTGTCCATTTCCTGGTCTCCGAATAGAAAATAGCATCAGCTTATTCCGTCACCGTCCCTTTTCCTTTCCCAAAGATTTGTGTCGCCCTCAGGACCATGCTAGCCAGCAGGAGATGGATCAACACGGCTGATCCAGCAGTGTTTCCTCTAATAATCATGCCAGCTGCTAGGCGGGGGAAACGGGCGCACGTCAACACATCCAGTCGTCAGTTTGACGTTACCTCTGCTCGCAGGAATGCTCCTCTGCGTCACACGCTACTAGGCCATTCTTCCATAGATTTCTAGGGGATTAGCAGACAGAGATGTCGGTTCTATTCCGGTGTTTGTGTTTGATACTTTATTGCACGTGCGCAGTATCGTACCGGTGGTGCATTCGGGTGCATCGCTTCAGTCAAGGTGATCGTGGAAAAGAGTACACCCCTTACATTTCGGCAACCAGTCACTCGGGCGCCTCTTGCCCGAAGATAGCTGGGATAGGCTCCAGCACCCCCGCGACCCTCGTGACGATAAGTGGTAGAAAATGAATGAATTTTTTAAATTTTCTTTTCTATCCCCTCCTGCTCCGATCCATCTTCTATCTTTATTACTCCAAATTGTCCATAGGTATGAATGTGAGTGTGAATGGTTGTTTGTCTATATGTGCCCTGTGATTGGCTGGCCACCAGTTCCAGGGTGTACCCCGCCTCTAGCATGAAGACAGCTGGGATAGGCTCCAGCACCCCCGCGACCCCCGTGAGGATAAGCGGTAGAAAATGAATGAATGTTTACAATGTGATCCACTTTCGGGTCCCGACCCACTAGTTGAGAATCCCTGCTATGAGGAAGGACTTCTCAAATGGTCTCAACTTGAGAGCCGCATTTTCATTAAGTCACAACCTACTATTTTTTAGTCATTTTTGATGTTATTTTATTCATTTTAACACTTATTTCAGTAATGTTTATTGTTTTACATTTTTAATGAAGTCATTTTTAAGGTTGATTTTATTCATTTTAACACTTATTTCAGTCATGTTTATTTTTTACACTTTTATTGAAGTCATTTTAATGTTTATTTTACTCATATTAACACTTATTTCAATCATGTTTATTTTTTTACACTTTTATTGAAGACATTTTTAATGTTTATTTTATTCATTTTAACAGATTTCAGTCATGTTTTTTTACACTTTTATTGAAGTCATTTTTAATGTTTATTTATTTTATTTTTATTACATTTTTAGTAGTTGCCCTTTTTTATTTTTAATGTTTATTTCATTCATATTAACACTTATTTACCTTTTTAATTTTCATTTATTTTAATAAATTTACACAATTTTATTGAAGTCATGTTTATTGTTTTTTTTTTTAATTTTTTTAACAGTTTATGGCAATTTTTATTTTGTTTTTTTGGTTTTATTTAGATGTTTTTCGACTTTAATTTCAGTGAAACCATGCAAATGTATTGGATTTTTCTAAATCACATGCATTTTTTTTTAAACATGAGTTGAATTATTTAAACATAATTAAAGGAATTTATTAAAGCATTTTATCAAGGAAATGAGGACAAACATGATAACGGCATGCATACAAATAATGTCACTTCCAACCACCAGTTGAGAACCACTGAAGCATATCCGAGTCTCATTTCTGGGGGTGTAGTCCCTTGGGCAAGATACCGTATATCATGCTCGCCAGTGATAGCTCGTCCGTCGCATTCCTCGAATAATCGCTCGAGCTCACTCCCCTGTCCACGGTGTTATTTGTATCCCTTGCACCTTGGCTCGCTATTGTGTTTTTTCCTCCCCGTCGAGGCCGTGGAAAGCTGAGACTGACTGAAAGGACCATCATTCCAGAATGATTTAAGACTGCAGACCTGAATGAAAAACTGCAGGTTGTCTTTGGCTTTGGTTGTGTTCATGTAAAGGTTAGCATAGCTTGTTATTTCCTCTCTATTAATACCGTCACCCTCCGCTCGCCATCGCTCTCCATTCCTGGGATGACAGACATGGCGATCATAGCTGAGCGTCAAGCGTCGGCGGGCGCGTGGGAAACGTCTCGGCGCACCCGGCGCACCGTCCCACCACGTGCTTTTGACAACGAGCCGCGACTTGTCGTCGTCGCGGCGTAAAGCGTGTTATCTCTTTAACATGACAGATCGTCTGTGTTTTTCGGTACAGTGAAGACCAATGATTGATGGCGGAGGTGTGCGACTGTGTAGTCTGCCTGTCAGGAATGAGTTAAAGATTCCTTCCTGGCTTGCTTGCTTGTTTGCATGTCTTGCCCTCCTTTGTTTTATAGTCCGAGGACTGCTTGTGGGTTTTCCTTGGAGCATTTAGTCACAGAATGTTGTTTACTTGAATATCTGCTTTTGACCTCATTTGAAGACATTCATCGATTCAACGTAGTAAAACCCGTTTGTTCTTATGCCCTAATAATCCTAGGATTACGTACACTACCGCTCAAAAGTTTGGGATCACTTGGGAATTTTTTTGGGCCAGTCTGAGATATGGATTTTTCTCGGCAGTCCTGCTATGAAGTCCAGTATCCTGAAGTCGCCGCTTCACTGTTGATACTGACACGGTCATAATATTGTCATAACAAAGTCATAACTTTAGGAGAATAAAGTAAAACGATTATGGGAATAAATTGATAATTGTACCACAAGAAAGTTGAACTATTTGGAAAATTTTTAAATATTTCAAAACATTTAGTCAAAATATGAAGAAAAAGTTCTCATTATATGAGAATAAATTAGTGACAGAGTTGAAATACGAGATATGAGATATATTAAATATAAAAATATTTAAATATAAATATTAAAGTTTCTTATTAATATCATAATATTTAAAAAAAATCACAAAATAAAGTTGCAATTTGTGGAAGTTATAATATTGTAGAAATTAAGTCATAATATCCGAAAAGAAAATTTATGACGATTATTTACAAAGAAAGTTGAAATATAAAAAAATATATACAAAAATTTTCTTGAAATTTCTTGAAATATACACTACCGCTCCAAAGTCGCCGCTTCACTGTTGATACACTGTCATAATATTGTCATAACAAAGTCATAACTTTCGGAGAATAAAGTAAAACTATTATGGGAATAAATTGATAATTACGAGAAGAAAATGTACCACAAGAAAGTTGAACTAGTTGGAAAATTTTAAAATATTTCAAAACATTAAGTCAAAATATCAAGAAAAAGTTCTTATTTTACGAGAATAAATTAGTGACATAGAGATGAAATATTAAAGATATATTAAATATAAAAACATTAAAAAATATATTTAAATATGAATAATAAAGTTTTTCATTAACATCATAATATTTTAAGAAACAAACACAAAATAAAGTTGCAAATTGTGGAAGTTATAATATTGTAGAAATGAAGTCATAATAGCCGAAAATAAAATTTGTGACGATTATTTACAAAGAAAGTTGCAATATACAAAAAGTTTCTTGAAATTTCCAGAAATATACACTACCACTCCAAAGTTTGGGATCACTTGGAAATTTCATCCTGAAGTCGGGATCAAATTGATAATTACGAGAATAAAATGTACAACAAGAAAGTTTAACTCATTGAAAAATGATTTTAATATTTTAAAACATTAAGTAATTATGCAATTTGTGGAAGTTATAATATTGTAGGAATGAAATCATAATATCTGAGAAGAAAATTTATGACGATTATTTACAAAGAAAGTTGAAATATAAAAAAAATATATACAAAAATTTTCTTGAAATTTCTTGAAATATACACAACTGCTCAAAAATTTGGGATCACTCGGGAATTTTTTGGGCCAGTCTGCTGATACTGACACTGGTGTTTGACGGCTACTATTTAGTGCAGCTGCCAGGTGACGACCTGTGAGGCGTTTTTGTGTCCTTGTTAGACCCAGTTTGTGCTGCTCTTCGAAGGGAGTAGTTAACAGCATGGTAAGAGATTTTAGTTTTAGTTTTTAGATTTTTAGATGGCTTTTCTAATAATGTATTAGCCTTATAAAATGATTAGCTTGGATTAGCAGCCATACCAGGAGATTGATGCAGAGGACTGACAGTTGTTGATAGTAGGCCTCTATGCAAAAATGTACATCCTTCTTTCAAAATCATCTGATTCATTTTAATTGTTGTGAAATGGAAAAAAAATTGTTTGTGAAATGAATAAAATGTATTTTTCTTTGGTAAACAAAGAAATCTGCAAGTGATCCCAAACTTTTGAGCGGTAGCGTAAGTGTTGAAACTACAGTAGATGTTGCATTGAAAACTATTGAATGGTGAATCGCTGGTCTCCTGCTATACCGTAAACCATTTAGCCTTCATTTGCATTCGCTCATTGCCTGTCATTGTCCTGCTATCCAGCTCTCCCACAAAGCGCTCCACTGTGTGTACATACGCCATTCTGACCAAAGAATGACGGCACGCACTCAAAGCGACATGTCAGACATAAGCCAGCGCTCATTTGCATCTCGTGGCATGCGGGTCACGGTGCTTGAAAAAGCCTCGTTGTATGTTCATGCAGTGGTGTGACGTTGCTGTGGACGTCGCTAGAAATAAAGGCTTCATACGGGTAATGTTGAAAGTCGCCTTTTAATTAGGGGTCGTCCAGATTTAAATATTGATATTAGGTCAATATCAGGCAAAAAGACAGTATATTTGACAGGAGCTATTGGAGGACAAGCAGCATAGAAAACAGTGAACAGTGCCGCAATGCTGTCTCCGTCCACCAGAGGAGCACAGAGCCCAGAGGGAAGCTGACGTCATTGCAGCACCCCAATGAATACTTTGCCCAGATGCAATAATGCAATAATGTAATATGGGAAAACTTTTAAAGACTGCCCCCCTCATTTAAACTAGTATTGGTACATGTTTGTATACTTAACACATGCCGCTTTATTTGTACGACCTGTGTGTGAGAAAGCCTAGCGTGGGCTTTGATTATTTCTATTGTGCAAGGTGGCAGTTATCATTAATAACTGGTAGAGAATGAAGTGTATTGTTTGTATGGGCATGCATTATGGGCGTACATGTTCTTTGTGGCGTGGGCTTTGACTTTGTGGATTATATCTATTCTTTCTATTGAATTATTTCATGCAAGGTGGCAGTTATCATTTATAACCGGTGGAGAATGAAGTGTATTGTTTGTATGGGCATGCATTATGGGCGTACATGTTCCCTGTGGTGTGGGCTTTGACTTTGTGGACTATATCAATTCGTTCTATTGAATTATTTCATGCAAGATGGCCGTTATCATTAATAACTGGAGGGAGGAGCGACTGCATTTACAGTATATGCCGCATAGATTCTGACATTGTGGATGTGGATTTGGACTTTGTGGATTACATTAAGTCTTTCTATTGAATTATTTCATGCAAGGTGGCCGTTATCATTAATAACTGGAGGGAGGAGCGACTGCATTTACAGTATATGCCGCATAGATTCTGACATTGTGGATGTGGATTGGACTTTGTGGATTACATCAAGTCTTTCTATTGAATTATTTCATGCAAGGTGGCCGTTATCATTAATAACTGGAGGGAGGAGCGACTGCATTTACAGTATATGACGCATAGATTCTGACATTGTGGATTACACCAAGTCTTTCTATTGAATTATTTCATGCAAGGTGGCCGTTATCATTAATAACTGGAGGGAGGAGCGAGTGCATTTACAGTATATGCCGCATAGATTCTGACATTGTGGATTACACCAAGTCTTTCTATTGAATTATTTCATGCAAGGTGGCCGTTATCATTAATAACTGGAGGGAGGAGCGAGTGCATTTACAGTATATGCCGCATAGATTCTGACATTGTGGATGTGGATTGGGTTTTGTGGATTATTTCTTGTGTTTCTTCGTATTTCTGCTGTGCAAATTGACGGTTATTGTTCATAACTGGAGGATGGATGACATTATGACATGACACGTCTGCCTTGTGTGTGTGCATATGGTGGGTTGGGACTTTATTGCTTATCGCTAATCGTACTGTTTTTTTATTTATTGTGCAAAGTGGCAGTTATCATTACGGGAGGAGGAATGACATTATGATGACTTCGGGCGTTGTGCTTTACAAGTTCGATCCACATTAATCCTAATCAAGACGTCTGCTTACCATAAACTAGAGTTTACTAGTTTGGTGTGTAAATGACTCGAGTCGGTTTACAGTGTGCAACGTGATGCAATGATTGCCTGCACATGTGTGGTGTATGTTTTTTTGTGCGTTTATGGTTGGGTGGGTTGGAGTGGGGGGCGGGTGGGTATGAAAAGCTGGGTAGAAATCTAACCCCCCTTTTTCGCTCGCTCTCAAACTTCCAGCAGACCCACCCAAATCCCCGGCAGTCCCAGTGGGTTTTATGGAAAGCACATTGTGACGAAGGAGCTCTCCACCTCCCCCACTCGGAAACCTTTCTGTCCTTCTGTCCTTTGGTCTCCTCCTTCTCCTCTGCTGTGATAATTAGTAGTCAAGTAATACCGGGGGGGGGGGGGGCTGAACACAGTGTAGAAATCCCCTTTTCCGTTCCCGTGACAGCCAGTGAAGGCCTCAATCTACGCTCATGATAACCTGAAGCGCTCCCAGTCCGGTAAACACTCCCAGTCTCGCCGCATGCTAGCAAACGTTCAAGATGTCCGTCATGAAAGGAAAGCTTTTTAGTGCAAAAACCTCATCTCTATTCACCTCCATGCCTCCAACATCTGCTGCTGGGCCAACTCTTGAGATCATTAACCCCTTCGCGGCACTGCACAGAATTGCACCACAGTGCATGAGTTGCCTGCTTTTTGTCACAGGAGGAGTTTGGAGGCTTCTTTTTTGGCTCCGAAAGACCAGCTCCCGGGTCGGTAGCGGTGCATGCAGATCGTCCTCCGTGACAAAACCAGAAACAAGATACAAGTTTGCGTTTTTTGCGACATCACACGGTTTTGTTTTGTACTTTATGACGTCTCTTTGCACGTGGTGCCTGCATGTGCGATGAGCATCTCGATGAAATACAAGAGGCGAGCAGCTTTTCGGCAGCTTCAAGAGAAACCTAATAACACCAAAAGCTGACAATTACAGGAAAACCTCAAGATGAAATACTACCCCTTGAATAAACGTACGTCTAGTACCTCTGCTTTTTCTCACACCAGAATACTGACTGACGATCCAAGTAGTACCGCCCGGGGATGTCCAATTCAAAACTTGGGAGACGCTAATACCGTATTTTCTGGACTATAAAAAAAAAACATACATAAGTCGCACTGGAGTATAAGTCGCACAAGGCCAAAAATGCATAATTAGGTAGAAAAAAACCATACATAAGTCGCACCAGGCCAAAAATGCATAATTAGGTAAAAAAAAACATACATAAGTAGCACAAGGACAAAAATGCATAATTAGGTGGGAAAAAACCATACATAAGTCGCACCAGGCCAAAAATGCATAATTAGGTAAAAAAAAAAAACATACATAAGTCACTCCGGAGTATAAGTCGCACAAGGTCAAAAATGCATAATTAGGTAGAAAAAAACATACATAAGTTGCTCCGGAGTATAAGTCGCACAAGGCCAAAAATGCATAATTAGGTGGGAAAAAAACATACATAAGTCGCACAAGGCCAAAAATGCATAATTAGGTGGGAAAAAAACATACATAAGTCGCACCAGGCCAAAAATGCATAATTAGGTAAAAAAAAAACATACATAAGTCGCACCAGGCCAAAAATGCATAATTAGGTAGAAAAAAAACATACATAAGTCGCACAAGGCCAAAAATGCATAATTAGGTAGAAAAAACATACATAAGTTGCTTCGGAGTATAAGTCGCACAAGGCCAAAAATGCATAATTAGGTAGAAAAAACATACATAAGTTGCTTCGGAGTATAAGTCGCACAAGGCCAAAAATGCATAATTAGGTGGGAAAAAAACATACATAAGTCGCACCAGGCCAAAAATGCATAATTAGGTAAAAAAAAAAACATACATAAGTCACTCCGGAGTATAAGTCGCACAAGGCCAAAAATGCATAATTAGGTGGGAAAAAAACATACATAAGTCGCACCAGGCCAAAAATGCATAATTAGGTAAAAAAAAAAACATACATAAGTCACTCCGGAGTATAAGTCGCACAAGGCCAAAAATGCATAATTAGGTGGGAAAAAAACATACATAAGTCGCACCAGGCCAAAAATGCATAATTAGGTAAAAAAAAAAACATACATAAGTCGCACCAGGCCAAAAATGCATAATTAGGTAAAAAAAAAAACATACATAAGTCGCACCAGGCCCAAAATGCATAATTAGGTAGAAAAAAACACACATAAGTCAGAACAGAAAAGGTGTCCAGTGTTTATGGAACATAAACACTTTTTTCCATTTATAAGTCGCTCTGGAGTATAAGTCGCAGGAACAGCCAACCTATGAAAAAAAGGTGTGACTTATAGTAGAAAATATGGTTTACTTCTCCGAAACTTAAGCCAAAAACTTACCACTTCCACACAGAATGGGAGGAGAACTTGATGACGTCATGCACTGTTAAGATCATGTGACTTAGCTTTGTTAAAACAGCTGATCATTTCTGTTAAATAGAGGATCTTTGACGACCGTTTTTGCAGTCACCTCCTAAAAACAGCAGAATATTTCTGATTTCTGAATTAAAAACAGCTGAACCCTCGTGCCATATAGAGGATCTTTGACTATTTTCCTTGTTGTCTCTTGTCTATCTTTTACAGCAACTTCAGACTTTCCAGAGCTTGAGTTGCCCCGGCTTTTCAATCTTTGACAGCTGCCAATCAAGCCTGCCCGTATCGAACCCGCCCACCGGCCGACTGGACTCAGAATTCACCGCCGTCTCCGAGCTGGGACGCGGACCCCGACAGGACGCAATGGTCGACGAGGAGGATTCTTCCGATGAGGAACTGGACAGCGACTCGGCTTGTAGCGTGGGCTCGCCATCCGGGTCCCCCGTGAAGGGCAAAGTCGCCCTCTGGAAGGGCGACTGCGGCGCAACGAGGGACATTTTCCAGCTCGGAGGAGAGCTGGATCTTGAGCAGATTGAGAGAAATTGAACATATTTTTGGAGATTCCGAAAGACTATATCTGGATTGGACACGGAAGAGAAGAATTTGAAAGGGAAAGACGTTGGAAAGACAATGAAAGCGACTTCCAAAGGATCAAGTACGTGCCTTGAACATTCTGACTATCTGAATCAACAAACTTTAGTTCTTTTTATCGGGATTTGCTCAGGAGTGTAAACATGAGGGTTAGTCTTAAAAAAAAAACGTATTCCCCGCCGTCTTCCGAAGTGGTCAGCCTGTCCAGAATCACCTTTTTTTTTTGTATTGCTCAAGGTGGACACAGGAAGTACGCTGTCAAAAAGCGACCGTTGACCTTATTCTCTGACTTTGCTGAATGTAGACTCGATAAGCTTTAAAGACGTTGTTTGGGTTCACATGGACATCGGTAGTGCGGCGTTCAACCCAACGGCCTTAACCTGGACACCATCGTAGTCCTAGCACAGATAGTACTTCACAACAATGTCGATATAGTTCGATATACGGTGCGCGTATCCCTCACATTTCCGCAGACGTTGCATTATATCTTCTCAAGGGACAACACTAAATAAAAATAATAATAATAATAATAATAGTAACCTTGTATAAAAGAATATTCAGTCAGGTTCAAGTCCGGAGGAGCTTCTTTAGCAAAGCCTGGAGGTGTGTTTAGGGTCCTTATGTTGGGAAACTGCCCGGTGGCCCAATTTCCAAAGAGACGGGATCATGTTCTGCTTTAAAATGCTGTGGACTTAATAAATAAAATAAATAAATAAAGGCTTGGCATCCATATTTAAATATTGATATTGGGCCAATATCAGTCATAAAGTATATTTGACAGGAGCTATTGGAAGACAAGCAGCATAGAAAACAGTGTACAGCGCCGCAATACTGTCTCCGTCCACCAGAGGAGCACGAAAACCAGAGGGAAGCTGACGTCATTGCAGCGCCCCAATGAATACATTGCCCAGATGCAATGTAATATGGGATATATGCTTTAAAATGTGTCACAGTGTGTCACATTTTTTTGGAATTTTCCCTCAACAAACCGCAACTCCCTGGTATTGGCAGCACTCATGCAGCCCCAGACTATGACCGTTCCACCACTAGTAGTATTGTATATACTTTCTATAGTATTATCCCTTGATAAAATCACGCCTGCTGAAATGTGAGGGTTGTACCTATTGTGACATATATGGAGAATTAGTAAGCACACCATGAGAATATGAAAAAAATATTCCATAATCGACATAAGCTAAATGGCTGGATTATTGCTGTCCATGTAAGCATAGGCTAATTCTCCTCACATGCAGCCGCCCTCTTTTTTTTTCTAGGTTCTTCATATGCATTTGTATATTGGAATTAAACACACAGACTCTCTCAAATTATTAGTTCTGACATGATAATGTTTATTTTTCTAAGTGACTTTTTTTTGTAATGGAGCTGTTTGTGGAGCGAGAGCGAGAGGGATTTCTTCTTACGAACGGACATGAAAATAAACCCCCATTCCCGACCTCGTGTCTTGTTTCATTTCCTCCATTAAATGAAGAAACATCGGCTGTGTACACACTTGTGGTTGTGTCCTTCGGTAATTGCAGTTCTGGACCACAAATGTTTTAAAAAAAAAAAAACATTTGTTGGAGTAGTCGGACATCTGCATGGAGATGACATGTTTTCCATGTGCTTAAATGGGTTTTCTCTGAGTAAATCCACATTCAATCCGCTTCATTCCACAGTCAAAAACTAAATGGAGTTTACACATTCATACCTATGGACAATGTGGAGTCACCAATTAACCTAGCATGTTTTTGGAATGTGGGAGGAAACCGGAGTACCCGGAGAAAACCCACGCATGCACGGGGAGAACATGCAAACTCCACACAGAGATGGCCGAGGGTGGAATTGAACCCTGGTCTTCTAGCTGTGAGGTCTGCACGCTAACCACTCAATCTATGTGCTTCTACAGCTTATCAAGTTTGTCTTACATAATCTTGTTAAATTTTTTGGGGGGAATATTATGACTTTATTTCTAAAATATTTTGACTTTATTCCCCTTATTTTTCCACAACCTAACTTTCCAAAACTTATTTTATTTTTGGCTTTTTTTTTGTCATAATATTCATTCATTCATTCATTTTCTACCGCTTATCCTCACGAGGGTCGCGGGCATGCTGGAGCCTATCCCAGCTGTCTTCGGGCAAGAGGCGAGGTGATTTTTTTAGACAATTTTTCCCAATTTTTGGAAATTTTATTTAGTTTTCTTTTCCAAATATATCAAATTTGTCCTTAAATAATCTTATTAAATCTTCTTTTTGGAATATTATGACTTTATTTCTATAATATTTTGACTTTATTCCCCTTATTTTTCCCCAACCTAACTTTCCAAAACTTATATCTTTATTAGGTTTTCTTTGTTTGTCATAATATTCATTCATTCATTCATTTTCTACCGCTTATCCTCACGAGGGTCGCGGGGAATGCTGGAGCCTATCCCAGCTGTCTTCGGGGCGAGAGGCGGGGTACACCCTGGACTGGTGGCCAGCCAATCCCAGGGCACATATAGACAAACAACCATTCACACTCACATTCATACCTATGGACAAATTTGGAGTCGCTAATTAACCTAGCATGTTTTTGGAATGTGGGAGGAAACCGGAGTACCCGGAGAAAACCCACGCATGCACGGGGAGAACATGTCGGGCCCGCTTCTATCCGTATTCTGATTGCATTCACATTGGGCCAACAGAAGCACAGAAAACCGACCCACATGGACTCGCTCCATCACATTCTAGAACCATTCTTGATTAATTTCTTATCACATCTCTCTAATGTCTCTCCAAGAAGCCGCCATCTTGTCCGAGTCTATCGGGCCTCTTTTTAAGTTGCATTAAAGGCTGGTATCGTTCTTATCAAAAGGCGCCGAGGGAGGCTTTTTGCTCCATAGCCATCCAGACTACGATAGGACAGATTGTTTTTCCGACACGGGGGAGGAAAAAGCCCCAGCCACAGAACGGTGTTTATGTCCCAAAACAGGATGCTCCCGTCAGTGGCGGCCTTTCCTTCGATGGCGGCCTTGAAGGAACGTGAACTCTGACATCTGCGAGCAGACGTGTTGTGTTTCCTTACGCGAACAACATACCGTCAACATACCGGGCCTGGAAAATTGTTAGCGATGCTAACTGCTGTGAAATTCCGACACTCTATAGCAGGGGTCTCAAACATGTGGCCCGCAGGCCAAATACGTTTGATTAATGTTCATGTTAAAGGTTAAATAACTGTTCATAGTTATCCTCCATGTCCGTGTGGAAGTGGTAAGTTTTTGGCTATTTAAGTTTAAAGGAAATAACTTGAAGGCTACCGTTTAGGTCGCTAGCTCTATAATACTACTACTACTACTACTACTACTAATAATAATAATAATAATGTGGCGAATAAATAGATGACATCAAATATGAACAACAATGTACAGCATAAACAGTAAATTACATAAATAATTTAAATAATTTTGAATAAATTAGCCGTCTAATGAAGGATAATCGGCCAATCAAAGTTGGACCCCCGTCTGTAGGCTCTACAGCAGGGGTCTCAAACACACAGCCCAAATGTGGCCCGCAGGACACTCATTTGAGGCCCCCGCCTTGATATGAGTTTAATATTAGTTTGATATGGATGCTGTATGGTATCATGTGGTATCATGTACCCAGTTTGATTCATGTTCATGTTAAAGGTTAAATAACTGCTAATAGTTATCCTCCCTATCCGTGTGGAAGTGGTAAGTTTTTGGCTATTTAAGTTTAAATATTTTTTTTTTTTTGGAAAACCTGATGCGGCCCAGTGTCACCCAGACTCGAGCTCCAGTGGCCCCCCAAGTAAATTGAGTTTGAGACCCCTGCTCTATAGTCTTATTAAAGTGGAAGGCCAGGAAAGAAAATACAGCGGCGGTGCAGTCGCCAGTTTATCCCAAAGGTCAGTGAACCACACGCACGCAAATAAACACACACACGTTTCCCCTGTGGCAGGAAATGACAAGCGAAGGCAGGGAGAGCGCTAATATCTGAGGCAAAACTACTATAAATAGGCGGCATTGTAGTAGGCCGGCGTAGACGGCGGTGCGAGGGGGGTGGGGGTGGGGGTGGGGGGGGGGCGTAGGACAGGAAAGACTGCGTTACACAAATCAACAGCACCCTGGACGGCCTCGATTACATGTGAGAAAACATTGTCTGTGTTTTCAAAGCAAACTGGTGTTTTACTTTGTCAGCGAAAAAAAGCGCTTCAACTTTCCTTCGGGGGACTTCAGACGAGGTCAAAAGAGTGACGTCGTTTTCCTTTTTGTTTGCCTTTTAAGGCGCTGCATGGCGTTTGTGTCCAGCTGAGTGAGAACCACCAGCAGAAGCAGAAAACCCATCAAGTGTGACAGTTTTTAATACTGCAAGGCGGTGGTTGATCTCGCTGACTAATCATATCTTTGGGAACAATCACATTTTTAATGAAGGTTGAAGTAACTTTAAATATGAACTATAACTGTAAAATTATATAACTGTGCCGTATTGTACACTAACCAAAAAAATGAATGTAAACCAAGGCATTAATGGTTTCACTGTACTTAAATCACATAGTAGCAATGCTAACAAAAAACTCAAGGCTTTTTAGAAGGATAAAAAAAAAAAAAACACAATTGGACTCATGACGTGCCATATTGTCCACTAACCAAAAAATGAATGCAAACCGAGGCATAAATGGCATGATTTTTCAGCAAAAAAATCCACTAACAGAGGTTTCACTGTACTTAAATCACATACGTAGTGATGCTAACAAAAAACTCAAAGCTTTTTAGCAGGATAAAAAAAATTTAGACAAAACGCGCCATACTGTACACTAACCAAAAAATTAATGCAAACCAAGCCGTAAACAGCATGAATTTTCAGCAAAAAATCCACAAAATGAGGTTTCACCTTTTTAGCAGGAAAAAAAAAGCAAGAACACAATTGGACAATTGGACTAAGCATGACAAAACGCACCATATTGTACACTAACCAAAAAATCAATGCAAACCAAGGCATTAATGGCATGAAACCCAAATGAGGTTTCACTGGACTTAAATCACATATGGAGCAATGCTAACAAAAAACTCTTCTTAGCATGATAAAAAAATAAGACTATTGTACACTAACCAAAAAATGAATGCAAACCAAGGCATGAATGACTTGAATTTTCAGCAAAAAAATCCACTAACTAAGGTTTCACTGTACTTAAATCCCATATGTAGCAATGCTAACAAAAATCCAAGAATTTTTAGCAGGTAAAAAAAAAAAAAACAGAACACAATTGGACTCATGCAGTGTAGCATGACAAAAGGCGCCATATTGTATTGTACACTAACCAAAAAATGAATGCAAACGAAGGCATTAATGGCATACATTTCCAGCAAAAAAAATCCACTAACTGAGGTTCCACTGTACTTTTTTTTATGTTGTGGTATACCTGTTTAGTTATTTGAGCTTTCTCAGCTGGTTTTCTCTCTTTTGTAGTTGGGAACTGATATTTTCCCGAAAGTTACCTGTGTTCTACTGCCGATTACTAAAAAACAGAAAAAGGTAGAATTTTTTTTTAAGTCATGAAAGTCAGGTCTAATCTTTCCTTTGGTATGTTCCATGTTTATAAAGCTGTAGTACATAATAATCTGTGTGCCTTGAAAGATCAGTCAAAATGGGGTCAAATTGCGTTTTTGAGTATTTCTATGGTCATTTTGCTTCAAGAGGGTTGTGAACTTGAATTTAAAGCATAATTCAATCATTCAATCAACTAAATACCTAATTTGCATCATAACCTAAATGTTGTCATTAAAAGCCACGCATTGTTGACTACGCTATCGAAGGAAATGCAATAAAAAAAAGCCCCGTGTGTGTCATTTCCTGGCATAAAAACACATGAATTGTATAAAAGCAAGCTTCTCAAAACCCACGGTGAATCCCAAACCCTCACTTGAAGGAAACATTCAGAGCTCTACGTCTCAGCTGTGTTGTCCCGCTTAGCGACACCCGTGTCAGTGCTTGGACACTCGGCGTCGTCAGACAGGTGGCCGGCAGTGTTGCATGTCACTGATTGACTATTCTCCACTCCAAAGTTGACAGAGTGCAACCCAACACTTTGTCACCACGGTTCCCCGTGAATGCCGTTCCCTCCCGTCTGGCTGACTCCGCCTCGGAGTTTGATTTACATCCTTAAAAACGGGCCCTAATGACTGCTTTTGTTCGATTGTCGACCAGCCAAGAGTGGAAAGTCTCGAATTTGGAGGAGTGGACGACAACAATTGAGTTGTCGGGTGTGCATCTTTGGAGTTTCAATGCCACTAACCCGCAAAAATACTAATAGTCATGCCAGGCCGGTTGTTGGCGATGTCATTAAACTATACCAGGGGTGGGCAAACTGCGCCGCCGGTTGCTTTCTAAGTATTTCAACTTTTAACATACAAACTGGCAACATAACTTGCAAGT
Source organism: Doryrhamphus excisus (assembly GCF_037039965.1). Classification (NCBI taxonomy): domain Eukaryota; kingdom Metazoa; phylum Chordata; class Actinopteri; order Syngnathiformes; family Syngnathidae; genus Doryrhamphus; species Doryrhamphus excisus. Next base: position 2,422,803 of record NC_136376.1, read on the forward strand.
CGGGTGTCTTATTGTGTAAAAAAAAACAACAAAAACTCATGTCTGTTCATTTCACTTTACCCATGCTATTTTACACTACTGTTCCATACCTCATGTCTGTTTATACCAGGGGTCTCAAACTCAATTTACCTGGGGGCCACTGGAGCTAGGGTCTGGGCAAAGCTGGGCCGCATCAGGTTTTCCCAAAAAAAAACAAAACGAATTTATTAAAAACAGAAAAATATACAAACTTTTTCAGTGCTTTGGTTCAGATTTTCTACAATAAAAGCTCTGATAATATCTTCATTTTTCTTTTTCTGCACAAAATAAGATGAAAAATAAATAAACAAATCAAGAATAAAGAAAATCAATCAGTAATAAATAAATATCATAATAATAATAAAACAGCAAATAATAAAAACTTAAGAAACCACATATAGTTGGTGGGTAGACAAATGATTTTTTTCAGATTAAAATGAACAAAGCATTATTAGAGCCCTGTAGACATGACAAAACACGACTATAGTCACATTTATACTTTTTTTTATTTACAACATATTGCGCAACTGCAGGGTCTTGAGACACATGCTAACTCGCAAACTTAAGAGACCTAGCGACCTAAACGGTAGCCTTCAAGTTATTTCCTTTCAACTTAAATAGCCAAAAACTTACCACTTCCACACGGATAGGGAGTATAACTATTAACAGTTATTTAACCTTTTAACATGAACATGAATCATAAGTAATAATTTTTTCTGGGTACATGATACCATACAGCATCCATATCAAACTTGCGCGGGGCTGCACTAACATTAAACTTTCATATCAAGGCAGGGGCCTCAAACTAGTGTCCTGCGGGCCACATTTGGCCCGCGGGCCGCATGTTTGAGACCCCTGGTTTATACTGTTTCCATTGTAAATTGAAATGTAAATTGAAGAAGTCTTTATTTAGTTTAGTTATTGTAATTTCATATATGCTGTATCCCGAGCATGTATGTATAGCATATTTGACAATAAAGTTGACTTTGAATAAGTGCTGTGTCGTGACAGGGATCCATCACAACAAGCCCTGATATGACAATGCTTCCACAAACAAATGACACCTGAATGCAATCGGGGAGTGATCAAACTTGGACAGGTGTGAGCGATTAAAGAAAAACAGGGCAGGGCAGGAAATGATTATAAAATAAGAGTCCAACGTCAGGAACTAGGGCATAAAAGGCAACATAAACACACAAAAAAAAGTATGTATGGGTTGATATTTAAATGGGATTCGGAGTAAAAAAAAAGTTGTATTTTTGCTCTTTGGAAAATGTTACCCACATTTCAAAATGTTTGCATTTTACGCACAACAACGCCGTCGGACATTTTTGGTTCCTGACATAATCCAGTCGTGTAGGTTTAAGCCGCCCTACTAATTATGCAATAGAAATAAACAACAGTCTTGATTTCCACAAATTAACATTTTCTGCATGCCGGCGTTCCCAGAGCGCGTATCTTTCCCCACTAAAGTTGTCAGTTACAGCAAGTGCTTCCAACAGCGGGCAGCTGACGGTGCTTCACCTGAACGCAACATGCTGTTAATGTACGCAAGATAATCCCTTCCGTGTTGTAAATCAGGTTTATGAGGAGCAGATGGCTAGCTTGTTTGCTGTTGACGTGCTGCGCTCCTCATTCAAATTGAGTGTTTTTTTTTTTTTTTTTTTAGCAAAAGGCCCGATACTGCCAGTCCCACAAAGTGCTCTCCAATTACAGGAAAAAGGAGCGCCACAGGCCCACAGACTAGTCCACGGCGCATCTGCTGCCAAGCTTTTATTCCATTTTGGAAATGGGTTGCTATGCCTTCCAAACATTTCCCAGTCTGTGTGTGTGTGTGTGTGTGTGTGTGTGTTTATGTGTGTGTGTGTTATGAAAGTGAGTTCCACAGTGGACAGACACATGTGGAAAGGAAACAAACACACACATACGCCGATAGTGAGTGACACACAATGCAGGACCGAAATAGAGGTCTCGTTTCTGCTTCGGGTTCATCCATCACTTCAGAGAGATCTGGGTCGACTAGCTAGCGCTGCCTGTCTGTGCTGGTGGTGGCGACGCCCTCGCATCCGAGTCGCTAACAAAACACCAGCTGTACCGGAACCCGTGTTTATGCGGTTAATTCCAAGAGTTGATGATGACGGACTAAAGGAATCGTTTTGTTTTGTTTTGCCCAAAAAGCGTGGACCCTCTGAGTGGCAGTTGAGCAACACAGAATTAGGCTGAAACACCAGAAAAATGTTGGTATTTTTGTTTTTTTTTTGTTTTATTCTTTGGGGAATATTTTTAATTTTATTCAACCCTTTATTTAACCAGGAAAATGACATTGAGATTGTATAAGTGTACAAACAAAAGTTCTATTACCATTATTTTTTGTTTCCAGCAACATCGAATTAGGCTGAAACACCAGAAAAAAATTTGTATTTTTTTTTGTTTTGTTTTATTCTCTGTGAAATATTTTTATGTTTATTTAACCAGGAAAATCCCCTTGAGATTGTGTAAGTGTACAAACAAAAGTTGTATTGCCATTGTTTTTTGTTTCCAGCAACACCGAATTAGGCTGAAACACCAGAAAAAAAAATAATTTTTGTTTTATTTTTGTTTTATTCTCTGTGGAATATTTGTATTTTTATTCAACCTTTTATTTAACCAGGAATATCACTTTGAGATTGGATTGTGTAAGTATACAAACAAATGTTGTTTTGCCATTGTTTTTTGTTTCCAGCAACACCAAATTGGGCTGAAACACCAGAAAAAATATATATTTTTGTTTTATTTTTGTTTTATTCTCTGTGGAATATTTTTATTTTTATTCAACCTTTTATTTAACGGGGAAAATCACATTGAGATTATGTAAGTATACAAACAAAAGTTGTATTACCATTGTTTTTTGTTTCCAGAAACACCAGAAAAAAAATTATTTTTGTTTTATTTTTGTTTTATCCTCTGTGAAATATTTTTATTTTTATTCAACCTTTTATTTAACCAGGAAAATCCCATTGAGATTGTGTGTGTGTATACAAACAAAGTTGTATTGCCGTGTTTTTTTGGTTCCAGCAACACCAAATTAGGCTGAAACACCAGAAAAAAAAATATTTTTGTTTTATTTTTGTTTTATTCTCTGTGGAATATTTTTTATTTTTATTCAACCTTTTATTTAACCAGGAAAATTCCATTGTGATTGTGTGTGTGTACAAACAAAAGTTGTATTGCCATTGTTTTTTGTTTCCAGCAACACCGAATTAGACTGAAACACCAGAAAAAATTTAGTATTTTTGTTTTATTTTTGTTTTATTCTCTGTGGAATATTTTTATTTTAATCTTTTATTTAACCAGTAAAATCCCATTGACATTGTGTGTGTCTGTGTACAAACAAAAGTTGTATTGCCATTATTTTTTGTGCGTGTTTATGTAGTACACTGTAGTGTAAACGCTATGCATACTGTCTGATGGACTGGGTATGCAGTAGTCAGTGTGAATAGTATGGGTATGGAAGTATGTAGTAGTAAGTATGCGGTTTCGAACACAGCCATACAGTCACAAAGCTGAGATGCAGTTTTGTCTCGAAGTACACGTATAACTTTTAAATACCCAGCATCCTTTTCGTTTTTCACTGTATGACTCTCGCTGGAAAACGACTGACCAAATCAGTGTGACCAAAGCCAACCGGGCCGAGTCAGGACTCTTGAGATGTAATCAATGTGAAATCAGAGATTACTCACCGTCGTCGGCCGCCATGATGAAGAACCTCAGCATACTGAGAACCCACGCAGCTGTCTCCTTACGTCCCTTTGACCTGGTTGCCTGTTCACGGTCTGAGTCTGAGTCTGAGTAAGACCGGATCACTGTTGAGGGAAGTACACGCACTATCATTAATAACCTAATAAGAAGGTAGAAAACACACAGTAAAGCACAGATAAAGAGAGTGAGAAACCTGAACATTGTTCTTTCCCACATGCCATTGAACATGTCATATGTATTTTCTCCGTGGGCCGCCAGATGCTTCGGTTTTCAGCCCACATTTGCACTTGGCGGTGAAACCCGGTAGGCACATGAGTTGCCGCTCGTGTTTCCCATCTTACATTTCACTCATGACCTCTGTAGCTTCCTGTCACTCACTCTAAAAAAAACACCTAATCAGCACCTTGTCAGTGGAGTGTCTGTCTTCAAGCTTAGTCTAGGTTGAGAGCTAGAACACTGCCTAGAACCCTAAAGGAGATGATGGAGGACAACAGGATGGGAAGTGTATGATGCCTGATTCGCATTTCCCCAATTTTTATGAAGTCGTTAACATAACTTGAGTCAAATGACGTGGACTTGAGTCACAATTTTGATGACTTTACACCGGTCTGGATAATATCATCAAAGACAAGGCAACTCAACTTGGAGTTTGACATCAGTGACTCTGGACTTGACTCAGATTTTTGTCTGATGACTTGAAAATACTTTAGATTTTCAGTGAGCGACCTCCGGAGCGGCACACCAGGATTCTTCTCGAGTGTATCCGACCATAGTGCACCCTACCTGGGACATGCCAGGTGGCTCCACTGGCTTTCTACTCAGCTTCCCTTGACCTATGGGACTTGACTTGTCTGATGACTTGAAAAAACTTGACATTTTCAGTGAGCGGCCTCCGGAGAGGCATACCAGGGTGCTCATTTAGTTTATCCAACCACTTTGCACCCTACCGGGGCCATGCCAGGTGGTTCAACCCGCTCTCTACTCCGTTTCCCTTGACCTCTGGGACTTGACTTGTCTGATGACTTGAAAAAACATGAAATTTTCAGTGAGCAACCTCCGGAGCGGCACACCAGGGTTCTCCTAGAGTGTATCCGACTACAGTGCACCCTACCGGGGCCATGCCAGGTGGCTCCACCCGCTCTCTACTCTGTTTCCCATGACCTCTGGGACTTGACTTGTCTGATGACTTGAAAAAACTTGATATTTTTAGTGAGCGACCTCCGGAGCGGCACACCAGTGTTCGCCTAGAGTGTATCCAACCACAATGCACCCTACCGGGGCCATGCCAGGTGGTTCCACCGGCTCTCTACTCTGCTTCCCTTGACCTCTGGGACTTGACTTGTCTGATGACTTGAAAAAACTTGATATTTTTAGTGAGCGACCTCCGGAGCGGCACACCAGTGTTTGCCTAGAGTGTATCCAACCACAATGCACCCTACCGGGGCCATGCCAGGTGGTTCCACCGGCTGTCTACTCTGCTTCCCTTGACCTCTGGGAGTTGACTTGTCTGATGACTTGAAAAAACTTGAGATTTTCAGTGAGCGACCTGTGGAGTGGCACACCAGGGTGCTTGTATAGTGTATCCGACCACAGTGCACCCTACTGGGGCCATGCCAGGTGGTTCCACCTGCTCTCTACTCTGTTTCCCTTGACCTCTGGGACTTGACTTGTCTCATGACTTGAAAAAATGGAGGTAATTACCTTTAATTGGTGTTCTGATACTTTGTTGTAAATGTCTCTGATGGTGAGTGTGGGTATTAAATCTTCCATCTTTGCAGTCCAATTCATTCATTCATGAAAATAAATTTAATGCATTTGATTTTCTGCTACCGAGTGCATTTATAATTCCTTTATAATACAGTCAGAACCTCATGCTTCTGTGGCGTAACTACTACAGTTGTACTGCCTGCGGATTCCAAACTGCGGAGCAAACAGTTGTCAGCCTGTGGGCGTGCACAGGAATGGCGCCTGGCCCCAGTCACACATCTGTAAACATGGTCAGACGCGAAGGCAGCAGTGGCAGATGCTATCAGCGCGGACATTAGCTGCTGGCAAGATAACAAATGAACATGAAAATGCTAATTGTGTCCAAATTAAATCCCCCGGATAAACTCGTGACTTGCGCTTGTAAACAAAACGAGGATGTCCTGGTACTATCGGTGACATTGCTCAGCTGGGTGCACTTACGATTTAAAAGCTTCAAAGTGTTTTTTTTAATTCTGCTTAAAAATGAGTATAAGAGTAGATGTTGTTAAAAGTCACATTGGCTTGTTTCCTGCCCCCCAAAAAGGTACCAGATGAAGATAGTTTTTCGAGTTAACTGCTACAAAAGCAATTTCACCACAGCTTGGATAATCTACAGGTTCATGCTTCACATTTATATATACATTTATACTCATTTATTTAATAACGGCACGCCTAAAAGACCTAGAAGATGTTGAACTTGTTTGGGATCACTTGGAATTTTTTTGGGCTAGTGCTATGAAGTCCAGCATCCTGAAGTCGCCGCTTCACTGTTGGTACTGACACTGGTGTTTGACGGCTACTATTTAGTACATATTTAGTGCAGATTTTTGTCTTCTTGCACAGCTGTGCAGTGTTTTTGTGTCCTTGTTAGACCCAGTTTGTGCTGCTCTCTGAAGGGAGTAGTTAACAGCATGGTAAGAGATTTTAGTTTTAGTTTTTAGATTTTTAGATGGCTTTTCTAATAATCTATTAGCCTTATAAAATGATGAACTTGGATTAGCAGCCATACCAGGAGATTGATGCAGAGGACTGACAGTTGTTGATAGTAGGCCTCTATGTAAAAATGTACATCCTTCTTTGAAAATCATATGATTCATTTTAATTGTTTGTGAAATGGAAAAAAATGTTTGTGAAATGCACAAAAATGTGTTTTTCTTTGGTAAACAAAGCTGCCAGGTGATGACCTGTGAGGCGTCTTTGTCTTAAACTACACACTCTCAGATAGTTGTCTTCTTGCACAGTTGTGCATCGTTTTTGTTTCCTTGTTAAACCCAGTTTGTTTGGCTGCAGTTGTTGATAGTAGGCCTCTATGCAAAAATGTACATCCTTCTTCGAAAATCATCTGATTCATTTTAATTGTTTGTAAAATGCATGAAAATGTGTTTTTCTTTAGTAAACAAAGAAATTTGCAAGTGATCCCAAACTTTTGAGCGGTAGTGTACATCACACCTGTCTATGACAAAGGTAGTAATTGGACTGTAGTATTTGCCTTTAATCAAATGCCTTTGAATCCTGCCCAAAGTTCCCACCGATGGAGTACCGATGGACTACTAATCTGCAATGGAGTTCTAATCCGTGTGAAGCGGTGTTCCGACTCCGGTGTGTTGATCTCAGTGAAAGGGGAGGCCCAGATAGTTGTGTTTGAACTGGCTGGGAAGTAGGACAATTAAAGCGCTTAGAAAAGCATTGATAAAACCGCCTCGCTATCATGTGTCGGGCTCCTTTTGCTTTTTCCCAGCCGGGCCTTGAACGTGGCGTGACATTTAAAAGCAAATCCTCCTGTATGGAAAGAAAAGGGGGCAAGGTGACACTGAGGATGGAGGCTGAGTGTACATTTGTTCATCCGTCTGCAGGCTTCCCCTGTTGTGTCTGCCTTCTAATGTTTTCGTTGGCTTTTTAAATCCGACGCTTCAATGTCAAACACCAGCGCGGTTGGCTATTGTGTAAAGGGGAAACCCGCGCCATAGTGCACGGTGGCATAAGAAAAAGACACAGGGAGGGACAATAGAGCGCTGTAAGGTAAGCAAAGACGGCACCTGTGCCTTGGACTCCGGTCCCTGCAGGTTTGCGTGTCTGACAGAAACACAAAGACACAAAGTGTTTGTGTGCCCTCCATGTTTGCATGTGTGCCCTCCGGCCATCAAACGGTACCGAGCCCTTTTGAGTTGTTGATGCACTTCACGCCTGTCTGAGATTTCGGACTTCTGACACACACTCAGAGGCCCGTTTAGTGCAGCCGATGATGGATGGTGCTGAATGGAGTATCTCACAAACGTGAGTACGTCCCTCACATTCCAGCAGCATTCCTACTGTATCGGTTCATTGAAGGAAAGATACAGAAAATTCCAACATGTACTTTTTCATTTTGAAGCATGATCCCCAATGTCATGTCTTGTATTGGCCTGCTGCACATTCTAACAATATAATTTAACAATGGAGAAATCTGTAGCAATTTTACAAGAATAATGTCAAAATATTAACAAAAAATTTATTTTTGTTTACAAAATAATGGAATATTCAGTAGCAAAGTTGAAATATTAAAAATGCTTCAGTCCGAATATTATGAAAAAAAACCCAAAATAAATGAAAATTGGGTTGCAGAAAATTTTGTAGTGTTACAAGAATAACGTGAAAATATCAAGAATAAAGTCATGATTATGAGAATAATATTTATGAAGAATAAAGAAGAAAGTTGAAAAATTTCCAAAAAAAAGATTATATGTATATGTATGTATATATATATATATATATATATTTCTTTTTTAAATACATTTTCCAGTTATTTGTCTTTCTGTTCAATCTTTCTTCTCATAATTATGACTTTTTTCCCCATAATATCACAACTTTTTCCCAACCTAATTTTCCAAAAATTACTAAATTACTAAAATTACATTTTTCCCCTCTTATAATGATTTTATTCTCATAAAAATGTTTTTGCAATATTACAGACATTTTTCCCATTTCTTCTGTTTATGTTGTGTCTTTATTCTCTTAAAATGATAACATTTATAATTTTGCACCTTTTACTATCTAACTAAATTATGTTATTTTTCATCATAAAATTACCAAAATATTCTCGGAATATATTAACTTTGTTCTCTTAATATTTTAACTGCTAAATTATTGCTAATTTTTTCATTTTTGTTTTCTTGTTAAATTTTTTTCAAGACTATACCGCTGGCCAATAAAAAAGCATCCCCGGGCCGCATCTAGGACCCCGCCTGTCATAAACAATCATGTAAGCCCCACAACCACAACGAATAAAGTTGTGTATCCAACACATACAAATGCCATCACAAAAGAGGAATTGAAGAAGTCATGAAATAAAGACCGGAGATGAATCAAAGATGGATGGAGTTCCACAAACGTGCACATTTACTAGGCTGGCTGCTAAACACTTCAGCCAGCCAACATCATCGGCCACAAAAAGCATTCTTCGACCATCATCGCACGTTTGAGCTGTTTTTCCACAGGTTTCTATTGAGTGCAATGTCGTTTTGGAAAGCCCCACAGCTCGCTGTTCATTTTCCCTCTCTCCCCCCATGTGTGCTCGCCAGCCCACTCCACCCGGCTATTATGGTGGGGTTGCTCTCCAGGGCCCCCCCCCACCACCACCCCCACCAACACAGACCCAGGCCCGACCGCCTGAGTTATAAGCGCATGGAAGGAAAGGAGGAAGAGTTGTTTGACTGCATCTTCCTGACTGTGATTTCTATCCGCCGCAAATGTAAACAAACAAACATGGAGGCCGACGGGAGGAGCATGCAGTGCACATGCAAACCAATGGATTTGAATTCTAGGCTATCACGGATGTGTAAACGTATGTGTAAACAAAGAAAGGCCTTGTTATAACATAAAATGTTACCATGTGAACAGGCCTTGTTAATGGGTGGACCTGCGCAGGGAGCGGGACGTCAGCGAGGGATTGATTGGGTGTCAGGAGAGGTGAAGGAAGGACCTTTACGAGCATTACTCAGTCGCTTACCTTTTTTTTTTCTCTGCCTCTCTCGCCCTTGTTCCCATCAGCTACTTTTGTGTGTTCATGGGTAAAAACATATATAAACGCATAACGCTATAATACTAGGTGTTAGCATGCTAACATTAGCATCTTGCTATTTTCGCGGTTAGACTCATATATAAACACTTAGCCCTATCGTGCTAGGTGTTAGCATGCCAATGTTAGCATGTTAACTTTTGCATACTAGCATCTTTTGTGTGTTCCTGGGTAAACACATATATAAATGCTTAGCACTGTCATGCAAGGGGTTAGCATGCTAACATTAGCATACTGGCATTTCTTGCTATTTTCATGGTTAGACTCATATATAAACACTTAGCCCTATCGTGCTAGGTGTTAACATGCCAATGTTAGCATGTTAACTTTTGTATACTAGCATCTTTTGTGTGTTCCTGGGTAAACACATGTATAAATGCTTAGAGCTGTCATGCTAGGTGTTAGCATGCTAACATTAGCATACTAGCATTTGTTGCTATTTTCATGGTTAAACTCATATATAAACACTTAGCCCTATCATGCCGTGTGTTAGCATGCTAATGTTATGTTAAATTTGCACACTAGCATCTTTTGTGTGTTTATGGGGAAACGCATATATAAATTCTTAGCGCTGTCATGCTAGGTGTTAGCATGCTAACATTAGCATTTCTTGTTATTTTCATTGTTAAACTCATATATAAACAGTTAGCCCTATCTTGCTATGTGTTAGCATGCCGATGTTAGCATGTTAACTTTTGCATATTAGCATCTTTGTGTGTTCATGGGTAAACGCATATATAAATGCTTAGCGCTGTCATGCTAGGTGTTAGCATGCTAACATTAGCATACTAGCATTTCTTGCTATTTTCATGGTTAGACTCATATATAAACACTTAGCCCTATCTTGCTGTGTTAGCGTGCCAATGTTAGCAAATTAACTTTTGTATACTCGCATCTTTTGTGTTCATGGGTAAACGCATATATAAATGCTTAGCGCTGTCATGCTAGGTGTTAGCATACTAGCATTTCTTGCTATTTTCATGGTTAGACTCGAAAAAGTTAATATATGGGAATTTAGTCTTAGAATTATGACTCAAAAGTCTCAAAAGTGTGTCCTAATCCCAAAAAATGTTCAAATTCAGTGAATGAAGTCTAAAAAAGACAATTTGAAAAAAAATTATTATTCCGACAACCTGATCATCCACTCTTGGATGATCAGTATTTTGAAATTAGCATCATAAAACCCTTTGTCGTAGCATCCAAACTCCAAATATGATGTAATTAATTCACATAAAATACACTTTTAACTCAGACATTTTTCCCCCCTCATAATGAATTACTTTCAAGTATATTTACGACGTATTTCTTATAATACGCTACAATTACAACAAGTTCTCGCATGAAGAACTTCATTGTGATGATGTTTTTCTTGTTAGTGCGGTGCTATTACGCATTTTCTCGTCATTCATCTGCTGCATACCACCGAGGCCGTAGTGGTGTTTGTCGCTGCCAAGACCGACCACAAAGAGCTTTTAAATCTTTGTCATATGGCCGCGCTGATTTTCCCCCCCCCCGCCACCGCCAGAAGTCTCGCCGCTATAAAGTGCAGCCACATGGCCAACTTAAAAGCCCAACAAAAGCCTCCATGGTGGTTCCAAAACAACATGCTCACTTTTTTTTTTTGTTGTTTAGACAGATGAACTCATAAACACGTGTGATCTGCTTTGTGATGTGTGTAAATGTGCCATTTATCCGTATGAAAATATTTATGGAAAGGCTTCCTCCAATTCACGCTCATGTTTCAGGACGTGAGGTGAAGATGCTTGGAAGGGAGGCCTGTTGTCTTTGTTCTATCCTGAGACTGAGCATTGAGCACCGGTGGATGCAAAGGCACTGCTAACAAAAACAGAGACAGAGACAGACAGAGCTGAGACTCGGAGTAGAACCGCTACTCCTTCGCATTGAGAGAAGCCAGATGAGGTTAAACATTAAAATGTTAGCATTGCTATAATGCTAATGTTAGCATACTAGCATTTCTTGCTATTTTCATGGTTAGACACCTAGCCTTATCATGCTAGGTGTTAGCATGCTAATGTTAGTATGTTAACTTTTGCATAATAGCATCTTTTGTGTGTTCATGGGTAAACGCATATATAAATGCTTAGCACTGTCATGCTAGGGGTTATCATGCTAACATTAGCATACTAGCATTTCTTGCTATTTTAATGGTTAGACTCATATATAAACACTTAGCCCTATCTTGCTATGTGTTAGCATGCCAGCATTAGCATGTTAACTTTTGCATACTAGCATCTTTTGTGTGTTCATGGGTAAACACATATATAAATGCGTAGCGCTGTCATGCTAGGTGTTAGCATGCTAACATTAGCATACTAGCATTTCTTGCTATTTTCATGGTTAGACTCATATATAAATGCTTAGCACTGTCATGCTAGGTATTAGCATGCTAACATTAGCATACTAGCATTTCTTGCTATTTTCATGGTTAAACTCATATATGAACACCTAGCCCTATCTTTGTATGTGTTAGCATGCAAATGTTAGTATGTTAACTTTTGCATACTAGCGTCTTTTGTGTGTTCATGGGTAAACACATATATAATCACTTAGCCCTATCATGCTAGGTGTTAGTATGCTAATGTTAGCATGTTAACTTTTCATACAAGCATCTTTTGTATGTTCATGGGGAAACGCATATATAAATGCTTAGCGCCATCATGCGTTATATTTTTTGCTATTTTCATGGTAACGTCCTATAGGTGGCAGTAGCTGTCGTATCTGGTGAGTCACCACTCCAAATTGTTTTGATGCAAGCGGACTTTAACTGTGAAAAGTAAAACATAACGATATTATTACATTTCTGGATTCAAATCGGTAGCAAAATCTGGCGTTTTGCACAATACTGCCGACTAACAAAAGGAACTACAAAGGAATAGTGATACGTTCAAATTGTCAATGCAACAGAAAATTGCTGATTTAAGCATGCATTTGGTCGAAAAAAGGAGTAAATCACAGTCACTTTATCATTGATTCCTGGACTGGATCAATTCCAGATTTCCTGACCGGGCTTGTTTTCACACATGACTTATCTTTTCCCCTTTGGGCCTCCGCCTCCCAGCACCTTTATTTGACTTGGAGGATTGTTGGGGGCGAGTCCAACACAAGCTGTCAGACGGGAAAAAGCACGCATGACGTGGAAAGCAAGGGTGTGAATTAAACCAGGGTGAAAACAAATGTCACTCTTCCTTTTTCTTGTACAATACTGACAGATGTTTTTGTTGTTTTGTGGTTTGGGTCTTAGAAAAGGAGAATATTGGGGTGCTCAGCGCTTATTGGCTAGTAAATAGGAGGCGATAATTCATTATCCACATACAGCCAAAATATTATAATCAGCTCTCAGTATCACCTGATATTCCGTATCCTGCCACACGAGCTCACGTGTTACTCTGCAATCTAAGACTTTACACTTCCCGAAAGACGTACGTTCTCATGAACACGAGAGCAGAAAAAGACTACGGTGTTTACCGCAATTCCAAAAGGGGTTATCGGCATTTGAGGAAGTGCGTGTGTAATGAAGGAAGCCTAACGAAAAAGATAAACACACCACACCTTGTACTGTCTTGTCCTGTCAGATCCTGTCTCACTTTAGTCTGGCTGCTGTTTGCCTGTGTGTCTACGTGAGTGACAACTACATAAACCGTAAAAATTTGCGTTGCAAATTTTGCATATTATGGTCTCTTGCTGCACAATTGCTCTATCCAAAAAACCAAACCACTTCCAATTTACTTTGGTAGCTATCCGTCTTCGCATCTTCAGCCATGCTCAAACACAGTGCATTAAATATACATTATAAACTATCATTTATAACATCCGTTTCAGTTAGAGTCAGACATTCGGGAACGAATGAAGGTTACTAAATTCGGGGTCACACTGAATACATCGCTACTCTGGTCCTGATGCAGGCCGACTTGCCGCAAGGTGCCACTCAACTCAGGTCGGCACTGTGCCGAGCATCCAGGAAAGTAGTAGTAGTAGTAGGCTAGTATTAGCCTGCTTATTGGCTTGCTTATTAGCCTGCTTTTGCCCTATTATATGAAATTTGTAAGAGATTTTTTTTGTAAAAAAAAAAAAATCAACATTTTTTTTTTAATTCTCCCAAAATATCAAATTATTTAGGGGGACTTTAAGAGGCCCCCTAAAATGTCAGATATTTTGTTATAAATATTATATGAAATTTGTCAGAGATTTTTTTGTTAAAAAAAAATCAACATTTTTTTAAAAATCCCCCCAAAATATCAAATTATTTAGGGGGGCTTAAGAGGTCCCCCTAAAATGTCAGATATTTTGTTATAGATATTATATGAAATTTGTAAGAGATTTTTTTTGCAAAAAAAAATTCTATACATTTTTTTTAAATCCCCCCCAAAATATAAAATTAATTAGGGGGTCTTAAGAGGCCCCCAAAAATGTCAGAGATTATGTTATAGGCTGAAGCCCCGCTTTGCATACTGTCTGATGGATTGGGTATGCAGTATGGAGTGTGGATAGTATGGGCACGGAAGTATGTAGTAGTAAGTATGCGGTTTCGAACACAGCAATACACTTTTTCAGATTTTTTTTCAGAGAAAAAAAAAATCTAATTATTTAGGGGGACTTAAGAACTTAAGGACTTAAGAACATTTTAGGGGGGCTGGCGTCATTAGGCCTATTTTAGGGGGGCTGAAGCCCCCCTAAAATAGGCCTAATGACGCCACTGTTGATAAATAACATCCTAATAATCAGTTTCTTGTATCGATATCTACCAATCTCGAGTGTTCCGGCGTCTGCGGCGTTTTAAAATCAATGTTAGACCCTTTTCGTTGTGCAGTATGTCCGCCGGAGCTGAACCACACAGCGCTCGTGTGAGCCTACATCAGGGATTTCGGTATTTATTCCACATTGCCGTATGCTGTACCTGGCCGGTCCTATTCTTAGCATGGTGACGCGATGAAGAGGACGTACTGTAGGTACTACAAACAAAGAGGTCCCATCTGGACTCAAGAGGGACGTTGTGTTTAGCTTATCAGCACGATGTGGCACGGCTTGAACAAAAGCAACCACACAATGTTCCTAGCAGGTTATTTCTAGTGGCCCGCCGGCGGCCAAGGATGAAAGACGGGCCACAAAGGAAAGAATGTGGTTCCTGTTGTGGTCTTGGTGGGTCAATGGTGAGTAGATGCGGGGGCGGCTGGAGTGTCTGCCTTTCTCACTTTGGGTGGCCCCCGGGGGTTGGCTTGCAGGAGTCAAGGTCTGCAGTCGCTCTGGCCCGTGTTGCGATGAGAAGGAAAAAGGGGCGCTCATGGACGTGCTCTGAGGGATGTTATGAGAACTCGGAGGACGGCACCTCGATGTGACGATAAGAGTGTTTGAAGCCGGATTGGCAACGACGTCACGCCTTTAACAGAAACAAAATAGCCAGAGGGGGAGTTTCATGATTTGATAGTTTCTGATTGGAGGCCCAAAAAGGCACAAAGGCGGTCGGCTGGTGGGTTGCGGGTCTTAATCTTGAGCTGTTGTTTTAAAGCGGATTTTTTACTTAGCGGGGGTCATCCATTAATATTCTTATAAGCAGTGTTGGGCATGTTACTTTAAAAAATAATTATGTACAGTTACTAGTTACTTCTCAAAAAAAGTAATCGCGTTACTAACCAAGTTACTCCACTACAAAAGTAACTAGTTACCAGTAAAAGTAACTATTGCCCCCCCCAAACACACACATACAGCAAAAACGGGTACAATTACAAAGGTTTGCATTTCTTGCAGTCAACAGGTGTTTCTGTGGGTTTAAGTTGCTCACACAAGACGTGGACAAAGTTTTTTTTCGGGGATATAAAGTACATTTTACCTTTGACATCGACGATGAAAGTAGTGTCTGTACTTCCGTTTGGCAAACGGTGTTTGGACGTGCTCTAAACACCCGCCCACCCAAGCTATTTGATTGGCTGAAGACGCAATCTTACTAAAGTTTAGCCAATTATCATTGCTTATGTGCTCTAAACTCCCGCCCACTTGCGTTCTCTGATTGGCTGAAGATGCAATTTTACTAAAACCTGAGCCAATCCTTGTTGCTTATGTGCTCTAAACTCCCGCCCACTTGAGTTCTCTGATTGGCAGAAGACGCAATATTACTAAAGTTTAGCCAATCCTCATTGTCTTATGTGCTCTAAACTCCCGCCCACTTAATTTCTCTGATTGGCCGAAGACGCAATTGTACTAAAACCTGAGCCAATCCTCATTGCTTATGTGCTCTAAACACCCGCCCACTCAAGTTCTCTGATTGGCTGAAGGACGCAATTTTACTAAAACTTGAGCCAATCCGCGTTGTTTATGTGGTTATTTCAGCCCCTCTCTTGTCACGCTGCAACGCTCAACTGCTCTGCAGATTAGTTATGAAGTCGTGGTATATTTAGTTATTTTAAACGCCGTTATTCCCATCACTGCTTATAAGTGGCAAGAACGCTCTGGTAGTGAGACATTTTTTAGTAGTCTTCTAACAACTAGCATCCTACTTGGTAGAAATTCACTTTTCAGAATCGGGTCTAAAAGCTTTTAAATGCGGTAAACAACAAACGACTAACTTTTTTTCATTTTGCACTACCTTAAATTCAAAGTATACTGTCTTTATATTACAAATAAGATATGAGAGAAATTTTAGTTGAAAAATGTGACTCGCAAACTGAACCCGCAGGACAGTCTGAGGTCACTTCCGTACTGGATTCGGCCCTCGGGTCGACGCTTGAGCAGCCCTGCTGTAAAAAGGCACAAAGCAGGCACTGATACGATTCTGCAAAGCAAGTTTGTCAGGCGCTGAGCACAATAGAAAGCAATTCAGGCAGAATAAAAAGTAAAAGGTACGACGGTATGCTTTTGGCTCCAGGAAGTCCACCGCCAGTCTTCTTTGTTCCGTGATAACATTCCCAATCCTAATCTGAGAAAAGTGTGATTTGACACGTAACACTAGTATAACCAAAATATTTTTCCATTCCTCAACGTGTCTAGAAATTATGAAACAATCAATCGACAGAAGAGCTGCCAATCACCCTTCAATCAGTGAAATGACCCACAATGGTGCTGCTAATGTTTAACAAACACAGATGTGTGTGTGTGTGTGTGTGTGTTAGACATGTCAACTGCAAACAGGCCTTGGTAATTATCTCTCTCTCTCTCTCTCTCTCTCTCTCTCTCTGTCTCTCTCTCTCACTGTCTCTCACGTGCGTTGAATCAATTGACTCCACCTGAGAGAAGAAAAAAACAGTGACTGAAATAAGGTGCAGTACCACATAAAGCCGGAAGATGGAGACATTTCCCCTTTTTACTTCGCAGTTCAGCTGAGTATTCTATAATTGTAAGCCTTTTAAGCATTGGGTGTCTTTTCTTCATTATTTAAAGGACCCCTGTGTCCCTTTTTCACTTTTATTGATAGGCATTGACATGCTACATAATAAAAACATGCTTGCTGAAATTGTAATTATTTATCATCTGTGATGTCTTAAGTAATGTTTTTGATTAAAAACAAACAGAAACGTTACTAGTGCCTAGAAGTTTGAGCTTACAGCGCCCTCTGCTGACAAATGGTGCCTTGCACTCTTTTCAGGTGAGTGGCGTCAGTGTAAATGTGCATTTTAATACGATTTGTTGCTGTATGAATTCTAAATTATGAACAATTTAGACACGGAGGTATTTATCTAACAATACAGTACTTAGACAAATGTAGCCATATTGTCTTCGCCCGAAGACAGCTGGGATAGGCTCCAGCACCCCCGCGACCCTCGTGAGGAAAAAGCGGTAGAAAATGAATGAATGAATGTATATATTTAGCCAAACAACAATGCTACATCATAAACTGTGATTGGTTGGTGATTGGTCCAGGGTGTACCCCGCCTCTCGCCTGAAGACAGCTGGGATAGGCTCCAGCATGTCCACGGCAAATTTAGCCATACTGCATATATTTAGCCAAAGAACGATGCTACAACATAAATTGGGATTGGCTGGCCACCAGTCCAGCATGTACCCTGCCTCTCGCCTGAAGACAGCTGGGATAGGCTCCAGCACCCCCGCAACAAATTTAGCCATACTCTATATATTTATCCAAACAACGATGCCACAACATATACTGCGATTGGTTGGTGACTGGTCCAGGGTGTACCCTGCCTCTCGCCCGAAGACAGCTGGGATAGGCTCCAGCACCCCTGCGACAAATTTAGCCATACTGTATATATTTAGCCAAACAACGATGCTACATCATAAACTGTGATTGGTTGGTGATCGGTCCAGCGTGTACCCTGCCTCTCGCATGAAGACAGCTGGGATAGGCTCCAGCACGCCCGCGGCAAGTTTAGCCACACTGTATATATTTAGCTAAACAAAGATGCTGCAACATAAACTGTGATTGGTTGGTGATCGGTCCAGCGTCTACCCCACCTCTCGCTCAAAGACAGCTGGGATAGGCTCCAGCACCCCCGCGACAAATTTAGCCATACTGTATATATTTAGCCAAACAATGATGCTACAACATAAACTGTGATTGGTTGATGACCAGTGCAGGGTGTACCCCGCCTCTCGCCTGAAGACAGCTGGGATAGGCTCCAGCACCCCTGCGACAAATTTAGCCATACTGTATATATTTAGCCAAACAACGATGCTACATCATAAACTGTGATTGGTTGGAGATCGGTCCAGCGTGTACCCTGCCTCTTGCCTGAAGACAGCTGGGATAGGCTCCAGCACGTCCACAGCAAATTTAGCCATACTGTATATATTTAGCCAAACAACGATGCTACAACATAAATTGTGATTGGCTGGCCACCAGTCCAGGGTGTACGCCGCCTCTCGCCTGAAGACAGCTGGGATAGGCTCCAGCACCCCTGCGACAAATTTAGCCATACTGTATATATTTAGCCAAACAACGATGCTACATCATAAACTGTGATTGGTTGGTGATCGGTCCAGCGTGTACCCTGCCTCTCGCCCGAAGACAGCTGGGATAGGCTCCAGCACCCCTGTGACAACTTTAGCCATACTGTATATATTTAGCCAAACAACGATGCTACAACATAAATTGTGATTGGCTGGCCACCAGTACAGGGTGTACCCCGCCTCTCGCCTGAAGACAGCTGGGATAGGCTCCAGCACCCCCGTGACAAATTTAGCCGTACTGTATATATTTAGCCAAACAACGATGCTACAACCTAAACTGTGATTGGTTGGTGATCGGTCCAGGGTGTACCTTGCTTCTTGCCCGAAGACAGCTGGGATAGGCTCCAGCACCCCCCACGACCCTCGTGAGATTAAACAGTAGAAAATGAATGAAGGATATATAATATGAAGACAAAAGAATCTAAGCTTTGGCTTATAATTGACTAGTAACTTAGTGCTGGCTTGTAACGTATTCATGGTGCTGATGGGAGAAGAATGGCGCCCCCCCCCCCCCCCCTCTGTGATTCCTCCCTGTGTCCCCGAGGTCTGATCAGTTAACCTCCGCCTCCCTGCTGGCGGCCCTGTTTGCTTTCTAAACTGTCAGCCCGGCACATAGGACCCCCCCCCCCCAATAGAGTGGAGTCATTGAGCTGTAAATACACATTTGACCTGAACTAAGACTCTCATCATCTGTAAACTCATCCAACACTCGGCAGCCTCGTCTTGGAGGGACGGACTCCATCACCCAGCCCCCCCCCCCTCTGAGTTGGTGAAGCGTCAAACGGCAGCCCCAATGTGATCACCCCATCAGGCCCTCAGAGAGGAGATTGTCCCCGGGGGGCAGAATTTATGGAAATGGCCGTAAAAAGGCGAAGACCTCAGTAATGGGATGTGTCGATAAACGGCCCCCCCTCGCACAATCTATTGTCGTTTACCGAGGAGATGAGTGGCCCGGCTGTAAGACAACTCACATCTCATTTTGTCTATAAAGCCCGGGCGAGTCAACAACGCTAAAGCTGCTATAAATCATAAAATCATAATCCACAACACAAAGAGCCAAAGTGGGAGGGGCTTATTCATCAGCATTGCAATTCATTGCGATGGCAGACTTCATGCAAGGTTAACCTTCTGACTTTGTTCCCTTGAATGGGCCAAATTGGACTTTTTTCCTTCAGTGATTCAATACTTAATTTCCCTAATTGTCCTCATGGGACTCATAAAGTATAGCTAGCTATCAAACACTTTGACTTATGATGGGAAAAATGCTTTTAAAGATGCTTTCATAAGCAGTATGTCAGCAAAAAAACAAAGAAAACTCCAGCAAGCTCAATGACAACTTGTGCCAGGGTTCAATGATATGGAATTCTGATAAAGGTGCCATTACTTGTTATTATTTGGGTCATGAATATGTACATGATTTTTTTTTGGTTTTTTTTGGATGGAGCTGTTTTTAGACAATTTAACACAATTTATAACTGACTTCATTTTTTTTGCAAAAAAGTTTTTTTACTTTTTTTTTTTTACTATTTTTTATTTATTTTTTATTTTTTAATTTTAATTTTACTTGAAAAATGTAGAAAAAATAGAAAAGTGACTTTATTTCCTGATATTCATTCGTTCATTTTCTACCGTTTATCCTCACAAGAGCCTATCCCAACTGTCTTTGGGCAAAAGGCGATTGTGATTGTTTTATTTTAGTTTTATTTATGTTTTATTTTCCCAATTTTTTGAATTTTTATGTATTTTTCTTTTCCAAATATATCAAGTTTGTCCTTAAATTCATTCATTCATTTTCTACCTCTTTTTCCTCACAAGGGTCGCGGGGGTGCTGGAGCCTATCCCAATTGTCTTTGGGCAAAAGGCGATTGTGATTGTTTTATTTTAGTTTTATTTATGTTTTATTTTCCCAATTTTTGGAAATTTTATTTATTTTTCTTTTCCAAATATATCAAGTTTGTCCTTAAATTCATTCATTCATTCATTTTCTACCTCTTTTTCCTCACAAGGGTCGCGGGGGTGCTGGAGCCTATCCCAATTGTCTTCGGGCAAAAGGCGATTGTGATTGTTTTATTTTAGTTTTATTTATGTTTTATTTTCTCAATTTTTGGAAATGTTATTTATTTTTCTTTTCCAAATATATCAAGTTTGTCCTTAAATAATCTTGTTAAATCTTCTTTTTGGAATATTATGACTTTATTTCCATAATATTTTGACTTTATTCCTCTTACTTTTCCCCAACCTAACTTTCCAAAACTTATATCTTTATTAGGTTTATTAGGTCATAATATTCATTCATTCATTAATTTTCTACCGCTTATCCTCATGAGGGTCGTGGGCATGCTGGAGCCTATCCCAGCTGTCTTCAGGCCGGGTACACCCTGGACTGGTGGCCAGCCAATCACAGGGCACATATAGACAAACAACCATTCACACTCACATTCATACTTATGGACAATTTGGAGTCGCTAATTAACCTAGCATGTTTTTGGAATGTGGGAGGCATGATCGTTGACACCTGCTTGCGTATTGTACAGGTGTGCCTAATAAAGTGGCTATAAAATCGTGGAAATTATGGAAAAATAGTTTTAATTCAGCAGTAGATTCTTCACACCCTCTTTTAATGGACTCTCCACATGGACGGTGATGCCTGCAGAGCCAGACAGCCGAGTATTGGGGGGAGGCGGGATTGGTCGGGGAGGCGGGGATGGGGGGGGGGGTTGTTCCCTGTGAAAGGCGGCGACCCCCCTCCCCTGGGGAAAGCGATGGTCCCACACCGTTTTACTGGCACAGAAGGGCCAATAAGCGCTAAAGGAACACAATTATACCGCAATCATTTCCGATTCTGTGGCAGTCATGCCCCCCCCCCCAAAAAAAAACGGTCGAGGGATGAAGGTCACAAGGTGGCAGAGGGCAACTGTGAATGATGAGCGACATAGGTGGGCATAACATTAGAGAAGCAAATATAGTTAGTTGGTGGAAAATACGAATTGAAAATATGATTCCATTCATTTGATTGGTAATTAAATACAGTGGCTGTAGTTTACTGTCATGCCGAACTGAATTTTCCTTTATTTTGTTTTGTTTATCATAATATTTCAACTTGAAAAGTAGTATTTGTTTTTAATATTTCAACTCTAACCTACTGAAATGACAATATTTTTTTTCCATTTATGTTGGTTTTTTTTTTTTACATTTTCCAAGTATTTCCTCTTTATTCTTGTCAATTTTCCTAATTTAATTATGAGGAAATTATGACTTTATTCCCGTAATATTTTCACTTTATTCTCGTAATATTACAATTTTTTCAACAACCTACTTTTCAAAAAATCACAACTTTTGTGTTGTTTTGTTTCTTGTAATATTCATTCATTCATTTTCTTTACCGCTTAACCTTATGACTTAATATGTTTTTAATATTTCAACTTTGCACATTTTTTTTCATTTCTGCTGTTGCTTTTTTTTTTTACATTTTGCAACTATTTCCCCATTATTCTTGTAAATTTTCCTCATTTAAATATGACTTTATTCCCATAATATTTTCACTTTATTCTCATAATATTACAACTTTTTCCACAACATATTAAAAAATAAAATCACAACTTTTGTGTTGTTTTGTTTTTTGTAATATTCATTTATTCATTCATTTTCTATACCACTTAACCTTATGACTTAATATGTTTTTAATATTTCAACTTTGCATATTTATTTCCATTTCTGCTGTTGAATTTTTTTTTTTACATTTTCCAATTATTTCCTTGTTATTCTTGTCAGTTTTCTTCATTAAATTATGACTTTATTCCCATAATATTTTCAGTTTATTGTCATAATATTACAACTTTTTCCACAACATATTAAAAAAAAAATCACAACTTTTGTGTTGTTTTGTTTTTTGTAATATTCATTTATTCATTCATTTTCTATACCACTTAACCTTATGACTTAATATGTTTTTAATATTTCAACTTTGCATATTTTTTTCCATTTCTGCTGTTGAATTTTTTTTTTTTACATTTTCCAATTATTTCCTTGTTATTCTTGTCAGTTTTCTTCATTTAATTATGACTTTATTCCCATAATATTTTCAGTTTATTCTCGTAATATTACAACTTTTTACACAACCTATTTTTCAAAAAATCACAACTTTATGTGTTGTTTTGTTTCTCATAATATTCATTCAATCATTCATTTTCTATACCACTTAACCTTATGACGTAATTTTTTTTTCATATTTCAATTTTGCACATTATTTTTCCTTATAGTATTACCACACAATAAGTAAATAAGTATGACTGAAATTAATACTTTTTCTTGTTAGATTATAACTTTTTTCTCTTAATATTAAACTTTATTAATAATTTATTAAACTTATTATTATTTGGAAATTATTTTGGACATTTTTGATTTTTTTATTACTTTTATTGGGATTTTTTTTTTATTATTTTTGGTTAACTTGTATTTTTTAAATTAAAAAAAATGATGCAGGCCAAAAAAAAAACAGCCAAAGCCACAAATGGCCCCCGTGACGCATTTTGGACAAACCCAAAGCCGCCTATGAACTAAACAACCAAATAAAGTTATGTTATTGTAAATATCTCAGACGTTTGTGCCACTTTGGTCCACCTCTGACTTGTGGATGCTTGAGGAAACTTCTCTCGGGGATCTGAGCCCGGATCAACAGTAATCCCTCTTCCCATGGAAGGTCACAGTTCCCGGCCCACCATTAGGAATGTGCAGGTCCATGGAGATGGGAAGGACCCTCGGCACGGACGCATACGCTCCCGGCACAGACCTTGTTTGATCAAAAAGAACAATTAAGGAAGAAATGAGGGAGAATCATCATGGGAAATAGCTGATGAAGACTTTATTGATTAGAGCAGCTCCACTGGTCCACATCTCACTGTAGCAATTACCAGCAGCCGCCCCACACTGAAGGGATGGGGGGGTTAGGGAGGGGGGGTCACAATGCAAGGGCTCAATTTGAAGACCACCACGGGAGGGACAGGAAGTGTTTGCGGTCAACCTGGAAAAGAAGAAAATGTAAAGTAGGAGTAGACGTTAAAACGTTAAATTCAATTTCATACCCCATATGGCTCGCAGGTGGGCTTGAACCTACCCCAGCCGACTTCAATCAATCACAGGACATGAACAACCATTCATACGCACAATCATATTTATGGACAATTTAGAGGAGTGGTGTCCAAGGTGCGGCCCATGGGGTATTTGGGACACACGACTGTTATTATTTATTATTTATTATTTATTATTTATTATTTATTATTTATTATTTATTATTTATTATTTATTATTTATTATTTATTATTTATTATTTATTATTTATTATTTATTATTTATTATTTATTATTTATTATTTATTATTTATTAGAAAAAATTAATGAATGAATAACTTCTCCTTTCTTCCCTGTGATTGGCTGACAACCAGTCTAGGGTGTAGCCCACCTCTCACTCAAAGACAGCTGGGATAGGCTCCAGCACCCGCCGCAACCCTCATGAGGATAAGCGGTAGAAAATGAATGAATGAATAAATTCTTAGCCTGTGATTGGCTCACCACCAGTCCAGGGTGTACCCCGCCTCTCACCTGAAGACAGCTGGTATAGGCTCCAGCACCCCCGCGACCCTCGTGAGGAAAGGGGTGGAAAATGAATGAATGAATGAATAACTCCTTAGCTTGTGATTGGCTGGCCACCAGTCTAGGGTGTACCTTGCCTCTCGCCCGAAGACAGCTGGGGTAGGCTCCAGCACCGCCGCAACCCTAGAGTGGATGAGCGGTAGAAAATGATTGAATGAATGAATAACTTCTTAGCCTGTTATTGACTGACGACCAGTCTAGGGTGTATCCCACCTGTCACTCAAAGACAGCTGGGATAGGCTCCAGCACCTGCCGCAACCCTTGTGAGGATAAGGTAGAAAATGAATGAATGAATAACTTCTTAGCTTGTGATTGGTTAGCGACCCATCTAGGGTGTACCCCGCCTCTCACCCAAAGACAACTGGGATAGGCTCCAGCACCCCGCGACCCTAGTGAGGATAAGCAGTAGAAAATTAATGAATGAATTAATAACTTCTTAGCTTGTGATTGGCTAGCGACCCATCTAGCCTGTACACCGCCTCTCGCCCGAAGACAGCTGGGATAGGCTCCAGTACCCCGCTGCAACCCTCCTGAGGATAAGCAGTAGAAAATGAATGACTGAACAAATTCTTAGCTTGTGATTGGCTAGCGACCCATCTAGGGTGTACACCGCCTCTCGCCCGAAGACAGCTGGGATAGGCTCCAGCACCCCCGCGACCCTCGTGAGGATAAGCGGTAAAAAAATGAATGAATGAATAACTCCTTAGCTTGTGATTGGCTAGCGACCCATCTAGCGTGTACACCGCCTCTCGCCCGAAGACAGCTGGGATAGGCTCCAGCACCCCCGCCGCAACCCTTGTGAGGATAAGTGTTAGAAAATGAATGAATGAAAGAATGGATAGTGGTTCTTAGAGTTGGGACACTGTAGACAGATTCCAGCCAGGGAATCCATTGATCATTTTTATTATGGGTCTTAGTTGGTTTAAAAAATGTAAAAGTGGCCCCCACACATCTTTTGATTTTTCAGCATGTGGCCCTCAGAAGGGTGCAAACAAGAACACACACACACACACACACACACCACGCAATTCATGTAAATTCCCAGTGAAAAAAGCAATAAAAGCCAAAACGTTTACATCTGAGTCAACAGTGCATCTCTTTCTGAAGACAGGGCCGCTCGGAACCTCCCCTTCGTTTGCTCAGCTAAGACAGCAGCTTATTTATATTTAAATCTGACTCTTGGCCCTTCCAAGACCCTGGATGGGGTTCTGTAATGGATGCAGAACCGCCTGCCTGCCTGCCTGCCTGCCTGCCTGCCTGCTGGTGGGGAACGTGACGACCGCAATCAATGGCATGCAGTTACCTTTGCATACCAGCAGTGCGGGATGCTCTCCCAATGTCAAAAAGGTCAACCGCAAATGTGCATTTTCATGCGCAGATACCTGGTTCAAAGGTCAAATGAGGTGACCTTCATCTAATTAGAGGTGAGGGCCTAAAATTTAATCTGAAATGAGAGCCGGTGCCGTGTGACAGAATGATTGGTGCAGAAAATCACATTTTATACTCGCTCTTCAATCGATTTTGCCCCTTCTGGCCCCCCCCCCCCAAAAAAGAGGGGGTCGACTATAGCCTGTTTTTTCCCGATGACTGTACAAAGAAGAAGAACAGTCAATGTTGTCGTTGTAAACTGAGCTTCATAATTGGCCATAATTTGAATTCTTGTGGTGATGAAATCAAATAAAGTTGCACGGCGGTCGAGTGGTTAGCGCGCGGACCTCACAGTTCGGAGACTCGAGTTCAATTCCATCTCTATGTGGAGTTTGCATGTTCTCCCCGTGCATGCGTGGGTTTTCTACGGGTACTCCGGTTTCCTCCCACATTCCAAAAACATGCTAAGCTAATTAGCGACTCCAAATTGTCCATAGGTATGAATGTGAGTGTGAATGGTTGTTTGTCTATATGTGCCCTGTGATTGGCTGGCCACCAGTCCAGGATGTACCCCGCCTCTCTCACCTGAAGACAGCTGGGATAGGCTCCAGCGTGAGGATAAGCGGTAGAAAATGAATGAATGAAAGAATTTGATAGTGATTTTTAGAAATGGGACACTGTAGACAGATTCCAGACAGATCATTTTTATTATGTGTGCGAGTGTTCATAAACTGAGACAGAACGATGAACTTTGTATCTGTCTCCTTCCGAAGCGCCAGAGGTTTTATAAAGATGGTGAGAAGAATAATTCCAAGAAAGAAGTCATACAAAATATGAAAGTTACAATAATTGTAGCATAAAATAAATGAGCATAATAGGTTAGCATTAAAAGAAATAATAAACAAAAAGTATTTTTTTAAAGTCACAGTACTATGAGAAACAAAACAACTACAAATAAAGTTGTAATTTTGGGAAAATTACGTTCTCAAGTAATCAAGTTGTGCAAGGAGGGTCCTGGTGCCAATGCAATGACGCCAGGAAGTACGATCCGTGACTGTGCGTTCCCGGTTTTATACGGAGAATGCACAGATTTACGATTTCATGTCCCGCTTGCAGACGTCCTTGAAGCGGAGTAAAGGTCTTCCAGTGTGCCCGGTGCCAGCACTTTATGCCCCGAGCCCCGAGTGCTTCCATCACTCATGCTGGGAGTTTTGGTGGGCCGCAATATAGTATGTATAGTGCCATAAGAAATACCATCTTTACAAAAAAGGTAAAGGGAATAAAGTCAAAATATTATGGAAATAAAGTCATAATATTCCAAAAAGAAGATTTAACAAGATTATTTAAGGAAAACTTGATAAATTTGAAAAATAAAAATAAATAAAATTTCCAAAAATTGGGAAAAATAGCAAAATATTAATAATACCCCTTTTCACCTATAACACAAAAATGAGATGCAGTTTTTTCTTAACTTATTGCATTCATTCATTCATTTTCTACCGCTTATCCTCACGAGTGTTGCGGGGGTGCTGGAGCCTATCCCAGTTGTCGCCAGCCAAACACAGGGCATAAAAAATAGCCATATTTGCCTATTATGAGGAAAAAGAACACACAAAATAAACCTAATAAAGATAGATAAAGTTAGGTTGGGGAAAAGTAAGGGGACTAAAGTCAAAATATTGTGGAAATAAAGTCATAATATTCCAAAAAGAAGATTTAATCAGATTATATTTGGAAAAGAAAAATTGCCTATTATGAGGAAAAAGAACAGAATTTAAAATACGTTACTTTTTCCAATAATATGAAATCATAATATTATGACAAACAAAATAAACCTAATAAAAATATAAATGTTGGAAAGTTAGGTTGGGGAAAAAAGTATGGGGAATAAAGTCAAAATATTATGAAAATAAAGCCATAATATTCCAAAAAGAAGATTTAACGAGATTATTTAAGGACGAACTTGATATATTTGAAAAATAAAAATAAATAAAACTGGTGGCCAGCCAATCACAGGGCATAAACAATAGCCATATTTGCTTATTATGAGGAAAAAGAACAGAGTTTAAAATATGTTACTTTTTCCAATAATATGAAATCATAATATTATGACAAACAAAATAAAATAAAGTTTTGGAAAGTTAGGTTGGGGAAAAGTAAGGGGAATAAAGTCAAAATATTATGGAAATAAAGTCATAATATTCCAAAAAGGAGATTTCACAAGCTTATTTAAGCATAAACTTGAGATATTTGGAAAAGAAAAATCAATAAAATCTGCAAAAATTGGGAAAAGTAGCAACATACTGATAAAATGCCCATTTTCACTTATAACATAAAGATGAGATGCAGGTTTTTCTTGACTTGACATATTTTCAAAATATCATAACCCTTGCATCTTTTCTTTTTCCACTATGAGTTCACTTCCACTTCCTGGACCACTTCCTGGAGTACTGCCGCTCGGCTTAAAACCCCTGTGCGCTATCTGGCAAGGGCACAGGAAGACAGAAAGAAAACGGATCAAAAACGCTCAATGGAGAAATATAAAGGGACAAACACAATCTGTTTGTGCGCTAGATGGAGATGAACGACGCTTAATCCCTTCGCCTTCCATCACACCTTCCCAGCCCACCCCGTGGCGGCGGCGGCGGCGGTGGCGGCGGTGGCGCCCCACTCCCCTGAAATGATGACAAATACTATTGCCACTATTTATATTTCCTAATTGTAATTAGCAGGAATTATCAATTACCGTTAGTGCCTAATTGCCCTTCATAAAGACAGCTCCCCGGGTTTAAACGTTCCCATTTAAATAATGTAACTAATAGCTCTCTCGGCTTTACATCTTCATTGTTCCGTGTGGGAGCCGCCGATGCTTTGCTCGTAATTTAGCGTTCGGGGAGGGAGGAGTGCAGGTGGCACTGCCGGCGTAATTACTGTTAATGAATTATGATGTGACCTTCTCAGAACAATGGCTAATCAATGCTTGTGTTGAGTGACAGTGCGATGAAGGAAGGTCCTGAGTCGGGTCGGTTTTTCCGTTCTTCTTCCTCCACATAAGGAACAACCTTGATTTGTACATAAAAGTAAAACAAATAAAATTAAAAAAATGGTTTGTTACAGTATAAGACACAAAAAAGACAGAAAAACTAGCCTATAATAAGATCTTCAGGCACCACATCCAAAGATTGAGAAGATTGGAGTTGCGGAGTGACAGATAACAGATCAGGACTCGGGGATCGTAGTGGTTAATAAGAGGAATGAAGGGGTCATGACTGTGGCCGGGGGCAAGGTCACGGAGCGCCCCGTGTGTTACCAGAAGGATCAGGAGGAGCTTATTGGGAATTCTACAGGATGCCATTGTTGGCTAGCAAGAACATGGGTTCTCTGGGTTGTGTTAGAAGTCTTGGGACCGACTGACAAGATTTACAGAAAGGCTGATTGAAAGGAGAAAAAGAAGAAAAAACATTTCAATTCCGAGCCGTACCTTTTCTTGTGGCGGTCAAACAAGGCTGCTTTTGTGCAACGTGTTCGATACCCAACATGATATCTCTCGAAAATGGCAAAATAATAATTTTTTAACAGTATTAGAGCCTTGTGAGACATGAAATAACACCCCTACAGTCAATTTACACTAGTAATAGATGGATGGATGGATGGATAGATACGTAGATAGACTTCCTGTGAAATGTTGTTGCCTGGCTCAGAGACAAAAGAAGATAAATAATGAATAATAATAAATGTAATGACCTTATTTTCTGGACTATAAGTTGCACAAGGCCAAAAATTTATAATTAGTTAGAAAAAAAACATACATAAGTCGCACTGGAGTATAAGTCGCACAAGGCCAAAAATGCATAATTAGTTGCAAAAAAAACATACATAAGTTGCTCCGGAGTACAAGTCGCACAAGGCCAAAAATGCATAATTAGTTAGAAAAAAACATACATAAGTCGCTCCAGAGTATAAGTCGCACAAGGCCAAAAACGCATAATGAGTTAGAAAAAAAATATACATAAGTCGCTCCGGAGTATAAGTTGCACAAGGTCAAAAATGCATTATTAGGTAGAAAAAAACATACATAAGTCGCTCCGGAGTATAGGTCGCACAAGACCAAAAATGTATAATTAGGTAGAAAAAACATACATAAGTCGTTCCGGAGTATAAGTCGCACAAGGCCAAAAATGCATAATTAGTTAGAAAAAAAAACATACATAAGTCGCTCCGGAGTATAAGTCGCACAAGACCAAAAATGTATAATTAGTTAAAAAAAAACATACATAAGTCGCTCCGGAGTATAAGTCGCACAAGGCCAAAAATGTATAATTAGTTAAAAAAAAAAACATACATAAGTCGCTCCGGAATATAAGTCGCACAAGACCAAAAATGTATAATTAGTTGTAAAAAAACATACATAAGTCGCTCCGGAGTATAAGTCGCACAAGGCCAAAAATGCATAATTAGTTAGAAAAAAAACATACATAAGTCGCTCCGGAGTATAAGTCGCACAAGGCCAAAAATGTATAATTAGTTAAAAAAAAAAACATACATAAGTCGCTCCGGAATATAAGTCGCACAAGACCAAAAATGTATAATTAGTTGTAAAAAAACATACATAAGTCGCTCCGGAGTATAAGTCGCACAAGGCCAAAAATGCATAATTAGTTAGAAAAAAAACATACATAAGTCGCTCCGGAGTATAAGTCGCACAAGACCAAAAATGTATAATTAGTTAGAAAAAAATATACATAAGTCGCTCCGGAGTATAAGTCGCACAAGGCCAAAAATGCATAATTAGTTAGAAAAAAAACATACATAAGTCGCTCCGGAGTATAAGTCGCACAAGACCAAAAATGTATAATTAGTTAGAAAAAAATATACATAAGTCGCTCCGGAGTATAAGTCGCACAAGGCCAAAAATGCATAATTAGTTAGAAAAAAACATACATAAGTCGCTCCGGAGTATAAGTCGCACAAGACCAAAAATTTATAAGTAGTTAGAAAAAAACCATACATAAGTCGCTCCGGAGTATAAGTCACACAAGTCGCCCTGTGATTGGCTGGCCACGAGTCCAGGGTGCCCTAAGATAGCTGGGATAGGCTCCAGCACCCCCTCGTGAGGATAAGTGGTAGAAAATGAATGAATGAATGAATGAATAAAGAAAGTTCCCAAAACAAAAACAATAAGTCACGTGAACTTGGTCTTTTAAGTTGGAGAAACTTAGTTGTGAGTTAAAATTACCTGAAAAAATTTGCTGGATTTCATCCAAATTTTAAAGCGGCGAGATTACAATTTTTTTTTTAAAGTTGAGTCAACTTGGATTTTTTTTACAGCGTGAGAACGATGAGGTGAAAAAGTTTGTCCTCTTATCTGACGTGTTCATACCGTATTAGCTCGTGAACTGACCTTTACCTTGCTGTGACAGGGGCGAGGCATGACTGACAGCGTCCCTCGGTGTAAATTTACCCCCCCCCCCCCACCACTTCTCTTCCTTTCCGTCGGCCATGCGATGCGGTTTGACCCTTTGTACAAATCACCGCCCAACTTTCCACATCTGCTGCCTGTCAGCATCTGCCAGGCGCATTCACCCGTCCCGCACATAATGAAAAACTCTCATTACTCGCCTCCACCCAACAGGTACACAAACCGTTAGGACAATTACTGGGCAATGCCACTGACCTTGTTGTCAGAGGGAGTCACATTGAGCACACACAACCGGGAGGCAGCACAGCCCACAGCCACGGAGATCTGGCAAAATAACCACAGCTTTCATGTAAACGAGATGTACGCAAATATTCATTCATTCATTTTATACCGCTTTTCCTCACGAGGGTCGCGGGGGTGCTGGAGCCTATCCCAGCTTTCTTTGGGCGAGAGGCGGGGTACACCCTGGACTGGTGGCCAGCCAATCACAGGGCACATATAGACAAACAACCATTCACACTCACATTCATACCTATGGACAATTTGGAGTCGCTAATTAACCTAGCATGTTTTTGGAATGTGGGAGGAAAACCGGAGTACCCGGAGAAAACCCACGCATGCACGGGGAGAACATGCAAACTCCACACAGAGATGGCCGAGGGTGGAATTGAACCCTGGTCTCCAAGCTGTGAGGTCTGCGCGCTAACCACTCGACCGCTAAATATGTACGCTAAATATGTACGCTAAATATGTACGCTAAATATGTACGCTAAATATGTACGCTAAATATGTACGCTAAATATGTACGCTAAATATGTACGCCAAATATGTACGCTAAATAATAAACACATTAAACTAAACTAAAATAAACTAAACTAAAATAAAATAAAATAAACTAAACTAAAATAAAATAAAATAAAATAAAATAAAATAAAATAAAATAAAATAAAATAAAATAAAATAAAATAAAATAAAATAAAATAAAATAAAATGAAATAAAATAAAATAAAATAAAATAAAAATAATTTTACTTCAATTGTAATCTGATGCATGTTCAAATGAAATTAAACCAGTTAAAAAAAAAATCCACCAAATAATCATGTTTCTTAAGGCTTTTTATGAGGCTTCTTGGCTGATTTCGTATCAACATTTGCAATAAAAACACATCAATTACTTCCAGTAATTTCAGGAGCACTTTAAACATCAGACCTCAAACTAAACCAAGCTAAAATAAAATAAAATAAAATAAAATAAAATAAAATAAAATAAAATAAAATAAAATAAAATAAAATAAAATAAAATAAAATAAAATAAAATAAAATAAATAATAATTTTACTTCAATTGTAATCTGATGCATGTTCAAATGAAATTAAACCAGTTAAAAAAAAATCCACCAAATAATCATGTTTCTTAAGGCTTTTTATGAGGCTTCTTGGCTGATTTCGTATCAACATTTGCAATAAAAACACATCAATTACTTCCAGTAATTTCAGGAGCACTTTAAACATCAGACCTCAAACTAAACCAAGCTAAAATAAAATAAAATAAAATAAAATAAAATAAAATAAAATAAAATAAAATAAAATAAAATAAAATAAAATAAAATAAAATAAAATAAAATAAAATAAAATAAAATAAAATAAAATAAAATAATAATTTTACTTCAATTGTAATCTGATGCATGTTCAAATGAAATTAAACCACAGAAAACCGAGAAAAAAAACAATTGGACTTAAAAAAAAAATCCACTTGTGTTTAGCAGTCTGTGCCACCTACCAAATAATCATGTTTCTTAAGGCTTTTTATGAGGCTTCTTGGCTGATTTCGTATCAACATTTGCAATAAAAACACATCAATTACTTCCAGTTCCAGTCACAACTCTCCATGTCGCTTAAGTTGCCGTTGTTCTTTAGCAACAAAGGCAGCTAACAAGCGAAGTCCGCATCGGAAAACGTTGCCCCAAGCATAAATGATGAAGAATGAAGGTTCGATTTTCAGGTCTTTTTAAACTGGTTTCACTGGCTGTGCCAATAAAAAAACGTACATGAAAGAGATTCCAAGACAACGTGGACCACAACATTGAACATAAAGGTCCTTCAGCGGCTACAAACTTTTAAGGAATCTGACATTGAGGGTTCAAACGGAACTCCTTCAGGGCTTACCAGACACTTGCTGCTCCTTTGTTTTGGCCTCCACTTTACAGCAAAGCTTAGGAGACATGGAGGACAAAAACAATGGACACGGCAGAGCTCATCAAGCCTCCTCTGCCGTTTAAACAAATTATCTGATGTTTAGCAGACTTGGGGGCAGAACTCCCTGCCAAGCGATGACTTTATTGTCCCAGGATGGAAGTGTGTCTCTGCGGCTCCCCTGCCGTGAGCGACATGAGGCCCCCTACTCGACCTTTCTTCATGTCCCGCACCGGGCTTGGTGGGCCGTATGTGGCCCCCGGGCCGTAGTTTTCCCACCCCTGTTGTATGGTTATATCACCTCGCACTTTGGTATGTGACAAAAAAAATATATTTTTAAATAAATAATAAAATAAAAATACATTAATAAATAAATTACTAAATATATATAATATAAAATAACAAATATATAATAATAAATAAATAATGAAATAAATTACAACAAATTAAAAACATTTTTTTAATTATATTAGGAAAGCAGGAAGTGAACAAATGTAACAGTTACTGATTGTAAAAGTACCAGATGGAGGGGTAGGATTTAATAAGCTTTGCTTCTTCCTACTCCTTTTGGACATGTGGAACTGTGAACTGATTATGTGATGCATTCAATTGCAATCTGATGCATGTTCAAATGAAATCAAAATATGTAAAACTGAGAAAAAAAACAATTGGACTAGTTTTAAAAAATAAAATCCACTTCTATAAAGTAGCACAAAACTTTGGAGCTGAAAGACAAGACTTTAGCGTAGTCTTGTGTTTAGCAGTCTGTGCCACCTACCAAATAATCATGTTTCTTGACTGATTTCGTATCAACATTTGCAATAAAAACACATCAATTGCTTCCAGTAATTTCAGGAATACTTTAAACATCAGACCTCAAACTAAACCAAGCTAAAATAAAATAAAATAAAATAAAATAAAATAAAATAAAATAAAATAAAATAAAATAAAATAAAATAAAATAAAATAAAATAAAATAATTTTACTTCAATTGTAATCTGATGCATGTTCAAATGAAATTATACCATGTGAAACCGAGAAAAAAAACAATTGGACTAGTTTTTTTAAAAAAAAATCAATTTCTATAAAGTAGCACAAAACTTTGGAGCTGAAAGACAAGACTTTATCATATTTTTTAAGGCTTTTCATTATGCTTCTTGGCTGATTTTGTATCAACATTTGCAATAAAAACACATCAATTACTTCCAGTAATTTCAGGAGCACTTTAAACATCAGACATACTCGGCCCGCTCAGCTGCTCTGGAGACAACCCGAGGGCGTCTTTGTCCTCGGGGGTTGATTCTTTGTCCCGTTCGCGCACACAAACAGATGTCTGGCTATTGGCTTTTAGGAAGTTGTAAACCTCCAGCGTGCGGCGGGTTGCATTCATATGGACGGCCCGGAGTGGTGCCTGTGCGAGTGGCATACACATGCAAATGCGGACAAGCGGGTCCCCCGTTGGGGCGGCTTTAACAAATGTTTGACTATGTAACAGAGCCAAAGCATGCCAGTCCGCCGGGTTATGACCGGCTAGCGCTGAGAGAGCTCCATGTAGAGCAGCAATCACCTCGCAGCGTATAACTAACACAGGAAACAGCAAAGGGGAAGAATGAGACCCCAAACAGTGTGTCAACATTGTGCCGATAGAAGTACACACAACAATGTGGACCCCACACATGCCGACGCTACCGGTATGCTAATGCGGGGCAAAAAAAAAAAAGTCATGACACACAAAACCATTCATGTTCCCGTTTATCTTTCACTGGTAATGCCCTAAACCACACAAACAACCAACTGGAATGGAATGGTACTTCGGCATGGAAACAGGACTTCATAACACTCAAGAAAGGTTCAATTCCACCCTGGGCTATCTCTGTGTGGAGTTTGCATGTTCTCCCCCCGTGCATGTGTGGGTTTTTTCCGGGTACTCCGGTTTCCTCCCACATTCCAAAAACATGCTAGGTTAATCGGCGACTCCAAATTGTCCATAGGTATGAATGTGAGTGTGAATGGTTGTTTGTCTATATGTGCCCTGTGATTGGCTGGCCACCAGTCCAGGGTGTACCCCGCCTCTCGGCTGAAAACAGCTGGGATAGGCTGAATGTTAAAAATCATTGACACAGTAGCTTATATCACATGACCTTAACAATGCATGAAGTCATGAAGCTCTCCTCCCTTTCTGTGTGGAAGTGGTAATTTCATTCATTAATTTTAATGAATTAATGAATGCTTATCCTCACGAGGGTCGCGGGGGGTGCTGGAGCCTATCCCAGCTGTCTTCATGCGAGAGGCGGGGTACACCCTGGTTGGGTCACCAACCAATCACAGTTTATGTTGTAGCATCGTTGTTTGGCTAAATATATACAGTATGGCTAAATTTGTCGCAGGGGGTGCTGAAGACTATCCCAGCTGTCTTCGGGCGAGAGAGGCGGGGTACACCCTGGACTGGTGGCCAGCCAATCACAGGGCACATATAGACAAACAACCATTCACACTCACATTCATACCTATGGACAATTTGGAGTCATCAATTAGCAACTAGCATGTATTTGGAATGTGGGAGGAAACCGGAATCCCCGGAGCACAGGGAGAACATGCAAACTCCACACAGATGGGATAGAACTCGGGTCTCCTAGCTGTGAGGTCTGCATGCTAACCACTAGACCACCGTGCAGCCTGTTTTCTATGCTTTAACATAAAAAAAACATAAAACAAGGAATCTTACTTGGCAATTAACTGTACGTAAACAATACTGAACCATCTGCATATATGACGTCTCTACTTGTTCAATTGTTGCTAGGCAAAATTTGTGTACCCCCCAAAAAATAAAATAAAATAAAACACTATGAAGTCATATTCACGTTGTTTTTTCCTAAGCTACTTGGGGCAAAGAGCTCCGCTGCCCCAGAATGAACGCATTCCAAGGATGGAGAAAGACAGCAGGAATAAAAATGACACAAAAAATATCACTTGAAGAATTATAATAAACATTACTTTTGCGATCAAGGTAATACACTATTAAATATGAAAAATAACATTGCAAAAACCAAAGAAGAAGAAGAAAACACTCCACCAAAGAATAAAGACAATAGCAACGGCGATATCATGGAGCAACAAACTCCAATAATTGACATCATTCATAAGCTCAAGAAAGCTTTGCCGTTGCGGTAATTGGTTTTGGCCTCCCGCTATCCCAAATAACGTTTTTTTTTTTCCGCCATCAGGTTTTTTTCTGTTTTTTATCTGCATCGGACACCTGCTGGGAATATTGATCCTGCGCTGGTTTCACCATTTAACCGTCATCAGGCATCAGGGTTTTAAACAACCCCTGTGTCACTTTATATTGAATACTAATGGCAGAGACTCAGGAGCCCATTGATTGTGAATATATATATATATTTATATATATTTATATATTTATATATCTATCAGCTTAGGCGAGAAAACAATCAGCGCTGCTCATTGTGTGCCTGCAATTTGGCTGTGAATGCCTGAAAAGTAAGTTGGTGAAAAAACACTTCATAGTATTCTTCAACAGACGAGCTAAAAGCTGACATTTTATAGACTTTTACTCTAATATACACATTTTAATTCCCCTGCAAACGCAATATTGGCACATAACTACTCCTGAATGTCATATTTGCATATGCATATCACAACAACACACTTGAATATTGCAAACTTTATGAATGCAGCTTTGATATTGGTCACTAGGAGCAGACGTTGAGTGTTAAAGTTAGTGTTTTTAATATATTAGCAATACAATTTGGACAAATTACATTATACGCAATGTGTAACGTAGTGGGACCTTGGTTAGCATCCGCCCTGGTTAGCATGTTTCTATCCGCCCTGGTTAGCATGTTTCTTGGTTAACATCGCAATGTTGTCTCGGTTTGCATTTATTTTCTAGTTGGTTAGCATCCGCCCTGGTGAGCATGTTTCTTGGTTAACACCGCAACGTTGCCTCGGTTTGCATTCATTTTGCAGTTGGTTAGCATCCACCCTGGTTGGCATGTTTCTTGGTTAACACGACAATGTCGCCTCGGTTTGCGTTCATTTTGCAGTTAGTTAGCATCTGCCCTGGTTAGCATGTTTCTTGGTTAACACCACAGTGTTGCCCTAGTTTGCGTTCATTTTGCAGTTGGTTAGCATCCGCCCTGGTTAGCATGTTTCCTGGTTAACACCGCAATGTTGCCTCGGTTTGTGTTCATTTTGCAGTTGGTTAGCATCCGCCCTGGTTAACATGATTCTATCCGCCCTGGTTAGCATGTTTCTATCCGCCCTGGTTAGCATGTTTCTATCCGCCCTGGTTAGCATGTTTCTTGGTTAACACCGCAATGTTGCCTCGGTTTGCGTTATTTTGGAGTTGGTTAGCATCCGCCCTGGTTAGCATGTTTCCTGGTTAACACCGCAATGTTGCCTCGGTTTGTGTTCATTTTGCAGTTGGTTAGCATCCGCCCTGGTTAACATGATTCTATCCGTCCTGGTTAGCATGTTTCTATCCGCCCTGGTTAGCATGTTTCTTGGTTAACACCGTAATGTTGCCTCGGTTTGCGTTATTTTGGAGTTGGTTAGCATCCGCCCTGGTTAGCATGTTTCCTGGTTAACACCGCAATGTTGCCTCGGTTTGTGTTCATTTTGCAGTTGGTTAGCATCCGCCCTGGTTAACATGATTCTATCCGCCCTGGTTAGCATGTTTCTATCCGCCCTGGTTAGCATGTTTCTTGGTTAACACCGCAATGTTGCCTCGGTTTGCGTTATTTTGGAGTTGGTTAGCATCCGCCCTGGTTAGCATGTTTCCTGGTTAACACCGCAGTGTTGCCTCGGTTTGTGTTCATTTTGCAGTTGGTTAGCATCCGCCCTGGTTAACATGATTCTATCCGCCCTGGTTAGCATGTTTCTATCCGCCCTGGTTAGCATGTTTCTATCCGCCCTGGTTAGCATGTTTCTTGGTTAACACCGCAATGTTGCCTCGGTTTGCGTTATTTTGGAGTTGGTTAGCATCCGCCCTGGTTAGCATGTTTCCTGGTTAACACCGCAATGTTGCCTCGGTTTGTGTTCATTTTGCAGTTGGTTAGCATCCGCCCTGGTTAACATGATTCTATCCGTCCTGGTTAGCATGTTTCTATCCGCCCTGGTTAGCATGTTTCTTGGTTAACACCGTAATGTTGCCTCGGTTTGCGTTATTTTGGAGTTGGTTAGCATCCGCCCTGGTTAGCATGTTTCCTGGTTAACACCGCAATGTTGCCTCGGTTTGTGTTCATTTTGCAGTTGGTTAGCATCCGCCCTGGTTAACATGATTCTATCCGCCCTGGTTAGCATGTTTCTATCCGCCCTGGTTAGCATGTTTCTTGGTTAACACCGCAATGTTGCCTCGGTTTGCGTTATTTTGGAGTTGGTTAGCATCCGCCCTGGTTAGCATGTTTCCTGGTTAACACCGCAGTGTTGCCTCGGTTTGTGTTCATTTTGCAGTTGGTTAGCATCCGCCCTGGTTAACATGATTCTATCCGCCCTGGTTAGCATGTTTCTATCCGCCCTGGTTAGCATGTTTCTTGGTTAACACCGCAATGTTGCCTCGGTTTGCGTTCATTTTGCAGTTGGTTAGCATCCGCCCTGGTTAGCATGTTTTTTGGTTAACACCACAATGTTGCCTTGGTTTGCGTTCATTTTCCATTTATTTTCCACTATTATTAATTTATTAATTTATGATTAAAACAATAGAGTATCTCTACTAAATCTGTACAAAAGTGGGAAAATATATAATATAATATAATATAATATAATATAATATAATATAATATAATATAATATAATATAATATAATATAATATAATATAATATAATATAATATAATATAATATGATATGATATGATATGATATGATATGATATGATATGATATGATATGATATGATATGATATAATGTAATGTAATGTAATGTAATGTAATGTCATAACATATCATATCATATCATATCATATCATATCATATCATATCATATCATATCATATCATATCATATCATATCATATCATATCCCGGTTTGGATTTCCTAATGTCGACTACATTCATTCATATCCTGTGCATCTCCGGGGGGCTAAGCCCCCCTGTCCTCAGAACCTAGTAACGCCCCTAGGCAGTGTTATTGTTAATCAAAGGCTTGACAAAACTGATCATTTTTATAATATTTTATATTATTTGCAAAATGTGAATATTAGTGCAGGTGTATCCACCGGTAATTGATAGCACTCTTTCCAGGGGTGAAAATACAATAAAGCTTCTTAATTAAGGTCTCCAAAAAGATTCTTCAATTTGGTGATGGGGCTCCATCCCATCCCAAGCGCCATCTGTGGCCAATTTACTTTCAGGTCGCGCGTTATTGAATTTAATGATATGGGTGATTATCGACCAATACTCGGGGCCCATTAGGAGGTCGTGTGAAACACTAATAGTGTTTGTGTCACGTGCATGGTGGGGTGGGGGTGGGGGTGGGGGGGCTCGGACGCTTTAAAGAGCGCCAACACACCACGCTGCAGGACTAGACAGACGAAACACACTCATCACCTCGGATCCGGTTGCCAGGACTCGCTCCTCGCGCGTAATTACGCACGACATTTACTTTTGTTTTCTTTCATTTTTTTTATTTTAAGCATGCTGGATTCAAAGCACCGTGGAGTGACAATGATGACGTCCACTCACAAGATCTCCTTCTCCATCGTCGACATCCTGGATCCGAATAAATTCAACAGCGGCAACAAGAAAGGAAGCGAAGTTGTCAAGTTTGGAGTCCCGGGCGCGGAGGTGACGAGTTGGGAGACGCACAGCGACACGGAAGGAGACGTCACAGCAGCGGGTAAAGAACCCAGAACGCACCGTGCGCTATGTACATTGTACACAATGTGCGTATTTTGGATGTATTTGCAAAGTAAACATTGAATTGTAGCATTTTAATGCATGCGTAATTTACTTGAGAAATTAAAAAAAATAATAAAAAAATACATAAATGCATACACAAAATAATTAAAAGGGCCTTCAAAGTTTGGGTAATCCTGATAAAAAACAGGGACAAAAATATATCACATGGAAAAACTATTTTAAAAATATATTTAAAAAATAATATATATTATTATATTAAAATATTTTATTAAAAAAATATAAAAAATAATATATATTATTATATTATATTAAAATATTTTATTAAAAAAATAAAAAAATAATATATATTATAGTAAAATATTTTATAAAAAATATATTAAAAAATAATAAGAAACATAGCAAGTTAAGACTTTACCCAGGAAGTGAGTGAGCATCCAGTGAAAGCTATTTTTTTTTTTTTACTTTTTTATCAGATTCATCTTTATATGACCTTCCCCTAATTTCCACGGCTGCGTTCCCATTCAGGGGAAGCCACAAAGGCTTGTATCCCAGAGCCCCGGCGTGTGATTGGCATTGGGGCAGGCAGGCCCAGATAATTGTTTAAATCGTCCCATTGAGGACGCTTTGATCGATATCCCATTACCGCATCCTGCATATCTCCCCGCAGCACCTTGCAGGTACAAACCTCACA
The DNA here is from genome assembly GCF_037039965.1 of Doryrhamphus excisus. NCBI lineage: Eukaryota > Metazoa > Chordata > Actinopteri > Syngnathiformes > Syngnathidae > Doryrhamphus > Doryrhamphus excisus. The sequence continues at coordinate 2,463,466 of NC_136376.1, forward strand.
CCCCAGCCATGTCTGATCCTTAAATATCGTTCGATTAAAACTCCCACCCCCCCTTCTTAAATAGATGACATTTATCGACCCGCGGGCAAATATGAAATCCATTAGCACGTCACGGCCTGAGACGGCGCAGCTGGATTTAGGTGGGATTTCTTTCCGCAACATGACATTTGAGTCGCTATCTGGTTTATAAATTATTGAAGGATTAGCGAGCAAGCCCCCCTACCGAAGGCACCCGAATCTGGGCTATCTGCAGCCACCGCCGTAAGATGCTATAGCAAGACCTCGAGAGTTTTTGCTACTAAAAGTCCACTACGGGTATCAGGATAAGTAAGAAAAGATCACTGAAGCGGATTTAAAAGAGCAAATCCTCAAAGAACACAAACATGATTGGAACGTTTTGCTGTCCATTCAGAACCATCACAATAGACACACGGATACCCACTGTAGATCAGGGGTCGGGGGGGCACAACTTTTCCCACTTGGGTACATTTTGTGTGTGGGGCAACGTAGGTCAACATATGCTATTATATGCGATCCTAAGGCAAAAATGGCCCACGGGCCGCACTTTAGATACCCCTGCTGTCAGAGATTTGTCAGAGATTTTTTTGTCAAAAAATCAATAAAAAATAAAAATAAAAAATAAAAAATAAAAAATAAAAAATATAAAATTATTTAGGAGGGCTTAAGAGTCCTCCTGAAATGTCAGAGATTTTGTCAGAGATTTGTCAGAGATTTGTCAGAGATTTGTCAGAGATTTGTCAGAGATTTGTCAGAGATTTTTCAGAGATTTTTCAGAGATTTTTCAGAGATTTTTCAGAGATTTTTTTTGTCCAAAAAAATTCAATAAAAAAATCAAATTATTTAGGGGGAATTAATAATTACACATGCTATTATATCATATGCGATCCTAAGGTAAAAATGGCCCACGGGCCGCACTTTAGATACCCCTGCTGTCAGAGATTTGTCAGAGATTTTTTTTGTCAAAAAATCAATAAAAAATAAAAATAAAAAATATAAAATTATTTAGGAGGGCTTAAGAGTCCTCCTGAAATGTCAGAGATTTTGTCAGAGATTTGTCAAAAATTTGTCAGAGATTTTTCAGAGATTTTTCAGAGATTTTTCAGAGATTTTTCAGAGATTTTTCAGAGATTTTTCAGAGATTTTTTTTGTCCAAAAAAATTCAATAAAAAAAATCAAATTATGTAGGGGGAATTAATAATTACACATGCTATTATATCATATGCGATCCTAAGGTAAAAATGGCCCACGGGCCGCACTTTAGATACCCCTGCTGTCAGAGATCTTGTCAGAGATTTGTCGGAGATTTTTTTTGTCAAAAAAAATCAATAAAAAAAAAATATAAATAAAAATATATAATTATTTAGGAGGGCTTAAGAGTCCTCCTGAAATGTCAGAGATTTGTCAGAGATTTTTTTGTTGTACAAAAAAATTTCAATAAAAAAATCAATAAAAAATATCAAATTATTTAGGGGAATTAAACTTTTTTTCTGTGACTTTTTTTATTTTGTACAAACTTAATTTACATTTATTTAGATTTTTATAGTGTCTAGTGTAGGGGTGTCCGAAGTACGGACCCGGGATTATTTGTTTTTTAATATAAAAAAAGAGCAGTAATTTTACAGCAACTGTCTGAATATTTGAGAATAACATTACAGTATTAATAAACAAAATGGCAATTTTTTTATTAAAAAATTCATAATATATGAGGAAAAAATACTTTAGAAGCATAAATGTGAAAAAATGAGTCGGAAAAAAGTTCTAGTCCCGAGAATGAAAGAACAGGGGTGTCCAAACTATTTCTTAATTTTGCAAATATTTCTCATTTTTAAATAATCTTAATAAATGTTCATCCATCAATGTTCTATTTATGTGTTTACTGGAGCCTATCCCAGCTGGAAGCAAATCCACACCCTACAGAACCTTGAGCCTAATGCTCCATGTCACGGGTGTCCATCATGTGGCCCCAGGTCCATTTACGGCCCACAGATTCTTTGTCTACGGACAAAATGACATCTGCAATGCAAAACGCCAAAACTCATGTTCGGTTCCTGTTCCCCCAGGGGAGGACACAGACGACGACCAGTCTCCACCCGCCAATCACCACCCGGTCATCGTTGACCCCCTCCTGACTGACAGCCACCCCCGTGTCGCCGGCGAGCCGGACCACTCAGCAGAGGAGTCCACGGTCACCCCGCAGGACGCCCCGCCGCACAAAAGACGCCGTCAAGACCCCAACGGCACCAAACCCCGCCGCGCCCGAACCGCCTTCACTTACGAACAGCTAGTAGCGCTGGAGAACAAATTCCGTGCCACCCGGTACCTTTCGGTGTGCGAGAGGCTCAACCTGGCCTTGTCGTTGAGTCTGACCGAAACTCAGGTCAAGATCTGGTTCCAGAACAGGCGGACCAAGTGGAAAAAACAGAACCCGGGAGCGGACAGCACGTTGCCCCCGGCGTCCGGCTCGCTGATCAATCCCGGGCAGAGCACATGCGGTTCGGGGCAGGCCGGCTTCCATCAGTCTTTCCCAAATCTCAGTTCAGGGAACGTGATTTTCCACACAGCCGGTGCTGTACCACTTTCCACCACTGGGGGGCTCCTGCATCCCTTTATGTCTAGTGGATTTGTCCAGCCTACTTATTTTAATTCCCACCTATGAAGGAAACATAGAAGAACTGCATAGATTGACTATTCAAAGTGCTGCATTGATGCCAAATGTTTTGTTTATGTTATGATCTGTTGCCATGGATACTATCAAACTATCAAATGATGTTCCTAGTGGCTGTGTAAAAAAAAAATGATGCACTACAATTGTCCGTCATTGTTTGTTGAAACACTGTATATGCAACACATGTTTACATTTGTAAAAAAAACAAACTTTTGCTTGTGCAGCTCACATTGGTGTTCATTTATATGAAGAAATAATATCAGTGTTATTTAATTAAAAAAAAAAAAAGAAAAAGTTACAGTTTTGTGTCAAATGCAGAATGGATAATGATGCCTATTTTTTTAATGACATACTGCAACCACAAGAGTTCGCTATTTCTCCATATTCGGATAAGGATCTAAACCACAACAAGTCAGCTTAATAGTTTTTTAATAGTATTTTTACAAAGTTAAACCTCCATATGACCTTATTATAATCAATTATAATTATGACATTATAGTATTAGAATAGTCATTTGGTAACTGTCATCATAACAATATCTTCAAAGATCTAATATCGCAAAGATATCACAAAGATCTAAAATATGACAGAGGCACGTTTTTGTCTGAAAATCTGACTGCAAAAGTGACCTTGTCAAAGATCCTCTATAACAAAGGTGTCCAAAGATTTTTCCAGTGAGGGCTAGACAGTGAAAAATAAAAGCATGAAGTGCCACTTTGCTATTTTTGTAAAGTAACACGTGTAGTCAAAGATCTTCTATTGCAGAAATGCAAGCCAAAGATCGTTTATACTTGACAACAGGCATGCTCTGATGTTTTCAGGAAAGTCCAGCTAAGAAAACTCTAGTCAAAGATCTTCTATATGACAAAAGCTGTGACCTGTGGCGTCATTAGGCCTATTTTAGGGGGGGGTTCAGCCCCCCCTAAAATATTCTTAAGCCTCCCCTAAATAATTTGATTTTTTTATTTTTACAAAAAAAATCTCTGACAAATCGCTGACAAAATCTCTGACTTTTAGGGGGACTCTTAAATAATTAGTTTTTTTTTTTGATTAAAAAAAATGTATGGTTTTTTTTTTCAGAAAAAATCTCTGACAAATCGCTGACAAAATCTCTTGATATTTTACGGGGACTCTTAAATAATTTGATATTTTTGGATATCAAACATTGATGTTGGTATTTAAACAGTTTAAAAGTACTTTTAGTAAGTCTGACAAGATTTGTGGGTGGAGGCGGGGCTGCTAGCATACACACAGAGTACAGGCGAGTGTAATTTTGTAGAATTTATATATTTTTTTGTTAAACTCTCGTTTCGTCTGAGTCATGTAGACCAGGTCTCGTATTTCGTGACCCCCCCCCCAAGCCCCACCCCCCTCCAGTGTACAGTCATGGTACATTATCAGTGTCATTTGTGTTCCCACTGCCTCACCATCCATCCACATCCCACCGATCCTTCTTACCTGACCTGCGACCCTCAGCGGAAAAAAGGATTCCGTTCCCTTTGGAATGAAATGCTGAAGATGCCACACACAAACTTGCAGCTGCCAGGAAGTCCTGAATTCGCCCCCCCCCCCTCCTCCTTTTGACTGCAAAAGCTCAGTAAACAGAGGCTATAGATGGAATTTTCTCACTATAGCAGCGGATGTGGGGGAGCAATATCATGCAACACGAAGGCAAAGTATGGAAGCTATACAAACTTTTCTGGAAAGTGTCCGATAATCCCGAAGAGCATTTGTGAGGTCAGTCACGTCATGCGTGCCGGAACAAAAACTGTCCAAAATATGTTGCTAGCATAAGAAATTAAGAGTACATGCATAATTGCTCAAGCAGAACCCGCCCGACTTGCACATGTTCTATAATGAAAGTAATCACTCCTCCCGCCAGATATTAATGATAATAGACTTTGCATAATAGCCATAACCACCAAACCTTGAAATAAGGCCGCAACGTCCAATCCCGCGGTGCGCTCTTACAAGCATACATAATTCATGTCGCCAATTATTAATGATAACCCCCGCCACAGCCTGTAAGCACAACACACGGAGCGACTGGACATCGTCCGGTTTTGACAGCAGTGAGTAAACGGCATCTAAAATTGAAGAATGCTTGTCAAGGTCTCGGACTGTCAAAGCCATGACAGGAGGAAATTGACTCCGAGCCTGGACCGGTTTTGCCGTGCTAGACTTAGTTAGTTAGACTTGTCAGACCGGACCAGCCCGATTCACAACTTGGAAAAAGCTTTGGCTATATTGTTTTCATCATGCTCCTGTCATATAGAGAATCTTTGATTCGCATTTTGGCTGCAGGTCGCTGCCAGGGGCGACACTATAGGTTCTGAGGACGGGGGGGGGGGGGGGGGGCTTAGCCCCCTGGAGATGCACAGGATATGAATGAATGTAGTAGACATTCAAAAAAATCCCAAAAAATCTAAATATCCAAACAAGGAAGAAGAACCGGGATATAACTTTCCCACTTTTGGACAGATTTAGTAGAGATACTCAATAGTTTTAGGCGACCATTAAATGTACACAAGTACACACAATCTACACTGCAAAACCGCTGCTCAAGCTCTGCAATCATTCTGTCCAGTGGACAGTCATCAATGATATCATAATCATTATTATATTATTCATTAGCCTATTATTATTACTATCATCATTATTCTTCTTCTGACTATTACTACTACTAGTATTAGCCTGTTTATTGGCTTGCTTATTAGCCTGCTTTTGCCCTATTATATGAAATTTGTCAGATATTTTTTTGTAAAAAAAAATCAATAAATAAATATAATAAATTTATATAATAAATAAATCAATAAAAAATTATTATATCAAATTATTTAGGGGGGCTTAAGAGACCCCCTAAAATGTCAGAGATTTTGTCAGAGATTTTGTCAGAGATTTTGTCAGAGATTTTGTCAGAGATTTTGTCAGAGATTTTGTCAGAGATTTCTTTTGTAAAAAATCAATTTAAAAAAATCAAAATATTTAGGGGACGTTCAAGAGACCCCCCAAAATGTCAACGATTTTGTCAGCGATTTTGTCAGAGATTTTGTCAGAGGATTTTGTCAGAGGATTTTGTCAGAGATTTTGTCAGAGATTTTGTCAGAGAGTTTGCAGAGATTTCTTTTGTTAAAAAAATCAATTAAAAAAATCAAATTATTTAGGGGAGTTTAAGAGACCCCCCAAAATGTCAGAGATTTTGTCAGAGATTTGTCAGAGATTTTTTTTGTAAAAAAAAAATATATACATATATATATAAAATTATTTAGGGGGTTTAAGAGACCCCCAAAATTGTCAAAGATTTTGTCAGAGATTTTTTGTAAAAAAAAAAATCTATTAAAAAATCTATAAAAAATATCAAATTATTTAGGGGGACTTAAGAATCCCCCTAAAATGAGATTTTGTCAGAGATTTGTCAGGGATTTTTTTTTTTGTAAAAAAAAAAAATCAATAAAAAAAATCTATAAAAAATATCAAATTATTTAGGGGATCTTAAGAATCCCCCTAAAATGAGATTTTGTCAGAGATTTGTCAGGGATTTTTTTTTGTAAAAAAAAAAAAAAATCAATAAAAAAAATCTATAAAAAATATCAAATTATTAAGGGGGACTTAAGAATCCCCCTAAAATGAGATTTTGTCAGAGATTTGTCAGGGATTTTTTTTTGTAAAAAAAAAAAATCAATTAAAAAAATCTATAAAAAATATCAAATTATTAAGGGGGACTTAAGAATCCCCCTAAAATGAGATTTTGTCAGAGATTTGTCAGGGATTTTTTTTTGTAAAAAAAAAAAATCAATAAAAAAAATTTATAAAAAATATCAAATTATTAAGGGGATCTTAAGAACATTTTAGGAGGAACTGAAGCCCCCCTAAAATAGGCCTAATGACGCCACTGACTCTAGGTTAAGTCCATTATGGCTATTTTAGTTTTAGTCCAGCCAGCATGCATCATTCAAACACTTTAACAACCGATGCACCCTACGCTTGCATTGACCGAGGGTGAACATCCTGGCCTCTTGTTGCCTGGGTAACCATCAGTAGTATCTTACACGCCCGTCTAGCTGTTGATGAAAAAAAAACAGAGACATCATTCTGTCTCAGGGAAGAGTCGATAGCGGAGAGACAGTTGCCTCTTCTTCCGCGATCCAACGGAGTTCATTAACCTGCCAGCCGTTCACTGCTGGGATAATGTCCTCTAATTACTGCACTGTAGGTAGTGTGCGTTTGTGTGAGTGTGTGTGTCTTTGTGAGAATTGCAGACACTGTAATTAACACAACTCTGTGCTGTATTTTTTTTTTAAAAGAAGACTATAGCTAATTAGCTAATTGCATAATATAAATATAATGACATCAAAACATTCCTTTATCATGTCAGGCTTTGATGGTTAGCAGCCAAAAAAAAGTCTAATGCCAAAATGGGACAAGAGGAAGCACTCCAAAATGTCTAAATCCCCCCCGCCCCACCCCTTCCAAGTCCTCCTTTCGACAAAGTCACATTACACCGTCTTCCCAAACCACGGAGCCTTTCCCATCGGAAAAATCTGCTTTCATCAGCTTCCCCGTTCCTTCCCGTGCCAGCGATTATGTCCTCACATGTGTGTGTATATATGTGTGTGTATATGTGTGTGTATGTTTGTCCAAAGATTTAATGGAGATCCAACCAAGACATCATTCAAACGCAGACGTGCCATTTCCAGAGCCGTCTTCAGCAGAAGCGTTTTTGGGATCCATCCAAGCGTTTTCGCCCCATGTCGGACTAAATCATGTCAGCACCCGCTCTCGCTCAATTAGGAGTCTTTTTTTTTTTTTATATTGTTTTGCCGCTGAATATTGCGCCAGTCAAATAAAAGTTTTTTTTTATTCTTTTGAGTGTGCCGTAAGAGGAAGACATCAATGACGTACAGAAGGGGGAAGGAGACAATGGATCCACTGTTGGGAATGAGAACATGCTGGCCATACTGTGGAAAGACAAAGACCTTTACAGTCTAATCACCACATGGAAACCCGGACTGGTTTCCTTTTGAGACACCATAGGATTCGTCTGAAGTCTGGGAATAAAAATTAATCCAATGTGACTAAACTGATTTGGACTAATATGCACCAAATACAGTCAGGGTAGATGAGGTCGAAATTATGTTTATATTTTGTCACCAATTATTAATATACCACATCTTTTTCATATTCTTGTCATACATTAAGTCAAAGCAAGAATGCTAATGATTTGGAATGAGACCCCATATAAAGATGATTCATTCATTCATTTTCTACCGCTTATCCTCACAAGGGTTGTGAGGGGTGCTGGAGCCTATCCCAGCTGTCTTCGGCCGAGAGGTGGAGTCGCCAGCCAATCACAGGACACATATAGACAAACAACCATTCACACTCACATTCATACCTATGGACAATTTGGAGTCACCGATTAACCTAAGTTGAAATATGAAAGAAGTTGCCATAAAGTTGTAATATAATGATAAACCAACTAAATCTAGAATTACAGTAGCTTTGGGAATGTTAAATATTACAAGAAGAACATGTAGTATGAAGATTCATTCATTTTCTACTGCTTAGCCTCATGAGGGTTGCGGGGGTTGCTGGAGCCTATCCCAGCTGTCTTCAGGCGAGAGGCGGGGTACACTCTGGACTGGTGGCCAGCCAATCACAGGGCACATATAGACAAACAACCATTCACACTCACATTCATACCTATGGACAATTTGGAGTCGCCAATTAATCTAAGTTGAAATATTAACCAAGTTGCCATAAAGTTGTAATGTAATGATAAACCAAGTAGCTTTGGGAATGTTAAATATTAAAGAAATATGATGGGAATAAAGTCCAAATATTACAAGAAGAACATGTAGTATGAAGATTCATTAATTTTCTACCGCTTATCCTCAAGAGGGTCGTGGGGGGTGCTGGAGCCTATCCCAGCTGTCTTTAGGCGAGAGGCGGGGTACACCCTGGACTGGTGGCCAGCCAATCACAGGGCACATATAGACAAACAACCATTCACACTCACATTCATACCTATGGACAATTTGGAGTCGCTAATTAACACTAACCAACACTAACACCCCTATAGTCAAACGTACACATTAGCATTACGAATACCTAATGCTAACGTGTAAGTTTTTATGTAATGCGAGTGTAAAGCTAGCATTAGCATTAGGAATACCTAGTGCTAACATTACTGACATCTAGTGACCAGTGTAGAGTACTACATATTATTTATTGTTGAATAGTCACAAAACAATGATCATTCATTTTCTACCGCTTATCGTGCTGGAGCCTATCCCAGCTGTCTTCGGGCGAGAGGCAGGGGTACACCCTGGACTGGTGGCCAGCCAATCACAGGGCACATATAGACAAACAACCATTCACACTCACATTCATACTTATGTACAATTTAAAGTCGCTAATTAACCTAGCATGTTTTTGGAATGTGGGAGGAAACCGGAGTACCCGGAGAAAACCCACGCATGCACGGGGAGAACATGAAAACTCCACACAGAGATAGCCGAGAGTGGAATTGAACTCGGGTCTCATAAAGATGATGAAAATTCTTAATATTTTGACATTATTTTTGTAAAATGACCGCCTCTCACCCGAAGACAGCTGGGATAGGCTCCAGCAACCCCCGCAACCCTTATGAGGATAAGTGGTAGAAAATGAATGAATGAATGAATCTTCATACTACATGTTCTTCTTGTAATATTTGGACTTTGTTCCCGTAATATTTCTTTAATATTTAACATTCCCAAAGCTACTGTAATTCTAGATTTAGTTGGTTTATCATTATATTACAACTTTATGGCAAGCGGTAGATTTGCTGTGGTTCTGTTTGTTTTTCGTTTTTCCGTTTTCTAGTAAAATTCTATTTTGCGCTGCGGGCCAATAAAAAAACAGCCACAGGCTGCAAATGGCCGCCGGGCCACCCCTTTTCCACACAAGTGCTGTCTGAAACGGTTTTATAGTTTATTTATAGTTTATTTATGAATGCAAAGTGTGCAATAGTAACAATACGGCAACAATGTCATTACACTCTGCAGCGAGCAGATGTTAGCAGCTGTTAGCAGCTGCAGCCGACAGCTTCTATGATGACAAACACAAACATCTGCTGTCGCTATGGCAATATTGGACGCCGGGCTCGTTCCGCCTAATGACTTCACCTAAATGCTCTTCTAATTCCGGCCATTAGAGGGATGGAGATGATCCAATGCAGATTGGCATGGAATTCCTCAGCCAGTCCAAAGACTCCCCTTAAGTCGGACTTGATTAGAAGACCATTAGTTCCTCTCTTAGTCCCTTGACTGCTATTTGGTTCTAAAAAAAACAGTTTTATCTCATACTTCATGAGGTACAGTTGAAATGAAAAAGCATCTGTGATATGTGTCAGCTGCAGATTTGAACGTCAGTCTCATTTTTTCTTAAAAAAAAAAGACTAAAATTAACAAAAAGACGTTATTTCTAAAATAAAAAATACTTCAACTTGCTGATATAGTTCATCTTCAAACAGCTAAAATAATGCATAAGGCTAAAAATAACCAATTGGCTAAAAATGGCATCCAATACTTGTCACACTTACTATGGTACCCATTATGTCATTGGATGGTCATATCACCTCGTACTTCGGTACGTGACAAAAAATGAAAAAAAAAATAAAAACAAACAAAAAATTAAAAATAAACTTATTTTAAAACAATTATAAAAAATAATTTTTTTTAAATTATAAGAAATCATTAAAATATATATAAATAAAAAAATAATAATATATTTCTTTAAATTATATTTAAAATAAAATAAAATAAAATAAAAAAAAATTATTTATTTTTTTTACTGAATAAGACATCCGACTTGCAAGTCATGTTGCCAGCTTGTATGTTAAAAGAATACTGGCGGGCCGGATGTGGCCCCCGGGCCGTAGTTTGCCCACCCTTGTTGTATGGTCATATCACCTCGTACTTCGGTATGTGACAAAAAAAAAACCTTAAACTATATTTGGAAAGCAGGAAGTGAACAAATGTAACAGTTACTGATTGTAAAAGCACCAGATGGAGGGGTAGGATTTAATAAGCTTTGCTTCTTCCTACTCCTTTTGGACATGTGGAACTGGGAACTGATTATGGGATACATTCAATTGTAATCTGATGCATGTTCAAATGAAATAAAAACCATTACCATTACCATTGTAACATTTATAGTGAGGGTTGGGTTTTGTTGACATCTTAAAAATAACTTGTCCACCAATTAAGCTTGTTAAAAAGTGACACGGCAAAGGTACTTTGGTTAGCTTTTCCTTATTTTTACATTTTCCAGTTGGTTAAGAATGTTGAAATGCTGTGTAAATACAGCCTGCACACTTTTATGATGGTGACGGTTTCAATTATTTTTATTCTCTATGATCTGCTATATGGAAAATGTTGTTCATTCCCAACCTCTAAATGGCAACTGACAGCTTGTTGACAATGTTTCAAGTTTTGCACGGAGCAGGAAATGGAGAGATGAAAGGATTTCGTAGACTCAACCGAGCGATCATGTAGAAACCTGCGCTCAAGCTCCTTTAGGCAGACACTTGTGAAAGTCTTCTGATTCCCATTACCAGAATGAATCATCATCACAACAACCTAATCTTTATGAGACGCAAGTTCGATTCCGCCCTCAGCCATCTCTGTGTGGAGTTTGCATGTTCATCCCGTGCATGTGTGGGTTTTTTTCCGGGTACTCCGGTTTCCTCCCACATTCCAAAAACATGCTAGGTTAATTGGCGACTCCAAATTGTCCATAGGTATGAATGTGAGTGTGAATGGTTGTTTGTCTATATGTGCCCTGTGATTGGCTGGCCACCAGTCCAGGGTGCACCCTGTCTTTCGCCCTAAGACAGCTGGGATAGGCTCCAGCATGACCGTGCGACCCTCGTGAGGGTAAGCGGTAGAAAATGAATGAATGAATATTATGACAAACAAAATAAACCTAATAAAAGTTTTAAAAAAATGAAAATAAAAAATAAAATAAAAAATAAAAATAAGATTTAAGAAGATTATTTAAGGACAAACTTGATAAATTAGGAAAAAAAACTAAATAAAATTTCCAAAAATTAGAAAAAATAGCAACATACTAATAATACCCCTTTTCACCGATAACATAAAGCTGACAATTGAGACAAGCATCCGCTCAAATAAATAAAACAGAGGATTTAAACCAAATCATTTATTGAGGAGTCCAAAGTTAACCATAGGGCTGCTATTTCATGTCTACGGGGCTCTAATAATGGCACAAAGTGATAAACACTTTTTACAAGCTCTAACTACAAAAATATTTATGAATGGACATTGTGTGACTCGCCCCGCCCAGCTGGCTTGTTTGCTTGCTTACCAACATGGCGGACGTTCTGCTCAATTTGTATGCATTTGACTAATTCAAGTTTGGTCAGTGTCATGGCGTCGCTGTAGCTTAATTCAGCCCTCATCGAGCTAACATGAAAAAAGAGGAGCGCTAGTAGGAGGATGAGCGCCCTCCCCTCCCCTCCCTCCCTACTCGGATGGAGGCAGAGGAAAGTCATTCGTGCTGTAAAAACCGACCATGAACGCAGCCCACGCTCGACACGCACTCCGCGGACTTTTTACTCCACGCAGACAGACGAGACACCTGTGCTGTCTTTTATTTCTCACTGGATTAGCATGGATCGTGTGATTGATTGATCATGTCTGGCCAACTGGATATGATAGCATCGGACTCGACTGTGAGTGTTGTTTTGTTTACTACCTAACCGAATCATAAATGTTTTATTTACTACCTAACCAAATCATAAATGTTACCTAATTCTATTAAATAGATAATATTAGGTATTTTAAAACACTGTAACCTGTTTTAATGGAGTGCATATTTTAATGAGACGAAACACAATTTATGCTAATGTTTTTTGCTAGCTTGTTTTGTTTACATTTACAACAAAGTTACACAAAAAGTTCTAATAGATAAAATACAATTGTATCCTCCAGTACATTGATTATCATTATAAAAATGTATAAAATACATGTACAGATACGTATGTAATAATAACAAAAGCAAATCTATTAACTATATATTGAAATACATTGAAAGACGTGGTGAGGTCAGGCAATTTTGGGGTCACAGAAATGGTAATACTTGCAACAAGTATTTCTCATTTGGTAAAGATAAAAGCCAACATCACAAACACAACTTCATAAAATATTAATCATCGTTATGTTACATAAATGACCAGTAAATCATTTTCTATAGAGCGTGCATGGATCAGGACATTAGAGAGTAAAAAAGTTGTTTAGAAAAAGCTTACCAGTAGTGAGATAAGTACTCCAAAATCCTTGATTTTTTTTGTGAAAGCCCTTTAAGTGTGTAAGTATGTGTGTGTGTGATGGGTTGTAATCCTAAAAGATAAGTTAAATCTTCTCCCTCATTATGAAACAGTTGGACGAGTGGACACTGAAGCTTAAACGTTAGCATTAACAGGTACAGTAAGTTAATATTTACGCTTCTGATTGTTTCTGTTTACTCTAATCTGACTTATTGTTTACATTTGAGTGGGGGTCTAATTCCACAAATGGCTCCGTGGTGTTGCATAGAATAGTATTGCACCCGATACCAGTAACCAATAGGTTAGAGGCCCGCCCAGACCGGAAGAGTTTCATTCTTTTGTAGTGTTGAACCAACTGAACATGTTGGAATGGTGATAAACACCGGCCAAAGTTAGCGGAACCTCCTCTGACGGAGCGTGAATGGAAGCTACCCTTACCGGGTTAGCTTAGTTTAGCATGCTAGTGTGGTTGTATGTGTGCGACTCAGGCTGCACGAGTATATAATGTAATTTATAATGTATGGCGTGTTCTACAAAGGCCGATGACCACATCTAGGTGGAAAAAAAGATGAGAAAAAATGTTTATTCATGCACCAAGTGTGAACCAAATGACGGAAGGAATATTTATTCTCTTGACTGGCCATCATTGAGTGTAACACCAACACTTCCGGGACGGTAACAGCACTTCCTGTCGAGCTACAATATTAAGGTGTCACATTAGCTAGCTACATCCATTTCTGAATTAGTGGGCAAAATTGTCCATTGATATATTGCATCAATAAATGTAAGGATTTTTGCATTTTTTTTATTAAAACTGGTAAAAATAAGTGAAAAATGTAAAAATAAATAAATAAATACAAAAAAAGATTTTGGAAATAAATAAGGGTGTCACATTAGCTAGCTACATCCATTTCTGAATTAGTGGGTGAAATTGTCCATTGATGTATTGCATCAATAAATGTAAGAATTTTTGCATTTTATTTATTAAAACTGGTAAAAATACGTGAAAATGTAAAAAAAAAATAAATAAATAAATAAATAAAAAATTGGAAATAAATAACGGTGTCACATTAGCTAGATACATCCATTTCTGAATTAGTGGGCAAAATTGTCCATTGATATATTGCATCAATAAATGGAAGGATTTTTGCGTTTTATTAACTAAAATTGGTAAAAATAAGTGAAAAATGTAAAAAAAAAAAACAAAAAATTAATAAAAAAAGTTTTGGAAATAAATAAGGGTGTCACATTAGCCAGCTACATCCATTTCTGAATTAGTGGGTGAAATTGTCCATTGATGTATTGCATCAATAAATGTAAGGATTTTTGCATTTTATTTATTAAAACTGGTAAAAATAAGTGAAAAAAAATTAAAAATATAAAAAAAAAATTGGAAATAAATAAGGGTGTCACATTAGCTAGCTACATCAATTTCTGAATTAGTGGGTGAAATCGTCCATTGATGTATTGCATCAATAAATGCAAGGATTTTTGCGTTTTATTAACTAAAACTGGTAAAAATAAGTGAAAAATGTAAAAAAAAAATAAAATAAATAAAAATAAAAAAAAAAGATTTTGGAAATAAATAAGGGTGTCACATTAGCTAGCTACATCCATTTCTGAATTAGTGGGCAAAATTGTCCATTGATATATTGCATCAATAAATGGAAGGATTTTTGTGTTTTATTAACTAAAATTGGTAAAAATAAGTGAAAAATGTAAAAAAATAAATAAAATAAATTAAAAAAAAAAAAAAAGATTTGGGAAATAAATAAGGGTGTCACATTAGCTAGCTACATCCATTTCTGAATTAGTGGGCTAAATTGTCCATTGATATATTGCATCAATAAATGGAAGGATTTTTGTGTTTTATTAACTAAAACTGGGGAAAAAAAGTGAAAAATGTAGAAAAAAAAAGATTTTGGAAATAAATCAAATGGATTTCATAACTACATATGTCAGGACATGTCTGTTCAACTTGAGAGGTGTTTTTTTTGCTCACATTTCTATGTGTAGCTTCTCCTGGTATAGAGACATTCATGATATTGGTTGGCAATCATGGAGAGCACCGGTTTGAGGAGTGCCTCTCCAACTGGGCCAAACTGCAAGGAAGAAGGGTGCCGATGTGTAAAGGTCTAAGTTCCAGCACTCCCTGGAGTGAAGCAGGAAGGCTTTAGGTCATCCCAAAACTGTCACCATGAAACAGTGGAGTAAAACATCATGAGATGTGCAAATCCTTTTGCTTCTTTTGGCATTCTTCACATGGTTGAGGTAAGGCTGAAAGTATGAGGAGGAGTAATGACAGAGAAGTATCATATCAGATTGTTTCAACTGGGGGTCCACCACTCGGAGTGGGAGAGAAGAATTTGTGCTGTAGCATCGGGAATGTGGGAGGACGACTCGAGTGTTCTGGCAGCGTCTCCGACTTTCTATTGCAAGTTGCTGTTATGTGAGATTACAACATGGCGTCCTTTCTAAGCAAAAAAAAAAAAAAAAATTTTCATTCTTATCTGCAGTCGTCATTTTCCCCATTGCTAATGGTTTTCCCTTCTTCTTCATGTGGTGCTGTGTTTCTAACTTGTTTTAGTGAAGGCACCATCCCGTATGGTTTTTTATTCAAACGTATTCCGCCATCGTATACTCCTCAATGCCTGAACCGTTTGATTGACATTTTATAAATATGAAACAGGAACTTTCCGTGCTCTGAAAACCACATGCATGCTGTCCGTCAGACCGGCTCGTCTTGACCGGCCTCAATTACTTTAGCGAATGGCTTCAGAAAATAAATATTTCATGATATCAGCTTTATAGCGGCGCCTTATGCTTGGTGCATTCACAACACGCGAGGTCCTCACTTCCTGTGTGTGTGTGTGTGTGACTTGCGGAATCAGAGGAGAAAAAAAAAAGGTGATCAAGCTGCTACATGTCATGTAGGCAAACTGGATTACTGTCAGGGTTCTTCTGTCTTACACAATAAGAATGTTGACAACAGAGATCATCTGGGACTTGTCAACACAATCAGCAGCCGAGTGCGCTGTGACGTGAAACACAATTATTAGGCAATGGTTAATTAGGTTGAATAACCACCACCACTCCCACATTCCAAAAACATGCTAGATTAATTGGTGACAAAATTTTCCATCGGTATGAATGTGAGTGTGAATGGTTGTTTGTCTATATGTGCCCTGTGATTGGCTGGCAAACAGTCCAGGGTGTACCCCGCCTCTCGCCCAAAGACAGATGGCATAGGCTCCAGCACATTCTCCTCCCACATTCAAAAAACATGCTAGGTTAATAAAATATTACAAGAAGAACATGTAGTATGAAGATTCAATCATTCATTCATTTTCTACCGCTTATCATCACGAGGGTCGCGGGGGTTGCTGGAGACTATCCCAGCTGTCTTCGGGCGAGAGGGGGCGGAGTACACCCTGGACTGGTGGCCAGCCAATCACAGGGCACATATAGACAAATAACCATTCACACTCACATTCATACCTATGGACAATTTGGAGTCGCCAATTAACCTAAGTTGAAATATTAAAGAAGTTGCCATAAAGTTGTAATATAATGATAAACCAACGAAATCTAGAATTACAGTAGCTTTGGGAATGTTAAAAATTAAAGAAATGTTGTGGGAACAAAGTCCAAATATTACAAGAAGAACATGTAGTATGAAGATTCATTCATTCATTCATTTTCTACCGCTTATCCTCACGAGTGTCGCGGGGGGTGCTGGAGCCTATCCCAGCTGTCTTTGGAGCGAGAGGCGGCGTACACCCTGGACTGGTGGCCAGCCAATCACAGGGCACATATAGACAAACAACCATTCACACTCACATTCATACCTATGGACAATCTGGAGTCGCCTATTAACCTAGCATGTTTTTGGAATGTGGGAGGAAACCGGAGTACCCGGAGAAAACCCACGCATGCACGGGACAACATGCAAACTCCACACAGAGATGGCCGAAGGTGGAATCGAACTCGGGTCTCCTAGCTGTGTGACCTGCACGCTAACCACTCGGCCGCTAACAAACATTATTCATTCATTTTCTACTGCTTATCTGGAGAAACCAGAGTCCCAGGGTGTACCCCGCCTCTTGCCCGAAGACAGCTGGGATAGGCTCCAGCACCCCCGCGACCCTCGTGAGGATAAGCGGTCGAAAATGAATGAATGAATGAATTTAACAATAATTTACACGTAAAATTCCGAACCAGGCGTACAGTTCAAGCCGGCCAGGACCGCTTGGCTGCAGTCTACGACATTAATTTCAACATTTGCGGCACCCTCACGTTCTCCAAATAAAGTGGTTTACAGTAACGCTCCATTGGCCTCCCGAAATAGCCATAATAAACCTGAGATGACCCCTTTTGGTACCTGTAATTATACCGCCTCTTCCTCACCTCTTCCTCACACCCTGCACGGTAGGAAGCGTCTTCAGCTGCTGTCTGCTTGTTATTAATGTCACATTGGCCTTAAAGTGCAGCGAAAGCAAACAGCCCCTCACTATAAGGAAAACATACACGTGCACATGTATACACATTGTACACGCGTGTGCAAATACACAGTGTAACGGAGGCGCACAGCTGCGCTCCATATGTCAAGGTGGGCTTCCCTTGGCTTGGCAGGTCTAGACGGAGGCCATATTTACCCAGGAGGTTTGATATGACTTTTTCCAAGTCGGTTGTTTTGTTTGACTGCGCTTGTTTAACAGGTTAGAAGAACATCATTCATCACTGACGCAAACGCCTTTGAATTTAGTAAAGCGCTGAAAAGTGTTTACATTTTTTTAAACCAACTCGTGTAGAGACACAAAGATGGCTTTTATAGTTGAAGAAAAAACACAAAATACTGCATCTCAGCTGTGCGTTATGGGTGACAAAGCGTATTACTAGTGTTAGCTTACAGTATGACCCGTTATTAGTCAAACATGTTGACGTGCAAGTGATACTGTATGTAGTATTCTGGTCACTAGACAGCAGTAATGACATGAAACATTGAGACAGTAGCTTATATCACATGACTTTGACAGTGCATGAAGTCATGAAGTTCTCCTCCCATTCTGTGTGGAAGTGGTAACTTTTTGTCTTAAGTTTCGGAGAAGTAAATTATGTGTATATATATTTATATACCGTATTTTCCGGACTATAAGTCGCACTTTTTTTCATTGTGCGACTTATACTTCCGAGCGACTTATAGTCCAGAAAATACAGTATATATACTGATATATATATATCAGTTATGATAATCAGTTATGAAACAGTTGTTTCATACATTTTGTTTCAAAATATTGCATTTAAATTTAATTATTATAATATGATTATTAATTATTATTATTTATTATTAATTAATTATTATTATTAATGATTATAATTATGATTATTTTTTTGCATTTTAATATTACATCCAGAGGTACCACAGAAAGTATGGAAGTATGGTAGCGTCCATGTTGGAATTTTCGACAGTTGAAAAGTGCTTTCAGTGAGCCTGACCGACAACATGCTGTTTTATGTGTTTGTAGCTTTAATGCTAACGAGCTGCACTTGTACTGTGCAAATTATGGCATACGTATGTCAAATAAAACAGCGTAAAAATAATTTCCTAAAGGGTCGAACTTACAGCTAAAACGGTTTTAGCTGACTTTTAGCTTTTAGGTGTTATTTTAAGAAGTGTAGTGAAGCCTGTATTAATACTAAGCTGTCTAGCTATAAGTGTTGAGGGTGATAATACATTTTTGTCACGTTTGGGACACATACGACCGTTACAAAACAGTCCATTCTGCACAATAAGGGAAGTTTCATGTGGATTTGCTGCCAAGTGTGAAAGTCCACGTTCGGCAGCAGGAAACAATTGTTGTCTGCCCGAGTTAGCGACCCCCCCCCCCGTCTGTGATTGTTTAACTTTGCCATCAACACAGATGCTGGGACTTCCTTAAGTGGCTGTTTTTTTCGCCTTCTTCCCAACACTGCAGTCACGTTGGCGGGAGGTCACGGTGTATTTACGCCACGATAAACACAGAAACGCACTAACAGAACAGGCCAAGGATCTGTACATTGTCACACGGGGGACAAGGACAACATGTTAGAACCGTTCCCATGTTCTTACTTTTATATCTGGCAGGAAATCCATATCAACAAATCATGTGCACCTGTATCAATACCCAGTCTGTTCATTCATGATCTGCACAATTAATGTTGTGTTCTTAGGGTTGAATTACAGAGTAACTATTATTCTGACCTCCAGGGTCTCACGGTGGTGCTCGTCTCTATGTTAAAACACTGAGACAGTAGCTTATGTCACATGATCTTAACAGTGCATGACGTAACGGAGTTCTCCTCCCATTCTGTGTGGAAGTGGTACGTTTTTGGCTTAAGTTTCGGAGAAGTAAACCGTATTTTCCGGACTATAAGTGGCACTTTTTTTCATCGGTTGGCTGTTCCTGTGACTTATACTCCAGAGCGACTTATGTTACATAAACACTGGACATCTTTTCTGTTCAGGTTTATTTTTTGTGTAGCTGAATAAGCATTGTGTTAGCATATCTTACACCTATTCAGCCTGTTCTCTATTTTTTTATTGTTAGAACTTGCCTTCCAAGAGGACGTAATGTCTGTTTTGGTCAAGTAGTTAAATTAAATTACCCGCAAAAAATGCGACTTATACTCCAGTGCGACTTATGTATGTTTTTTTTCTACCTAATTATGCATTTTTTGGCCTTGTGCGACTTATACTCCAGTGCGACTTATGTATGTTTTTTTTCTACATAATTGTGCATTTTTGGTCAAATGAGACTTATACTCCAGTGCAACTTATGTATGTTTTTTTTCTACCTAATTATGCATTTTTGGCCTTGTGCAACTTGTACTCCAGTGCGACTTGTGTTTTTTTTGTACCTAATTATGCATTTTTGTTCAAATGCGACTTACACTCCAGTGCGACTTATGTATGTTTTTTTTCTACCTAATTATGCATTTTTGGCCTTGTGCGACTTATACTCCAGTGCGACTCATGTATGTTTTTTTCTACCTAATTATGCATTTTTTGGTCAAATGCGACTTATACTCCAGTGCGACTTATGTATGTTTTTTTTCTACCTAATTATGCATTTTTTGGCCTTGTGCGACTTATACTCCAGTGCGACTTATGTATGTTTTTTTCTACCTAATTATGCATTTTTTGGTCAAATGCGACTTATACTCCAGTGCGACTTATGTATGTTTTTTTTCTACCTAATTATGCATTTTTTGGCGTTGTGCGACTTATACTCCAGTGCGACTTATGTATGTTTTTTTCTACATAATTATGCATTTTTGGTCAAATGCGACTTATACTCCAGTGCGACTTATGTATGTTTTTTTTCTACCTAATTATGCATTTTTGGTCTTGTGCGACTTATACTCCAGTGCGACTTATGTATGTTTTTTTTGTACCTAATTATGCTTTCATGGTCAAATGCGACTTATACTCCAGTGCGACTTATGTATGTTTTTTTTCTACCTAATTATGCATTTTTGGCCTTGTGCGACTTATACTCCGGAGCGACTTATAGTTCAGAAAATATGGTATATATACTGATATATATATCTGGCAGGAAATCCATATCAACAAATCATGTGCACCTATATCAATACCCAGTCTGTTCATTCATGATCTGCACAATTATCCTCCCGGGTTCACAAAATTAAAAAAAAAAAGCCCTCAAGCGTCCCCCCTTTTAGTTCTCAGAGAATTAATGTTGTGTTCTTAGGGTTGAATTACAGAGTAACTATTATTCTGACCTCCAGAGTCTCACGGTGGAGCTCGTCTATGTTAAAACAACAACAGACCACACGCACACACACACATTACACACTTTTGAGGCGATTTGTGCTAAAAGTAGGAAGCTTCAAATTCACACGCGACGTGACTATGAAAAGAAACTGGCGTGAAAGAAATATTCTCTGCTTTAACAAGTGTTTCCACTTCACAGAGAGACTGAAAGGTGGGCGTCTCCCTTCTCATGCCTACTTCATGTCAGCATGTCACTATCGGACTACAAACATGGCAGAACGACTCAGTTGCACCCTGGCTATGTCCCCTACAGCTCTACTCTGGTTGGACACGACGGAAAAACAAACTTCAGGACACCTCAAGACGTGAGGGACACAAATACGCCTGAAAATGCGCATAAATTATCCAGGGTGAACTTCCCCAAAGTCCAAACTATCTTCTTGCTGGGTTTGACTCTGACCTTCCTCATCATGGCTTCTTACGTCCTGATGTGGGACAAGAAGGGACTGCTGACGCCTCCGCCTTATCAGCTCAGCGTTGTTGATGTCTCGATGGCCGCCAACACCACAGCAGCAGCAGCGGCGGCGGTGGTCTCGTCACAAAGGACTTCAGTCGACATGAAGCAGCTGGTGAGGATGATCCAGTCCACATTGGAATACCCACCCAGGAAGCTTCCTGATGAGAAGGACATCATCAGGACGGACCCTCATGTGAGTCATGTTTTTATGAATATACATTTGGATATACTGTTGGATCATAAGGAGATTCTACGTATTTAGTCAAAGTCACCAAAGACTTAAAACTGGTATTATTTGCGGATGATACCACTGATTTTTGTTCAGAGAACAAATGGTAATATTAAAAAAAATTTAAAAAAAAACCTTAATTTTCCAACAATTTAAATTTTTTCTGTTTTCTTAGTCATATTATGACTTTTTTGCTTTCATTTTTCAACTTTATGCTATTAATATCTGTAATATTTACACTCTTAATATTTTGTATATTGTTGGAAAATAACGTATTTCTTCCAATTTTGTTGTTTTGTTTTTTTCTTGTTTTTGCATTTTTAGAAAATCTCAAGTGACAATAAAAAATCAGAAAAGTAAAAAATAAAAAAAAATAAATAAAAAGATGGTTTGAAAATAATTGGGGCTGCACAGCGGACGAGTGGTTAGCGTGCAGACCTCACAGCTACTTGGAGCCCCGAGTTCAATTCCACCCTCGGACATCTCTGTGTGGAGTTTCACTAACTGATGTACAATTTTTTTTTTACTAACGCTAGCATTGTTCCTTTCTTTGGAACATTTGGAACTGAGACCCGGGTTCAATTCCAACCTCGGCCATCTCTGTGTGGAGTTTGCATGTTCTCCCCGTGCATTTGTGGGTTTTCTCCGGGTACTCCGGTTTCCTCCCACATTCCAAAAACATGCTAGGTTAATTAGCGACTCCAAATTGTCCATAGGTATGAATGTGAGTGTGAATGGTTGTTTGTCTATATGTGCCCTGTGATTGGCTGGCCAACAGTCCAGGGTGTACCCTGCCTCTCGCCTGAAGACAGCTGGGATAGGCTCCAGCAACCCCCGCGACCCTATATATATATATATAAGTATACTTATATATCTTATCTTATATCGCATACATGATATGACTCTCTCTGTCCGCAGTTGTTCTCCTTGATTCCTCGCCACTTCCTGCCCGGTATCAAAAGCCCCTGTTGGTACCAGGAGTTCCTGGGCAAAACCAGCAACAATCCCTACGCTAGTAACCTCTTCGTGGTGCGTTCAATGACTTTTAAGAATGTGTGCGACCAGCTGACGTCCAACTTCCGCCAGCGCCTGTACCAAAAGGACGATAAGCTGTTCCGTCTGCGCTGCCTGCCTTATTTCTACGTCGTCGGCCAACCCAAGTGCGGCACGACCGACTTGTTCCGAAGGCTGCAGGTGCATCCCGAGCTCCGGTTTAACGTCATGAAGGAGCCGCACTGGTGGACCAGGAAACGCTTTGGTAAGTCTTTGCGGTCTACGGGCACAACAAACACAACAGAGCCCTCACGTGATGCCACCGAAGGAATTCTGGGAGGATGGCACTTTTTCGGAGGAGCACTTTGAATTTTTTTTTCGTATTTTGAATGTTTTTTTTTTCGTGGAATGGGACAGAAATTTCTTTGAAGCCTGTTTCATATTCGGAATATTTTGAGGTTTTCCCAGGCTGCACGGCGGACGAGTGGTTAGCACGCAGACCTCACAGCTAGGAGACCCGAGTTCAATCCCACCCTCGGCCATCTCTGTGTGGAGTTTGCATGTTCTCCCCGTGCATGCGTGGGTTTTCTCCCGGGTACTCCGGTTTCCTCCCACATTCCAAAAACATGCTAGGTTAATTGGTTAATTAATTAGGTTAATCAATTCATTCATTCATTTTCTACCGCTTTTCCTCACGAGGGTCGCGGGCTGTCTTCGGGCGAGAGGCGGGGTACACCCTGGACTGGTGGCCAGCCAATCACAGGGCACAGATAGACAAACAACCATTCACACTCACATTCAGGTTAATCAATTAATTAGGTTAATTGGCGAATCCAAATTGTCCATAGGTATGAATGTGAGTGTGAATGGTTGTTTGTCTATATGTGCCCTGTGATTGGCTGGCCACCAGCCCAGGGTGTACCCCGCCTCACGCCCGAAGACAGCTGGGATAGGCTCCAGCAACCTGACAACTTTCCGTTTGAGCGGGTACAAGATACCTCAATCGGATTGGGGAAAGGAATATTCCATGTCCGGGAATCCGATTATATATTCATTCGGATTGGCACTTTTATTTCGGAATGAGCTGTATACAAAGGTTACATTCTTTCCGTTTGAGCAAATAAAGCGAATGCAATTGGAATATTTGGGTCCATGTATACGTGGCTAAGTCACTTTAAACAGTTATCACGCACTAAAAAGCCAAAGAAAAAGCAATACACACTGACATATGGCCTTTTAGACTTTTTTTGTTGCTAAATTCCAACGTTGAGTTTATCTATTGATATTAAACGTCTTCTGGTTTTCCAGGTTACATCCGCTTCAAAGAGGGCTTACAGGAAAGATTCCCGCTGGACGATTACCTGGATCTGTTTGACTTGGCAGCCCAAACCATCCAAGCGTCAATCAGTGGGAATTCCCCGGGAGACCGCCGCCCTCTGCAGGTCATCACAGGTGAACGCGTGTGAAAGCGGCTTTGTGCGGGTGGTGGTGGTGGTGGTGTGTTCGAGGACATCACGCATCCAGCGGAAGAAACTGTGGGCTTTGTCACATTTCCTGAACATCCACGCACCTCTCAGGTTTCACAACTATTTGGCACGCTGTTTTTTTTACCGCCAGACATCTTTTTTGACTGGATTTACTCGATCTGGCGATGCACGTGTAGAAGCAGATGGAAATGTAATCATGTGTTTATGAATACGCTGCGGTAAAGGTGGAATTTAATGTTCCGTGCATGCGGAGGGACACATCAGGTTGACTCAACGTTGTCCAGAAGACACAAATAAACTTAGAGTTAATAAAAAGCTGTTTTTTTTGTATTTTCGACATGAGGTTGTATGGCATCCTCATCAGCAGCGACTTTTGCCCCATTTCGTCCCGTCAGACGATTTCTGGTCAGTTTTTGGCTAGTTGGCTACGGTCACAATCATGAGTTAGTTATTGCTGTTTCATGGTTGAATGTGGCCTATTATTAGTCATTTAAAAATGTATTATTCTTTTTTATTATAATTTTATAATTAAATAAATACAATTATACTCTTTTATAATAAATAATAATAATTATATTATTATTATATAATTATAGTCATTATCATCTTTTTTATTATAATTATTATTAATATATATTCTTGGCCTAAATCAGTGGTTCTCAATGACTTTCTGTCATGACCCCCCCCCCCCTTTAGGGACAGAAATACGAAACTGATAATATCGATTTTCAGACTAAATGGAGAGCATAACTGTTTTGTGGTCATTAAAAACATTTATTATTATTTATTTTTATTATAATTTTATAATTAAATACGTACATATAATTATACTATTTTATTATAACTATTGTATTTTTATT
Organism: Doryrhamphus excisus; assembly: GCF_037039965.1. Taxonomy (NCBI): domain Eukaryota; kingdom Metazoa; phylum Chordata; class Actinopteri; order Syngnathiformes; family Syngnathidae; genus Doryrhamphus; species Doryrhamphus excisus. The sequence continues at coordinate 2,488,345 of NC_136376.1, forward strand.
ATTATGTTATAATTATATCAATATTGTAATGATTACATTATTATTATAATATTTTTATGTAATTATTATTATTATGATATATTCTTGGCCTAAATCAGTGGTTCTCAATTATTTTGTCATGAACACCCCCCCCCCCCCCCCTCTTTAGGGATAGAAATACGAAACTGATAATATTGCTGTTTCGTGGTCATTAAAAACATTTATAATTATTTATTTTTATTATAATTTTATAATTAAATAAATACATAGAATTATACTATTTTATTATAATTATTATATTAATATTATTGTCATTATTACATTATTATAATAATAATATTTTATGTAATTATTATTATTATTATATTCTTGGCCTAAATCAGTGGTTCTCAATTATTTACTGTCATGCCCCCCCTCCCTTAGGGACAGAAATACGAGAAAAAGTGATCATATCTATTTCTATACCTGTGCCCTCTCGATTACATCTACTATATTGTTTAGCACAAATGTAAAGGTGACTATAGGGGTGTTATTTTATGTCCAGAGGGCTCTGATAATGTTCAAGATGGTATTTGCAAGATTGTAAACAGCTTTTCTGAGCTGTTACTATGAACATATTTGATTTATTAATATTGAATCCTACTTCAGGGATATCGTGATAAACGAGGGACGACTATACGCTGAGTTATTTGTCACATTTTGTTGTACTACTAATATTATTATTATTATTTGTTAAAGCGTGTCATTGTTGTCCAAAGGTGAAGCCAGCGCATCCACCATGTGGGACAACCAAGCATGGAGCTATAACCATGACAAGTGGGAGGAGACAGACCCCCCCTTCCTGGCCCAGGACTTGATCCACACGGTCCAGCCCGGTGCCAAAATCATCATCATGCTACGAGATCCTGCAGAGAGGTGGGACCGGCAGACACGACGTGTTACCTTTAGAGTCTGACCTTCTCTCCTCGTCCTCTTCAGGCTGTATTCCGACTACTTGTACTTCAAGATGGCCAACAAGTCAGCAGAGGACTTCCATCAGAAGGTGGTGGAATCTGTGCAGCTCTTTCAGTCCTGTCTTTTGGGGAGGTCTCTTCGATCCTGCGTGTACAGCACCAACCTGTCCAACTCCATGCCGGTATGCTTTGTACCTTTTTCTACAGCAAATATATCCAAAGTGCGGCCCGGGGGCCAGTTATTACTGTTTTTATTGGTCCTTGGCCACAATGGAAAAAAAGCATTATTTTTTATTTTATTTAAATTTATTTTATTTTAAGTATAATATTTCTAGAAACTATATTATATGAGAAACAGAATAAAGTTGCAATTAAAGTTTTTTGTTTGTTTTTTTTAAAGAAAATTAGTGCCTTGATTTTTTTCAGTAGCGGACACCCCAGTGCTGCAGTTATTGAAACGCAGTCTGCTCAGCCTTTGCTTCACTGTCACTGCATACTTTGTAGCTATGGCGCCCTCTTGCGGATTTTTACTCTAAGCACAGCTTACGCATTCACTTAAACTTCAAAACAATACGTGAAATATGAAGGCAGACTTAGGCCAGGTATCCAAATATGGCAGCAGAAAGAAAGGTCATTAAAACCAGGCAAACTGGGAGCAATTAATCAGAGGTGATGATTACACCTCATAGTGACCTCATAGTTAGAACTTTTTAACTTTGACTTTTTATCTGGTAATTTTGACTTATGTGGTAATTTTGTTCTCATAGTATTACTTTGAACTCGTAATTTTGACTTTTCATCTCATAATCATGACTTTTTATCTCCTAATTTTGACTTATGTAGTATTCTGACTTTTTAATCTCATAATTATGACTTTATCTGGTAATTCTGACATTTTATCTCATAGTCATAACTCGTAATTTTGACTTCTTATCTCATAATTATGAATTTTTATCCTACAATTTTGACTTTTTATTTCATAATTATGACATTCTGACATTTTATCTCATAGTTATAATTTATCTCTTAGTCATAACTCGGAATTTTGACTTCTTATCTCATAATTATGACTTTTTCTGGTAATTCTGACATTTTATCTCATAGTTATAACTTAACTCATAGTCATAACTCGGAATTTTGACTTTTTATCTCATAATTTTGACTTTATCTAGTAATTCTGACATTTTATCTCATACTTATAACTTATCTCATAGTCATAACTCATAATTTTGACTTTACAAGGCATTTTATCTCATAGTTATAACTTATCTCATAGTCATAACTTGTAATTTTGACTTCTTATCTCATAATTTTGACTTTTTATCTCATAATTGACTTTTTATCTCGCAATTATGACTTTTTATCTCATAATTATGACTTTATCTGGTAATTCTGACATTTTATCTCATAATTATAACTTATCTCATAGTCATAACTTGTAATTTTGACTTCTTATCTGGTGAATTTGACTTAATCTTATAATAATGACTTTATATCTCGGAATTTTGACTTTCTGTCTCATCATTATGACTATATCTCATAATTTTATCTCCTAATCATGATTTATCATTGGGATATTGTTTGTTGTTTTATCCCACAGGTGAGGCTAAACCTGGGTCTTTACATTGTCTTCCTGCTGGACTGGTTGAGTGTTTTCCCAAGGGAGCAGATCCTTGTTCTCCGCTTGGAAGACTACGCCGCTAACCTTCAAGGGACGTTTAAGAAAGTGTTCTCCTTTCTGAACACAAGTAGGTCAAACTTAAACGTTCAGGTATCAACATTGACCAAAAGAACTGTACTTTACCACAATGTGTGCCATCATCTCCTTAGGTCCGCTATCTCGACAAGAAGAGGCGGTGCTGACTAAAAGCCCATCGTCCAATACCCGGCGTCCGGCTGACAGGGACCTCGGCCCCATGCTGGCGTCCACCAGGAAGCTCCTGTGGGAGTTTCACCAGCCTTTCAACCACAAGTTGGCCACTGTGCTGGACAACAAGGCCTTCCTGTGGGGCGACAATGACTTCCTGTAGGGGGAACTTAAAAAGACAGTCGGTGAAGCTCTGGATGGATGAATGTGACAGCTTTTGATTGTGCTATTTATTTCTTTCGGACTGTTCGGTAAAATCAAACGGGATACTGGACACATTAATGGACATTTTATAAGTGCAAAAACAAACCATATTTCCTGACAGCAGACACCCAAAGAAATCTACCCGTGGTATATTTACCGTACCCGTGATGTGGCGTTCCGCCTTCTTACAGGACAATCATTCAGCCTGATGATAATCTGATGAGTTCAATGACAGTTGTTGACAATAAAACTGCCACTATTAGACTATGGTATTGCCTTAAACTGGTTCAAGTTCTATCTGGGAAGACCAAATGGCGATGACATGTGAGGCGAAGCAGTAGAAAATGAATGCATGAATCTTCATACTACATGTTCTTCTTGTAATATTTGGACTTTGTTCCCATAATATTTCTTTAATATTCAACATTCCCAAAGCTACTGTAATTCTACATTTAGTTGGTTTTATCATTATATTACAACTTTATGGCAACTTCTTTAATATTTCAACTTAAGTTAATCGGCGACTCCAAATTGTCCATAGGTATGAATGTGAGTGTGAATGGTTGTTTGTCTACATGTGCCCTGTGATTGGCTGGCCACCAGTCCAGGGTGTACCCCGCCTCTCGCCCAAAGACAGCTGGGATATGCTCCAGCACCCCCCACAACCCCCCATGAATGAATGAATAATCCATGCCTTCCCGTCTCTAGCAGACTGGACTACTGTAACAACCTTCTCACCGAGCTCTTTAACGAGCTGTAAAACTGCTAAAGAATGCTGCTGCTCAAGTCCTGATGAGTAACAACGCAGTAAAATAAAAATACAGCCGTGGGAAATAGCAGCGATTCATAATAATCACGGAACCCATTATTCATAGACTCCTCATTTGGACACTGTTGGTGATTCGCTACGTCCGTAGTCACAGCCGCTCTAGGTTAGACGGACGAAAAACATGGCTGCCAAGTCACGTCTACATGCCTCACATTCATACACCAGTGTGAGCAGTGCCTTGCCCAAGGACACAAAAACAGTGACTGGGGTGAAAGGAGCGAAAACCCTGACTCAACCCTGGCATTGGCTTATTACCAAAAGGTGCAGTTCAATTATCCACAGAAGATAAACGCCTAGCAATTTAGGGTTGCTAAACAAATAAAAAGACTTTCTTGCATCATACAAGCGTAGATTCATAACGCTGGTCCCACTGGACGGTGGCCAACCATTAAGGGTGTTGTGTTGGGTGGTTTTAATCATAAATTTAACGATACAATGCTACTTGAACAGCAGGAGATACCAGACTAAGCTGTGCTAAAGCAAACCTGTTCTAGCATCGTGCAGGCTATTCATTCATTCATGCTGCGTAACTACTGAACAACAAAGTCACCCACTCGTCAGACTCATCAAGACGCTCCACGCTCAACATGCACTTGATTGATCATGTCTGGCCAGCTGAGCGCTCAACGCCACTGTAAGTTTTTTGATTACTCGCTAAACACGTCATCATTGTTTGTTTAATAATGTCATTTCCGTCATCTATTTCAATGATTATTTGATTATTTTCAATGCTTAATTTTATCCGACATGAGACGCTATGTATGCTAGCATGTTACATTAGGTTTTTATTTACAAATTTAATTAATGACTAGCACAAAAAAAGAAAAAAAAAATAATTTCAATTATATCTGTTTATTGATTCTCAAACAATTAAGCAATTAGCTTAATTACGTGCCCTGCCATTGGCTGCCGACCACCACGGTGTACCCCGCCTCTCACCCAGAGTCAGTTGTAGTAGGCTCCAGCATACCCTCACGACCCCAGTGAGGATGGCCGGATAACCATAGATTCAAATTTAAATGCTTGAATAATGGGTGGAGTAGTGGAGTAGTGGTTAGCATGACTGCTTCATGGGCATGTAGGCTGGGTTCAAATACCTCTGTTGGGTAGCACAAATGCAAGGATGTTCTTGGCTTTTTTATGTTTGCCTATTAAGAAAGTAACAAAAAAAAGAAAAGAATAAATCACTTTGGTTTGTTTTTTCAGATACTTCTTAGTCCCATTTAATTATGATTTTATAAATTTATATTTTTATAAATTTTTATTTATTTAATAATTTATAATATTTTATAAATATTATAATTTTTCTATTTTAATATATTTTTTTAACTTGCACTTAACTTATTTATTTACATTTTTATTTTATTTTATCCATTAAAATGTATTATTATTAGGGATTTTCTGATCAGGATTTTATGCTGCCGATACCGATAATCCATGACTGAAATCATCCGATACAGATACCGATCACATACATGCAGTGTAAATATTTAAATGTACAACTAGCTATATTAGAGGCCACCAATGTTTTACAAAATGAACATTTTAGGACAAACAAAGCCAATATCCTTTATAGTCTTCTTACATTATTAACTGAAAACCTGAATGAAAAGCAGGTTTATCCACCTCTGCTGGATCCCTCCAGCCGCACCCGCTGCCTCTTCCTCTCTTCCTCATGTTTTTTGCAGATGTTGTTATGGTTCGCTCGTGAGAACTTGACCTTGTTAATTTTGGTGAGATTCTTCATTCCTTCAGAAAGGGCTAAGGTAATGGGGTCTCCGCAGCTGAATAGTTGGATCGTTTGTCATGAAGCTGATGACTTCCCCTTCAGCAGTGTAGTGCATCAGTTGTGACTTACCCCCCCCCCCCCCCACACACACACTGGTCGGAACGTAGTTCTGGTGAGTTGGTGGGGCCAATTAAGAGTTTGGCTTCTCAAAACAATATGCGTTCAAAAGAGCAATACTTTCTATCGCTGAACACTGTTGCCTGTCCATTGTTGGGGTAGGTTTAGAGTGGATGACAGTGATCTTGCATGAAAGGTGACTTGACAAAGTGCTTCCAATCTACAGAATGACTGAAGGACGTAAGCCCAGCCAATGAGCTTCTCCCAACTTCATGTCAACATGTCAATATCGGAATTTAAGGATAACGGGAGCACCCAGTTGGACCACCTGTCTGTCCCCTACAGCCATACAGTCAAAACACTATTCAGGACATATTTGGACACAAGGCCCACAAGTACAGCTGGAAATGTCCACGTCAAGTCAGCCAGAGTGGATTTGTCCAAAGTCCAAACTATCTTCTTGCTGGGTTTGACTCTGACCTTTATCATCATGGCTTCCTACGCCCTGATGTGGGACAAGAAACCACTGCTGACCCCTCCGCCCTTTCAGCATCACGTTGTCAACGTCCCGACCACCAACAGCACAGCAACGACAGCAGCGACAGCAGCGACGACAACGGTGGTGGGGGTCTCCTCACAAAAGACTTCTGTAGACATGAAGAAGCTGGTGAGGAGGATCCAGTCCAAATTAGAGTATCCACCCAGGAAGCTTCCTGATAAGAAGGACATCATCAAGACGGACCCTCATGTAAGTCACTATAGTTCTTCCTGTTTTTATGAAATCTAACATTATGATTCTCATTTTGTCCACAGTTGTTCTCTGTGATTCCGCGCAGCTTCCTGCCAGGGATCAAAAGCCCTTGTTGGTATGAGGAGTTTTCGGGCAAAACCACTGATGATCCGTACAGGAATAACCACTTCGCCATGTATTCCAAGAGCTTCAGCAACACGTGTGAAACGCTACGGTCCAACTTCCGCCAGCAGCTGCACCGACAAGACGGAAAACTTCTCCGCCTTCGCTGCCTGCCTTATTTTTACATCGTCGGCCAACCCAAGTGCGGCACGACAGACTTGTTCTTCAGGCTGACGCAGCATCCCGAGCTCGATTTTATGGTCATGAAGGAGCCGCACTGGTGGACCAGGACACGCTTTGGTAAGGCATCAAGAGATGTGACGGTCATCATTGGAAATAAACTGCATTTCAACTGTGGCTATCATAAAACCTTAACTTTTCCAAGGAATAGGTGCAGATTCTGGAAGATCTCACAACTCAATACAAAGGGCCGAAAATTAGCATAATTGGTCCCCTTTAACTAAGCATACTGGCAATGTAGATTCCATCCAGTTCTTTGGTTAGCATTCATTCATTTTCTACCGCTTATCCTCACAAGGGTCGCGGGGGTGCTGGAGTCTATCCCAGCTGTCTTCGGGCAAGAGTCGGGGTACACACATATAGAGGGCACATATAGACAAACAACCATTCACACTCACAATTTGGAGTCGCCAATTAACCTAGCGTGTTTTTGGAATCTGGGAGGAAACCGGAGTACCCGGAGAAAACCCACGGCCGAGGGTGGGATCAAACGCAAGGTCTGCACGCTAACCACTCGACCGCCGTGCAGCCGGTTTTAGACTTTCATTCATTCATTAATTTTCTACCGCTTATCATCACGAGGGTCGTAGGGGTGCTGGAGCCTATCCCAGCTGTCTTCGGGCGAGAGGCGGGGTACACCCTGGGCTGGTGGCCAGCCAATCACAGGGCACATATAGACAAACAACCATTCACACTCACATTCAAACCTATGAAAAATTTGGAGTCGGCAATTAACCTAGCATGTTTTTGGAATCTGGGAGGAAACCGGAGTACCCGCAGAAAATCCACGGCCGAGGGTGGGATTGAACTAGCTGTGAGGTCTGAGCGCTAACCACTCGACCGCCGTGCAGCCGGTTTTAGACTTATATTTCATGATGTCAAATTCCTGTCTCTGCTTTGGGTCTTCTGATGTAATCCAGGTTACATCAACTACCAAAAGTTCTTCATGAAAAGTTCCCCAGTGGAAGACTACCTGGATCTGTTTGACTTGGCAGCCCAAAAAATCCAAGCATCAAGCAGTGGAAAGTCGTCCCCTCTGCAGCTGATAACAGGTGAACACAGGTGAACGTGGCTTCGTGTGGAAGAACGGGTGATGTTTTTCACTTTGACTGAACATCCATCAATCAATCAGAACTGCTTGTTGTGCTGTCGCTTATGCTAAGAGTCTACTGGGCCGGCGCCAGTTGGTGCCAGTTAGTGCCGAAGATTATGTGATTGGCCTGTAGCCGAATTAATGTTTGCTCGGCCTGTTGCCATGTTGTTGTTATTCGGCAAATTGACAGTTGGAGCCACTGCATGCCACTAGGCACCTTATTGGTGACATTGGGCGCCACAGCAGATTGCATTGCCGCGAACTGGCGCGAACTGGCGCGAACTGGCGCGAGCTGGCGCGAGCTGGCGCGAGCTGGCGCGAACTGGCGCGAGCTGGCGCGAACTGGCGCGAACTGGTGCTGGCCCAGTGGACTCCTAGCATCATTGCCGCAACTTGGCTCGTGCCATTACATTCCACTGGATTCCAATAGGTGGATTGTTTGTGACATTTGGTTCCACTTGGTGAACACTTGCATCAAGCAATTGGCGCGACAAAGATTTTAAACATTTTTAAATATTCTTGCCGCCAAACTCAATTTTACGGGCCACCACGAGCCAGTTGGGAGGCAGTTGGAGCCACTGCACGCCACTAGGCACCTTATTGGAGTCCCAGGACAGAGTTTCACCTGCCGGTTATAAATGTGACCACTGCATTGTTGTTCAAAGGCGAAGCCAGTGCATCCACCATGTGGGACAACCAAGTGTGGTTCTATCTCAGCGGCAAAGAGGAGGAGACAGAACCCCCTTTCCTGGTCCAGGACTTCATCCACCTGATTCAGCCTGGTGCCAAAATCATCATGATACTACGAGACCCGACAGAGAGGTTGGACCAGCAGGTAGATGCTCATGTTAAATGTACTGTCTGACAATCTCTGCTCCTCCTCTTCAGGCTGTATTCCGACTACCTGTATTTCAATTTCAAGAAGACAGTAAACAAATCAGCTGAGGACTTCCATCAGAAGGTCGTAGAAGCTGTGCAGCTCTTCCAGTCCTGTCTTTTGGGGAAGTCTCTTCGGACCTGTGTGTACAGCCCCAGCCTGGCCAAATCAATACATGTATGTTCTTATGTTTTTACACAGCCTCTACATTTTAATAGCGTACTGTCCAACAGCCCTTTGCTTCCCACTCTCTGTCACTGGCTACTCATGAGCAACGGCGCCCCCTTGCGGATTTAGACTCTCGGTACCGCTTGAGCATATTTACAGTCCAGTGCTTCAACTTGAAATAAATACTATTTGGTGTCATCTGCACATCTGACTTGACATGGCACCGAAAAAAATGTTAATTTATAATTATCAGATGAAAAGTCCAAATTCTGAAATGATAACAAGTCATATTTCTGAGTTTAAAACTAATAATTGAGATAAAAAGTCGAAATTATGAGGTACAAACTGAGCATATGATGACTTCTTTACGAAAGACTCGCTTTCTTATCTCATAATTATGACTTTTTATCTCATAATTAAGATTTCATATTATAATTATGACTTAACTATTACATAATTGTGACTTTTTAAATCTTTTTTATTATTTTGTATCTCATAACTATGACTTTAAATCTAATAATGTTAATTTTTGGTCAAAAAACTATGACTATATTGTAATTCTAACTTTGTTATCTCATAATTATTACTTTTATGTAACAATGTTGAGTTTTTATCTCATAAATATGATGTTTTATCTCATAATTATGACGTTTTATCTCATAATTAAGACTTCATATTATAATTATGACTTTTTATCTCATACTGTTGATCCCCAAATTATTAATTCATACCGTAATTCTGACTTTGTCAGCTCATAATTATAACTTTTTATGTAATAATTTTGAGTTTTTATCTCATAATGATCACTTTTTATCTCATAATTACGACTTCATATTATAATTATGACTTCCTTATCACATAATTATGACTTTTTATCTCATTTCTATTGTTTTGTATCTCATAATTATGACTTTTTATCTCATAATGTTAATTTTTGGTCTCAAAATTATGACTATATCGTAATTCTGACTTTGTTATCTCATAATTATGACTTTTTATGTAATAATTTTGAGTTTTTATCTCATAATTAAGACTTCATATTATAATTATGACTTCCTTATCACATACTTATGACTTTTATCTCACTTTTATTGTTTTGTATATCATAATTATGACTTTATACCGTAATTCTGACTTTATCTCATAATTATGACTTTTTATAATCAACTACTCATCACTCATAATATAATTTTTTTGTTTCAAAATTATGATTTTATATGAGAATTATGATTTCCTTATCTCACAATTTTGAGTTTTTATCTCACAATTATGACTTTTTATCTCATAATGTTAATTTATTGTCTCAAAATTATGACTTGAAATCGTAATTATGACTTTATATCATATTATGACTTCTGTATCACACAATTATGACTTTTTAGTAATTACATAATTTAGAGTTTTTATCTCAAAGTGATGACTTACCATTGGAATATTTTTCAGACAGGCTTCCATAGCTTTTTTGTTCTCTTTGAGTGATTCAAAGTGTTTCCTTTATCCCCAAAGGTGAATCTAAACCTGGGGCTCTACGTTGTTTACCTGCTGGACTGGTTGAACGTTTTCCCCAGGGAGCAGATCTTGGTTCTCCGCCTGGAGGACTACTCTGCAAACCTTCAGGGGACGTTAGAGAGTGTGTTCTCCTTTCTGAATGCATGTAGGTCAAAGGTTACGGTATTAAGCCGGGCTCCAATCAATTATTAGCACATTAGCTTTGACAGCCCTAGCATTAACATGTAACGAGGGAACTATACTGTTAAATTATTTCTCCTTTTCTCCTTAGCTCCTGTATCTCCAAAAGTGGCGGCTGAGCTGACAAAAAACCCGCCGTCCAATGCCCGGCGGTTAGGCGACAGGAACCTCGGCCCCATGCTGCCGTCCACCAGGAATCTCCTTCGGGAATTTTACCAACCTTTTAACAGGAAGTTGGCCGCTGTGCTAAACAACACCGCCTTCCTGTGGAGGGACGATGACGACGTCTTACAGGAGGAAGACACATGAAAAAAAAAAGACAATCGGTCAATCAGGACTGAATTAAGGGGGTTTCATTGGGTATAGTACTGGTCAGAAATCACTCCAGGGTGTCGGGTCAGGACAGCAATTGTGTAAAGGTGAGCTCAGTAGCAAGGAGGGATTGTCCACATTCACATTGATGTCTTCTTTTATTTATTTGTAGCCACGTGACACAGCTAGGCGGGCGTGCATGTCGGGATGCTAGTATGTCGGAGGGTGTAAGTGCGTGTGTGTGTGGTTTTCTAACAGGGAACAAGCACACAAGACAATGCTACTGAGCATAAACACTTATGAGCTTATAAAGTGGCTACAATGAAACTAAACATAAGCACAAGGCCTACTACAGTACATATTAGTTAGCAACATGAACAGCAACACGTCCGGTGGCGATGCTAACAAGGCTAACTAGCGAAACTAAACATAAGCATAAGGCCTACTACAGCGCATATTAGTTAGTAACATGAAAAGCACCATATCCGGTGGCAATGCTAACAAGGCTAACAAACGAAACTAAACATAAGCACAAGGCCTACTACAGTACACATTAGTTAGTATCATTAACATCACCACATCCGGTGGCGATGCTAACAAGGCTAACTAGCAAAACTAAACATAAGCACAAGGCCTACTACATTACACATTAGTTAGTAACATGAACACCACCACATCCGGTGGCGATGCTAACAAAGCTAACTAGCGAAACTAAACATAAGCACAAGGCCTACTACAGCGCACATTAGTTAGCATCATGAACAGCACCACATCCGGTGGCGATGCTAACAAGGCTAACTAGCCAGGCAGTTAGCAAATAGCTTGGTGGTTGGATGTAAAGGTACATGACACGATACAACACAGTGATACAAATCAAACGGCGTCTAATATTAAAAAAAAGTGAAGATAAGAATTACTCACGTTTATAGACGCACACAGCTATTTATAGCATCAAAGTCCGTGTGGATACAACGACTCCCGAAGCTAAAGCTGCCGTGACACATTCAGGTACCCGACCTGCGTAGTAATTCTGAGTTACGTTTGCGTACACGTCAACTTGAACGAAACAGCTATCACAAAAAGTCTTTTGTAAAGTACAATTAAATTCATTACAAAAACGTATTATTGCATTCTTGAATTGGCTTAAAACCCGCGCTTGTACAACTTTTTTTTTTTACTGTAATTTTACCACTTCATTCTTGAAAATGTACCACTTACCGCCATTTATCACTTCTCATAATATGTGGTACATTTGCAACTTTGTTGTCGTAAATTTACAGCCTTATTCTCATATTATCGTGACTTTTTTCTCATTATTTTATGACTTTTTTTTGTAAATTTACCATTTTATTCTAAAAAAAATTTTCTCTGAAATGTACAATTTTTTTCTCAGAAATGTTCCACTTTATCTGTATTCTCGTAATATTACAAGTTTTTAATTCACAACTTTTTTATTTTAATGTTTTTTTCTGGCTAATTTACGACCATAGTTTTGTAATATTACGATGTTATTATTGTTATTATTATTGTTATTATTATTTACAACTTTTTTCCTTGCACATTTACAACCTTATTCTCATCATATGACAACATTTTGTCTTGTAAAAAATAGTGCGATAAATTTACAACTTAATATTTGAAATTTACGACTTTTTTCTTGTAAATTTTCCTACTTTTAATCGTTAATTTGTATTTTTTTGGTAGACTTACCACTTTATTCTCATATTTTTATGTACATTTTTTCTTAAAAACTTACCACTTTTTTCTTGTAATATTACGAGGATATAGTGGTGAATTTGCAACTTAATATCGTAAATTTGCCCATTTTTTTGTACATTTTATTACCTTATTTTCATAAAATTATGACTTTTTAATTTAATTACTTTTTTGTAAATTTACCACTTTATTTTTATAACTGTACAACTTTTTTTCTCTGAAATTGACCAATTTTCTCGTAAATTTACAAATTTTTTTCTTGTAAATTTATGACTTTTTTACGTGTGAATTCTACATTTTTTTCTCAAACACTCTGATTTTTCTTTTTGTCTTTCTCCATCTTAAACATTTGAGTTAAGATTCCTCGTCAAATTGACATGATTTCTTATGGAAAACATCTGTTTGGGTGCGAGTCGGACTTTCTGGACGAAACCGATGATGCCAACCAAGGTTCCGCTGCACAATAATAAACTTCTATTGATAAATGAAGAGCTGTGTCAATCAAAAGTGAACCTGTTATTTAGCTAGTTCTTGTGTAAAATGTAATGAGAGGCCGATGAGTGTAGAAATGATGCATTAAGTGCGATTCCATCCAAAAGGGGCGGCCTGGAGGGCACCAGGGGTTTGATACTCATAGTCGTGGTGGTAATTTTCCTGATTATCCAGATTGGCACACAATCATTTCCCTTCGGGAGATGAAAACATAATTAATATGTAGTTTTCATATATCGTGTTTTTGGCTAGTAAGATTGCAAATGTGTTGATTAACGTTCAGATCTTCTGACCTGAGACCTAAAACTCATCATCCCTGATCTGCACTTTAACTACACGAGACTCAACGGAGTTTGTCATTTGAGACTTCTGTTAAGGCGCCATTTTCCCTCTCGGCGTCACTGAGCGAGGACGATTGTCTGCTGATTGTTACCCAGCGGTTGGCGAGAGCTCTGGCATTTATAAGCTGATTGGCGGATGATCATGAGGCGAGAGAAATAGTCATCAAGCTCGGCTGATTGGCCGTCGCCGGGCGGAATTGATGGCCAGCCGTCTTCACGATTGTCAAAGGTGGACCAAAGTGACAAGGAGAGGTAGTTTTGTGATTGTGTGCACTTCAGATGCGGAGGACTGTGGATGAAAGTACATACGTGGCAAAAAATAGTCTTCCTGGGATCCGTATCATCAACAAATTTAAAGAAAAAAAATCACATTTTATTATGGGAATAAAGTCACAATATTACAATATTAATTACAAAATTTAAAGAGAATAAAAAGGAAGTTGAAATATTTAGAAAATTATAAAGCAGCAGAAATTGAAAAAAAATAGCTGTAGTTTTATGAAAATGAAATCAAAATAATAAGAAAATAAAGTCACATTATGGCAAAAAGAGTCAAAATTAAAAAAAAAAATTAGGAAGAAAGTTGAAATATTTTGAAAATTATAAAAACAATAGAAATTGAAAAAATAGCTGTAGTTTTATGAGAATAAAATCAAAATATTAAGAATTTTTTCAGAATAATATCTGAAATATTAGCTTGGGGAAAAATATTCATAATAAAAAGAAAATTTGCAATTATACTGTATCTAAAGAAAAAAGTTCAAATATATATAAATTTTTTAAAATAGCATAAATGGGGTCAAAGTCATAATATTACAAAAAGAAAATTGACCAAGAAAATTTAGGAAGAAAGTTGAAATATTTAGAAAATATATGGAAGTAACAAAGTACTACCTCGGCACATTATTTAGGTTGTTTTTTTTCTTTATAAATAGAAAAACATGATGAAATCATGTACCGATGTCGCATTTTAATGGTAAAAATAGTGTGTTGCTAGGCAGATTTGGTAGGGCACAAATTATTTTGCCCCTGGAGATCGAACCAGGGTCCACAAATGAGTTGAGCAACAGAATCCGACAAGCTAAAATCAATGCTTTATATGGTTAGAAATATAAAATAAATAGCATAATAAATATAAATATAAATATAAATATAAATATAAATATAAATATAAATATAAATATAAATATAAATATAAATATAAATATAAATATAAATATAAATATAAATATAAATATAAATATAAATATAAATATAAATATAAATATAAATAAAACTAATAAAAAATATGATATAATAATATTTTATTATATTGTATTTTATTTTTTATTTGTTAAAAAAACAAATAAAAAAATGATATAATAATATTTTATTATATTATATTTTATTTTTAAAACACCAAAAATATATAATATAATATAATAATATTTTATTATATATTAAATATATAGTTTTTATTTGTTATAATATAAAACAAATACAAATAATAAACTAAATAAAGCCCCAATTTCCTGCCTGACATCCGCTCTGCCCACTTGAAGTCTTCTCCCAACGATTAGTAATTGTGGTTTTCACAGCAGCCCGACTGAATTGTTCATTTGACCTCCCGGCGCTTCTTATTCACAGCCGAGCGCCGCCCTCCTTTCAGCGACGAGACGTCTTCTAATCAAACCGTTCTGATGGATTCTTGCTAAGCTCTGTGCTCCAGGCCCGACTGAAACAAAAAGCCAGCGGTTGGTCTTTCTCTTTGATAGATTCCCAATCCCTCCCCAATGGCGGCCTGTAATCTGCCCACATTGTATGCTTGCTGTTGATGAAAGAAAACAACACGAGCCATTGGTCGTCCCCGCTGCGCCATTCTATATTCGTCCCTCTCAGATCCTCGGATGCTTTTACCTTCCAGGCTTATCTGGCTTTTAACACCTTTTAAAAGTGTGTGGTGTCAGTCAAGATGTCCGCCTCTCTCTGGTCTCAATTATTGTCTGATGGGTGTCTCATGTCAGGATGCTTTTTATCTCACACAGCCTTCCTGTGTGGATGACAGAAAAGTAATGAAAAAGGATGTCACAGCCTGCTGTTGATTTAGAGCAGAAAGATGCCCTTCTATAGACTATGGATGTTATTATAGAGCAGGGGTGTCCAAAGGGTGGCCCGCTGCTGGTTTTTATTGGCCTGCAGCACCTTCTTTACACAAATAAAGTAATAGTAATGGTAATGGTTTAATTTCATTTGAACATGCATCAGATTACAATTGAATGCATCACATAATCAGTTCCCAGTTCCACATGTCCAAAAGGAGTAGGAAGAAGCAAAGCTTATTAAATCCTACCCCTCCATATGGTACTTTTACAGTCAGTAACTGTTACATTTGTTCACTTCCTGCTTTCCAAATATAATTTAAGTTTTTAAAAAGTTTTTTTGAATACATTTTTTTTATTTTATTATTTATTTATTATTATATATTTTCATTTTATATTATATGTAGTTATTATTTTATTTATTATTTGTGAATTTGTTTTAAATTGTTTTATTATTTTTAATGTAATGGAAAAAATGGTTGTAGTTTTATGAGAATAAAAATATTATAAAATAATATTATAAATATATAAAATATCTAAATATTAAGAAAATAAAGTCACATTATGGCAAGAAAAATCACTTTTTTTTTAACAATTTTTATGAGAATAATATCTGGAATATTGGGTTGGGGAAATATATCCACAATAAAAAGAACATTTGCTGTATCTAAAGAAAAAAGTTCAAATATATATATTTTTTTAGTAATATAATAATACAATAATATTATAATATTATATAAAATAATATTATAAATATATGAAATATCAAAATATTAAGAAAATAAAGTCACATTATGGCAAGAAAAATCACTTTTTTTACAATTTTATGAGAACAATATCTGGAATATTAGGTTGGTGAAATATATTCATAATAAAAAGAACATTTGCTGTATCTAAAAAAAAGTTCAAATATAATAATATAATAATATAATAATATAATAATAATATAATAATATAATAATATAATAATATAATAATATAATAATATAATAATATAATAATATAATAATATAATAATATCCAAATATTAAGAAAATAAAGTCACATTATGGCAAGAAAAATCACTTTTTAAAACAATTTTTATGAGAATAATATCTAGAATATTAGGTTGGGGAAAAATAATCATAATAAAAAGAAAAATTGCAGAAATGGGGTCAAAGTTATAATATTACAAAAAGAAAATTTAGGAAGAAAGTTGAAATATTTTTAAAATTAAACAGCGGAAGTAACTGGTAAAAAAAAGCAAAGTTAGGACTAATAAAACACGTTCTCATTGATCACAAATATTGAAATTGAAATATATGCATAAATCAAATTGGCCCTTGCAATCTTTTCATTTTTCAATATGGTGGGAAAAAAACTTCTGTTCTCGCGCTATGGGGGGGCGGTTTTTGCAGGGTTCTTTTTTGTTTTTTTTTGCTTGCAGCGTTCTAATCAAGTCGTATTCAACAACAGAGCGCTTGACAAATGAATTATTGTCATCTCAAACCTTAAAAAAAACACGCTGACGTTGAAACGCTTTTGATTGGAAGATGCCTAAAAGCCTACAAGGATGTAAAAATACGACAAAAAAAACAGCCTCCAGCAAAAACAAGCATTCCTGAACAGAAATAGAAGATCTTTTATGATCTCCGTAATGGCTGTCTGCCCGGAGGCCCTTCGGGAGTACCGTGACATTTGCCTCCGACATTCCCACGATTTATCAGGAAGTGCCAGCCTTCACTTCTCCTTGGTTGCAAAAATTAAAGACACGGGCCGTATAAGTGACACATCCATTACGTTGTTTTCTTTGCCGCATCTTGCACACCCTCTTCCACGGGGAACGTGAAAGGCGCACCTTGATGCGCACCATGATGGAAGTTCAAAGTGCTGGCATCTTCCTCAGATCTTTCTTTTCTCACTCTCCCTTTTTAGCAGCTCGGCAATCCAGAGAGCTTGTTATCGCTTTATAAAACGTCTTTGTTCTGCTGCCACATCATCATCATCAGCAGCATCATCATCATCAGCAGCAGCAGCAGCATCAGCAGCAGTGGAGGTGGGTGGAAGACTTCCTCAAAGACTATTCATTATTCCCTTTCTTTTATCATCAGTGTGGGAGAGTAAAAGGTGTTATGTGCTTTTGGGAAGGGAATATGTTCTATACCACTGGTGGGTAAACTACGGCCCGCGGGCCGCATTCGGTCAACCAAGCGTTTGAATCCGGCCCGCCAGTTACTTTTGGAGTATTTCAACTTTTAACATGTCTTATTCAGTAAAAAAAAATAATAATAATAATTTTTTTTTCTTCCTAAATTTTCTTGGTATTTTTTTTAATATTATGACTCTGACCCCATTTATTCTAGTTAAAAAATAAATATTTGAACTTTTTTCTTTAGATTCAGTAAAAAAAAATGTAAAATTAAATTTTGTACTTTGAAATTTAATTTGACATTTTTACAAAAAAATGTAAAATTAAAATTAAAATGAGAACATCAGTTCCTTCAAACTATGAAATTTAATTTTACATTTTTACAAAAAATTTAAAATTTAAATTAAAATGAGAACATCAGTTCCCTCAAACTATGAAATTTAATTTTACATTTTTACAAAAAAATGTAAAATTAAAATTAAAATGAGAACATCAGTTCCCTCAAACTATGAAATTTAATTTTACATTTTTACAAAAAAATGTAAAATTAAATTTTGTACTTTGAGGGAAATGAGAACATCATTTCCCTCAAACTATTAAACTATTAAAACAATTAAACTATTAAATTAAATCTAAAATTGAATTTTGTACTTTCAAACTATGAAATGTAATTTTAAATTTTTTTTACTGAATCTAAAGAAAAAAGTTCAAATATTTATTTATTTTTTTTAACTAGAATAAATGGGGTCATAGTCATAACATTATAAAAAGAAAATTTACCAAGAACAATGGTAGAAAAACAAAATTTTTTAATTTTTTAAAATTTAATTTTACAGTTTTTTATTTCTTTACTGAATAAGACATCATGTTCAAACTTGAAATACTAATACTAATAAGTAACTGGCGGGCCGGATTCAAACGCTTGGTGTGCCGCATGTGGCCCCCGGGCCGTAGTTTGCCCACCCCTGGTAGCTGATAGTATGACACTTTTACAAATAAAATTAGACTAATAATTCAAGGCGGACTGTTAGAATTCATTCATTCATTCATTTTCTACCGCTTATCCTCACAAGGGTCGCGGGAGGGGGGGGTTGCTGGAGCCTATCCCAGCTGTCTTTGGGCGAGAGGCTGGGCCTCTTTGCTTGGGACCCGAAAATGAAATACAATAAAATAAACATACACATTCCAAAAACGTCACATTACACAGCATTTATTAAAACATTTTTCCAAATCTCATGGACAGTTTGTTAAAAATACAAAGATAAACGCAACATAAATGCTTCATTGCCACACCGCTCCTTGAAACACAACACCCTGAACTCATCATCAGCGCTACCAATACTGAGTCTTTTGTTTTTTGCACACCTAATGTCACTAAATGTGGCATGAGGTAGAACGTCAATTGCACATGGCTGGATCCTGTTTGGCCAACCTTACATAGAGCTGATAAAACTACACGCCAATAAAAGTCATTGTCTGAAAGGCACTTGGAACTCCTATGCCAGACAGCTCCATAAAAAAAAAATAATAATAATAATAATAACAATACAATTCGCAATGCGCTATACCGTCCCTAATCGCCATCACATTTTACATTATCCCCCCCCCCACCCCACGAACACATACAGCATGTCTAATCCGGCCAGGGGGGGATTTTCATTGAGGTTATGCTTCAATTTTAATCAGCACATCCAGTTGTGATGTTTTAGTGCGGTCCCACGAGTCGTGTTTAACTAGTAACGGTAATGCTCCAGCTTCCTGTGCGGCCGTGAGTGACGCCATACATGGAACGCAAAGCACATGAAAAACACGGATCTCCAATTTGTTGGTCGTCTGGAAAAACAAATCATATTTTTCTTCATGTTTCAGATGCAATAACTGACATCATTTGGAAGCAGTGGCGTCATATTAGGCCTATTTTAGGGAGGCTTTAGGGGGGACTTAATTTGATATTTTTAATTGATTTTTTAAATTGTTTTTTTATTGATTTTTTTAGATTTTTAATTGACTTTTTTAATAGATTTTTTATTTATTTTTTACATTTTTTTAATTGATTTAAAAAAAAAACTCTGACAAATTTAATATAATAGGGCAAAAGCAGGCTAATAAGCAAACCAATAAGCAGGCTAATACTTGCCTACTACTACTACTACTACTACTACTACTACTACTACTACTAATAGTAGTAGTAATAACCAGAAGAAGAAGTATGATGATGCTCAGTTGGTGGAGTGGTCGTCTCCAAACTTGAAGGTTGTTGGTTCGATACTCCGCCCAGTCGTGATCATGTTGAAGTATCCTTGGGTAAGATACTGTTAAAATGTTTTTAGTCCCCATAAATAATTTTATATTTTTTTCTAGATTTTTTTCTATAATTTTTTTTTTTTTTTACAAAAAAATTGGCCAAATTTCATAATAGAAATAATAAAAGGAGGGCCCTAAGCCCCTAAATAATTTGATATTTTTAATTGATTTTTTAAATTGTTTTTTTATAGATTTTTTTAGATTTTTAATTAATTTTTTTAAATTTATTTTTTTTAATTTATTTTTTTAAATTGATTTTTTTAAATTGATTTTTTATTTATTTTTAAAAAAAATGTAATTGATTTAAAAAAAAACTCTGACAAATTTAATATAATAGGGCAAAAGCAGACTAATAATCAAACCAATAAGCAGGCTAATACTAGCCTACTACTACTACTACTACTACTACTACTAATAGTAGTAGTAATAACCAGAAGAAGAAGTATGATGATGCTCAGTTGGTGGAGTGGTCGTCTCCAAACTTGAAGGTTGTTGGTTCGATACTCCGCCCAGTCGTGATCATGTTGAAGTATCCTTGGGTAAGATACTGTTAAAATGTTTTTAAGTCCCCATAAATAATTTTATATTTTTTTCTAGATTTTTTTCTATAATTTTTTTTTTACAAAAAATAAATAATAATAATAAAACGGGGGCCCTAAGCCCCCTAAATAATTTGATATTTTTTATAGATTTTTTTTCTATTGTGTTTTTTTTTTTTTTTACAAAAAAAAATCTGACAAATTTCATATAATAGGGCAAAAGCAGGCTAATAAGCAAGCCAATAAGCAGGCTAATACTAGTAATAATAATTTACTTGAATGATTGCTGTTTTGTGGTTGAATATTGTTGATTATTAGCTCATTCATTCATTCATTCTAACCACTCGACCACCGTGCAGCCAAGTCTGGAACCAATTAACAGCAATAAATAAGAAACAATGCTAGCATAATTAAAAAAAAAATTGGGCATCAGTTCGCCTACATTTCCCGGTTAGTGAAACTCCACACAGAGACGGCGGAGGGTGGGATTGAACTCGAGTCTCCTTGCTGCGAGGCCATGCGTGCTAACCACTTGACCACCGTGCAGCCCAAAAAATACATATTTTATATAATTTTTTTCTAATTTATCAACATATATTTTCCAATGAGAGTCCAGCAGCGGGTTCGAGTACATCATGATATCAGCTCTTGAACCAGGCACTAAAAACAGCCTATGGGAAATGGTCAGTAGCAAAAAGAATAGTGGCGAGCCAAGTCGGCATCATACAGTAATACATGAAAATAATAAATTATCATATTTCAGTCATTGGACCTCAAAACCAAACACCAAGACGCTCTCAGTAGAACCGAATACAATCATGGTTTCTGCCTCATTGGACAAGTGATGGCTTGTTGCCGGATGCTCGTATGCTCTCCGGGGGCGTTGGTGGCCTCTTGGATGTCATTTCTCTTGGCGTTCCCATCCGGCCCCGGGGAGAATGAGTCCCTCTGACTCCTGTGGAGGACTTTATGAGCCAGGAGGCTGCAGGTTTTCCTGTACTGGTGTCGCAGCAGCGAGTACACAAAGGGGTCGCTGGCTGCTTTGCTGTAGACCAAACATTTGGACAGCACCCCCCAGTGAGGGTTGATGGGCTCCGTGGTGAAGAGCTCTACAATTCTACCTCAAAGACACAGATGGAAAAGTCAAACATGATGAGGATGGGAGTGGAAGGGGGAAAAAAAGCAGTCAGTTGTAAGATCGATTTAATCGCAGTGGAAGACGCAAATGAGCCTCCCAGCGGCGCCGATTTTCACGGAAATGTCATCTCGGTGCCTGGAAATGTCAAAAAGTAACAACCAAAAGCATTGTTTGGTGGCTAATCTGTCCTCTTAATTACACGGATCCTCCTCCGTGCCACCGTGCGGCTATTTCCATCCCACGGATCTAGCAGCTTGTCACAGGTCGGCGGCGCTAATGCATGGGGCGAAATACTAATGAGAGCCGCCGACGGCGGAGCGCACTCATTTGCTTTCTCGGCACTGCCTACGACTCTCATCTCAACACTTGCGGAGGGAGGCTCGCCGGCCGGGATTAAGAGTCAACAGAATCGATGAGCGAGAAGAGTGATGTCTGATTGTCAACATTGGTATTCAGATGACGGAATACGAAAGAAATCCTCCTTAAATAAGTCATTTTAAGCAATGATTAACCAATTCAGAAGAATTCTCAATGCAGTACCGGGCTGATACCAGTAGGGGCGCTGTTGATTCAGCCTCAGCTAACTTGGCCGACCACATTAATTATCATTGAGCCTGACAGGGAACCTTTGTCCGTGGCTATGGAAACCTTCATGGAAGGTCACTTTGAACCACTTCTAGTGCAGAAATGTTGGCAAATTCCTGGACTGGTGGCCAGCCAATCACAGGGCACATATAGACAAACAACCATTCACACTCACATTCATACCTATGGACAATTTGGAGTCGCCAATTAACCTAAGTTGAAATATTAAAGAAGTTGCCATAAAGTTGTAATATAATGATAAACCAACTAAATCTACAATTACAGTAGCTTTGGGAATGTTAAAAATTAAAGAAATATTATGGGAACAAAGTCCAAATATTAGAAGAAGAACATGTAGTATGAAGATTCATTCATTCATTCATTCATTTTCTACCGCTTATCATTACGAGGGTCGCGGGGGTTGCTGGGTACACCCTGGACTGGTGGCCAGCCAATCACAGGGCACATATAGACAAACAACCATTCACACTCACATTCATACCTATGGACAATTTGGAGTCGCTAATTAAACTAGCATGTTTTTGGAATGTGGGAGGAAACCGGAGTACTCGGAGAAAACCCACGCATGCACGGGGAGAACATGCAAACTCCACACAAAGATGGCCGAGGGTGGGATTGAACTCCGGTCTCCTAGTTGTGAGGCCTGCGCACAAACCACTCGACCACCGTACAGCCCCATTCCTTATTATGATTATTATTCATTCATTCATTTTCTACCGCTTGTGCTCAAAAGGGTCGCGGAGGGGGGGTGCTGGAGCCTATCCCAGCTGTCTTCAGGAAAGAGGCGGGGTACACCCTGGACTGGTGGCCAGCCAATCACAGGGCACATATAGACAAACAACCATTCACACTCACATTCATACCGATGGACAATTTGATTTGATCATTTGGGATTGAACTCGGGTCTCCTAGCTGTGAGGCCTGCGCACTAACCACTTGTCCGCCGTGCAGCCCCATTCCTTAATATTATTATTATTATTATTATATTTTTATATATGCTAAAGTTACTAATTACTAATAGGTTAGACATTTTTTTAATTTAATTACATTTTTAATTTTACTGCACATCACAAATGTTTTTTCTTGGCAAATTAAGACCCAAAAAAAAAAAAAAAATCCAACAAATATCCGCCCATCCGTCCATCCATTAGCATAAATAGCCTTTTACTATAAGGACGCGTGCTCACCTGGTGATGACATACGGGGTGAAGCACACCACAAACGTGCCGATGAATGTGCTGATCTTGTTGGTGGCCCTCTGCCTCCTTCGTTTCTGTTCATCCAAGCATTTCTGGCGCACACTGCCAAGAAAAACATGCATCATAGAGTCATGTCATGAAGCAAGGAATGCTGGGAAATTTGGGGTTTAATGGCCAGATGACAAAACTGTATGACCAACCAGCAAGTGCTGCAACTTTTTAATTTGCTGTGTGTGTAGTTTGTCATTCACACTGCTGAAAAAGGGGCATTTCTATTGGCCTCTGCATAAAGAAGTTGGCATCGAGTCCCAGAATCTGCCTAGCAACAAGTGTTGTCACTTGGAAAACAAATCAGTGTAGTTCTGCCTTGTTGAATATTCATCCATCCATCCGTCTTCTATGCCATTTATCCTCACTATAGGGTGGCTGCGGTATGCTGGAGCCTATCCCAGCTGACTTCAGGCTAAAGACGGGGTACACCTGGACAGGTCGCCAGCCAATGGCAGGCCTTGTTGAATATTCATCCATCCGTCTTCTATGCCCCGTTATCCTAACTATAGGGTTGCTGCGGTATGCTGGAGCCTATCCCAGCTGACTTCGGGTGAGAGACGGGGTACACCCTGGACAGGTCGCCAGCCAATGGCAGGCCTTGTTGAATATTCATCCATCCGTCTTCTATGCCCGTTATCCTAACTATAGGGTTGCTGCGGTATGCTGGAGCCTATCCCAGCTGACTTCGGGCGAGAGGCGGGGTACACCTGGACTGATCGCCAGCCAATGGCAGGCCTTGTTGAATATTCATCCATCCATCCGTCTTCTGTGCCGTTTATACTCACTTTAGAGTCGCTGCGGCATGCTGGAGCCTATCCCAGCTGACTTCTGGCTCGAGGCGGGGTATACCTGGACTGGTTGCTAGCCAATGTCAGGCCTTGTCGAATATTCATCCATCCATTTGTCTTCTATGCCGTTTATACTCACTTTAGAGTCGCTGGGGTATGCTGGAGCCTATCCCAGCTGACTTCAGGCGAGAGGCGGGGTACACCTGGACTGGTTGCCAGCCAATGGCAGGCCTTGTTGAGTATTCATCCATCCATCCGTCTTCTATGCCTGTTATCCTCACTATAGGGTTGTGGCGGTATGCTGGAGCCTATCCTAGCTTACTTCAGGCTAGAAGCGGGGTACACCTGGAGTAGTCGCCAGCCAATGGCAGGCCTTGTTGAATATTCATCCATCCATTTGTCTTCTATGCCATTTATACTCACTTTAGAGTCGCTACGGTATGCTGGAGCCTATCCCAGCTGACTTCTGGCTCGAGGCGGGGTACACCCTGGACTGGTTGCCAGCCAATGTCAGGTCTTGTCGAATATTCCTCCATCCATTTGTCTTCTATGCCATTTATACTCACTTTAGAGTCGCTACGGTATGCTGGAGCCTATCCCAGCTGACTTCAGGCGAGAGGCGGGGTACACCCTGGACTGGTCACCAGCCAATGGCAGGCCCTGTTGAATATTGATCCATCCATCCGTCTTCTATGCCGTTTATCCTCACTATAGGGTCGCGGCGGTATGCTGGAGCCTATCCCAGCTGACTTCCCGCTTGAGACTGGTCGCCAGCCAATGGCAGGCTTTGTTGAATAATACAACTATATTACAAGTATGGACATCAAATCATTTTTGAAATCCATCAAAAGTTTGAAGACACCTTGCCATTGAGAAGCATGAAGAAGTGTCTCCAAACTTTTGATGTCATAATTCCATATAACATAACATCTCATTTCATCACCAAAGGTACCTTTACCTGGGGTGAATGTCCACAAGCAGCAACAAGGTCTGCATGGTGATCACGTCGATGCGCTTGCAGTGGAACCTGGCCACTTTGAGCACCTTCAGGTAGGTCACACACATCGCCACCAAGGCGAGAAGGAAGGTGAAGGTGTGGAGAGCCACTGTGAAGATGACAAAGTTCAACCCCCCGGCCTTTGCCCTGACGCCCCGGAGGGTACACGACGCGTAAAGCTGGTGGTAACCCACCCAGGAGCGGCAGGAGGCGGCGGTGGAGAAGCACAGCGAGTGCGCCCAAGTGTATCCCAGCGCCATCACCGCGTCCCGGTGCCTTATCCTGGAGTGGTAGCTCAGCGGGAAGACCACCGCCACCCACCGGTCGATGCTGAGAGCCGCCATTGTCAGCATGGAATTTGTGGTGAGGAAAGTGTCCAGGAAGCCTACGATTTGACAGAAACCTCCTCCTGCTGCGTGGCTCCTGCGGTGCTCCTCTGTGAGGAGCTCCACCAAAGTGAGCGGCATGTTCGAGACACTCTGCAACAGGTTGCAGAAGGTCAAGTTGAGTATGAAAAGAGCCGGGACCTGCTTTCGGATCTCCGGGTTGTAGAGGAAGCAGATCAGCACCAGAAGATTGGACAGCAGCGACACCACAATGATGGCGGAGAGCAACACGGAAGCAGCTACGTCCACGGCGTGCATGGTGTTGCCTCCTCAGATATCCACTCTTTCCGTAAAAGCACCCACAGCTCCGCTGCCGGCCGTCATAGCGACTCCACAAACTGGAGTCCGATACATGTTTTAGCGATAAATGGAAATGCGCAAAACCGCAGCTGGGTGGACTCATGCGCAAATACGCACTGACGCGAAAGGCATCCCGGAAAAGCAGAAATGCTTCAAGCTTCTTGTGTGTGTGTGTGCGTGTGTGTGTGTGTGTGTGTGTTGCTACTTCTGATGATGTCTTTCCTGTCAGCGCATCACAGAAGGGTGCAACCCCCTGTTTTAAAAATAGATTGTTTTGGCTGGAAGAAAAAAAAAATAACAGCAGACGCACAGGCTGACGTCACGTATGACGTAATCCAATGAGCGTTTTTCATGACTTACAGTAGCGTGTGTGATTGTACAACACGTCAGTGATGTATGAGAGTAAACTGGTAAACTGGGAAACCCCATCCAGTATTTTCAAATGTGGGCTCCATCAATTGATACTGAGGGACACTATATATGGTCGTCCCTCGTATATCGTGGTTAATTGGTTCCAGACTTGCGTGATAAGTGATTTTTTTAGTAGGAATCAATATTAATAAATTTAATATTTTCAAACCTAAATTAAACCTGTTAAAATACTTTTTTTAAGCATCATTGAGCCCTGAAACTGCACGGTGGTCAAGTGGTTATCATGCAGACCTCATAGCTAGGAGACCAGAGTTCAATCCCACCCTCGGCCATCTCTGTGTGGAGTTTGCATGTTCTCCCCGTGTTTTCCGGGTACTCCGTTTTCCTCCCACATTCCAAAAACATGCTAGGTTAATTAGCGACTCCAAATTGTCCATAGGTATGAATGTGAGTGTGAATGGTTGTTTGTCTATATGTGCCCTGTGATTGGCTCTCGCCTGAAGACAGCTGGGATAGGCTCCAGCATAAACAACACAAAATTGTTGTTTTATATGAAAATAACTATTTATTTACTAATATAACACCATTAACTATTTACAAATTTTACATTTGGAACTGAGACCCAGGTTCAATTCCACCCTCGGCCATCTCTGTGTGGAGTTTGCATGTTATCCCCGTGTTTTCCGGGTACTCCGGTTTCCTCCCACATTCCAAAAACATGCTAGGTTAATTAGCAACTCCAAATTGTCCATAGATATGAATGTGAGTGTGAATGGTTGTTTGTCTATATGTGCCCTGTGATTGGCTCTCGCCTGAAGACAGCTGGGATAGGCTCCAGCATAAACAACACAAAAATGGTTGTTTTACATGAAAATAACTATTTATTTACTAATATAACACCATTAACTATTTACAAATTTTACATTTGGAACTGAGACCCAGGTTCAATTCCACCCCTCTGTGTGGAGTTAGCATGTTCTTCCCGTGTATGCGTGGGTTTTCTCCGGGTACTCCGGTTTTCTCCCACATTCCAAAAACATGCTAGGTTAATTGTCGACTCCAAATTGTCCATAGATATGAATGTGAGTGTGAATGGTTGTTTGTCTATATGTGCCCTGTGATTGGCTGGCTGGCCGCCAGTCCAGGGTGGTCCCTGCCTCTCGCCTGAAGACAGCTGGGATAGGCTCCAGCACCCCCGCGACCCTTGTGAGGATAAGCGGTACAGAATGAATGAATTAAGGAATATTAGGAAAGCAGGAAGTGAACAAATGTAACAGTTACTGATTGTAAAAGTACCAGATGGAGGGGTAGGATTTAATAAGCTTTGCTTCTTCCTACTCCTTTTGGACATGTGGAACTGTGAATGTGATTATGTGATGCATTCAATTGTAATCTGATGCATGTTCAAATGAAATTAAACCAAACCAAAAGTGCAAATGTATATTTTGCCTGCTGAGATATTGATGCAGAATTAAGTTACCAAATATCTTTGCTTGTTCCACAAAGGGTTAAAGTGCCCTAACACTCAAGCCTCATCTACAGTAGCTGTCACTGCGACACACTACATTAGTGTTGCTGTAAATGTCACTTTAAATTCATCCTGACTCGTCCATCTTGCATAGCCGGAGCATCAGCGGTTGCAGCCTTTGGCATGAGCAGTACAGCATGTAAATAGCTGCTGAGGGCAGGATGGTTTTTTATGACATAAACAATTGTGATAGCTGGTGTGGGTGGGTGGGTGTTTCATTTGCCATGCAGCGACACCAGGGAACATGTGTGTGTGTGTGTGTGTGTGTGTGTGAGTGGCTATGGCGACCAAGTTGACTGCGAGCTCCGCTTACAGTTTGTATAATAAGGAATCATGTTGCACTCACCGCCAATCGGCACAGATGCTGACTGGTCAACAAGCCAAGACTTTCCCTTCCTGTCTCTTCACATCACAGTAGAATGCTTTAGAACAAGGGTGGGCAAACTACGGCCATGGGGGCCACATCCGGCCCGCCAAGTGTTTGAATACGGCACGCCTGTTCTATCCAAAGTATTTAATTTCAACTTAACATCCAACCTGACATCATGGCACAAGTTCCTCGTTGGTTCTTCATCGGTTCCACAGTAACCACTCTAAATTTATGTGGGTTAGTCACTAGTTCCTCATTGGTTCCTCATCGGTTGCTCAGTAACTACTCTAAATTTATGTGACTTAGTCACAGGCTTCTCATTGGTTCTTCGTCAATTCCTCAGTGACTACTCTAAATTTATGTGGCTAAGTCATGAGTTCCTCATTGGTTCCTCATCAGTTCTTCAGTAACTACTCTAAATTTATGTGACTTAGTCACAGGTTTCTCATTGGTTCTTCATCAGTTCCTCAGTAACTACTCTAAATTTATGTGACTTAGTCATGAGTTTCTCATTGGTTCTTCATTGGTTCCTCAGTAACCACTCTAAATTATATGGCTTAGTCATGAGTTCCTCATTGGTTCTTCATCGATTCTTTAGTAACTACTCTAAATTGATGTGGCTTAGTCATGAGTTCCTCATTGGTTCTTCATCGGTTCCTCAGTAACTACTCTAAATTTATGTGGCTTAGTCATTAGTTCCTCATTGGTTCCTCAGTAACTACTCTAAATTTATATGGCTTAGTCATGAGTTCCTCATTGGTTCTTCATCGATTCTTTAGTAACTACCCTAAATTGATGTGGCTTAGTCATGAGTTCCTCATTGGTTCTTCATCGGTTCCTCAGTAACTACTCTAAATTGATGTGACTTAGTCATGAGTTCCTCATTGGTTCTTCATCGGTTCCTCAGTAACCACTCTAAATGTATGTGGCTTAGTCATTGAGTTCCTCATTGGTTATTCCTCGGTTCCTCAGTAACTACTCTAAATGTATGTGGCTTAGTCATGAGTTCCTCATTGGTTCTTCATCGGTTCCTCAGTAACTACTCTAAATTTATGTGGCTTAGTCATTAGTTCCTCATTGGTTCCACTACTCTAAATTTATGTGACTTAGTCATGAGTTCCTCATTGGTTCTTCATCAGTTCTTCAGTAACCACTCTAAATTTATGTGGCTTAGTCATAAGTTCCTCATTGGTTCTTCATCGGTTCCTCAGTAACTACTCATAATTTGTGCGGCTTAGTCATGAGTTCCTCATTGGTTCTTCATCGGTTCCTCAGTAACTACTCTAAATTTATGTGGCTTAGTCATTAGTTCCTCATTGGTTCCTCAGTAACTACTCTAAATTTATGTGACTTAGTCATGAGTTCCTCATTGGTTCTTCATCAGTTCTTCAGTAACCACTCTAAATTTATGTGGCTTAGTCATGAGTTCCTCATTGGTTCTTCATCGGTTCCTCAGTAACTACTCATAATTTGCGCGGATTAGTCATGAGTTCCTCATTGGTTCTTCATCGGTTCCTCAGTAACTACTCTAAATGTATGTGGCTTAGTCACAGGTTTCTCAGTGGTTCTTCATTGGTCCTCAGTAACTACTCTACTCTACTCTTTATGTGGCTTAGTCACTAGTTCCTTATTGGCTCTTCATCTGTTCCTCAGTAACCACTCTAAATTTATGTGGCTTAGTCATGAGTTCCTCATTGGTTCCTCATCGGTTCCTCAGTAACTGCTCTAAGTTTATGTGACTTAGTCACAGGTTTCTCATTGGTTCTTCATCAGTTCCTCAGTAACTACTCTCAATTTATGAAGAAATTCAGAAGAAGAATAATGACGATAGTAATAATAATAGGCTAATGAATAATATAATAATGATTATGATATCATTGATGACTGTCCACTGGACATAATGGTTGCAGAGCTTGAGCAGCGGTTTTGATGTGTAGATTGTGTGTACTTGTGTACATTTAATGGTGGCCTAAAACTATTGAGTATCTCTACTAAATCTGTACAAAAGTGGGAAAGTTATATCCCGGTTCTTGTTCCTTATTTATATTTTTGGATTTTTTGGAATATCTACTACATTCATTCATATCCTGTGCATCTCCGTCCTCAGAACCTAGTGACGCCCCTGACCAAACCATCTCCGTTTTGAAGCAATTTGACCCGGGTGAGTCCATGTGAGGCCTGCTGCAAACGCTCCTTACATTAGTCCAATAGCTTCTTGTTTAATCAGCGACGTTTCTTCATCGAGAACTGATTAGTCTCATTCATCACAAATGACCACCAATCTGCTCAGATCCTTCAAACCTCCCATTAGCATGTTGAGAGCGAGCAGCAAAACCAGCACAAGTTGAAATTTCTCATTCACTCCCACCCAAAAATATCACATTTGCTTCTGATTAGTTCCACGGCTCAAATTAAAAGTATGGGCGTAATATCTGGTTTTTAATTGAAGGAGGTTTTTAATTGAGCGGGATGAAGACCTTTTCATTAGAACTGCAGCATGCAGATCAGCTGCCTGGACGCCAACACATTATCACACGTGATAAATTGGCAAGGAGATGCTTAATTGAATTCCACAGTGAGGGACTTTTTTTTTTTTAATAAAGTGTGCCCTTTACACAGCTAATGTGAGAATTATTAAAAAAAATGTTGAAGTCCAACTTCATTTACCATCAGGAGAAGGAATACAGCAGTGTATTTCTACATACTGCAGTACAGTTCAAGCTTAAGATTAAGATTAAGATTAAGATATGCCTTTATTCGTCCCTCAGTGGGGAAATTTGTATTGCACAGCAGCAAGAGTACAGAGTCAGTTAAGCAGTACAAAAATACACAATATAGAAAAATAAACAATATAAACAACCCAAGTATTAACAAAATCATCAGTTTTTCCCAGAGTTATATACAATACAGTATGTAGATAATATGAAACAAGATGAGATATATGACCAGTCTATACACTGAGATCCTGTTAGAGAGTTAATATGAGGCATTATGGAAATACTTCACATAGAACTTAGTATATTGCATTTAGAGCCCTTAATATTGCACATGGAGGTTTATCAGATATTGTACAGTGAATGGGGTCTGGAGTAACTATACTGACTAAAAGCAAGTATTACACAGATGTACATAGCAGTGTAGAAGTCTATTGTGAGCGGTGCTGGTTGTACAGCCTGACAGCTGCAGGAAGAAAAGACCTGCGATATCGCTCCTTCACACACTTGGGGTGAAGCAGTCTATCGCTGAAGGAGCTCTCAAGTGCTGTCAAAGTGTCCTGCAGGGGGTGGGAGTCGTTCTCCAACATGGATGATAGCTTAGCCAACATCCTCCTCTCTCCCACCACCTCCACTGGGTCAAGAGGGCAACCCAGTGCAGAGCTGGCCTTCCTGATGATCTTATCCAGTCTCTTCCTATCCGCAGCCGAAATGCTGCTGCCCCAGCAGACCACTCCCTGGAAAATGGCTGAAGCCACAACAGAGTCATAGAACGTCTTGAGGAGTGCCCCTTGCACTCCAAAAGACCTCAGTCTCCTGAGCAGATAGAGTCTGCTCATGCCCTTCCTGTAAAGTGCTTCCGTGTGATGAGTCCAGTCCAGTCTATTGTTGAGATGAACACCCAGGTACTTGTAAGATGTCACCATCTCAATGTCGATTCCCTGAATGTTCACTGGTGTTGGAGGAGAGTGGATGCGCCTGCGGAAATCCACCACCAGCTCTCTGGTTTTCCCCGTGTTGATCTGGAGGCAGTTTCGCTGGCACCAATCCACAAAGTCCTGTGTCAGTCCTCTGTACTCCAAGTCGTCCCCATCTGTGATGAGGCCAACAATTGCAGAGTCGTCAGAGAACTTCTGCAGGTGGCAGGTTGGTGTGTTGTAGGAGAAGTCTGCTGTGTAGAGGGTGAAAAGGAACGGAGCCAGGACCGTTCCCTGCGGAGCCCCCGTACTGCAGACAACCGTGTCGGACACACAGTCCCGTGTCCTCACATACTGTGGACGGTTGGTGAGGTAGTCCAGTATCCACGATGTGAGGTGCAGGTCCACCCCTGTGTGCTCCAGCTTGTCCCTCAGAAGTGCTGGCTGGATGGTGTTGAACGCACTGGAAAAATCAAAGAACATGATTCTCACCGTGCTCCCAGGTTTCTCCAGGTGAGAGAGCGCTCTGTGCTGGAGGAAGATGACGGCGTCGTCCACCCCAGTGCCAGGTTGATAGGCAAACTGAAGCGGGTCCATCGAAGGACCCACCAGGGGACGGAGATGGTCAAGGATCAGCCGCTCCAGGGTCTTCATCAGGTGTGATGTAAGTGCCACCGGCCTGTAGCTGCTGAGGTCCTTGGGGTGCGGCGTCTTGGGGACAGGAACCACGCAGGATGTCTTCCACAGCTGTGGCACCCTCCCCAGCTTCAGGCTCAGGTTGAAGATGTGCTCAACAATCCCGCACAGCTCGTCCGCGCAGGACTTCAGGAGCCTGGAGCTGATGCCGTCTGGTCCCGCCGCCTTCCTCGCCTTGGTTTTCCGGAGCTGGTTTCTCACCTGGGATGTTGTGAGGGTCAGGTTGGAGCAGGGGCCCTGTGTGAGGGGGGAGGTTGGTGAGGAGGTTGAGCTGATGAGGTGAGAAGTGGTGGGGGATGGCTGTGTGCAGGAGGGGGAGGTGGGGGTAGGGCTGTCCACTCGAGGTGTCGATGGGGGGAGTTTCGGCAGGAGTTTCGGCAGAAGGTGCTGGGCTGGGGGATGGGCAGATGGTTGATCGAACCTGTTGAAAAAAAGATTTAGATCGTTAGCCCACGCCTGGTCCCCAGCAGCCTGGGAGTCGGGCCCCTTGTGGCCAGAGATGGTTTTCAGGCCTCTCCAGACTCCTCTGACGTTGTTCTGCTGCAGCTGTTCCTCCATCTTTTTCCTGTAGCAGTCCTTCCCTTCCCTGATTTTCCTCCTCAGCTCCTTCTGCACAGCCTTCAGCTCGTCCCTATTTCCTGACTTAAAGACCCTCTTCTTCTCCTTTAGGAGAGCCTTTATGTCCGGATTAATCCACGGTTTGTTGTTGGAGAAACACCGTACAGTCCTGGTGGGTACAGTGTTTTCCACACAGAAGTTTATGTAGTCTGTGACGCAGTCAGTGAGACTGTCTATATCGTCCCCATGAGGATGGCAGAGTTCCTCCCACACTGTTGTGTTGAAACAGTCCTTCAGAGCCTCGTCGGCTTCATCAGACCATCTCTTCACTGTGCGGGACACAGCTGGCAGCCTGCGTACCAGGGGTTTGTACACAGGCTGGAGATGAACCAGGTTGTGGTCTGATCTACCCAGGGGAGGAAGTGCTGTTGAGGTGTATGCCTCCTTGGTGTTGGCATAACACAAGTCCAGTGTTTTTTTGTCTCTGGTGCAGCAGGTGACATACTGGGTGAAGGTGGGCAGGGTGGAGGATGGAGAAACGTGGTTGAAATCACCTGAGAGAAGAAGGAGAGCCTGCGGATGTTGTGTCTGTAGCCGGCCCACGGCAGAGTGGATGACGTCACAGGCCGCGTCGGCGTTAGCAGAGGGGGGAATGTACGCCGCTATCGCGATAACGTGCGAGAATTCCCGCGGCAGATAGTACGGTCTCATGCTAACGGCTAACAGTTCAATGTCTTTGCTGCAGAGTTGCTCTTTAATAGTGATGTGCCCAGAGTTACACCATCTATCATTCACAAACACTGCCAGCCCGCCTCCTTTCCTCTTACCGCTCTCCTTTGTCCTGTCCGCCCGCAGTAGTGTGAATCCGTGTAGTGTAGCGATCGTGTCTGGGGTCCGTGTATCCAGCCACGTTTCCGTAAACAACATGACGCTACACTCCCGGAACTGCCTCTGATGCCGGGTCAGCGCCGCTAGCTCGTCCATCTTATTGGGGAGAGATCTTACGTTCCCCATGATGATGGACGGGAGAACTGGTCTGTATCTCCTCCTCTTGTCGCGGCATTGGGCTCCGGCACGGCTTCCCCGTCGTCTCCTCTTTACCTCCCGGGGAACCTCGAGCCTCTTGTGGGGCAGCGCCGCTGTGTTGCGGAGCGCCAACAGCTGGTCCCTACTGTAAACAATAGAGTTTCGGCGTGCGGTCGAAAACATTGTCGAAAAAATTATATGAGAAATGCCAGCTCAACACTGTCACTATGGTGGACAGTTGAACTGAGCAATTACTAAGCAGATCCTTTAAGAATAACCTAGAAAAAGAATGAAAAGACAGAATAAAGAAGAAAAGAACTCAGCGAGGAGCGAGAGCTGCTGTAGCAGGCTGCCACCAGAGCGGCGCCTAAAAAGCTTGTCCAAGTTGTAGGAACAATAAATAATAACGCTAACACTTCACAACAAAGTACACAATATTACAGTTAATGAGTAACAAACCTACCTAATCCTAAATACTACTCATTAGTTCCTATGATTATACTGTTTATTAGTTCCTTAGTAACTACCTGTACTCATAAGTTCCTCATTAGTTTATGATTACTTCCTCTGTAACTACTATAAATGTACAGTGTGTGGCTTAGTCATAAGTTCCTCATTGGTTCTTCATCTGTTCCTCAGTAACGACTCTAAATGTATGTGGCTTAGTCATGAGTTCCTCATTGGTTCTTCATCGGTTCCTCAGTAACTACTCTAAATTTATGTGACTTAGTCCCGGGTTTCTCATTGGTTCTTTGTCAGTTCCTCAGTAACTACTCTAAATGTATGTGGCTTAGTCATGAGTTCCTCATTAGCTCTTCATCAGTTCCTCAGTAACAACTCTAAATGTATGTGGCTCAGCCATGAGTTCCTCATTGGTTCTTCGTCGGTTCCTCAGTAACTACTCAAAATTGGTGTGGCTTAGTCATGAGTTCCTTGTTGGTTCTTCATCAATTCCTCAGTAACCACTCTAAATTTATGTCGCTTAGTCATTGAGTTCTTCGTTGGTTCTTTATGAGTTCCTCAGTAACTACTCTAAATTTATGTGGCTTAGTCATTAGTTCCTCATCAGCTCTTCGTCAGTTCCTCAGTAACCACTCTAAATTTATGTGGCTTAGCCATGAGTTCCTCATTGTTTCTTCATCGGTACCTCAGTAACTACTCAAAATTGGTGTGGCTTAGTCATGAGTTCCCCATTGGTTCTTCATCAGCTCCACAGTAACCACTCTAAATTTATGTGGCTTAGTCATGAGCTACTCATTGGTTCTTCATCAGTTCCACTGTAGCTACTCTAAATTTATGTGGCTTAGTCATTAGTTCCTCATCAGCTCTTCGTCAGTTCCTCAGTAACCACTCTAAATGTATGTGGCTTAGTCATGAGTTCCTCATTGGTTCTTCATCGGTTCCTCAGTAACTACTCACAATTTAAGTTAAAATGAATGTTAAAATCTTCTTTAAAAAATGTGGTAACGAGATTTATCTTTAAAAACACTAGCATCAGAACAAAAAGTCAACATGCTCAGTAATGTTCATGTCTGGTGCCTGGCTAGCCAATCCTGGAGCATCTTGACCTTCTTCACAATCAGGATCTTCTTGTGGAAGCTGAGGTGTGAGAGGGAGTTTCATCCTGCTGAAGAATTGTCCCTCTTTTGTGATTTGAAGTTTGATTTGATTTGAAGAGCAGCATGTATTTATCTAAGGTCTTCATAAGCAGTATAGAAGATTGATGGATGGGCTTTTTCTGGTGTTTTTACTAAAAAAAATGGTAATGGTAATGGTTTAATTTCATTTGAACGTGCATCAGATTACAATTGAATGCATCACAGAATCAGATGACAGTTCCACATGTCCAAAAGGAGTAGGAAGAAGCAAAGCTTATTAAATCCTACCCCTCCATCTTGGTACTTGGTACAATCAGTAACTGTTACATTTGTTCACTTCCTGCTTTCCATAATACAGTTTAAGGTTTTTTTTTTGTCTTTTTTTTAATAATGCACCTCGTACCAAAGTACGAGGTGATATGACCATACAATAACATAATGGGTACCGTAGTAACCGTAGTAAATATTTGTTCACTTCCTGCTTTCCATAATACAGTTTAAGGTTTTTTTTTTGTCTTTTTTTTAATAATGCACCTCGTACCAAAGTACGAGGTGATATGACCATACAATAACATAATGGGTACCGTAGTAACCGTAGTAAATATTTGTTCACTTCCTGCTTTCCATAATACAGTTTAAGGTTTTTAAGTTTTTTTTTTTTTTTTTTTAAATAATGTACCTCATACCGAAAAAAAACCCAGGAATGTAAATTCCCTGTAAATCATCCAGGAATCGAGGAAGGCGCTTGGTGTGTGCACCAAAGCAAATGCATTTGCAGAGCAGCGATGGATGACTCACGCCCGTGGCTGGATGAAAACACGCCTGGTTGCGGCTCCAACTGGCTCGTGCACAAATTCAGAGGCTGTCGTTTCATATTATTATGGCGTGTTTGTGATTGCCGGGACTGTCTGTAGGGTAAACTTTACTCACACATACATACAAACATACATATATACATACATAGTACATACATGTCCGAGTGTGCTTGGTCATGTCATGATTCATAATTTCAAATATTGGTTGCTTGACTCACAAAGGAGACACATAAGTACGCTCATAAACATGCAAACGTTCTATCCTCTGGAGGGGATGTTGTCAATGTGGAGTCGGTGAAGGTCAAAGAACAGTACAGAGTGGATTTGTTGTTATTGTTATGTAAATGAATTCATTTATTTTGGCAAGGACGGTACAAACCATTCCTGGGATGGCAGCTGGAGATGAAGTTATTGTTGTTGTTTGTTCAAGTTGACTTTATTTCCTGCTGAAAAAAGAGGTTAAAAAATAAACAAGTCTATTTTATATTGTTTAAACATGGTAGAGAGCAATTTAAATACAAATTACAATGTATTTTTTATTACATATATTAATGTCTATGATTTTAAACACATATTTAATCAAATATACTTTGTTCCAGGGTCAAACTGTTGCTATACGTACAACTATATAGCACAATGTAAAATGACATTACACAGGTTTAAAAAAAAAATACATGAAAACATCCCCCCTGCTTTTAAGTGAACACGATTAAACGCAGCTCCCATTTACGACACGAGCCGGGCACCTGAATGCACCAGAGCAGCCGTGCAGGTTTCAGAGCTGTCGTAACATTTGATGTTCGACAAACAGTGTGCGCTTAAAAACGTGAGTAACCTGGTTGTTTTTCATTCCTGCCATGCTTAACGCGGTATGCACCGAGATATTGGAGTGTGTTGGGATTCAGCCGCCGATCTGCTTGCTAACTGTGGAGCTAAGTTAGCCTCGCTAGCATTGCCACTAATGGATATTGTTAGCATGCTAGTTCAGTGTGTTTAGCGTACTGCTCATAGCGGAGATGTCATGTTAGCTAACTGCTAGCTTTATAAGCATTGCAGTAGGGTAGATAAATATAATTATTCACAATAACAGATAGTTAAAGGCAAATTGAGCCAATTGGCTATTTGAAAAGTTTATCAAACTGGTAGCCGTTCGCATTCATCAGCACCCAAGAAGTAACGCACTGTTTCAAAAAGGTTGGTGACCCCGGTCTGAAACTAAATTAAACTAAACTCTGCAAATAAAAACAATAAGTGGATAGTCTTGTCACTCACTTTGTAACCCTTAATGCTCAGTACATTTTACTGCTTTGAATGATTCTGGGAAATCTCATAGCATTCACTAAAAACATGTGAATTCATTTTACATGACGCGGTGCTTTTGAATGCAACTCATCTGTGCTCATAATAGAACAGTTCAAGTATGATTCAAATAATCTGCTATTAAAGAACCATCCATCCATCTTCAGTGACGCATACTGGTATGCTGGAGCCTATCCCAGCTGACTTCAGGCAAGAATTATAAATCAGTGTTAGGTAAATAGATTTTCAGATTTTCATGTGTGTTAATTCTTAATATGATTTAAATTTTTGGCACTGTTGATACATACAAAAATACATAATCCTGCCCGATAACTTGTCCTTCTTTCAATAAAAATCAGGTAAAAATTGGCATATTTCAGACATGGTGATTAATCATGATTAATTAATTTGGAAACTGATTAATCTGATTTTTAAAAGGTATGGTAAAAATGGACATATTTCAGAAAAGGTTATTAATCACGATTAATTAATTTGAAAACAGATTAATCTGATTTAAAAAATGAAAGGTAAAAATGGGCATATTTCAGACAAGGTGATTAATCATGATGAATTATTTGAAAACTGATTAATCTGATTTAAAAAATGTAATAATTTGACAGTCCTAAATACCAATACATTTTATAAAATCAAAAATAGCTAAAATAACCACAAATTAAAAAAAAAAAAACTCCAATGAGGCGAGATTAACTGTTTGGTGCAGGTGAGCAAATCAAGCACACTTTTTTTCTCCTGTCTGCCACATTAAAGGCTTATGGTGACGTTCACCAAACTTACTTGTAAACACAACATCTAATTTTACATTTAACTTGTACCCAAAGCTCTGTGACCCCCCCCCCTATATATGTAGTTGAGATTAACTTGATTAATTCCACTCTGAGGGTCTTATAAAACACTGGCAACTCTTGTTTTAGAGCATAATTACTAATGGATAGACGTCACCCTACAGCCACTACAGACTATTTATGATACAATACTGCCCTCTAGTGGACACAATTGTATGTAATAACGCTAATTAGCCAGTAGAGGTCGACCTCTGCCACTGTTGCCTGGGCATATAAAAGCAGTGAGCGGTGTGCCGGCTGAGCTGTCAGCACTCATTAGTGCTGTCTCATTAAAGTGATGTCAGTGTCACAACATTAGCAGTGAAATGAGCAGCTGCCCTGCCTGCAGGCCATAAGAACAAGCCCACTTAGTTGGTGGGGGGCGGTCCTCTTTAGGTCAATCAACTATGAGGAAGAACAGGCAGAAAATTAATAGTAGTATTGCAATTCTACATATTATATTTGTATTAGATTTTGCAGCAAGTTATATCAAGATCTTCATTTTGATGAGAACAAGAAGAACATGTAGTATGAAGATTCATTCATTTTCTACCGCTTATCCTCACGAGGGTCGCGGGGGGTGCTGGAGCCTATCCCAGCTATCTTCGGGCGAGAGGCGGGGTACACCCTGGACTGGTGGCCAGCCAATCACAGGGCACATATAGACAAACAGCCATTCACACTCACATTCATACCTATGGACAATTTGGAGTCGCCAATTAACCTAAGTTGAAATATTAAAGAAGTTGCCATAAAGTTGTAATATAATGATAAACCAACTAAATCTAGAATTACAGTAGCTTTGGGAATGTTAAAAATTAAAGAAATATTATGGGAACAAAGTCCAAATATCACAAGAAGAACATGTAGTATGAAGATTCATTCATTTTCTACCGCTTATCCTCACGAGGGTCGCGGGGGGTGCTGGAGCCTATCCCAGCTATCTTCGGGCGAGAGGCGGGGTACACCCTGGACTGGTGGCCAGCCAATCACAGGGCACATATAGACAAACAACCATTCACACTCACATTCATACCTATGGACAATTTGGAGTCGCCAATTAACCTAAGTTGAAATATTAAAGAAGTTGCCATAAAGTTGTAATATAATGATAAACCAACTAAATCTAGAATTACAGTAGCTTTGGGAATGTTAAAAATTAAAGAAATATTATGGGAACAAAGTCCAAATATCACAAGAAGAACATGTAGTATGAAGATTCATTCATTTTCTACCGCTTATCCTCACGAGGGTCGCGGGGGGTGCTGGAGCCTATCCCAGCTGTCTTCGGGCGAGAGGCGGGGTACACCCTGGACTGGTGGCCAGCCAATCACAGGGCACATATAGACAAACAACCATTCACACTCACATTCATACCTATGGACAATTTGGAGTCGCTAATTAACCTAGCATGTTTTTGGAATGTGGGAGGAAACCGGAGCACACAGAAATGGGTGGAATTGAACCCTGGTCTCCTAGCTGTGAGGTCTGCGCGCTAACCACTCGACCACTGTGCAGCCCCTGAACACAAATCAACACCTTAAAAAATGAAGACACCGTTTTTCTAACATAATATTACAAAAGTATTATTTTAATGTATTGTAATATTTTTTTTTGTAATTTTTTGTTTTTTTCTGTGAAGGGCTTAAGCCAAAAATCAGTATGTGGATAAAAACTCTGTAATCAGGAAAAAAAATACTCTAATACTTCCTTTATTGGCACTGTGTAGTCTTTTCCTTAATTACAGAAGGGTCAACCATATGAACCATTTGACTTGTAACTTCAAGGCCAACCGTCTTTCAACTCATCCCTCCTTCATCTGGATGGTATTTAGGGGTCAAAACCACAATATCCCCCTCCTTCCTCTTTTTTTTTTTTTTTTTTTTAATGGGATGTTTAGCGCACCGCCGATGGCGGTAAAAAGATATCCGAGCTTTTATACCTCCTGAATGGACATATTAGCAGGTAATGTCCTTAAAGAGGATTAGCGGCTGGAGAGAGAGAGTGGCTGAAAGCGCCAAAGGGATGGCATGGCGTCAAATAGGCAGGTGATAGCAGGAACGTCAGGGGAGCTTATGCTGCCGAGTGCGGCCTCCGGCTACGGTCTGGGGATTAGCGTAGCCTTTGTGGATTCTCTGGTAGCTTCAATGATATGATTCATTAAAAATACACAAAGGCGTATGTCTTTAAAAACATGCAGACTATACATACATGTTGTCATGTATGATGTTTATACTTCATTTAGGTTATGCGATTACATGTGCTTAGTTAGTTAATGCAGCTTTTGGTTTCGGAAGGGTGGAGGTCAAGAGTGCCGAACAAACAACAAAAAGGTTAATCTGCTTATTACATCCCTAAACAAGCAAGGAAAAACAAAAACACTCCATATTTTCACTCTTAACAACATGGATTAGTGCTAAAGTCGCTAAGCAGATGACCTAAACTTGTACTTGCTTGTTTCTGAATCTGCATGATGACTCCTTTTGGGTTTTGTAGAAATCCTCCCCCTGAGGACTCTAAGTGGGTTTCGAATAAAGGATAAGGGAATCTTCATTCATTCATTTTGTACCGCTTTTCCTCACAAGGGTCACGAGGGATGCTGGAGCCTATCCCAGCTGTTTTCGGGCGAGAGGCCGGGGTACACCAGCCAGCCAATCACAGGGCACATATCGATAATGCAAAACTGGCATGACAAAAACCTTCCTTGGTTAGAGTCCGTTTTGGCTGGATTAATGACATTAACCAAGGCACCATTGGACAAGCAACCATTCACACTCACATTCATACCTAAGG
This sequence comes from Doryrhamphus excisus, assembly GCF_037039965.1. NCBI lineage: Eukaryota > Metazoa > Chordata > Actinopteri > Syngnathiformes > Syngnathidae > Doryrhamphus > Doryrhamphus excisus. The sequence continues at coordinate 2,529,846 of NC_136376.1, forward strand.
ACAATTTGGAACTAGCATGTTTTTGGAATGTGGGAGGAAACCGGAGTACCCGGAGAAAACCCGCGCATGCACGGGGAGAACATGCAAATTCCACACCAAGATGGCCGAGGGTGGAATTGAACTCTGGTCTCCTAGCTGTGAGGTGCTAACCACTCGATCACCATGCAGCCCTTCCGTATTTTATTAAAAAAAAAGTTTGTTGTACCGTTTTCTGTTCCTTAGTAATTGTTAGCAGTGGAACGTAGGTAAGTTTCAGGAAAATATCAGTTCCCAACTACTACAAAAGAGAGCATAACTTTCACTTTGACACAAAACTTATTTTTGCTTTTGTGACAACTCCAATATGTAAGCAACTATACCACAACACAAAAAACTGTGAATGGAAAATATTGGTCACAGCGTCACATCCTGATTACGGACAATTCGGACTTGCCAATTAACCTAGCATGTTTTTTTTTGGAATGTGGGAGGAAACCGGAGTACTCGGAGAAAACCCACGCATGCACGGGGAGAACATGCAAACTCCACACAGAGATGGCCGAGGGTGGAATCGAACCCTGTTCCTGATAAGGGAATTTTAAAGAACCAAATTATAGAATGAGAACCAGATTATTTATTCCTGACAACAATACCTAATACAGACGTCCGTGTTTATCTGCGGTCCCTGTATACCTACAAGTAAGCGGGTCTTATTACAGCGCAGCTGCAAAAAAAAGCACCCTTGCTTTCCCTGCCTGGTCTTTTTTTATACACTCGAGGCTGGAGTCCTGATGCTGGAGTCCAGCCTTCGGTTTCATGTCTTTGTTTTCTTCCCCTTGCAGCGGTTTTAGGGGGGATTTGATCATGCGTGTTCCCACGCCGAGCCACACGGGGTCAACGGAAAATCTGCTTTACCTGCAATCTGTTGCATGGGAGTCAAGTGGAGGGCAATCACCCGCTCCGTGTGACCTTCAAGCCTGCCGAGATGAAATGCGTCGAGATCGAGACCAAAGGGTCGGGTTCACGCTTCCAACATCACAGGTAAGTGAAGTATTAACAGGTAAAAATTCTTAAAATCTTTTATGACAAAGTATCCCCTGCACTCATTGCCCCCCCCCCCCCCCCCCCCCACCCTGAGCATATAAAAGGAGCCTTGTGCGCCACTTCACGCTCCACGGCCAATTGACTTCTTTTCCCCGTTAATCAAAGCCACTGTTTACTTTAGTCGGTCGTAGCATTAAAGCGCAACCATTCAAAACAGAAAGGATTATCCTGGTCTTTCTGGAGGTGTTCCTTTACCTCTGATCCAGGCGCTCCGGTAACACTTTTCTCCATCTCATAAGCAGCCAGCTGCACTCCCGCCCTCCCACGTTGATAAATAAATAAAGTCTTATAACCCGATTTAAATCAGATTAAAGCAATCTAAAATTGAAGGTTTTTTGTGTCATTGAGCAGGAAGGCTGTGTGCACGGTGGGTACATTTCATAGACTATCATTGAACCTAAAGGAGGAAATTGTGAATTGAATTGCACTTAAACCTTCTCCGTAAAACTAGATGGAAGAGCTATAAAGCCAGAATGCTATCTGAAGCTCTGCTTGCAGTGCAGGCTGCTTCCTGAAGAGGGCGCAAAAATGCTTTTATCCTGCAAAAGCAGATTTTGAACCTGTCATATAGTAGAGCTGTTCTTCATTCATTCATTTTTACTTATCCTCATGAGGGTCGCTGGGGGGTGCTGGAGCCTATCCCAGCTGTCTTCGTGCGAGAGGAGGTCAGCCAATCACAGGGCACATATAGACAAACAACCATTCACACTCACATTCATACCTATGGACAATTTGGAGTCGCTAATGAACCTAGCATGTTTTTGGAAGTTTTGGAAGTGTTTCCGGAGTACCCGGAGAAAACCCACGCATGCCCGGGGAGAACATGCAAACTCCACACAGAGATGGCAGAGGGTGGAATTGAACCCTGGTCTCCTATCTGTGAGGTCTACGCACTAAACACTCTACCGCCGTGCAGCCCTAGAACTGTTCTTAATAACCTTAATCAATGAATAATAATGTTAATAATAATGCTTTTTTTGGGTGGCTGCACAGTCATCGAGTGGTTAGCATGCAGGCCTCACAGTTAGGAGACCCGAGTTCAATCCCACCCTCTGCCATCTCTGTGTGGAGTTTCACTAACCGGGAAATGTAGGCGAATTGATGCACAATTTTTTACTCATGCTAGCATTATTCCTCATTTGTTGCTGTTAATTGGTTCCAGACTTGGCTGCACGGCAGTCGAGTGGTTAGCGCACAGGCCACACAGCTAGGAGACCTGAGTTCGATTCGCACATCTCTGTGTGGAGTTTGCATGTTCTCCCCGTGCGTGCGTGGGTTTTCTCCGGGTACTCCGGTTTCCTCCCACATTCCAAAAACATGCTAGGTTAATTAGCGACTCCAAATTGTCCATAGGTATGAATGTGAGTGTGAATGGTTGTTTGTCTATATGTGCCCTGTGATTGGCTGGCCACCAGTCCAGGGTGTACGCCGCCTCTCTCCCGAAGACAGCTGGGATAGGCTCCAGCACCCCTATCATAATTTTCATAACTGCATCCAAGACCGGCATGATGACCAGAGAGCTACGTTCCAATCATAAGGTTCCTAAAATATTGTGACAGGTCAATAACACTTAATAGGTTATTACTTAGGCCTATAAATATATTTTTTAAATCGTGCAATAAATATTTTACAATAAAAAATGAATCATATTTTTAATGACCTCTCATGGCCCACCTGCAGCACCACCACGGTCCACCAGGGGGTTGCGGCCCACACTTTGGGAATCCCTGCTTTAGAAGATAGCCCAACCCTTCCTCATAGGTTGAAAAGATGGGGACCTGTTGAAAACGACTAATAACAGGTTGTTGGGGTCATTTTTAGGGGGTCTTGCCAAGGAGTTGACTGTACGTTTAGATGAAAGGCTTTAATTGGAAATGATAATCTGCTGACGGAGAGGATCTGTCTGCCGCTACTGCAACTATATCCACGGGGAGATTGGCAGATAGAAGCCGCTGTCAACGCTAGCAACCGCTTCTGTTTGTTCAAGTAACCTAACATACAACAATACACAATGCAAACAATCAAACAAACAACCCGAGGACGCTCAAAGAAACGACCGTCAGGGAAAGCAACGTTTTGCATTCGAGTTGTTCAACAAGCGACGGCACATCAAAGCACACTTAAATATTTTTCATTCTTGAGGCCATAAACTGGAGGATGATATGACAGACGCACAATAAGCCTACAGTTTTCTGGAAGCCGCCCCCCTCCGCCCTCCCAGGAGTGTTGACATGAGTAGAAATTATCACTTCTGTTTTAAATCCGCTCAAACAAGACCCGGTTATAGTTTCAAGTGCAAAAAAAAAATACTACTGGAAACGCTTGAAAGTGACTATATTGACCTTTTTCCTGATGGTATTTACTTTATTATCCATATCTCTGTAAATCCTGGAGTAGCAGCACATTGTTATTGTTTAGCTGTGTCAATGTCAACAGCTAAATATTAGCCCAACTAAAGTCCCGGGTCTTCCACCGGTCCAAATGTGAAAAGATTCAGAACCGTAGGCAATAATCAGGGTCATGCAGGGATGGACTCCACAGATTAACGTATTTTCTGGACTATAAGTCGCTCCAGAGTACTCCCAAGTCCCAAAAGTAACACCAACTTTAACAACAGTTAAGGCATCATGGTGTAAACCAGGGGTGTCCAAAGTGCGGCCCGGTGACCATGAACAGTATTATTTTACACGAATAAAGCCAAAATATTAAGACAAATTTATAAATGTTGTTATAACAAATATGTTACAAATCTTGTTATATTGCAGGGAACATAATGTTTCCCGTCCTTTTTGGTATATTCGTATTTTGTTGTATTCTGTGTTATTCTGTGATCAGTGATATAATAATCATATTTATATTATTCATTAGCCTATTATTATTATTCTTCTTCTGATTGTTACTACTGCCTGCTTATTGGCTTGCTTATTAGCCGGCTTTTGCCCTGTTATATGACATTTGTCAGAGATTTTTTGTAAAAAAAAAAAATCAATAAAAAATATCAAATTATTTAGGGGCGCTTAAGAACATTTTTAAAATAACCTAAAAATAACCCTGCTTTTCCCCTATTATGTGAGATTTTTTTGTAAAAAAAAAAGAAATATATATATATAAATTTTTTAAAAAAATCAAAAAAAAAAAAATCAAATTATTTAGGTGGGCGCCTAATGACGCCACTGACGTTCAGTATCTTACCCAAGGATACTTCGACATGATCACGACAGGACGGAGTATCGAACCCACATAATTTTTTTGGAGTTAAATACGGGTGTCAACATTTTTAGAGCCCTGTGGACATGAAATAACACCCCTATAGTCACCTTTTGTGCTCCTGTTGTTCTTGGTTTACGTCACATTGCGCAGAGTTTGGTAGCCTCTCCAGTTAACTTTTTCGAAACTTAAGAAAGTGTTTAAAACAGAGTGCGGAAGAAGAACAAACAAGCCAAAAAAATTACCACTTCCACATGGAATGAGAGGATAACTTTTTTCCACTCCATCTCGGCATGTCATCACTGCTCTGTCTCTGTCTGAAAGGTAACGTAATCTAACGTAATATCACTGATGCCTAGTGCTACACGACTGTCAACCAAAAATACGACACGCCATTTTGTATGCTAACCAAAAAAATGCATGCAAACCGAGGCAAAATTTTTGCATAGATTTTCAAGGCTAGCCGAGGTTCAAACATAAATAGTTTTTATAAATATTGGTGCAATAAATATAAACACAACCACCTTCTCATTCTCATTTAAAGCCGTCATTAAAAGCGGACCCCGGCTAACGTTATCTCCACAAAGGCAGATGTCAAGAGATTCCCGGTTTCGACTTTTGAAGCCCCTTGCCGTCAGAGAGCCACCATTTAATTATGACACACAGGAAATTATCCAGGGAATGGGCCCAACGTCGATAAGACCGTCAAAGCCCCCCTGGATGACAGCTCTAGAAACCTGAGAGAACTTATCACCAAAGTGGGGCGGGGGTTGGTGGGATGGGGTGGTTGGGGCCCCATGACAGGGCGCCTGACAATCTGATTTGACTGTCATCCCCGAGTCATAATTAATATATTAATGAAATTAATAGAAAGAAAACCTCCGTAGCATTGGTGCTTTTGTTAAAAGAGCTTTGGCCGTGCCCTGAAGGTGAACAGTGGCCAAATTCATGCAGCGGTCGCTTTCCCTTGTGGCTAATAACACTGCTGTCAGTATAATGCACTAGAAATGGGTTCGGGGGTGCGGGGGGAAGCCATGACAGATAAATTGCCTCCCCTCCCGGACAGAATGAAAGACAATTTAAGGGAAGAAAAGAAAAATGTAGCAGTCTGCTGACAGCCACACAACATACAAGCGCGTGTTTGGAGAGTCGAGCTTTTTGTCTTTACTGGTTTAACTTGTAGCCGCATTCCCATGTGGGGCTGCGTTTCAAGCGTGAACCCCCGGCACCCCCCCCCACCCCGAGACCACGGCCGCATCCTCTTCCTCTGCAGGTGGAAAAGCCGCTGTGGGGATACTTTTATCAGCATTCCACAAGCACAAAAACAGGAAGGAAGATGAAGCCCAATTGTAAAGGTAACACAATCATCCGCTAAAGTAGTCACAGGAGTATCGGTTTCTTTAAGATGTGCCGAACACGGCGCGAGATTAAGATGAGGATTACACAATGTCTTTTTTTTTTTTTTTAAGTGTTGCCATAGTAACGCTAACGCACAAATTGATGTTTTATATGTTTGTCTTCTTCGAAAGTGAATGTTATTTGAGTAAGAAAAAAGGGTCTTTTGAGAATGGGTGGGTGGGGGGGGGGGGGTTGCTTCCTCCTTGACTGGAATCCAACCCTGTGGGCCAGACATGACCTTTGACTCTTGTACTTGACCTCGTACCCTGGAGTTTGCGGAGGTCGAGACATGTTCAGACTCTGTTGTGCATCTCCGCTTGACCGGTTTCGGACTGAGCTCCAGGAAACCGACGGAAAATGTACCTTTCTTATAGGAAGTCATAGAAATAAAGGCTGTTAGATGATTGGACATTTTTTTAAAATCAGATATCCAAATCAAGTTCAATTATTGTTGTTTTTTTGACATTATATAACCTTATAATGGTAATGGTTTAATTTCATTTGAACATGCATCAGATTACAATTGAATGCATCACATAATCAGTTCACAGTTCCACATGTCCAGAAGGAGTAGGAAGAAGCAAAGCTTATTAAATCCTACCCCTCCATCTGGTACTTTTACAATTAGTAACTGTTATATTTGTTCACTTCCTGCTTTCTTAATATAACTAAAGTTTTTTGGTTTTATTTGATTTAATTTTATTTATTTTTTTTAATTTAATTTAATTTAATTTAATTTAATTTAATTTTATTTTATTTTATTTTATTTTATTTTGAAAGGTACAAAAGGTAGGTAGAAAATGAATGAATTAATTCCAAAAACATGCAAGGTTAATTGGCAACTGGGAGTGTGAATGGTTGTTTGTCTATATGTGCCCTGTGATTGGCTGGCCACCGGCTTGCCCGAAGACAGCTGGGATAGGCTCCTGCAACCCCCGCGGTATAAGCAGATAAGCGGTAGAAAATGAATGAATGAATGAAAAGCTCGAGTGTTTGAAACAAGTAAAACCATGACCATGATGCCAATTTGTAATTTTGCATGAAAAAGCCAAAGAAAAAGCAAAAGATATACAAAAACAGTTACTATGGTACCCATTATGTCATTGTAGGGTCACATTATTAAAAAAAAAAACAAAAAAAACCTTAAACTGTATTATGGAAAGCAGGAAGTGAACAAATGTAACAGTTACTGATTGTAAAAGTACTAGATGGAGGGGTAGGATTTAATAAGCTTTGCTTCTTCCTACTCCTTTTGGACATGTGGAACTGTGAACTGATTATGTGATGCATTCAATTGTAATCTGATGCATGTTCAAATGAAATTAAACCATTACCATAATCATAATGTTTTGAACAGAAGTGAACACGCTGTCGTTTCTGGCTAAATTATGCACAAAAGTGGTTCAAATTCTGATATTTTCTTTGAAAATAATAGTGAAATTCCGAATGTTTTGACGTCAAAATGCATTGAAATGTTGTAGATATTCCATGGGATTGAAGGACCCAAGCTGCCAATAAGGTGTGTGTAAGTTAAACCCCCATCATGTGTCAAATGACAATGACTTTTTGTTTTTCCGGGCCTGCCCTTGCTCTTGCCGAGACCCCGCACCAACTGCTGCTGTGTAAGTGAGTGGGCAGCACAGGTGCACATTGGCGCAAAGTTACACAACCCCCCCCAACCACCACCCATCCCCAACCTCTCATGTCTTTGTGTCCTTTCTCCTTAAGGGGGGGGGCGACCGTGTTCGTGTCTCCACGTCTGGAAAAAAAAAAGAGCCTTTTGATACCCTGCCCGCCATCCACCATCCACCATCCACCATCCCCAAACGTTCCGCTTTCCACTTTAGTGGGGCCAAATGTGGTTGAAGAGATAGCGTGAGGGTGAGTAGAGGGGCGCGGGCCGCCCCCTCGCTCATTTCCCCTCACCTCACCCACCCTAAGCGACTCTCACCGGCAGCCCCAAAGCGTTTTGCCTCTGCGAGCACGTACAAGGCGCCCATTCATGCCTCATGGCCTCCTCCCTCCATCGTCTCCAGCTGAGGCAATTCAACTCGGGGCCAGGAGCAGGGGACCTTTAATCTAACAGAATGTAGCAGGCACCTGAACTACTTAACCGCTGTGCTTGTTCAAGGGGGGCGGGTACCGAGACTAAGGTAACTGACGTGTAACAAAAAAAGCCCCGAACTTTATCCCCGTCCAGGGATGAGTACATTTCCTTTCTGTTGTTCCCAACAAAGGCCAGCAGGCACAAATGGTCCGCTATCTGTGTCACCGGGAAGTGGAGAGCAATTTGTTTCTATTAAACAGGACGGTCCTCATCTTCCAGCAGCTGACCCCCCATCTCTGCGCCCGCATTAGCCCCCCGGCGGCCTTTGTGGCGTCTTTTCCATTTAGGGCTCATCTCTGAAGTCTCAGCAGCCTCTCGGAAAAGAGATGACGTTTTGTTGCTAATGCGACCTCGTTGGTGAGATGCGTTTAGTGGAAAGTGAAAGCTGAGTGAATGAGAGGAATACGACCAAAAGTCACTGCGCCTTATGTTACGTAAATCACACATACACGCACACACACACAATGTACAATGTACATTTATTTTAGTCCAGCAGAGGGCAGACAAGGCACAGTAAAAACCTTATTTCTCACATATTTGTTGTCATCAATTCATCCATTTTTAAGCCCAAATTTTTCAACCCTGTCTTTACCATTGAAATCAATGGAGTTTAACTCAATATTATTTACATGCTGTATAACATGATTGACAGTGGGGGGGTGAATCACCACGTCCAATGACAATCATGCATGTACTGGTTTACTCATTCATCCAGTGATTAATTGATAAATATTTTTTGTTTTATTTAAAAAATCAAAGGAAAAATATATATTTTTCACGGCACATTGCCAATTCATTTAAACTGTCTGAAGTATTTTTTGTGTTATTTTTTTGTATTATTATTATTATTAAAATTTGAAGAATCTAATAACTACAGTGTATTCAAAAATACACAACACATAAACAGTGTATAGTGAAAATATCTGCCTGAAATATTTTTGTATTATTATTATTAAAATTTAAATGTAAATTTATGTATCTAATAAATAATAACTACAGTGTATTAAAAAATACACAACACATAAACAGTGTATAGTGAAAGTAAGTTCCCCTGGAATTAAAATGATTAAAAAAAAGGAAAATATATATTTCTCACTGCACATTGCCAAATTCTTTAAACTGTCTGGAGTATTTTCTGTATTATTATTATTAAAAGTTAAATGTAAATTATGAATTTAATAAATAATAACTACAGTGTATTCAAAAATACATAAAACATAAACAGTGTATAGTGAAAGTAAGTTCCCCTAGAATTAAAATGATAAAAAAAGGAAAAATATATAATTTTCACTGCACGTTGCCAATTCATTTAAACTGTCGTATTTTTTGTATACGTTTTTTGTATTATTATTATAAAAATTTTTATGTAAATCTATGTATCAAATAAATAACAACTACAGTGTATTCAAAAATACATAACACATAAACAGTCTATAGTGAAAGTAAGTTCCCCTGGAATTAAAATGATTAAAAAAAGGAAAAATATATATTTTTCACTGCACATTGCCAATTCATTTAAACTGTCCGAAGTATTTTTTGTATATTTTTTTATTGTTATTATTAAAATTTTAATGTAAATTTATGTATCTAATAAATAATAACTACAGTGTATTTAAAAATACGTAACACATAAACAGTGTATTGTGAAAGTAAGTTCCACTAGAATTAAAATGATTTAAAAAAAAAAGAAAAATATATATTTTTCACTGCACATTGCCAATTCATTTAAACTGTCTGAATTATTTTTTTTTAAATATTTTTTGTATTATTATTATTAAAATGTAAATGTAAATTTATGAATCAAATAAATAATAACTACAATGTATTCAAAAATACATAACAGAAAGTGTATAGTGAAAGTAATTTCCCCTGGAATTAAAATTATAAAAAATAAAGGAAAAAAATATATATTTTTCACTGCACATTGGCAATTCATTTAAACTGTCTGAAGTATTTTTTGTATAATTTTTTTGTATAATTTTTATTAAAATTTAAATGTAAATTTATGTAGCTAATAAATAATAACTACAGTGCATTCAAAAATATATAACACATAAACAGTGCATAGTGAAAGTAAGTTCCCCTGGAATTAAAATGTTTATATTGTAATAACTGACATGCATAAAAAAAATGTCCCCTTCCTTTCCTCTCCTTCACTCCTCTCTTACTTAATTAGGACACATATGGTTCAATTCATTTACCTAATAAGCAGCCCTAAATGGTTAAGGCAAGGCGTCAAGCTCTTCCTATTTATCAGTCCCATTTCTTCACATTTTCCTCTCGCCGCCTCCTCCCTTTCTTTGTATTGATGTCCTGGGACCCCATCTGGGCCCTTCGGAGGCGTGAAATGCACAATAATTATTAGTAATCATCACACACCATCAGAAACGGATCCTAGTGCTGTAATTACATGATAAATGTCTGCCTAACACATGCCCTCTATTTAGCAGCCCCCTGGAGACGGCGGATAATAGACAGCTAACAGGGATCCGCAGAATAGGCCTTTCAGCGCTCGCCGGGCCCTATTGTCTACACGCCAATGCACCCTCGCACTCCGTTTGGCAACATCGGAGACCCCAATCAATCCCTTGCACTGGGCCCCCTCCTCCTTTTCCCCTCAGCAGTCTGCTGACCCTTGGCTTTGCGAGCACACACACACACACACACACACACATACACACACATACACACACATCCTGGGTCACTGCTAAGTAGACAGCAAGTCAATCATTTGCTTTACTCGGCGATGCTAATGGCTGCAAAGCCATTTCCCATCAGAAAAGACATAAATTGTCCGTCTATTTGTCAGGGTTTGGATTTGATAATTGATGCAATTATGACAACAATTACTCCGGGTGCCTTTTCTTGCATGGTTGCCGTCAAAATGAAGTTATGTCACACACTCAGTCGCCCAAACGACATGCTTTGTTGATTTTGTTCAATGCCAATTTTATGATGACGATAGTTTGTTCGTTCATTTTCTATTACTTTTCCTCACGGTGCTGGAGCCTATCCCAGCTGTCTTTGAGCGAGAGGCGGGGTACATCCTGGACTGGTGGCCAGCCAGCCAATCACAGGGCACATATAGACAAACAACCATTCACACTCACATTCATACCTATGGACAATTTGGAGTCGCTAATTAACCTAGCATGTTTTTGGAATGTGGGAGGAAACCGGAGTACCCGGAGAAAACCCACGCATGCACGGGGAGAACATGCAAACTCCACACAGAGATGGTGGGATTGAACCCGGGTCTCCTTGCTGTGAGGTCTGCCTGCGCGCTAACCACTCGATCACCGTGCAGCCAAGTCATATAATACACATATAATACAGAGATTGCCGAGGGTGGAATTGAACCCTCTTCTCCTAGCTGTGAGGTCTGCGCGCTAACCACTCAACTGCCATGCAGCCGGTTTTAGCCTTAAAAAAAATACCAGGAAGTACGCTGTCAATGCAAACGCGGCACCTCGGTTTGCGTACGTTTTTTTTGGTTAACATTGGAATATTTTGCGGGGCTGCACGTTGCACGAGTGGTTAGCGCGTAGAACATGCAAACTCCACACAGAGATGGCCGAGGGTGGAATTGAACCCTGGTCTCCTAGCTGTGAGGTCTGCGAGCTAACCACTCGACCGCCGTGCAGCCCCGCAAAATATTCAATGTTAACCAAAAAAACGTACGCAAACCGCAAAATAAAGTTGTTGTTTTTCATTATTAGGTTGAAGGGGGAAAGTTATAATATTATGGAAATAAAGTCTGACTATATTATTAGAATAAAGTCATAATTACGAGAAGAATACTTACAAGAAGAATGTTGAAATAGTTGGAAATTTTAAATAATTGGAAAAAAACAGCTGGAATTTTAGTGGAATAAAGTCCAAATATTAAGAGAAAAATTTCATATTCTAATAAGAAAAAAAGGTCAAAATTTTACAATAACAAAGTTAAAATATTAAAGAAAAATTTTTTTTTGTTAAGTTCTAATATTAGGAAAAGCTGTAATTTTGAGCTTTTGGGTTATGTGCAAAATATGCAAATAATGTCATAAAAATGCAGTACATTCTTCCATATAGAGTACATTTTACATTATAATGTACCTAATAGAGTGCTTGTGGAGTTGTGTATTTGCGATAGCAAGATAGGCAAGTATGCATGTAAACAAATAGAAAGAGAAAAGAGGAATCAATTTGCCTGAGCTTTGCCTGGAGAAGGTGAACATTTTTATCCATTAGCCAGACGGGGGCCTTCCAGGGTGTCGGTTAAGCAAATTTCATGTTGACACGACTGCGCCTTGTCAAAATATTAACAGCGATTGCCCTGAATTTGCTTATAGTTGCTGTTTAGCACATGGCATCATGAAACGATGATGCTATTGCTAGTAGTGTTGGTGGTCGTTGCCCTTGTAAAGGTCGCCTCACATGTTCATATCAAGTGAATGTGGCGGCCATTGGCCTCTGTAGTTTAAAAAGAACAAATGTAACAATACTTCCTGTTACCTCTAGATGGCAACACTTCACCCCTTCTACTGTTTTGAGACACTGGAGGCCATTGAGTTGCCTTCACTAACACAGAGAAGCAGGTGTCTCTTTTGTAGTCCTGATATTTTAGGTTATTCCTGCCAGGGAATTATTATTATTTTTCATATAATTTTAGTTTCAGATTCTATGTGCTAAAATTATACAAAATTTAATACTACATTTTTATTATGATGATATAAAGATTATTTTTGTCACTATTTTGATGACAGAAATTATAATAAAGTTCATTTATTTTCTGCCGCTTATCCTCACAATGGTCGCCGGAAGTGCTGGAGCCTATCCCAGCTGTCTTCGGTTGAGAGGCGGGGTACACCCTGGACTGGACTGGACTGGTGGCTGGCCAATCACAGGGCACATATAGACAAACAACCATTCACACTCACATTCATACCTATGGACAATTTGGAGTCGCTAATTAACTTAGCATGTTTTTTGGAGTACCCAGAGAAAACCCACGCATGCACGGGGAGAACATGCAAATTCCACACAGAGGGTGGAATTGAACTTGGGTCTCCTAGCTGTGAGGCCTGCATGCTAACCACTCTTCCACCGTGCAGCCCATCTTGGAAATTCATTCATTCATTTTCTACCGCTTTTCTTCATGAGGGTCGCGGGGGTGCTGGAGCTTATCCCAGCTGTCTTCAGGCGAGAGGTGGGGTATACACCATGGACTGGTGGCCGGCCAATCACAGGGCACATATAGACAAACAACCATTCACACTCACATTCACACCTATGGAGATTTAACCTATACGGACATATGAAACCCGTTTGTGAATAATATTCACAGTTGCATCGGCTAACTGTTGATGACGTCAGCCCCGCCGTCGCCATGCCAGGACCCCACAGTGGGATGTTCCAACGTGGGCTCACCCTTTGCTACAAAGTGAAAAGGCAGTGCTTGACAATAACAGACATATCAACTATCCCCTAATTGATACAGCTCGGCGGCTGCTCAGCTAGTCATTTAATGAATCGCTAACAGGCCGCCCCCCCGCTTCCCCCGTAGCAATGGCGTGACTGACAGGGGCCAAGCATTCCGCCCGTCGAAGGCTGCCGGGGGGACTGCGGTTGGATGCGGATGCTTCTCATTAATACGGATGCCTGCTGATTGTTCAGTCTCGCTTCTTCCTGTACCGTTTTTTTTTAAGTTGCGTCAGACGGGAAAGGGATTCAGAGTCACCGATAATGAAGACTTGATCAAAGAGGCGTAGCATTCCAGCGGGGCCTGACGGAGATAATGAAGTATACACTCTAGCCTGCCTGCATAGTAATACTAGCATTACAGCTTTTTTAAAGCATACATTTGTTGCTATAAGAAAAGCATCGACGTGGAAGTCGGGCCATTAGGACAAAAAGAAAGCACCACGTGAAATATGTTGAACAATTTGATTTTGGTGAAATGAGCACGCAGGAAGGTAACGCCTCCTTTATTAGTTTTAGAAGAGCCTTTCATGTTACAGTAAAGTCTTGTTATATCGATATTTTCGGGAGTCGGAAAAAATACCGATATAACTGGACTATCCATATATCCGATCCTGCGCCGAACTGCATTAAAAGTGGGTGGATCTTTGATATGGCATGTAATTTTCTCCTTGAGTTCATGGATTGCGTATCTAGCATGCTTTTGTACTACAGTAAATAAAAATAAACTTACGCTGTAGTGATTACCGGTTACCGGGACATAGTAATTCACCCCGGAACTATCGATAGGGAAGGTGTTGCCACCCGGAGGGGTAGGTGCGAGGGACGGGTGTTTTCCGCTCTGGTGGTGGAAGTGTGAAAAATAAAGTTGACTGGAAGCAGCCGTTCGCCGTGTTCTTTTTTGGTATTGAAATCCTTAAGCAAAGATTGATTTAAGCTGCTTTTGTATCGATATAAGCAGACCAAATTGGCTGGCGGGAGATGAAAAGGGCATCCCAGTAACCGGATTATCATAATAACCGGGTATCGTACTAACGGAGCTAATTATATCATAAAAGACTAGAAATTTGCCGGGAAATGAAAATAGTATCGTAATAAGTAGTAATTCGTTTTAACCGATATCGATATAACGAGACTTTACTGTATATCATTAAAAGGGAGCCGCCATCTAAGAGGCTGCAATCAAAGTCGGCTGCATTCATTCATTTCGCTCCGTGAGAGTTTTTGCAGTTAATGTTGAAATTTAGTTTAGCAGCTTTTAAGCCAGATTGTTTCATGCAGCACATTTTTCCACCTGTAAACGTCGGCTTTACAGGTGCCATGTCGGCTGTGTGGACGACTACACCGCAACCCTTGTTGGTATCGGTCAGCATAAAGTCATATTTAGAGATATGTAAAGATATGCTAACACATTATATACAGTATATTAAAAAAAAAACTCCATCTGATACAGATAAAAAAAATATTCTTATTAATGTCGTTTTTTCCCTATTTTTGGTGTTATTTAAAAAAAACTTTTAAATAATCTCCAGAAATTTTATTTTTGTAATATTATGAACATTTTGCCTTTTTTATCATATTACAACTTTTTTGCCAGCCTAATTTCTCCCAGAAAACCTCTGATATAGGTTAAAAAAAATCTTATTAATGTTGTTTTTTCCCTTTTTTTAGTGTTATTAAAAAAAAAACTTTCCTTTTAAAAATCTCCAGAAATTTTATTTTTGTAATATTATGACTTCATTTCCATAACATTTTGCCTTTTCTATCATTTTACAACTTTTTTGCCAGCATAATTTCTCCCAGAAAACCTCTGATATAGGTTAAAAAAAATCTTATTAATGTCGTTTTTTCCTCTATTTTTGGTGATATTTAAAAAAACAACTTCCCTTTTAAATAATCTCCATAAATTTTATTTTTGTAATATTATGACTTCATTTCCATAACATTTTGCTTTTTCTATTATATTACAACTTTTTTGCCAGCATAATTTCCTCAAAATAGTTTTGTAAAAGTATGCATCAATAAATAAATACATAAATATATATAAACACAAATATGTAAATATTACAAATAACGTTATATAATGAAACACAAACAAAACAAAATAAAGTTGTCATTTTTCATAATTAGGTTGAGGGGGGAAATTATAATATAACTATAAGTCTGAATATATTATTAGAATAAAGTCATAATTACGGGAAGAATACGTACAAGAAGAACATTGAAATAGCTGGAAAATTTAAAGAAATGGAAAAAACCACTGGAATTTTAGAGAAATAAAGTCAAAATATTAAGAGAAAAATTTAATAATCTAATAAGAAAAAAAGTGAAAATTTTACAATAACAAAGTTAAAATATTAAAGAAAAAATATGTTTTGTTAAGTTGCAATATTAGGAAAAGTTGTAATTTTGAGCTTTAGAAATGTGC
Organism: Doryrhamphus excisus; assembly: GCF_037039965.1. Classification (NCBI taxonomy): domain Eukaryota; kingdom Metazoa; phylum Chordata; class Actinopteri; order Syngnathiformes; family Syngnathidae; genus Doryrhamphus; species Doryrhamphus excisus. The sequence continues at coordinate 2,545,532 of NC_136376.1, forward strand.
AAATAATGTCAAAATATTACAAAAATATTTTTTTCTAGATTGAAGAAGTTCAGTAAAAAATGGGGAAAAGACTGAATGTCATACTAATGATATATATACATATATATATATTTTTTTCTTTTGGAAAACATGTGTTGCTTTCCAAAAAGTTTGAACCCCCTTGTTCGTGATTTGGGGCGTGGCGTCAATTACACATGAGGGCATTATTTGAGGAAATGCGCCATCCGCATGCATATAGCTACAATTAGCCGCGCATATGCTACTCATTTCTGTGCTGCACTTGCCGCAAGCTGCTGTGTTATTTATCTTAATGCACATAACGAGCCAACCCCTCGACTGACCCATCATTTGTAACTAATAACTGCTGTGGGCGGAGTGATTACGGCTTTTCATTTGTGCCGGCAGCTTTTACTACTGCCATACCCCCCCGACTAAAGGGCCCTTGCGGTAATTGTTAGCCATTATGAATATAGTATGTTAAAAGTAAGTGGGGGTGGCGATGATTGAGCAATTAAACTTTGGCAACTTAATTAGCTCTCCACAACAACACGACTATGACGCGTTGCACGGGCCGTGGAACCAGACATGAAAAATCCCACGGAAGAGTACTGCTAAATTCTGCATGTTTGTATTGAATTATGATATTCACCCGTGCCATGAGGCTATTAATTAACCTTTCGCCATTTTGACTTATTGTACAACAAACAACCCCCCCCCCCCTCCGGAAAAGCACCGCCAATGAATGTCTAAAATAAAACCATCCAAACAGATGTTGCACGGGGCTAAAAACAAAAACAACGGAATAAAATCCAGCATCCATTCGTCAGCCCGAGTGGGAATCACACTATGCAAGCGCCTCATTAAGTGGCATTAAAACTGTGAAGGCCCATAATTAGCGAATAAATCCCCTCCCGTCTGAATGAATTCATCTGCGTTCCATAATTCTTCGCCCGCGCAGATGAGCGCCGGCGCTGAATGAGTCTTTTGTGCGGCACTGTGGGAAAGCTTTTGTGAAATTACACCGCTGCATAATGACGCTAATCATAGATTAGCATTTCAAGATGGAGCGCCGTATCCGTATGTGTGTGTGTGTGTGTGATTTACTGGAGGGAATTTAAGCAGTGTAGTTTCCCATTTTCAGACGTCATTCACTCAATGTCAGATAATTTTGCTCCGTGTGGGGTGCGCAGAACGAATGCAGAGCAGCTACGAGTTGCAAGCGTGCAAAAATAAACACAAAGGCGACACAATGCACGGCCATTGTGAGCGCTAATAGAAGGCATATGACAGCGATATGACATTCAAGTTGCCATTCATTGCATATGGGAGTAGCAGGTGTGTGTTTCATGACGCACACCAAAGAAAACACGAGTCCACTGTGGGCTTCTTAATGCGGGAGGGGGGGGGGGGCTTGACCCTCTGATGAAAGCAGACAAAGGCAGCGATCGACAAGGGAGCGCCCACTGCCTGTCCACTTAGCACAGAGCTGGAACCTTTGCCAATTAGGACCTGTTTGTTTGATGTGACATCCTCGGTCATTAATCCCGGTGCGCTTTTCTGTTAAGAGGCTCCCACTTAGGCCTCCTATTTTTTTTTATTTTTTATTTTTTATTACTTGACATAAATGTTTCATTTGAATTTACCACTTCTCTCAAGAGAATTAAAAAAAAATCGAGTTTCAGTCACTGCAACAGTTCAGTATTGGAATAAAGTCATAATTACCAGAAGAATACTTACAAGAAGAATGTTTGGAAAATTTTTAAAAATGGAAAAAAATAGCTGGAATTTTAGGGGGATAAAGTCCAAATATTAAGAGAAAAAAATTAATATTCTAAAAAGAAAAAAAAAGGTCAAAATATTTATTACAGGTGCCATGTCTGCTCTGTGGACGTCTACACCGCAACCTTTGGTGGTATTGGTCATTGCAGATATGCTGCAAAATAAAAAAAAAAGTTGCATATTATGTCGTTTTTTTTTCCCATTTTTGGTGTTATTAAAAAAAAAAATCCTCATGAATTACATTTTTGTAATATTACTTCATTTACATAACATTTTGCCTTTTCTATCATATTACAACTTTTTTGCCAGCCTAATTTCCCCCAAATTGTTTTTAAAAAGTACACATAAATAAATATAATAAATATATACATACATAAATAAATATGTAAATATTAAAAATAAAGTTATATAATGAAAAACAAACTCAACAAAATAAAGTTGTAATTTTCCATAATTAGGTTGGGACAGAGAGAGTTCTAATATTATGGAAATAAAGTCTGAATATATGATTAGAATAAAGTCGTAATTACGAGAAGAATACTTACAAGAAGAATGTTGAAATAGTTGGAAAATTTAAAGAAATGGAAAAAAATAGCTGGAATTTTAGGGGAATAAAATCCAAATATTAAGAGAAAAATTTAATATTCTAATAAGAAAAAAAAGTCAATTTTTTATTACAGATACCATGTCTGCGGTATTGGTCATTGCAGATATGCTGCAAAAGCATAAAGTCGTAAGATTTTTCCGTAAATTTAGAGATATGTAAAGATATGCTAAGACGTTATATACAGTATAAAAAAATCCATCTGATACAGGTAAAAAAATATTCTTATTAATGTCATTTTTTCCCTATTTTTGGTGTTATTTAAAAAAACTTTCCTTTTAAATAATCTCCATAAATTTTATTTTTGTAATATTATGACTTAATTTCCATAACATTTTGCCTTTTCTATCATATTACAACTTTTTTGCCAGCCTAATTTCCCCAAAATAGTTTTAAAAAAGTACTCATAAATAAATAACTGATGCACAATTTTTTACTGATGCTAGCATTGTTCCTCATTTATTGCTGTTAATTGGTTCCAGACTTGGTTGCACGGCGGTCGAGTGGTTAGCGCACAGCCAGGAGACCCGAGTTCAATTCAGCCATCTCTGTGTGGAGTTTGCATGTTCTCCCCGTGCATGCGTGGCTTTTCTCCGGGTACTCCGGTTTCCTCCCACATTCCAAAAACATGCTAGGTTAATTAGCATGACTCCAAATTGTCCATAGGTATGAATGTGAGTGTGAACGGTTGTTTGTCTATATGTGATCAGTCTCGCCTGAAGACAGCTGGGATAGGCTCCAGCACCCCCTGCGACCCTTGTGAGGATAAGCGGTAGAAAATAAATGAATGAAGTCAATATTTAGCTAGAATTGCATTAAAATAGGCATAGTGTTTTGTAAAGAATTTAGTAGGAAAATGCGCAAAAAACAAAAACAATGCAATTACAAATAAATACCACATTTTTCATAAACATTGTGGAAGTCCTGTGCTGCAAATTTTATATTCTGCAATAACAAAGCAATATTTAGCCAGAATGTTTGAATTAGAAGTTAAAGTTGATGCTCAAACAAGTCAAATTTTGAAATAACCCCCCCCCCCCTGTCATACATTTAAGGCTATGACAAAGTCTAAGCCAGTTCTGGAGAATCCATTTGCATGAAGGGAGTGTTTATGGCCTCCGAGAGAAACATGATAACCGAAATGCGGCATACGCCATAAAACAAGAACACAGTTGCTGCCTTTGAATGGAAGTCAATCATTAGCGAGCTCTTGTTTGTGTCGCACTTCTAAGCTAATTCTGCTTTTCTATGCAAAGTCTGACTCTTTGACAGACGCGTGATTAGGAACATTGTGAGCCGTTTTTTTTTTTTTTTTGTATATTCTGGAGGCATGAAGCTAATGTAGATGTTTAACACCCACTCAAAAGACTGGGTTGTGTGTGTGTGTATGGGGGGGGGTGAAGGCATGTAAATTTCCCTTCATGAACATTTGTGTTAAGTGCGTTACCAAAGTGATGCAAGTGGGAGGGAAACATGTGCAGAAGCTATGTCCGCTGCCGTGCACTAGGTGGTGCCCCGTCTCTTCCCCAAAAGATAACTGCATCATAATTAGTACATATTGAAGACTTCCAAAGTTGCAGTCATTTGTTTTGCGTTTAATACCGCCGCCATATCGAGCATATACTCGCATGCGTATACAAACATGCTAAGTAAATTGTTAAAAGGCACGCTTTTATGCACACAATCATGCAAGCGTACGGCTCTTAATGCTTTTTCCCTTCTTCTCCATAAGTCATAATAATATGTTCTTATGAGAGAAAAAGCCGCGGCGGTTGATGAAGAGGGATTCCGGCGATGAAGGCTGCAGAGGGCCTTATAGTTCCAGCTCAAAAGCCCAAGGCAGCAGCTGGAAGCGTAATTACACCATCTGATTTATACATCATTAAGACCTCCATATAAGTCACCCCCATTTGAAAAGAGCAGTTAAGCTACTTATACTTTTCACAAAACAGCGGCAATTCCGTATCAAATGAATGTATGCCGTTTTCCCCGGGAAAAAAAAAAAGCATATGGTATATTTTTCTCACCGATTAATAATTCAGCTTGAATGAGCAAAAAAAAAAAAATTAGTTGGCTCGGTTACCGCCGCGTTTGTCGCACATTAATTTTTCACTGACATTTTGTAAATGGGACTATTACGGTAAAAACAAAGCAGAGCGAATGGCGGCGGTTTGCCGTACTTAGGAAAAAGAGAGGGGCCTCATTCGTACACCTGTCATTTTCAAACAAGGCAACCATTATGGTTTTGCAGAGGGCGGAATATCACACCTCGAAAAAAAAAAAGCACTCGGAATTGGAATTGTTACAGCCGGGCGAGGAAAATGTAATCTAAGAAGCAAGGTATTTACTTTTTTTTCCTCTCTTGAGGATGTCAAACAGGTGCATTTTATTCAGCGTTCAAGCTAATAATTAGCATTACTCCCCTTAAATAATTAGCATTAGCTTTACATAAATGTCAGGTTCAAACTCCTGTGACACTTTTAAAAACACTTAAATGCACAACTACAAAAAAGACAAATAATATTAAAAGTTACTCGCAGCTAGGAGAGTGAAACCACATACCCGGTTATTCTCTTTTCGGGGGTCCCTACTACATGGTCGTGCCACTCTAAGATGGGGGAGAAGGCAGTTGCATGAGCTGTATTTGTTTGTCTATGTGTGTGTTTATGTGAGAGTGATTACTTTTATTATTTTACAAGTTCTTATATAGGGGCGGCACGGCGGTCTAGTGGTTAGCGCGCAGACCTCACAGCTAGGAGACCAGGATTCAATTCCCACCCTCGGCCATCTCTGTGTGGAGTTTGCGTGGGTTTTCTCCGGGGTACTCCAGTTTCCTCCCACATTCCAAAAACATGCTAGGTTAATTAGCGACTCCAAATTGTCCATAGGTATGAATGTGAGTGTGAATGGTTGTTTGTCTATATGTGCCCTGTGATTGGCTGGCGACCAGTCCAGGGTGTACCCCGCCTCTCGCCCAAAGACAGCTGGGATAGGCTCCAGCACCCCCCGCGACCCTCGTGAGGAAAAAGCGGTGGAAAATGAATGAATGAATGAATGAAAGTTCTTATATTGACACATTCTTGCAGGATTAATATGAGCATCTGGCACCTCCAGGACCCGAGGGGTCGCTTGGGGGTGTCTGATCAGGGTCATGGGAACTTTCCTTCTTCAGCACATTCAAACACTTTCTATTAGCCAGTGATTTTCAACCACTGTGCCGCGGCACACTAGTGTACCTTGAGAAACCGTCAGGTGTGCCGTGAGGAATTATCCAATATCACTTTTTATAATTAATATTTATTAATCATCATTTGGAGTTTGCATGTTCTCCCCGTATCAGGCCTCATATCATATCAGGCATATCAGTGGATTATAAAATATTAGCAAGATTGAATTTGATCTTTTCCTGTTTAAATTTATCCCGGGTGCGTTCTTTCAGGGCATGCTCAGATATGACGTAACACGCAGATCCAGATGTTCTTCACTTTTAAAAATGGAGGCCAGCAATCGGCATTGGACTAAGCAAAGTTTTTGATTCAAACTAAATTTCAAGACTAGACAGACGAAAAACTGGCAATTATTCCAAGTTATTCGAGTTATTATGTGATGTTGATGTTCACGTTTTACTGGGCATGCCCTATTGATTATTCTGGTTGATTTTCACGCCACATGTAGACAAGAGATTGGAATATTCCTTTCCATGGATACCATTGTTTCCCGAAAGGTCATAGAATAAAGTCATAATTACCAGAATAATACTTACAAGAAGAATGTTGAAATAGTTGGAAAATTGAAAAAAAAATGGAAAAAAACAGCTGGAATTTTAAGGGAATAAAATCCAAATATTAAGAGAAAAATGTAATATTCTAAAAAGAATATTAAATTCTGTGTGGATGTCTACACCGCAACCTTTGGTGGTATTGGTCATTGCAGATATGCTGCAAAATAAAAAAGTCGTAAGATTTATGTAGTTTTTTTTTCTATTTTTTTATTTTAAAAAAATTCCTTTTAAATAATCTTCATGAATTTTTTTTGTAATATTACTTCATTTATATAACATTTTGCCTTTTCTATCATATTACAATTTTTTTGCCAGCCTAATTTCCCCAAAATTGTTTTTAAAAAGTATACATAAATAAATATATACATACATAAATAAATATGTAAATATTAAAAATAAAGTTATATAATGAAAAACAAACTCAACCAAATAAAGCTGTAATTTTGCATAATTAGGTTGGGGCAGGGGGAGTTCTAATATAGTCTGAATATATGATCAGAATAAAGTCATAATTACGCGAAAAATACTTCCAAGAAGAATGTTGAAATAGTTGGAAAATTTTAAGAAATGGAAAAAAAATTGCTGGAATTTTAGGGAAATAAAGTCAAAATATTAAGATAAAAAATTCAATATTCTAATAAGAAAAAAAAGAAAGGTCATTTGGAAAAAGAAAACTCATGTAAAACTGTGGAGTGTCTGCGGTGTAAAGACCGGCATAGCAATGTAATATTGGTGGGTGTGGCAACACCTGCCTTGTTCCTCCGATTGACTTATTGATGCACGTGTGAGGTCGTGGTGACATTTTGTAACATTTTGGTTAAAAAAAAAACGTGCCGTGGCTCAAAAAAGGTTGAAAAACACCAGTCTTAGCAAATGGATATAAGAGTGATAACTAACATTATATTCATTCTATCAGTTTTATTGCACACAATGGCGCCGAGTCATAACTAAGGTTTGATTGAAATCAAATGAAGTCCTCTTTATCGGGAGCGAACAGGTGTTCTTTTGGATACGTCCCAGCCAATACAACTCTTGACACCTTATACACACACCCGCGTTCGAGATGCACACGCGCATTCAGCGTCAACACAGAAGGAGGCGTTCAATGGGGCCGGGAACATTGTTGCTTTAACCTTCTGCGCCGGTTATCCCTCTCAGAGCGCCCCGGCCTTGGCAGCTAACTCTATTGGCTTTTTGTCACGGAGCCTTGGCTCGTACCGCCGTTGAGGGTGGGCAGCGGGGGTCTTGAAGAATAGGGGTGGGGGGGGGGAGAACAAAAAAGCTAACAGCAAGAAAGGAAAATCTCTTTCACGTTAGATTTCTCATGTGAAGTGAGCGCAAAGCAGGGGCCCCCCGAAGAGCCCCCCCCCCGCCCCCCCACGGCCGTCTCGGGGTCGTTATGCTTGGCAGATCATTACGGGATGTGAAGAGGAGGCACACGACACGCGCACCCTCCAGTTCCGCACGGTGACCCCGACCACCCGACCCTTTGTTTCCTAAGCAAGGGCTTAACAGTGAGTCAATGACCTGACCCCCCCCCCCCGCACGGCCCCACGGCTTCATGCTGATATTGGATGGAGGGATGACGTGTAGGCTCGGAAACTGTAAAGCAGTGGTGGCATATCATGTTAATATCGCACTACGGGCAAATACTTGACATATGCATACGTTCTAAGGGAATTACAGTAACCCCAAAGTCGGATTCAATAGGCAGAGAATAGGATTTTCACCATTATTAGAGTCCTCTAGACATTAAATAACACCCCTATAGTCACAGTTATACTCATCACTCAACATAGTGGATATAATCAAAAATAGTACTGTATTTTCCGGACTATAAGTCACACTTTTTTTTTTTAATAGGTTGGCTGTTCCTGCGACTTATACTCCAGAGCGACTTATAAATGAAAAAAAGTGTTTATGTTTTTTTTCTACTTAATTATAAATATTTGGCCTTGTGCAACTTGTACTCCGGTGCGACTTATAGTCCAGAAAATACGGTTTTGCACAGAAATGTTTCAGATCTACATCGTATCATTTCTGTGGCTCATGTACGTAATGCTCCTAGCAGGAAGACAATTTACCGTATTTTCCGGACTATAAGTCGCACTTTTTTTCATAGGTTGGCTGTTCCTGCGACTTATACTCCAGAGCGAATTATAAATGAAAAAAGTGTTTATGTTCCATAAACACTGGACATCACTCTCTCGCTCAATTTGTAAAATAAATTACCCGCAAAAAATGCGACTTATACTCCGGAGCGGCTTATGTATGTTTTTTTCTACCTAATTATGCATTTTTGGCCTTGTGCGACTTATACTCCGGAGCGACTTATAGTCCAGAAAATACGGTTTTATATATATTTTTTTCACCTAATTTTCCAAAAATTACAACTTAATTTTTTTCCTCATGATATTACGACTTTTAGAACATTTTTTATTTTTCAATCTATGCTACTAAAATTACACGACAATGAGTTTTACATTTGCAAATTTCTTGTTAGAATACAAATTTTTGAAAAATATATTTTGACTTAATTCTTGTAAAATTACAGCTGTGTTTTTTTGTTTTTTTTTTCATCCTAAGCTATTCTTGTAAAATTTCCTCTTAATTATAACTTCTTAATTATGACTTTAGTCCCATAATATTTCTTGTAATATTTTTTTTTTTTCGCAACCAAATTTTCCAAATATTCCAATTTTATTTCTTGTTTTCATATTATTATGATTATTATTTCTTGTAATATTATAATTTTTTTCCGCAACCAAATTTTCCAAATATTCAAATTTTATTTCTTGTTTTCATATTATTATGACCTTCCAAAAAAACAAGTATTTTTTTTTAAGCTACATAGATTTTATTTTCACTGCAATATAACAAAATTACATTTATAAATTTGTCTTAATATTTTGGCTTTATTCGTGTAAATTAATGCTGTTCATGGTCCCCGGGGCCGCACTTTGGACACCCCTGCTTTACACCATGATGCCTTAAGTGTCGTTAAAGTTGTTGTTACTTTTGGGACTCGGTCCAACAAACCTTTGCACAAACCTACTCATCTAAGACGATAAACACATCAGCAATGTTTCATTCAGCGTCTTTTCCCCTCACACGACATTTGACATTTCGGGTGATGAATTTAGTCTTTAACGTACCCCATCAGCGCGCATGGAGAAAGCAGTGAAAGCGAGGTCATATCTTAAATGCTTTGCAGTCATAAATATGAAGAAGCGAGGAAGTGTTTTGGATGTGGTCTACATTTACAAACTGGCGGCTTGTGTCTCTCTCTCCCGTCTGCGGCTCCACTCGTCATTCCACTCCCAACGATGGCTTCCTCCTTTTTGCTTGAATGTCACCACTCAGCGGGAGGATTTAATGTTGCTTTTAACCCTCAGAGCCGTATAATTACCTTGACATTTACCCTGCATTCAATCAAGTTTTTAACAGCGGATTTATTGTGGTGATGACTTTTTTTTTTTTTTTTGTATCTCGCAAAGCAGCGGTGATTATGCAGCTCATTAAGACTCGTATTGGTTAATCCACCGCTAATACTCGACACGGTGTGATTGTTTGTCCGTGATGGAGGAGTGACACACTGGGAAAAAAGGACGGAAATACTATGAAATGAAGTATCAGATGACTTGGGATATTGAGGAGTGCAGCCGGGTAGTGACTGCCTCTGCCTTCTTTTATTGCCCGGGTTATTATCACAACTGCTGGGGAATTGTCAAGACGGGGTGGATAGGAGTGGCAACGATCCATCCGGGACTCGTTCATCACGGCACGCCGCAGCCCCTCGAATAGAAATTACATCTGCATCTGAATTAGTAACATTATCCGCCAATTTGGCTCAGAGTGAACATTGTTCCATTGAAGGTGGAATTAAATTAGAAAATGAGTGTGTCTTTAATTTCCAGATTATAAATCAGAGAATATCATTCACCTTCTCGTAGCTTAAGGGCAATCGCATTATCCTAAGCGACATTTTATCCCCCGGCCCCCCGACGAGTGATCTCGCCGCGACATGCTGTCACGCACACCAATCATTCGCAGGAAACACATTTTCTCCTGCAGACTGAAAATATGGCTGCCCTCTCCTACATGAGAGCTAGTTTTGCATGATGCTTGGGGAGAAATTTCTTGGGTCAAGTCAAGTAGTTCCGGTTTTTAGCGCGTCATTCTCTACCTGCAATTTGGAGATGACTTCATGGTTGTCGGAATCCGGCACGTAACACCCGTAACCGTGTGCTTTCAAGGAGATTTAGTAAGAAACCACACAAAAATAAAAGCACTATTTTAGTATTATTTTTATTTTCCTTAATAGTTATTTTCCCTTAATTGTATTTATTATATTGGTTTTAAAGCACTATTACCAGGAATAACAGTAATTATAAATATCGCATTAGGATTTTCACCATTATTAGAGCCCTCTAGACATTAAATAACACCCCTATAGTCACAGTTACTCTCATCACCAAACATAGTGGATATAATCAGAGAAAGTACTGTATTTTCCGGACTATAAGTCACACTTTTTTTTAATAGGTTGGCTGTTCCTGCGACTTATACTCCAGAGCGACTTATAAATGAAAAAAGTGTTTATGTTCCATAAACACTGGACACCTTTTGTGTTCATGTTTATTTTTTGTGTAGCTGAATAAGCATTGTGTTAGCATATCTTACACCTATTCAGCCTGTTCTCTATTCTTTTATTGTTAGAACTTGCCTTCCAAGAGGACGTAATGTCTGTTTTGGTTAAGTAGTTCAAATAAATTACCCGCAAAAAATGTGACTTATATTCCAGTGCGACTTATAGTCCAGAAAATACGGTATATGAATAAAATGATTTATGCTGTATGTAGGGTTGTCAAATCATGAACGGTTCACAGTTTTCACATTTGCAACTGACTGAGTTTGGCTAGCGACCCATCATGAGGATAAGCGACCAAGAAAATAAATAAATGGACTAGTTTGCACGCGAGATGGCAACATGCCGTTTCACTTCCAGATTGCTGCGAAATATTTATTTCTATGGGAGAGATGCATGCCGAGCTTTTATAAAATGCATGTTTTTCCAGCTTTAAAACTGCACCAAACACGCTCCCTTCTATCGTGGAGTTCCATCATCACCTCTTTGTGCCTCTTGTACACAAAAACATATAAAGACAAACATAGCAAATGTGTTAATCACGGTTTTAAAATTATTTAACCGTAATTAATCCACATTATATGTATGTATTAACAGCTTCAAATGAACTGAAAGCCGGAAAACACAATGAAGCCTATTTTTCTTTGAATTATCGTATTTTCTGGACTATAAGTCGCTCCGGAGTATAAGTCGCACAAGGCCAAAAATGCATAATTAGGTCGAATAAACATACATAAGTCGCACCGGAGTATAAGTCGCATTTTTTGCGGGTAATTTATTTTAACTACTTGTCCAAAACAGACATTACCTGCATAAATTGCGATTTATGTACACTTATTTTTGTGGCGTTTCTTCCTAAATCTCCTTGAAAGCACATGGTTATGGGTGTTACGTGCCAGATTCCGACAACCATGAGTAAGTAAGTAACCATTTGTAGAAATTGAAATATGAAAAAAACTGCAACTTATAGTCCGGAAAATACGGTAATTAAATAAATAAATGGGCAATATTTACTACTCATTTATTGCTAGACTGCAGTGCATTTGATGCAAAATTCTTCTAAATTCCAGAGAGATCAGGCCAATCCAAGTAGCAGACGCCCATTAAATTGGGACTAGAAAATGATCAATTTGAAGGTAGGGTCTATTCTTTTCTTTCGGTTGTTCTTTCCCTCGAGTCTCTTTTCCGCAGTCCTTTAAAAACTTCCCAACAGGAGGAGGGGGAAGAAAACAGTAACAATATCGTAAAAGCGTTGTTTAGCAGTAATAAACAACGTAGCAAGTTATAGTCGCACATAACCTGCTCACATTAGAATGAATGGATGGATGGACTTTTTACTGCAGTGGCCAAAACTCTCTGACTGTTCATCTCATTCTGGCCATTGCCCAGACCTCATTAAAAATGAATGTGCTCCTTAAACCCCTAACACTAGGCCTTTTCCATTAGCCGGAGAGATATGAGTGTGATAAACATTATTTGCGATCGGATATGAATCGTGCGAGGATTGGCTGCAATATCGGAAGCCGCATTGGGAAGCGATTGTGCTTGAATTCCCCCATGGAGTCTGACGCCGTATCGCAGCTCTTGTAATTTGTTTCTCATTCATTTGGCCCATTGTTGTGTGTCATATTGAAAAGCCCTATCGCTCTGATCTAGACCAGCCAATTGGGATTTTTGTTATTCCCTCGCACTTGGTTGATTTTAAGATGATCAGGATATTTGCCAGGCATCTTCAATGGCCTTATCTAGCATTTAATTACATTGCTGCTTTTGTTGAGGGAAATTTCATCTATTTTTCGCTGTATTTGGCCTTCTTTCTGTGCGCGTGCATGAAAAGAAAGCAGAAATAAAGAAGTCGGCACGTTTGGTGGTTTTCGCCTCGCTCCTTGATATACGGTATGGATGTATTTCCATGGAAACAATGAATGCACAATCATTATTTGGCGTTTTGTATTGAATACGGACGGAAGCCGTGAGACGCATACGACTGCTAGTAAAACAGCATGGACGTTCGCATGCAAACAGCAGTGACGAAGTTTCGATATTCAACCCCCCCCCCCCGCATTTGAAAAGAATGCCGCGTTAAGAAGCAGAAGCTGCTATAATTCTACACTTGATCAAACTTACTTAAGATTTGTCAGATCAAAACACGATTCGTGTGTAAGACTTCAGAACATGTAATACTAGTTTCTATTGCAAAAATGACTTTTATAATAAGTTCATTCATTCATTCATTTTCTACCGCTTATCCTCACGAGGGTCGGGGGGGGGGCTGGAGCCTATCCCAGCTGTCTTTCTTTTGCAAAGAACGATGGAAAGCTCGACAAAACTAAGAAGCAGAAGCTGCTATAATTCTACACTTGATCAAACTTACTTAAGATTTGTCAGATCAAAACACGATTCGTGTGTAAGAATTGAGAACATGTAATGCTAGTTTCTATTGCAAAAATGACTTTGAGAATAAGTTCATTCATTCATTCATTTTCTACCGCTTATCCTCACGGGGGTGCTGGAGCCTATCCCAGCTGTCTTTCTTTCGCAAAGAACGATGGAAAGCTTGACAAAACATCCGTCATTTGAAAAGAATGCCGCGTTAAGAAGCAGAACCTGCTATAATTCTACACTTGATCAAACTTACTTAAGATTTGTCAGATCAAAACACGATTCGTGTGTAAGAATTGAGAACGTGTCATACTCGTTTCTATTGCAAAAATGACTTTTAGAACAAGTTCATTCATTCATTTTCTACCGCTTATCCTCACGAGGGTCGCGGGGTGGGGGGGGGTGCTGGAGCCTATCCCAGCTGTCTTTCTTTCGCAAAGAACGATGGAAAGCTCGACAAAACGTCCGTCATTTGAAAAGAATGCCGTGTTAAGAAGCTGTAGCTGCTATAATTCTACACTTGATCAAACTTACTTAAGTTTTGTCAGATCAAAACACGATTCGTGTGTAAGACTTCAGAACATGTAATACTAGTTTCTATTGCAAAAATGACTTTTAGAATAAGTTCATTCATTCATTCATTTTCTACCGCTTATCCTCACGAGGGTCGCGGGGGGGGGGTGCTGGAGCCTATCCCAGCTGTCTTTCTTTCACAAAGAATGATGGAAAGCTCGACAAAACGTCCGTCATTTGAAAAGAATGCCGCGTTAAGAAGCAGAAGCTGCTATAATTCTACACTTGATCAAACTTACTTAAGATTTGTCAGATCAAAACACGATTCGTGTGTAAGAATTGAGAACATGTAATACTAGTTTCTATTGCAAAAATGACTTTTAGAATAAGTTCATTCATTCATTCATTTTCTACCGCTTATCCTCACGAGGGTCGCGGGGGTGCTGGAGCCTATCCCAGCTGTCTTTCTTTCACAAAGAACGATGGAAAGCTCGACAAAACGTCCGTCATTTGAAAAGAATGCCGCGTTAAGAAGCAGAAGAAGCTATAATTCTACACTTGATCAAACTTACTTAAGATTTGTCAGATCAAAACACGATTCGTGTGTAAGAATTGAGAACATGTAATACTAGTTTCTATTGCAAAAATGACTTTTAGAATAAGTTCATTCATTCATTCATTTTCTACCGCTTATCCTCACGAGGGTCGCGGGGGTGCTGGAGCCTATCCCAGCTGTCTTTCTTTTACAAAGAACGATGGAAAGCTCGACAAAACGTCCGTCATTTGAAAAGAATGCCGCGTTAAGAAGCAGAAGAAGCTATAATTCTACACTTGATCAAACTTACTTAAGATTTGTCAGATCAAAACACGATTCGTGTGTAAGAATTGAGAACATGTAATACTAGTTTCTATTGCAAAAATGACTTTTAGAATAAGTTCATTCATTCGTCCGTCATTTGAAAAGAATGCCGCGTTAAGAAGCAGAAGCTGCTATAATTCTACACTTGATCAAACTTACTTAAGATTTGTCAGATCAAAACACGATTCGTGTGTAAGACTTCAGAACATGTAATACTAGTTTCTATTGCAAAAATGACTTTTAGAATACGTTCATTCATTCATTCATTTTCTACCGCTTATCCTCACGGGGGGGCTGGAGCCTATCCCAGCTGTCTTTCTTTCTTAAAGAATGATGGAAAGCTCGACAAAACGTCCGTCATTTGAAAAAAATGCCGCGTTAAGAAGCAGAAGCTGCTATAATTCTACACTTGATCAAACTTACTTAAGATTTGTCAGATCAGATTTGACAAACTTGGTAACAATAATGAAAAGAAGCCGGTCCGTTTGGTGCTTTTCGCCTCGCTCTTTGATATACAGTACGGATGTATTTCCATGGAAACAATGAATCGCCGTAAAAAGGCAATAAAAGACATGCTTTAGATTCACCCCAGTGACAACATCCCGGACTGCTACATTTAGTATTCCATTGATTGATTAGTTTTATGGGACGTGGCTAACATTATCATCGATACTACCCTCAGGAGCAAGTGCAAAGAATAGTGGTTGACATTGATTCCAGATAACACCGCTGTGAAGGGATTTTCCTTTTTATTATTACCGTGTACCTTTTTTATGCTGCTGTGTGCATCCGTGATGTGTAGGCCTTAAGCCCATATCCATAAAGGGCACAAAAGGGGCAGGGGGCTCTGCTAGGTATTAATATTAATACGTATAAAAGCCGTCTGAATCCACGGTGCGCACAGGCGCATGAACTCAAATGCATATCTGCACAATCGTTGGATGCGCACGCGCCGTATATACACAAAAAACAAGTAAAAGGTCCATTATGGATGGAACCGCGGAGCGTTTGTGTAGGTTTCCTGCTGGCAAATGTTTCAAACTGACCTTGGGAAGCGGTTGGGGGAAACACACATTATGTAAATGGAGCTTCTTTTTTGGAACAGAACCACCACCGCTCAGATAGAAACGGGCGGATAATGGGGGCCATGTCTGCCAAAGATAACATTTTCTTTGCCAAAGCTAGGTAAAAGACCATCAAGGAATCCACTGATATGCCTGATATGAGGAATTGTCATGTCATACTGATAAATAACCCATAACTGATAATAAAAAAAAACCTCCAATGAGGTTACTATGTACTGTTCTGTAAGCGAACTAATCCAAGGCCCTATGACAGGGGTCTCAAACTCAATTTACTTGGGGGCCACTGGAGCTAGGGTCAGGTTTTCCAAAACCCCCCCCCCCAAAAAAACGCATTTATTAAAAACAAAAATTTTTAAAAAAACTTCACTTTGGTTCCAATTTTCTACAAGAAAAGCTCTGATAAAACATTCCACTGTTCTCAAATGTCTTACTTTTTATTTTTCTACACAAGATGAAAAATAAATAAACAAATCAAGAATAAAGAAAATCAATCAGTAATAAATAAATAAATATAATAATAATAATAAAACGAATAATAAACATACTTGATCAAACTTACTTAAGATTTGTCAGATCAAAACACGATCACTGCATAAGACTTCAGAACATGTAATACGAGTTTCTATTGCAAAAATGACTTTTAGAATAAGTTCATTCCTTCATTCATTTTCTACCGCTTATCCTCACGAGAGTCGCAGGGGGTGCTGGAGCCTATCCCAGCTGTCTTCAGGCGAGAGGCGGGGTACACCCTGGACTGATGGCCAGCCAATCACAGGGCACCATTCACACTCACATTCATACTTATGGACAATTTGGAGTCATGCTAATTAACCTAGCATGTTTTTGGAATGTGGGAGGAAACCGGAGTACCCGGAGAAAACTCACGCATAAGCGGGGACAACATGCAAACTCCACACAGAGACGGCCGACGGTGGGATTGAACTCAGGTCTCCGAGCTGTGAGGTCTGCGCACTTACCACTCGACCGCTGTGCAGCATAATAAAACATATTACACATTAATAAGATAACATAGACTCACACTTTCGTGGTTCTTTGTTTTTTCTTGACAGCGTACTTCCTGAAATGTCTATTGTCTGTAATGGCGGTATTAAATGGCTTTACACTGGTATTACCCGATATGGGAGACATAATAAGCGCAAATAAGTCATATAAAACATAACAAACTTGAGTCTTTTAGAATAAGTAAAAAAAAAAAAACATTCTGCGTGCCACCAACGACTATTGGCCACACTTTGGACACCCCTAATGTAAACCCTGTCAATCCTTCCTAGAATGTTTGATGTCACCCCCAAACAGAGTAAATGGATGCTGCATGTAAATACAGCCCATTCCTCCCCAAAGGTGGTACTTACTGTAAATACTGTAAATACTGTAAGCCTCATTCCTATGTTTGAGAAGATGCCGTGATGTTCAAAGACAAGGGCAACATCGAAATAAAGCCGATTTAATTCAGAAATACGAGCACCCAAGTGCGAGTGAAAAGCACCTTTCAATGTCAACAAGCATATCTCGATGTTGGCGTCCTGATTTCCCTTGTCTTCCCGCTCGCGGGAGACGAACTGGGAGCGCTGAAAAGGAAAATTGAAACAGCCAGACGAAAGTGGGAAAGGGGCGTAATGTTCCTCAAATGCAACCTGCTTGAACTTTAATGAATACGTTTGAAATGAACAATGAAACATGAATACATGCCGATGGGGAATATCGAGGAAATTGAACAAAGGACCCATTGACTTTGACTCCGAATGATTCTTCTGATCGACACAACATTGGGATCCACAGCTTGGTCGATCATGCCAGGAAAAAGGTCGTCTGCGAGAGAAATCCTTGTAACCACCCTCATATGTTAATATTTATTCATTTATCTTTAGGGTATGGAAAATAATCGATATTAATCAATACATCGATTATTACACCCGGTATGGATGGATGCAATTGACGAATGAACTCTAGATTCATCGCGATGCGTTTTGTGGGTATCGGTAAAATTAATTAATATTCAACTTTAACCCATATGCTGTTTCCCAGGTGCCATGAATGCACCATTATTATTTGGTGTTTTGTATTGAATACGGACAGAAGCGGTGAGACGCATACGACTACTAGTAAAACAGCATGGACGTTCGCACGCAAGCAGCAGCGAGGAAGTTTCTATATTTAACCCCCCCGCGACGTTTAAATGGTATGTTTGGAAACACTACGGATTCTCAAAGAACGGCGGAAAGCTCGGCAAAACTTCCGTCGTTTGAAAAGAATGGCGTATAACGGCCAAGCAGATCAGGTCAGAACAAGTGGATCTTTTGCTGCTTTCCAAATTGTCCAGGAGTTATTTGTCCGTCCCTTAATTCCATTTTTTCCCTTTGCTTATTTGCATCATGTTGAATTGCATCATATCGCAAGAAATTGTATTGATTTGAACAAAATGATTATCGCATCGCATCGTATCGCCAGAAAATTCCATGTATCGTTAAAGTATCGTATCGCTGAATGTGTATCGAATCGTCGTTTTGGGTCCTTCCTTAACCTACGAACCACAACAAAAAACATAGCACAAATCACCTTGCATAACATTGAGGCAAGTAAGCTGAAAAGCAAAAAAAAAAAAAACATATTTGACAACCTTGGTAATGATAATGGTAATGGTTTAATTTCATTTCAACATGCATCAGATTACAATTGAATGCATCACATAATCAGTTCACAGTTCCACATGTCCGAAAGGAGTAGGAAGAAGCAAAGCTTATTAAATCCTACTAACTGTTACATTTGTTCACTTCCTGCTTTCCTAATATAATATTTTTTTTATTATTTAATTTATACATTTTTATTTATTTTATTTTTGATTTAGATTTTTTAATTTAATTTAATTTTTTTATTATTTATTTTATTAATTTTTATTTATTTGGTTTTTAATTTTTATTTTTTTAATTTTATTTAATTTTTTTACAAGGTGATATGAGCATCCAATGCCATAATGGGTACCATAGTAAGTGTCAATATAGTGATATATATAGCACATCATGACTGGTTCAAGACTCTTCATCCTTGTATTTAGCAAACATCAACTGCTTGTATTGTTTCTTGAATTGGCTCATCGTTGTGCATTGTTTGATTTCCTTAATCCATTCCATAGTTTGATTTGCGCCAAAATACTCCACTAAGTAACTAATCATTAGCAATCAACACCTTGCACTTTTCGTACCCGGTGGGGGGGTAATAAAGTGTTAAAAACGTAACGTCACGATAAAAAAGCCAGAATGTTAACATTAGGTCTTTATTTGCCACACAACTAAGAAAAGTCTTTTTTTCTGTTAGGTCGGTACCGGTCATTTTTCACCATCAGCCCGACTTGCCAGACAACGTCAAAACGGGTGACAAATGACCCGGGTCATGATTGAAATCTGACAAAATAACACTATGTTTTATAATAGCGTCCCCAAGCAGAAATATGGCAGCTGCAAACTAAACAGTGCTTCATCACCTCCTTGCCAGAGTCCCAGCGGTTCTCCATTAAGGGCCAGATCATTGCGCCCCCCCCCCCCGCCCCCTTTCCCCCTCCTCCTTATCCCATCTGACCGCTCAAGTGACAGCCCCGGTCTTGCTGCGGTGACATTGAAAAATATTTGCGCTGACAAGGCCACAAATCACACGGCGACAAGTTTTAAAACTCAATATTCGCTCAATGAGCATCTGCTATATTCTCGTTAAAAGTGTAATGTAGTAGTCTCTCCTCTCCGTGTGCTTTTATTATTACGGTATTGACAGCGACTATAATAAAGTTGTGCTGGTTTTGATGCCGGGGAAGCGAGATGAGAAGAATAGGCGGGATGCTGAGATACTCGCTGTAACAAAAGTGCTCCATTTTCATGACGGAACGTCATCCCGGTGTGATGGGCGGCCTGCGGCTTCTCCGATAAGCCCACCTGCTCGGCGCGGCGCTGCTTGTCGGCGCGTCAAATGCAATATCTGTTCTAATATTGCCATCAGAATCAGCTGTTTAACCCCGTTTGAAAGAACTTTCGATATGCATATGATAGCAACCTTGGTAATGGTAATGGTAATGGTAATGGTTAAATTTCATTTGAACATGCATCAGATTACAATTGAATGCATCACATAATCAGTTTACAGTTCCACATGTCCAAAAGGAGTAGGAAGAAGCAAAGCTTATTAAATCCTACCCCTCCATCTGGTACTTTTACAATCAGTAACTGTTACATTTGTTCACTTCCTGCTTTCCTAATATAATATAATATATTTTTTATTTTATTTTATTTTATTTTATTTTATTTTATTTTATTTTATTTTATTTTATTTTTGTTTAGTTTTTTAAATTTATTTATGAATTTTTTTTTATTATTTTATCACATACCAAAGTATGTGTTTGTTCACCAAAGTATGTGTAAGTATTTGTTCACTTCCTGCTTTCCTAATGTAGTTTTAAGTTTTTTTGAGATGGCTAGCTATCCTAGCTATGAGGCCTGCGTGCTAACCTCTCGTCCGCCGTGCATCCATAAATAATAATAATGAATAATAAGCGCAGACTTCACAGCTAGGAGACCAGGGTTCAATTCCACCCTCGGGCATCTCTGTGTGGAGTTTGCATGTTCTCCCTCGTGCATGCGTGGGTTTTCTCCGGGTACTCCGGTTTCGTCCCACATTCCAAAAACATGCTAGGTTAATTAGCGACTCCAAATTGTCCATAGGTGTGAATGTGAGTGTGAATGGTTGTTTGTCTATATGTGCCCTGCGATTGGCTGGCGGCCAGTCCAGGGTGTACCCCGCCTCTTGCCCGAAGACAGCTGGGATAAGCTCCAGGAAAAAGCCGTAGAAAATGAATGAATTATTATTATTAATAATAATTAATTAATTATTTGATATTTTTAGAGAAAGAAAAAATTTAATGCATTTAAAATTTAAAATTTAATTTAGATGTTTGCATGGATTTCTTTGATATGGTGCAATTCATGAACTATAGTTACAGTACAGTTACAGTATTTACCTTTACACTTTGGATTTCCAGTGTGTATCAAATTTTTATTTTTATTATTATTATTATTATTATTTTTTGTCACGTACCAAAGTACGAGGTGATATGAGCATCCAATGACAAAATGGCTACCATAGTTGTTTAACCCCGTTTGAAAGGACTTTCGCTATGCATATGATTGCTCATCGCGGCGCAATCAGCACCTCTAGACCTCGGCTACACGAGTGCAGTGGTCGGCGTAATAGGGCTCCGGTTTGAAGCCTCGTCGACCACGGAGGCCTTAATGCGCACCGGGTGCGCTCGAGTAAGTGTGCTTTGGGCTCATTGTTAACATAAGGCCAAATCTGTAATATAGCACGGACAATTAAGTGCACAATTTTTGTACAAATGCAAAATCCCTCACTGTGAATTATTTAATTCCCTCTCCGCGGTTCATTTAATAGAGCCGGGGCGCTTTGAGTCACACAAAACTAATTTGATTCTGCCCCCTTGATTTAATTAGATTTTATGATGTATGGTATTGCTAATTCGGTGGCTCACCATGCGTTGTCGCCGCCTGTCCCTCGCGCCGGCGCTGTGCTGTCAGAGCCCCATTTTTAACAGTATTGAAAAATTCAAGCTTTATTATTGCCTCCTCACTCATTTTCTCCCATCATTGGAAAAGTAATGAGCTTTTAGTCCTCCCTCGTACTCCTCTTCTCTCTCTCCTACATTTTTTTTTTTACCCCCTGGTTTTTATTTCGCCTTCTTTCAAGAGTGAATGCAGAGTCTCGGCACACCTGAAGATTCACAGGTGCGTAAGAAGCAGGCGTATATATGTATGTCCCCCGATGGGTGCAGGCAGCCAATCCGGGGACTTAAGGGGGCGACCTGTTTTGATGAGTATCACCTGTCGAAGGGCAATAACGTACAGAATTTCACATAATATGAAAAATATTTTTCTATACATAATTTAATTCACACTAAATCTAGAATTACAGTAGCTTTGGGAATGTTAAATATTAAAGAAATATTATGGGAAAAAAGTCAAAATATTACAAGAAGAACATGTAGTATGAAAATTCATTCGTTCATTTTCTACCGCTTATCCTCACGAGTGTTGCGTGGGTTGCTGGAGCCTATCTCAGCTGTCTTCGGGCGAGAGGCAGGGTACACCCTGGACTGGTGGCCAGCCAATCACAGGGCACATATAGACAAACAACCATTCACACTCACATTCATACCTATGGACAATTTGGAGTCGCTAATTAACCTAGCATGTTTTTGGAATGTGGGAGGAAACCGGAGTATTTTATTCATTCATTTTCTACCGCTTTTTCTCACGAGGGTCGCGGAGGTGGTTGAGAGTGGAATTGAACCCTGGTCTCCTAGCTGTCAGGTCTGCGTGTTAACCACTCGCCTGCCGTGCCGCCATAATAAAACATATTACACATAAATAAGATAACATAGACCCTTGTTTTTTCTTGACAGCGTACTTCCTGCAGTTTGTATTATTATTATTATTATTATTTTGTTTTTTTATTATTATTTCTTATGGACAATTTGGAGTGGCCAATTAACCTAGCATGTTTTTGGAATGTGGGAGGAAACCGGAGAACCCGGAGAAAACCCACACATGCACGGGGAGAACATGCAAACTCCACACAGAGATGGCCGAGGATGGAATTGAACCTTAGTCTCCTAGCTGTCAGGTCTGCGTGCTAACCCCTCGCCTGCCGTGCCGCCATAATAAAACATATTACACATAAATAAGATAACATAGACCGTTGTTTTTTCTTGACAGCGTACTTCCTGCAGTGTCTATTATTATTATTATTATTATTATTATTATTACATTCATTTAACAGGTGTACAGAGTTTCACATAATATGAAAAACATTTTTCTATACATAATTTAATTCACACAAACACAACATATGAACACATGTACAAATAGGGGCAACCATGCCAGTGATTAAAAAACAGTTTTATGAAATAAATTTTTTTTTTTTAAATATAAAAATCAGTAAATCCTCAGTAAATCTTTTATAGAAAGAGGAGCTGAGCTCTCTTTTTTGCAGTATGGGGACCTTCGCTTTCTTCTTCTTTGAAAACAACAGAAGTGGATAAAGGCTTCGGGGAGGGGGGGGGGCACAGGGACGGAAAAAAAAACAATGATGGCACCATGGAAGGAATGATGGAGTAAAACGCGGGCGAGGAAACGTGTCAGACAGGAGCGGAATATGAACACAGTGGCCGTAGTGAATATGGGCGATAAGTAGCCGTTAGAAGGGACCGGATGAGGAAGGGGGGGGGGGGGGGATGAGGAGGTGGGAGTGGGAAATGAAAAAGCTGAGGGAATCATGATGGCGAGCGAGACAAAGTGGAGCGGCTGCCTTCGATGGAGATTGCGCCATACGCACACACACGGCGCTCACGGCGCGCCCGCTGCGGCGAGCATTAGCATCCTGATTCATGACTTAAGTTTCCCCAACTGCCCACAGCTATTAGCTTTCAGTTCCTTCGGCTGTCATTTACACGCCGAGGAGTCTTTTTGGTTAATGCGCCGCCTTAACGAGCGTGCGCCCCCGCCGCTAATATATTTGACTGTATGAAAGGTCACAACAGGAAGCTAAACAGATTGCGGTGGAGCGAGCACAACGGCAGCGGCGCCGCCGTCAAGATGCGAGTCGAGCTAACAAATTGGGAGCGGGGGCGTCAGAGGTGGGCGGCTTTTTAAAAAATTTAAAATCAAGCGTTTACCCGTCATTGAGGTAGCCCGCTATAATGCCTGTACTTTTTTTTTTTTTTTTTTTTTTTACCCAGCATCCAACTGTGCGTAATAGGCCTCGGAAGTGATGGGTTGCTGCTCCCTTCTAGTTCCGCCACATCCATCAGCAGCTCCGAGCAGAGAGATAAAGTTGGAGAAAGAGATTTGGGGGTGGGGGGGGGGGGCAGAAGGCAAATGGAAGGGGCAGACACGGAGAGGAGGCACATGTTTCATCACCCATATAATCACCCCTCTGATTGCCATGCACGCCGTATCGGAGCGTTCCCACAGCAGAACCCTGGAAAATTTATAGCCGCCCGACTATTAGATTCCTACCAACCCGTTAAATATCCTCGGAATGTGGAGCAGTTGGAGAAATATGGAGAACGACGATGCTGTAAAAGTTTCCAGTAGAGCTTGGGTATAGTATCGATACGGTGCCGCATCGGTATTTTCGAAACAGTGCCAGTGCTTCGACGGAGCTCGAACCGGTACTTGGAAAAGGAAAATATAGCAATTTTGTCTGAAACATTCATATCCATTTATACATTTTTTATGACGCTTGTCCTCACTGGGGTCGCAGGGGTATGCTGGAGCCTATCCCAGTTGACTTTGGGCGAGAGGGGGCACACCCTGAACTACAAAATGTTAAAATTTTTTGTAAAGTAACACAAAGTCATATGTACGCGTATTTGCATCTCAGCTTTCTAAAAATTATTAAAAACTATTAAAATTTTAAATATTTTTTTATTTTTATTTTCCAAGAAAGTCATATTTTTTTTCCAATTGTGTTATGGGAATAAAGTCACAATATTACAAGAGGAGAATTCACAATGATTATTAAAGAAAAAATTAAGTTCAATTTAAATTACCCTTAAATTAAATTAATTTTTTTTCCACTTGTGTTATGGGAATAAAGTCATAATATTACAAAATAATTTTTCACAATGATTATTAAATTTAAATTTAATAATCATTCAATATAAATTTACACAATTACATTAAAATTTATTTAAATGTAATAATCATTAAATTTAAATTTTTAATTTCATAATAATTAAATTTACATTTTAAAATTAATAATAATTTTATTTAAATGTACACAATTTAATTTAAATGAAAAAAATTTAATCATTGTGAATTCTCCTCCTAAATTTAAATTTAAATTTAATTTCAAGCAATTTAAATTTTTTGCGCAGGGTTGTCAAAGTGGGAAAATAATATAATAAAAAATAATAATAAAGTCATTATATTACAAGAGGAGAATTCACAATGATTATTAAAGAAAAATGTAAGTTCAATTTAAATTAAATGAAAATTAAATTAAATTTTTTCTATTCAAAATGATTCACAATGCATTCACAATATTATTATAGATATAATAATAAATTATTATAGATTATTATAGAAAAATTTAAATTGAATTAAATTTAAATTGAATTAAATTGTTTTTTAATAATCATTGGGAATTCTCCTTTTGTAATAATATTATGACTTTATTCCCATAACACAATTGGAAAAATAAATATGACTTTCTTGGAAAATAAAAATAAAAACAATAGAAAAGAAAAAAAAAAGCTATAATTGAACAATTTCAGCTTCCTTATAAATTTTGTGCGGACGTGTCCTTTTGACGATGAGCAACGGCCCTTGCCAAACGCTTTGACAACCCTGCGCAAACAAGCAGCATGGCATCCCATCACGGAACACCCGTGAGGGTCTCTCTCTCTCCGAATGTTTCAGTTTGGGCCCCAAACCCGATCATCCAGCGGTAATCCATTCAAAACTAATCAAACATTTACAAAGGTGCCAGGACGGGGAGAGAGCTCTATTCATCAGCGTCCTCCATCACGGCGCCATTACGCTGGCGGCGTCTCAATCTACCTATGCAAATGAGACAGCGGCACACCAGCCTAGCTGTGGAGTGTACAGATATTAAAAACAAATACGCATCCATTACCGGACGGCGCGTGAACTCTTCCTTCCGTTCTTATTTTTTACCCGTGTCAAGCTTTTGTAATAAATCCCGACCTACTGTACGTCGGAATTTCTCCGTCTTCACAATGTATGTACACGGCTGATGATATATCAACACGAGTCGGTGATCAATAATTCAACAAGAGGTGATTCCACAGGGGAAGTTGTGGCCAGACGCGGGACGGGTCCTGTCGTGGAAGCTTGACAGGTTTTTTGGGGAGGTGAAAAGTGGGTCTCCTTTACCCGGTAATCCTCTCTTTTAGCGCCTGTGGGCCTTGGACCTTTTTTTTTCCCCCCTTCTGCATTACCCAAACCATTTGTTTATTGTGAAGTAATTACAAAGCTTCAAGCCTAGAGGCGAAGCAGGCAGAGAGACGCTATAATGATGTGGACGTTTACGGTAATATATCATAACAGCAGCGTGTCAAAGGATATCAGCGTGCTGGCAAAAAAAAAAAGAAAAAAAAAAACAACTCAATAGTACTTATCGGACTCATTGGGATGTAATTTTTTTAATGCGGTGCAGTACACGTGTCCCTATATTATATATTATATATATATATTATATAATTAGCATGCATTTTATCTATAACAGGGGTGGGCAAACTTGATTTAATAACATTGCTGGGGGGGGGGCGGACTATATAATATTTTACACGTAACAGTCCATTTGTACATGTATATTTTTACACATATTTTACACGTAAAAGTGTTATGCAGTCTGCTATATGCGCACTTTGAGATCATTTATTTGATTATTATTATTATTATTATTATTATTATTATTATTATTCATTCATTCATTTTCTACCGCTTATCCTCACAAGGTTCGCGGGGGTGCTGGAGCCTATCCCAGCTGTCTTCGGACGAGAGGCCTGGTACACCCTGGACTGGTGGCCAGCCAATCACAGGGCACATATAGACAAACAACCATTCACACTCACATTCATACCTATGGACAATTTGGAGTCGCCAATTAACCTAAGTTGAAATATTAAAGTCCAAATATTATATAAGAAGAACATGTAGTATGAAGATTCATTCATTAATTCATTTTGTACCGTTTATCCTCACAAGAGTCGCGGGGGTGCTGGAGCCTATCCCAGCATGTGGGAGGAAACCGGAGTACCCGGAGAAAACCCACGCATGCACAGGGAGAACAGGGATGGTTGAGGGTGGATTATTTTTATTTTTATTTTTATTTTTATTTTTATTTTTATTTTTATTTTTATTTTTATTTTTATTTTTATTTTTATTTTTATTTTTATTTTTATTTTTATTTTTATTTTTATTTTTATTTTTATTTTTAATTATTTTATTATTTTGATATTACTGTTATTATTATTATTATTCCCACCCTCGGCCATGGCTGGCGACCTGGCTTCTCGCCCGAAGAAAACTGGGATAGGCTCCAGCACCCCCACAACTCTAAGCGGTAGAAAAAAAATAAATGAATCTATTATTATTATTATTATTATTATTATTATTATTATTATTATTATTATTATTATTATTATTATTATTATTATTATTATTATTATGTGCTTTTGTCCCTTTTTTCCATAGCATTTCGTAAACAACAGACCACATCAAATAACGAAATTGATAAAACCGCGACTTCAACCATCAAAACGTTGGCTTGAGTACTTCGGAAAGAACGGGGGGGGGACCAAATTCAAACACTTGGCGGGCCGGATGCGGCCCCCGATGCCGTAGTTTGCCCACCCCTGATGTATATAACATGTTTCCGCCACAAGGTTCAAAACCAGAATCTTTTTTAAGCCCTTCCTTTTAAAAAAAAAAAGGTAATTTTCAGCACTCCAGAAGCCATTAAATGTTCCCAGAGTAAGAGTGGCAATCCCTATTACCGCTGGATAAAGTGTACCCTTTTTTATTTCAAATGAAAATGTCAGTAATTTCTTTGGAGATTGATGACTCCTCACATGCGGGCCCAATAAATGAAAAATTGATGAGGCTCAGTTCGCTCTTTTAATATTTAAGGCAATATTAAAGTCTGTCTTATGTCTCATGGAAATAGTTTTATTTAAAAGGAATAAGACCATCGGGCGTTGTTTACTGAACACCTCATGCATGTTTTATTAAGCCGCCGGCTCTTGGACCAATTCAAAGGCCCTGGAAATCGTTACTGTTTTGCAGTGAGTATAAAACTACTTAAGAGGAAGTCAAATGGCATCGGCGTTGTTGTGTTGTCGGATGCAGGCCGCCGTGATGAGGGCGCCACTGGCGGATGGCGTCTGGGCCCCCGGGAGGAGTAGGAGTAGGGGGCGGCCGTGCAATAAATGCCAGAGATTTTATTCCGTGTATCGCCTCGTAATGTGTGCTCAGTGAGGAAATGGATGTTTAACGTGCTTGAGCGGACGAACGAGATGAATTGCCATTTAAAACAAAGATCCGTGGCGTGAAAGCCGTGAGAGAGAGAGAGAGAAAGGGCGGAGAAAGGAAGTAGGACAAGGAGAGGAAGCTACTTGAACTGTACCAATAGTTTCAAACAAGCCAGAGGCAAGGAGAGTCCCGCGCAAAA
The DNA here is from genome assembly GCF_037039965.1 of Doryrhamphus excisus. NCBI lineage: Eukaryota > Metazoa > Chordata > Actinopteri > Syngnathiformes > Syngnathidae > Doryrhamphus > Doryrhamphus excisus. The sequence continues at coordinate 2,573,459 of NC_136376.1, forward strand.
TGATACCCGACTTGCTTCAAATAGTTCCTAAAATGGGTTGAGCTCATCGCCGTGAAGAATCAAGCAGCAGGACTTCGGAACAAAACCTGACCTGATAGCTTTTATGCACACGGGAAGGTTAAATAACGCAGAGTAAAGCTAATGCCTTCCAGTTCATTGACTGACCCCAAAATAGGAGCCTGACATCATCATTTATCGTGGCTAGGGTGGTGGGAAACCGGAGGGTTGGTAGTTGGAACCCAGCTTTCTGGAGCTGTGTTCCCATCAGCCTGAGTTACCGATGTAGATTACCACCATAATAATAATAATAACAATAATGGCATCTCAATGTAAAGACATTTGGGTGCCTAGACAGGTCTGAAGTAGGAATTTGACCTTGGCCAAATGATCTCCCATTGTACATACGCTATGTACAGACACTTAAGACGTAAACGAATCAATAAAAAGTAAGATTGAGATGTGCAAAAGGGATGATATAGTGACGATTCAAGTAAGTTGTTGTGTGATGAATAAATCGGACATCATCTGCATTTGCAACAGTATTTACATTCAAGTGTTGATCAGAGTGACGGTCTTATAAAATAAGACCGGGATGCACGGCGGTCAAGTGGTTAGCGCTCAGACCTCACAGCTAGGAGACCCCGAGTTCAATCCCACCCTCGGTAATCTCTGAATAATCTTTATTGACCAAGTAAGCTGACACAAACCAGGAATTTGACCTTGGCTAAATGATCTCTAATTGTACATACAGTATGTACAGGCACTTAAGACGTAAACAAATCAATAAAAAGTAAGATTGAGATGTGCAAAAGGGATGATATAGTGACGATTCAAGTAAGTTGTTGTGTGATGAATAAATCGGACATCATCTGCATTTGCAACAGTATTTACATTCAAGTGTTGATCAGAGTGACGGCCATAAAATAAGACCGGGATGCACGGCGGTCGAGTGGTTAGCGCTCAGACCTCACAGCTAGGAGACCCCGAGTTCAATCCCACCCTCGGTGATCTCTGTGTGGAATTTGCATTTTCTCCCCGTGCATGCGTGGGTTTTCTCTCCGGGTACTTCGGTTTCCTCCCACATTCCAAAAACATGCTAGGTTAATTAGCGACTCCAAATTGAGTGTGAATTAAACTTTCATATCAAGGCGGGGGCCTCAAACTAGTGTCCTGCGGGCCATGTTTGACCCGCGGGCCGCATGTTTGAGACCCCCGGTTTAACACATTGAATGGAGACAGTCACTGAAGAGGTCAAGTCAAGTTGCAAGTCTTCAACGACATTGTCAAGTCGAGTCCAAAGACGTAAAAAATCGTAATTCGAATCTGACTTGAGTCCAAGTGGTGTGACTCAAGTCTACACATCTGGAAATTGGGTAATTTACCCCGGCTTACCCAATGATATCACACGGCACGTTGGGAATCACTGGTAATGGGTTCAACGTCAACGATATTTTTCGACATATTTCGGAGCGTCACCGTCTCGATTCCCGGCCACCACAAATATGCCGCCTGCTCAAACTTTATATGATTTCACTTCCATGTTTGCGACACACACACACACACACACACACATGCAAACGCACACGTGTGTACATACCCAACCATTACAAAAACAGGCGGCGGTGGAAGAAAAAAAAAGCATCAGCGCCCAATCAGCAGCTCCCAAGTGGAGGAGCCCATTACATTGTAGTGGTGGTTAACAGGGACATTCGAACTGAGAACCAAGATACTCCAGCTCCCATTTAGACAAATTAAATCAAGTCCCATAATGCGTCATGTATCTGTTGCCTGGGTTACACATCCGAGCACCACAGCAGGCCCCCTTGATGGAGGGCGGAATGAAGCCTTTTTATATATCCCATGCTTCCACAACGACGTTGGTGGGGGGGGTGACTACTACCTGCCAACTATTATCAAAGGCACCGGTTTCATAGCCCTGCCATATTTTTTGATTGATCTAAATTACACGTCAGTGAGTGCTGCAGTAACATGATCTATAAAGAGATAGCAACTACTTGTGCATTATTAAACTCCCCGAGTGACTGCTCTGCTTTTTGGATTGCCGTAATTATCTGTGCTGGAGGCACAACAAGTGGCCCAAACACAGCTGTTAGCCTGCCTGCGCACCCCAACACGGCTTGGCATTAATTGTTTTCCAACAGAAGCTGCATTTGGCACAGGTCTCAATGAAAAAGGGAGGGGGGGGGGGACTTGTGCTAAAAAGCAAACCTGCATATGGATATTCATGTATTCACTTTTACTTTTTTTTTTTAAATAGACAATCTGGGGCGGCACGGTGGATAAGTGGTTAGCGCACAGACCTGACAGCTAGGAGACCAGGGTTCAATTCCAGTTTGCATGTTTTCCCTGTGCATACGTGGGTTTTCTCCGGGTACTCCGGTTTCCTCCCACATTCCAAAAACATGCTAGGTTAATTAGCGACTCCAAATTGTCCATAGGTATGAATGTGAGTGTGAATGGTTGTTTGGTCTATATGTGCCCTGTGATTGGCTGGCCACCAGTCCAGGGTGTACCCCGCCTCTCGCCCTAAGACAGCTGGGATAGGCTACAGCATATGAGACATTTTTATATTATGTGAAACTCTGTACACCTGTTAAATGGATGTTAATAATAATAATAATAATAATAATAATAATAATAGACACTGCAGGAAGTACGCTGTCAAGAAAAAACAAGGGTCTATGTTATCTTATTTATGTGGAATATGTTTTATTATGTCGGCATGGCGGGCGAGTGGTTAGGGCGCAAACCTGACTGCTCGGAGACCAGGGTTCAATTCCACCTTCGGGCATCTCTGTGTGGAGTTTGCATGTTCTCCCCGTGCATGCATGGGTTTTCTCCGGGTACTCCGGTTTCCTCCCACATTCCAAAAACATGCTAGGTTAATTAGCGACTCCAAATTGTCCATAGGTATGAATGTGAGTGTGAATGGTTGTTTGGTCTATATGTGCCCTGTGATTGGCTGGCCACCAGTCCAGGGTGTACCCCGCCTCTCGCCCTAAGACAGCTGGGATAGGCTACAGCATATGAGACATTTTTATATTATGTGAAACTCTGTACACCTGTTAAATGGATGTTAATAATAATAATAATAATAATAATAATAATAATAGACACTGCAGGAAGTACGCTGTCAAGAAAAAACAAGGGTCTATGTTATCTTATTTATGTGTAATATGTTTTATTATGTCGGCATGGCGGGCGAGTGGTTAGGGCGCAAACCTGACTGCTCGGAGACCAGGGTTCAATTCCACCTTCGGGCATCTCTGTGTGGAGTTTGCATGTTCTCCCCGTGCATGCATGGGTTTTCTCCGGGTACTCCGGTTTCCTCCCACATTCCAAAAACATGCTAGGTTAATTGCCGACTCCAAATTGTCCATAGGTATGACTGTGAGTGTGAATGGTTGTTTGTCCCTGTATATGTATATGTGCCCTGTGATTGGCTGGCCACCAGTCCAGGGTGTACCCCGCCTCTCGCCCCAAAGACAGCTGGGATAGGCTCCAGCACCCCCGCGACCCTTGTGAGGAAATGGAGTTTTGTGATATGGCCCCAATTTGCAGGGTGTGCAGCCGGACTGGTATTTCTCTTTACACCCTCGTTCCAATATTCCATGAAGAGAAATTAATCAGCCATACGCTGCATTTATATCTTCTAAAACGCAGAACTTCCAGTAAATCCTCCCGCTTTCAACAGTAACTGCCCGTGGCCTCGTTGACATCCCATATATCCTGTCCTGTGAGAAAATGCTACGGCCAGGGAGGGATGATGATGAGGAGGGGGGGGGGTATATGGGGGCATTCTGGGATACCTGAGGGACCTTTGTGGGACTCTGGCGGGGGTCATGTGACTCACGCCGGCCGACAGCGTGGCACCAGGCAGCGCTTGTGGTCCAGCGTGGGTGTTGCGGTGACAGAGACAGTAAACGGGGCGTATCGGTTTTACTTGAGGGCTGTTCCTCGCCTTCTGCATTTATCGTCTCGCTCTGTGGCTTTCAGGAATCATTAGTGGCAGTCTTAGCAGTCATGCAAGTGTAAAAAGAAGTTAACAAAGTGGATAAGGAGTTTCCTGTTTGAACATAGCGGCCTCGCTTTATTATTTTTGTTTTCTACAAAGCAATTAATGAATAAATAATGGCTCTTTCCTGATTGAATGTGACCTATTCTTCAATTAGCTGCCGATTAGCCGCTAGGTGCCGATGTTCAGTGAGGCAACGGCTAATCGTGATCACCATATTTATTTATTTATTTATTTATTTATTTATTTATTTATTTGTTTATTTATTTATTTATTTATTTATTTATTTATTATTGCATTATTATATTATTATATTATTTTGATTATATTTATTTATTTATTTACCATTCCGGGGATGAAATGACCTCACTGTTTGGGCTTCCTTTATTCCCCTGCTTTCATCTCAATCCTGAATCTTGTAATAATAATAATAATAATAATAATAATAATAATAATAATAATAATAATAATAATATTATTATTAATAATAATAATAATAATAATAATAATAATTCATTTAGTCATTATTATTATTATTATTATCTATACGGTATAATAATAAACTAATAGGGAGCATGAGCTGGATTTAGACAGGTTAGGTTTACCCTGCTGATGATGTGTCGTTGCAACAGTAATTATTATTATTATTAATAATAATATTATTATTAATAATAGTAAGAATTATTATTATTATAATTATTATTAGTAGTATTTTCTATAATAATAAACTAATAGGGAACGTGAGCTGGGTTTAGACCGTCGTGGGACAGGTTAGTTTTACCCTACTGATGATGTGTCGTTGCAACAGTAATTATGATTAAAAAATTATAAAATAAATAAAAAAATTAAAATTAAAAAGAATAATAATAATACTTATTATTATAATTATTATATAATTATAATACAATTATTATAATTATTAGATAATAATAATAAATATTATTATTATTATTAAGTTAATGCTCTGAGAATGCAAGTTTCAAGTGGGCCCTGAGTTGGTACAGTTTGGGAACCCCTGGTCTAAAGGACTCTAATAATGTTAAAAAAAACATATTTAGAAGATTGTAAACAGCTTTTCTATGTCATAACTACTAAAATATATTCAGTTTATTAATATCGAATCCTACTTTCCAACAAAGGAGAACTGTACTGTCTTTGTTTCCACATCCGTATTGCACTGAGCAGCCAGGACGGAGACCCAGTGGGTCACAAAAACTTCATTTCCCGGTTCTATGGTCAACATCACCTTTCCTTATTTGGTACCTTTTCATAGTTGCGTCATGAAAATAAGCCAAAGAAAAAGCAAAGTACACAATGAATGTGTATAATATATAGAAATAAATCACCAAAAAAGCCATCCTGTTATCCAGCCGGTAATGCTCACATCCAATCATCATACTACAGGCGTGTTCTATGTACAGCACGCATGTAAAAGCACAACATACATGTAAACACATTTATAAGTCCAACAAGAAGTCCACATAATGCGTTTGGCTTGGTTTACATCCCGGCGTGCCATCAATGAAAGCCTTATTTCATATGTTTGGGTCTTTACTGCTTGGTAAGTGGAACAGCAGATGCAGACATTGAAGTCGTACAAGGCAGACGTAATATCAGGCAATATAGAAAGGCAGCCTGGGAGGCCATTGAAATGCAAATAGAGCTGCTGGGGGCTCGCGGCAGCGCGGAAAAGAAATTGGCTGGGATGACAATGCAAGTAAACCACTCCAGTTTGTCAAGAAGGCCACGCTTTGTCACAAAACTGCAAATGGATTTCAGCACAAGTGCTGCTACACGGCTAAACCGAATAATAACCCCCCCCACCCAAAAAAAAAATTATATATAGCTGCTCTTAACTCTCATGTTAAGACTAAGAAATGCCTGTTAAGTTGGCATTCATTCATTCATTCATTCAAGAGTCGCGGGGGTGCTGGAGCCTATCCCAGCTGTCTTTGGGCAAGAGGCGGGGTACACCCTGGACTGGTGGCCAGCCAATCACAGGGCACATATAGACAAACAACCATTCACACTCACATTCATACCTATGGACAATTTGGAGTCGCCAATTAACCTAAGTTGAAATATTAAAGAAGTTGCCATAAAGTTGTAATATAATGATAAACCAACTAAATCTAGAATTACAGTAGCTCTGGGAATGTTAAAAATTAAAGAAATATTATTTGAACAAAATCTAAATATTATATAAGAAGAACATGTAGTATGAAGATTCATTCATTCATTGATTTTCTACCGCTTATCCTCACAAGAGTCGCGGGGGTGCTGGAGCTTATCCCAGCTGTGTTTGGGCGAGAGGCGGGGTCCGCCCTGGACTGGTGGCCAGCCAATCACAGGGCACATATAGACAAACAACCATTCACACTCACATTCATACCTATGGACAATTTGGAATCACCAATTAACCTAGCATGTTTTTGGAATGTGGGAGGAAACCGGAGTACCCGGAGAAAACCCACGCATCCACAGGGAGAACATGCAAACTCCACACAGAGATGGCCGAGGGTGGAATTGAACCCGGGTCTCAGTTCCAAATGTGAAATTTGCAAATAGTTAAATGTGTTATGTTAGTAAATAAATAGTTATTTTCATGTAAAACATTGTTGTTTATGCTGGAGCCTATCCCAGCTGTCTTTGGGGCGAGAGGCGGGGTACACCCTGGACTGGTGGCCAGCCAATCACAGGGCACATATAGACAAACAACCATTCACACTCAAATTCATACCTATGGACAATTTGGAGTCGCTAATTAACCTAGCATGTTTTTGGAATGTGGGAGGAAACCGGAGTACCCGGAGAAAACCCACGCATGCACGGGGAGAACATGCAAACTGGAATTGAACCCTGGTCTCCTAGCTGTCAGGTCTGCGCGCTAACCACTTAACCGCCATGCCGCCATAATAAAACATATTACACATAAATAAGATAACATAGACATTTGTTTTTTTCTTGACAGCGTACTTCCTGCAGTATCTATTGTCTGCATTATATTGCAATGGCGGTATTAAATGACTTTACACTGGTATTAAGTTGGCATTTTTCACTTTATTTCTGCGTGCTTCACGGGGTGGGGGGGACTCTCTTAGCGTGAGCAAGTTCTCCGTCGCTAAGGATGCAGTCCCGTGAGGCCTCGTCGGACCCTCAGCCCTAATAAATTACTTACAAGTGCTGCAGAACAATAATAACACACAAAAAAAAGTGCGAGCCATCCATTTTCGCCGCCATTTACAAGAAATCAATATCAATACTTAATGCAATGTGGATGAAAAATGAGTAGAGATAGAGGGGGGCATAATAATACTAGCTCAAATAAAAAGACCTCGGAGTGCTAAAAACATCCCAAGGGGGGCGGGCGGGGGTGATGTAAGATAGAAAAAGATTGCATTACTTTTTTTGTTTGTTTTTTGTCTGTTTTTGTACTTTAATGACTTTGCACGGCTAATTTGTGTAATCGGTAATCAATGCGCAATTTCTGCACGAGACAAAACATCTGTGTAAGATTTAGGAAAAACAACACGATGCATTTATTTAGTCCCCGTAGTCGACCATCCACGGACCCGGGAGAGACGGGAATGGAGATCTCTTTACTATGTCACAAATGAATCATCTGTTAAGGATAAACATGATCTATATTTGTCCCCGGGGCTCGCTGCATGATGTCACTTGACAGCCTTAACGTCCCATTTCATTGTGTCGTGTCGTGATGTAGTGCAGATCTCTGTGAGGGGGGGGGGGGGACTCTTCAGCGGCCTAGATCATAGCTTGTCATATTATTATGGATGGCCTATGAACGGCCTTAAATGGACACAACGGGCTATGAATCTTAGCAATGGAGACGAATCGGTTAGCATAGGGAGTCCTGATGAAGGCAAACACAGCGGAACCGCTAAAGCAAGGGGTGGGCAAACTACGGCCCGGGGTCCACATGCGGCCCACAATGGGTTTGAATTCGACCAGTTGCTTTCTAAGTATTTCAACTTTTAACATACAAACTGGTAACATGACTTGCAAGTCGGATGGCTTATTTAGTTAAAATTTAAAAAAAATATGTAAAATTAAATTACATCAGGGGTCTCAACTAAAAAAAAAAAAAACGCATTTATTAAAAACAGAAAAATATCCAAACTTTTTCAGTGCTTTGGTTCCGATTTTTTTCTACAATAAAAGCTCTGATAAAACATGATCTTGTATTATAACTATATTTTTAGAATGCATGGCGGGCCAATAGAAAAGAAGCCGCAGGGCTGCAAATGGCCCTTGAGACGCAGTTTGGACACTCCTACCCTAGCGCATGAATGTGTAAAATCGTATTAAAAAGTTAAAAAAATAAAATGCTTCACACTAACACAGCAGAGTGGGTAGAATCAAGTGCAGATGTGCATATTTTTAATATTCTTCATCGTTTTTTTTAAACAATATACAAAATATGTAAAAATATATAAATATTATATTATATTATTTATAATATTTTTTAAGATAAAAATAATATTTTAATAATATAACAATATAAAAAATATGTAACAATATATAAATATTATATTGTATTATTTATAATATTTTTAAGATAAAAATAATATTTTAATAATATAACAATATAAAAAACAAGTAACAATATATAAATATTATATTGTATTATTTATAATATTTTTAAGATAAAAATAATATTTTAATAATATAACAATATAAAAAATATGTAAAAATATATAAATATTATATTGTATTATTTATAATATTTTTTAAGATATAAAAATAATATTTTTCATCGTTACTCAGGGAAAAAAATAAGTTTAGCATTGTTGCAAGAGAAGGTTAAAAACAATAAATCATTGTTTTCAATGGCAGTCCGCTTCCTTTGTATATTCTCACATTGAATGGCTTAAAAGGCATTTTATTTCAGTGGTCATTTCAGTGCTTGTGTGTGTGTGTGTGTGTGTGTGTGTGTGTGTGTCACAGACATCATTTTAAACGTTGCTTTTGTGTCAAAAGTTCCCTGTGTCCTGTGGTTAAAATTATCTGTCTCCCCCGGAGGCCAAGCTAGACCAAGTTTTTATACCCATCCTTCTACACACACACACACACACACCCACACACACCCTTTTAGTCCCCAATGGCGTATGCACCATTCACATTATAAACCACAATCACACACACACACGGGCGAGACACGGCCGAAGCCTGCACACGGAAATGACATTTTTGCTTTGGAAATGCGTCCTTTATGCGTTTGAACGAGTGGCACATTTTGTGCGGGTTGAGATAAGATGACATTGTGCACTCACTGGTTACAACATGAAGGTACACCTGCACTTGCACAATGTAATGAGATTCCGTACGAGAGCTGGAGCTCGACTCCCTCAGTGACATCGTAACACAGGTTTTACTTTCATAATATTTATATTCTTGGAGTTATGGCTTCCAGGCCCAAATATCCTCATTTTAGTTTCATTCATACATTCTAGCGCTTATCCTCATGAGGGTCGCGGGGGTGCTGGAGCCTATCCCATCAGAGGCAGGGTATTCATTCAGGGTATTCATACCTAGTATGGACAATTTGGAGTCGCCAATTAACCTAGCATGTTTTTGGAATGTGGGAGGAAACCGGAGTATAGCATAGAAAGCATAGTAAAGTTATCTACAATACGTTTTTTTACCACTATTAGAGCCCTGTAGACAAACACTAACACCCCTATAGTCAGCTTTACACTCGCATTACATGAAAACTTACACATTAGCATTAGGAATGTTGAATGCTAACATTACTGAGTACTACATTCATTCATTCATTTTCTACCACTTTTCCTCACGAGGGTCGCGGGGGTGCTGGAGCCTATCCCAGCTGTCTTCGGGGGCGAGAGGCGGGGTACACCCTGTACCGGTCACGAACCAATCACAGTTTATGTTGTAGCATCGTTGTTCGGCTAAATATATACAGTATGGCTAAATTTGTCGCGGGGGTGCTGGAGCCTATCCCAGCTGTCTTCGGTCAAGAGGCGGGGTACACCCTGGACTGGTGGCCAGCCAATCACAGTGCACATATAGACAAACAACCATTCACACTCACATTCATACCTATGGACAATTTGGAGTCATGCTAATTAACCTAGCATATTTTTGGAATGTGGGAGGAAACCGGAGTACCCGGAGAAAACCCACGCATGCACGGGGAGAACATGCAAACTGGAATTGAACCCTGGTCTCCTAGCTGTCATGTCTGCGCGCTAACCACTTGACCACCATGCCGCCATAATAAAACATATTACACATAAATAAGATAACATGGACGCTTGTTTTTTCTTGACAGCGTACTTCCTGCAGTGTCTATTGTCTCTGCATTGTATTGCAATGGCGGTATTAAATGGCTTTACACTGGTATTACCCAATATGGGAGACATAATAAGAACAAATAAATCATATAAAACATAACTAAAGCTCCTGCTTGTGTGTGCACAGTAACTGCGTTCCCTTGGGAACCTTAATGGAGGGCGGAACAATATGTGGAGGACAGGAAGTGATGTCAGAGATTCAGATTTAACTTTCAGTTCTGATTATTGTGAGGATCATTTAAACCTGGTTTGGTCAATCACATTCGGTGCTTGTCTCGCTGAACAATTACTGACACCTAGTGGCCAATGTAGAATACTACATGCAGAATTACAATGCCTTTTTTGCCTTGTATTTGCGTTCTAGTTCATGTCATTTTGATGAATTTACTTCAATAGGCATATATTTTTTCAACTAAAAGTATACAACTACAAAACAGCAATCATGTATAAATTATTATTATTATTATTGATAATTATTATTATTATTTTAGATGTTCCAACCACAATGTAGCAATGGATAACAAATGGCCCGTGCCAACAAAGATGGCGGCCAGGTGATAAACAACAAGTCATAATATACACTAAATGACAGCGCCAATCAAAAGTGAGCATTATTAAATTTGTAAAAATAAAATACAATTCAACACAGTTCACAGGTGTACCTAATAAAGTGCCTAATCAGTCTCCAATGCCTGTTCGTGTGAAGTGTGATATAGGAGTGGCCAGTAGATGGCACTGCACCCAAGTTGTCAAACCCCCGCCATCACTTTCACCTGCTGCCAAACATATTTGTTTCACCGTGGCTCTGAGGGCTTTTTCAGCCATCTTTAGTGCACACAGACCAGATGCGGTGTGCCAGAATATCAATAACCAATATGTTCCACAACCCAGCGGGGTTGTGACGCTTCCCCAATCCTCGGAGCACGCATGCATGGAGCAGCCGTTCCCGCTTTTAAAGGCCGTCTTTGCCCAGAAAACACAAATGATGATGGCCGCTTTGTTGCTGGGCCACCAAAAAAAGGGGGAACATTTTGTTGATTCTTTTTGTTGCTCAGGTTACCTGGCGTCAAAAGCGGCACGTATATAAGGTACTTCCATCAATTAGTCTTTGGAGAATATTTACTATATTCCAGTAGGAATATATAGAAAAAATATAAATAGTAATATATATAATAAAATATATATTGTAATCATATAATAGTTAATATATATAGTATATTTACTCTATTTGGAGAATATTTACTATGGTACCCATTATGTAATTGTATGGTCATATCACCTTGTACTTCGGTACGTGACAAAAAATATATATATATTAGGAAAGCAGGAAGTGAACAAATTACAGTTACTGTTTTTGGAGAATATTTACTATATTCCAGTAGGAATATATAGAAAAAATATAAATAGTAATAGATATATAATATGATATATATATTATATAATATACAATGTAATAGTATAGTAGTTAATATATATAGTATATTTACGATATTTGGAGAATATTTACTGCGGTACCCATTATGTCATTGTATGGTCATATCACCTCATACTTCGGTACATGACAAAAAATATATATATGTATATATATTAGGAAAGCAGGAAGTGAACAAATGTAACAGTTACTGTCTTTGGAGAATATTTACTATACTCCAGTAGGAATATATAGAAAAAATATAAATAATAATATGTATAATATAATACATATATTATATAATATATAATGCAATAGTATAATAGTAAATATATATAGTATATTTACTATATAGTAAATATATATAGTAAAATAGTAAATATATATAGTATATTTACTATATTTGGAAAATATTTACTATGGTACCCATTATGTCATTGTATGGTCATATCACCTCGTACTTGGGTACGTGCCAAAAATTGTTTTTAATATATATATTAGGAAAGCAGGAAGTGAACAAATGTATAATATATAATGTAATTGTATAATAGTTAATATATATAGTATATTTACTATATTTGGAGAATATTTACTATGGTACCCATTATGTCATTGTATGGTCATATCACCTTGTACTTCGGTACGTGACAAAAATATTTTTTTCAATATTTATATTAGGAAAGCAGGAAGTGAACAAATGTAACAGTTACTGATTGTAAAAGTACCAGATGGAGGGGTAGGATTTAATAAGCTTTGCTTCTTCCTACTCCTCTTGGACATGTGGAACTGGGAACTGATTATGTGATGCATTCAATTGTAATCTGATGCATGTTCAAATGAAATTACCATTACCATATTTGTTTTGTTAAACGGGCCTGGTGTCAAGTTCTGAAGGAAGCCATTGTCCCTTTGCGAGCTTTAGACGGGGTAATAAGTGTTTATTGAACTCCATAGAAATCATAGACACGTTCATTGTGCAGAAATCATCCTGAAATGTGACATCCGTCCGCTTCTGCCGCGTAACAATTCAAGCAATCTGCACATTAGTCTCCCTGACAGATAAGTAAGCGATAGTGCAAGTTGAGTGTGACAAACTTCTCCCTCCCTTGTCCTTTCGGCCTCGGGATAGATGAGCTCATGGAATGCCGAATCAAAGACGAGTTTTTGCCGGACCTCAGTGTCACAGTAACATAAGTAAAACATGCACATGCACATACGCTATTGTTTTCTTAATGGAATGTAAAACTCATTTTTCAACACGGGCAGGTCATCAACGTTCTTCTGTCATTTAACACTCTTAAAGGGACGGGCGGACAAGCTCATGCAGGAACCTGGGATTGATATTTCATCATTTTTTTGGTGGTGTGCGGTCATGAAAAACACAAAGAAGAATATTAATAACGTATAATATACACTACCGCTCAAAAGTTTGGGATCACTTGGTAATATTTTTGGTCCAGTCTGAGATATGGATTTTTCTTAACAGTCCTGCTATGAAGTCCAGCATCCTGAAGTCGCCACTTCACTGTTGATACTGACATAAATTTGTCATAACAAAGTCATAACTTTAGGAGAATAATGTAAAACTATTATGGGAATAAATTGATAATTACAAGAAGAAAATGTATCACAAGAAAGTTGAACTAGTTGGAAAATTTTAAAATATTTCAAAACATAAAGTCAAAATATCAAGAAAATTTTTACGAGAATAAATTAGTGACGTAGAGTTGAAATATTAAAGATATATTAAATATTAAATATAAAAATATTTAAAATATATTTAAATATAAGTATTACATATAAAAATATTTAAAATATATTTAAATATAAGTATTAAATATAAAAATATTAAAAAATATATTTAAATAGACATATTAAAGTTTTTATTAACATCATAATATTTTAAAAAACAAACATAAAATAAAGTTGCAATTTTTGGAAGTTATAATATTGTAGGAATGAAGTCATAATATCCGAAAAGAAAATGTATGGCGATTATTTACAAAGAAAGTTCAAATATAAAAAATAAAAAAAAAAATTCTTGAAATTTTTTGAAATATACACTACCGCTCAAAAGTTTGGGATCGCTTGGAATTTTTTTTTGGGCCAGTCTGAGATGTGTTTTTCTTTGGTAAACAAAGAAATTTGGAAGTGATCCCAAACTTTTGAGCTAGCCCAAACTAGGATTCTAAGTAGGATTTAATATTAATAAATGAAATATTTTAATTGTTATGACATTCAAAACCTGTTTACAGTCTTATAAATACAGTTTTTAACATTATTAGAGCCCTCTAGACATGATATAACACCCCTATACATTTGGATTACCAAATATATCAGACCTAATAGACATATTACACATAAATACGGTATTATAGACTCAGACAGTGGCAGTTCCTTTGACAGCGTACTTCCTGTGGTGGCTATTGTCTCATCAATTACACTTGTATTACCCAATATAGTAAGTAAGAGTTTTGCACTTAAATTGGTGTCACCCTTCATAACTTTATGGTTATATCAAAGTAATTTTTTATGATCCTGTAGAGTACAAATAGATGAAAATAGACAACATATTTTCAATGTGTCTTATTATGAATATTTCTAATGCGGCTGGTAAATATGAGGTGTTCTAAGGTTGGGTATGTTTGCTCAATCTGGAGTGGTCGCCACCACATGCAAAAATGTTTCTTCAAGTCGAGTGATATTAATTTTTACTCACGTTGAACCTAAAACTCAACGAGGACGCTCACTCAAGTGCCGCCCCCGTCCCCCCGTCCCCCTCCCTTTCCATTACTATCTTCAGCTCCCCCTTTTGTGCCTCGCCCGTCAGGAGCTGTTTCTTCTTCCATCACTTCCATTAACACGCCGAGCTCTAATTACTCATTCACTCGGGGACGCTCGTGCGCACGGGCAAGCAATGCCACCCGTTAGCAAAGCGGCCGCTTATTAACCGCGTGCACTTAACTATATAAGAAGATAATTACATGTAAATGTTGCATCTAAAAGCAGCCATTCGCTGCATATAATAGCCGCATGCCTTGTTTGCTTTATTTTGCCGTAAGTTGATGAATTGCCTGCACGGGCGAGTTTGCCAGCTTCATCCCGGTGCCAAGCGGATACTTTGGAGATTTGTAAACTTACAAAAGTGGGCTGCTGGAATTGGTTGGAATAATCTACATGTCCCGAAACAAAGAAAGATAATCTAGTCGTCCCTCTTGGTACCGGCCATTTTTGGTGATTTTGACTGATTTCTCATTGCACACAGAATATTGTGATTATATAGACATGGTATATATAATTATACCATTAGAATTAATTATGACATAGAGTTGAAATCTTAAAAATATAGTAAATATTACATATAAAAATATTAAAAAATATATTTAAATATAAATATTAAATTTTTATTAACATCATAATATTTTAAGAAACAAACACAATATAAAGTTACAATTTGTGGAAGTTATAATATTGTAGAAATTAAGTCATAATATCCAAAAAGAAAATTTATGACGATTATTTACAAAGAAAGTTGAAATATAAAAAAATATATGCAGAAATTTTCTTGAATTTTTTTTTAAATATACACTACCGTCAAAAGTTTGGGATCACTTGGAATTTTTTTGGGCTAGTCTGGGATCTGGATTTTTCTTGACAGTCCTGCTATGAAGTCCAGCATCCTGAAGTTCACTGTCATAACTTTGTCATAATAAAGTCATAACTTTAGGAGAATAAAGTAAAACGATTATGGGAATAAATTGATAATTACGAGAAGAAAATGTACCACAAGAAAGTTGAACTTAATATTTCAAAACATTACGTCAAAATATGAAGAAAAAGTTCTCATTTTACGAGAAAAAAATTGTGACATAGAGTTGAAATATTAAAGATATATTAAATATTAAAATATTAAAAATATATGTAAATATAAATATTAAAGTTTTTTTATTAACATCATAATATTTTAAGAAAAAAACACAATATAAAGTTGCAATTTGTGGAAGTTATAATATTGTAGGAATTAAGTCATAATATCCAAAAAGAAAATTTATGATGATTATTTACAAAGAAAGTTGAAATATAAAAAAATATATACAAAAATTTTCTTAATTTTTTTTTTTAAATATACACTACCGTCAAAAGTTTGGGATCACTTGGAAATTTTTTGGGCTAGTCTGGGATCTGGATTTTTCTTGACAGTCCTGCTATGAAGTCCAGCATCCTGAAGTTCACTGTTGATACTGACACTGTCATAACTTTGTCATAATAAAGTCATAACTTTAGGAGAATAAAGTAAAACGATTATGGGAATAAATTGATAATTACGAGAAGAAAATGTACCACAAGAAAGTTGAACTTAATATTTCAAAACATTACGTCAAAATATGAAGAAAAAGTTCTCATTTTACGAGAAAAAAATTGTGACATAGAGTTGAAATATTAAAGATATATTAAATATTAAAATATTAAAAATATATGTAAATATAAATATTAGTTTTTTAAGTTTTTTATTAACATCATAATATTTTAAGAAAAAAACACAATATAAAGTTGCAATTTGTGGAAGTTATAATATTGTAGGAATTAAGTCATAACATCCGAAAAGAAAATTTATGACAATTATTTCCAAAAAAAAAAAGTTGAAATATAAAAAAATATACACAAAAAATTTATTGAAATTTCTTTGAAATATACCGATACACAAAAAATAAACATGAACAGAAAAGGTGTCCAGTGTTTATGGAACATAAACACTTTTTTTCATTTATAAGTCGCTCTGGAGTATAAGTTGCAGGAACAGCCAACCTATGAAAAAAAGTGTGACTTATATTCCGGAAAATACGGTGTATATATATATATATATATATATATATATATAAAATTTCATAGCATAGCAAAATATCAAAGTGACCTTTGCATCTTTTCATTTTTCACTATGTGGCCCTCACTTGAAGAAGTTTGGACACCCCTGTTTTAAATCTTTACGAAATGCAAGAAAAGAAAATATGAGGTCGGGCTATAATCCATTTATCAATATTCGTATATTGTCCGCAGCAAATGATGCGACTCTAAACTGAATTTCATTCACGCTGCTGTCAAATGAAAGATTATTTAGTGTGTTTTCTGCAAGGTGGAGGGGCAGGGTGGAGATAGGGGTCAGAGTTGGAGGGCTCCCCGGGGAGGTCCCGGGGTCTCTCTGTGACATCAGTCGTCCATTATGAGCTAATCAGGAGGTTGGGGGGTCTAAACTCTGTATGGTCACGTATGTGTTTAGATGGTGGAGGAAGACTACTACGTTATTGCGTGTAGAATTCCGAGTCTTTACAACAGAAGGTGAGATCCCCACGACCTCTCGGCTCCAGATGCCGACGGTTCGATAGCGGCCCGCATGAGTGACATGCAGCCATGGTCTCGCCGGGCTCTTTGCGCGGCCCCCCGGGGACCCGCTTTGTTAAGAACATGATATTGTATTTACAAAAAAATATTTGTAAATGGAAGCCGACGAGCTGTCCGTAATGGGCCCGTACATGCTGCTGCCGTCCACCTTATACCGTCCTTCTTTGGAAGCGGCGGTGTTAAATGTCGCTCGACGTATGGCCGGGCTCATCCAGTCACCCCGTGCATTTTTTTCATGAAGTTAGCCGACATGCAAACAGACAGATTCGATTGTAAAGCTAACTTTGTGGAATAAAGTTTGAAATAAATAAAGTTGTAAATTCCAAGCAAATGATAAAATTCCCTTAAATATTTGTTGAAACACAGCATGTTATTAAATACCTACTGTATATGTACAAACAGGTGATTGCGCAATTTTGCTTGTACCTCTGTATAAGGCCATATAATAAAAACCATTCCATATTAATATATTCCTGTAAAAATGCTGTTTTCCCCATAAGAACTATTTTTTTTCTTTTTTGCAATGACATGGTAATGGTAATGGTTTAATTTCATTTGAACATGCATCAGATTACAATTGAATGCATCACATAATCAGTTCACAGTTCCACATGTCCAAAAGGAGTAGGAAGAAGCAAAGCTTATTAAATCCTACCCCTCCATCTGGTACTTTTACAATCAGTAACTGTTACATTTGTTCACTTCCTGCTTTCCTAATATCATGAAAAAATATTTTATTATTTTTTATATTTGTTTATAATTGTTTTATATTTTTAAATTTTTTAAAATATTTTTTATAAATTTTTCAATTTTTAAAATAATTTTTATAAATTTTTAAATTTTTAAAATATTTTTTTTATAATTTTTAGCTAATTGCTTATTTTTAGCCTTATGTATTATTTTAGCTGTTTGAAGATGAACTATATCAGCAAGTTGAAGTATTTGTGATTTCAGAAATAAGGAGTTAGTATGTTCTCTGTAGGCGGCATTATGAATTATCCTTACTGACCTTTTTTTGCAGTACATTTAGCGAGTGTGAAGATTGTAAGATATGGTAGAACCAGAGAGCAATAAAGAGTGTGGAGTGATTTCTGATTGAGAACAAATTTATCTTTGTTCAATATTGAAATATTTCTGGCCACCTTATGTTGTATATTTGTAATATGAGGTTTCCATGACTTTATTCTGATAAAAATTAACTCAGACCTTTTCTTGTGGTGTTGGAATATTACTCATAAAGTGACTTCTATCCTCTCGTAATTAACTTTTTTTGCATACTTCAATTACAAATAATAACTATTTTCATTGGCATGTGGAACAGTTATGATTGAACCCTTTTAATTTTTAATTTTGAATAGCACCAATTTATATCATTATATCAAAAAGCGTATTAGGCAGCAGGGGGGTACTGTCGTATTCTTGGTATAAGTAGAGTAGGTGAATGTCCAGCATATTTTTTCACCACTGTTTACTTATGGTCAACCGACAGACCAGCTCCAAAGACCTAGAACATGATCTTGCAGATGACAGTTGAAATAGTCAAGGTAAAAATTCCACTCAATATAAAAATAAAAAATAAATTCAATATTGGTCATATTCAAAAGTTTTGGTGTTTTTTTTTTTGTTTTTTTTTTTTTGTTTTTTTTTTTTTAGAACCACCATTTTATTATCAAGCGCCTTTGGTTTGTATTTGGGCGTCCTTTTTTCTTTCATCCAAGGGCTCTTTGGTAGCTCCTTCATGTCGCTGTCTGTTTACAGGGCAAGCAAATCAAAGATGCATCTCATTTCAGAGGCTGTAAAAGTGCGCCTGGGGATAGATCGAGTGTCTCCGATACACCCAATCCTCCCCGAGTAGCCTCTACTTACAATCCGTGTATGCTAGTCCCCGGCAACACTACAAACATGTCTCTTAGCAGCGATGAAGTATATTATATATTATATTATATTATATCAACTATCCGGTCATTACATCGGGATACGTGTCACCTTAAGGTGTTTGACCTGAAAGGGATTTCAACCTTTACCAGCTGTGACATTTTAAACTATGCCCGGCAACAAACAGGGCGTATCAGTATATCATACGCAGCTCTGTTAATGCACATTTTTTCTATATGAATGCGGGAAGAAATCAATGCAGGTTTTCCCTTGTAATATTTTGTTTCTTGTGGTGTATTTGTTTCCTGAGCGGTCAGGAATAAAACCCATCTAATCGAAACATCAATTTGTTATCTGAAAGTGCTTGTCCTGGAAAAAAAAAAAAAAAAAAAAGATTTTTTTTTTTTTTTTTTTTTTTTACTGGAAATTTCACAGCCTCACATCCGCTGCAGCATTGCACCAATTTGTTATTTTAGTTATAACAATTCTCATGGATTCTTCTTCTTTTTGGAATGTGGGAGGAAACCGGAGTACCCGGAGAAAACCCACGCATGCACGGGGAGAACATGCAAACTCCACACAGAGATGGCCGAGGGTGGGATTGAACTCGGGTTTCCTTTGCTGTGAAGTCTGCGCGCTAACCACTCCACCGCCGTGCAGCCAAAACAAAATTCATTCATTTTCTACCGCTTATCCTCACGAGGGTCGCGGGGGTTGCTGGAGCCTATCCCAGCTGTCTTCGGGGTACAGAGGCGGGGTACACCCTGGACTGATTTGCCAGCCAATCACAGGGCACATATAGACAAACAACCATTCACACTCACATTCATACCTATGGACAATTTGGAGTCGCTAATTAACCTAGCATGTTTTTGGAATGTGGGAGGAAACCGGAGAAAACCCACTCATGCACGGGGAGAACATGCAAACTCCACACAGAGATAGCCGAGGGTGGAATTGAACCCGTGTCTCCTAGCAGTGAGGTCTGCGCGCTAACCACTCAACCACCGTGCAGCCAAAACAAAATTAATTCATTCAATCATTTTCTACCGCTTATCCTCACGAGGGTCGCGGGGGTTGCTGGAGCCTATCCCAGTTTTCCTTGGGCGAGAGGCGGGGTACACCCTGGACTGTTGGCCAGCCAATCACAGGGCACATATAGACAAACAACCATTCACACTCACATTCATACCTATGGACAATTTGGAGTCGCTAATTAACCTAGCATGTTTTTGGAATGTGGGAGGAAACCGGAGAAAACCCACGCATGCACGGGGGAGAACATGCAAACTCCACACAGAGATGGCCGAGGGTGGAATTGAACTCTGGTCTCCTAGCTGTGAGGCCTGCGCGCTAACCACTTGACCACCGTGCAGCTTGCTTATTACTAAAGAACAAAAAAAGGTAGAAACTTTTTTTTGTACATTTTTTTTGTACATTCCATGTTTATATAGTTAATATAAGGAATATTCTGCATGCCTTGGAAGATCAGTCAAAATCATTAAAATATCCGGTGCTTAAGGTGCGGGATTGAATGAGTTAATATTCAACCGTTCAGATTCATAGCCTTATTCCAACAAATGAACGAGGGTGGGCTCTGCATTGGAAACAGGCAGATTGCTGTAAAATATAATATATATCATGTATATATATATATATACATATTTATATGCAAACTAAACCCAGACCATACTGTGACCTTTTCTGGTGTCCCCTGCTGTGGTCTGCCAATGTGAGACAGTGCTGATGAGTCAGGAAGGATGCGGATGGGATGGATGATGGGATGGAGGGCCGGTGGTGGTGATGATGATGATGATGGTGGTGGTGATGGTGTTGTTGCTCCCCTCCCAGACTGTCTGCCTCCAGCGTGCGAACATGAAGCAGTGTGGTCGGCTAATGTGGCCTGGGGAGGGATGAGCGGAGCTAAGATGTCA
The DNA here is from genome assembly GCF_037039965.1 of Doryrhamphus excisus. Classification (NCBI taxonomy): domain Eukaryota; kingdom Metazoa; phylum Chordata; class Actinopteri; order Syngnathiformes; family Syngnathidae; genus Doryrhamphus; species Doryrhamphus excisus. The sequence goes on from NC_136376.1 coordinate 2,594,450, forward strand.
TGTCTATATGTGTCTGTTGGCGAACAATTAAAGATGGCACCTCAAGCAGATCAATTTGAATGGCAGCCTTCACCTTTTAACTCCTCGTCTAATCAATTCACAGCAGTTTATTTAGTACGTTTGAAGTCAGGAAAGCAGGGGAAAAAAACCCAAAAAAAAAACACCATCCGGACCTTTCCTCCAGGGTGTACTCCGCCTCTCAGCTGGGATAGGCTCCAGCACCCCCGCGACCCTTGTGAGGATAAGCGGTAGAAAGCATAAGAGTTGCGAAATGTGATGTAAATGCTGAATCATGAGTGTAGAGGTGACTATAGGGGTGTTATTTTGTGTCTACAGTGCTCTAATAATGTTAAAAAGCTATTTCTGTGTTATAACTATGAAAATAATATAATTATAATAATAATTTAAATAATTAAATTAATAAATGATTACATTAAATAAATAATTAAATTAAATAAATAATAATTTAAATAATTTAAATAGTTTAAATAATTTAAATAATCATAAATATAATAATAATTTAAATAATTAAATTAAATAAGTAATTAAATTAAACAAATAATTACATTAAATAAATAATAATTTAAATTGTTTAAATAATTTAAATATTCATAAATATAATAATAATTAATAAATTCAATTTATTAACATCAAAAATTATTTATCAGAGTCAATTGTGGTATGAATGTGAGTGTGAATGGTTGTTTGTCTATGTCTGATGTAAACGCTGAATCATGAGTGTAGAGGTGACTATAGGGGTGTTATTTTGTGTCTACAGTGCTCTAATAATGTTAAAAAGCTATTTCTGTGTTTTAACTATGAAAATAATATAATTATAATAATAATTTAAATAATTAAATTAAATAAATAATTAGATTAAATAAAAAATAATTAAATAATTAAAATAATCATAAATATAATAAATTAATATAATCTAATAAATTAAATAATTGATAATAATAATCTAAATAATCATAATAATAATTAATAAATTCAATTTATCAACATCAAAAATTATTTATCGGAGTCAGTTATGGTATGAATGTGAGTGTGAATGGTTGTTTGTCTATATGTGCCCTGTGATTGGCTGGCCACCAGTCCAGGGTGTACCCCGCCTCTCGCCCAAAGACAGCTGGGATAGGCTCCAGCACCCCCGCGACCCTCGTGAGGAAAAAGCGGTAGAAAATGAATGAATGAATAAACTTTATACCACTAAAAATGTAATATTTTTTCTCATAATATTACGTTATTCTTGTGAAATGACTTTTCTTTATTCTTGTAACTTCTTTTAACTCCTCGTCTAATCACTTCACAGCAGTTTATTTAGTACGTCTTAAGTCAGTAAAGCAGGGGAAAAAAACACCCAAAAAAAACACCAGACGGACCTTTCCTCCAGGATGGAGACGAGCGCCGCTGCAAAGAAACACAACACCGCCGCAAACCCGTGCACTTGAAATATCAACGCTGCAGCTTTCTAATTAAAGCCAAGACTAATGGGCCCTAATTGCATCGCTAAAACGTGGCCGGTTCTCTCCTCCTCGAGTGTAACTTGACCACACTCCTTCCCATATGGATTAATGGGGCCCGCAGCTGCAAACTAAAAAGCAGTTAATTTATCGGAAGATGTGTTATGGGATGCACTGGAAGAGAAGGAGGGGGGGGTGTAAAGAAGTGCATCATTATTGAAGATGTATTTCATATCCATATCTAGAGGCTTAGCCGTGACATTCCTCTCACTGCATCTCCTGTGGCGTTCAATCAAGACGTGTGGCGTGGAAATAATAATTAAAAGAAGCAGATTTTTTTTTTTAGAATTTTTTTTTTTAGAACTTTTTCTAAAAAAAAATTTTTAATTGTCTATGTGTGTCCTGCGATTGGCTGGCGACCAATCTAGGGTGTACCCCTGTATTGACAGTTACTATGGTACCCACTATGTCATTGTATGGTCACATCACATCAAAATTAATAATAACAATAATAATAATAATAATAATAAAATAAATAATCAAAAAACCAAAAAAAACTATATTAGGAAAGCGGGAAGTGAACAAATGTAACAATTATATGGTCATATCACCTCGTACTTCGGTACGTGACAAAAAATTCAAAAAAAACAAATAAAAATAAAAAATAACTTAAATAATATTAGGAAAGCAGGAAGTGAACAAATCTGTCTGCCTGGCTATGTATGCATCTAACACCACCTTCGTACCTTTGCTATGTGACAAAAAATAAATAAATTTAAAAATCAAAATCAAAATAAAAAAATAACTTTAATTATATTAGGAAAGCAGGAAGTGAACAAATGTAACAGTTACTGATTGTAAAAGTACCAGATGACGGGGTAGGATTTAATAATAATTATTAATAATTTAATATATTTAATAAGCTATTTCTGTGTTTTAACTATGAAAATAATATATTATAATAATAATAATTTAAATAATTAAATTAAATAAATAATAATTCAAAAAAATCATAAATATAATAATAATTAATAAATTTAATTTATTAACATAAAATATATTTATCAGAGTCAATTGTGGTATGAATGTGAGTGTGAATGGTTGTTTGTCTATGTCTGATGTAAACGCTGAATATAGGGGTGTTATTTTGTGCCTACAGTGCTCTAATAATGTTAAAAAGCTATTTCTGTGTTTTAACTATGACAATAATATAATTATAATAATAATTTAAATAAATAATAATAATTAAATTAAATAAATGATCATAATAATCTAAATAATCATAATAATAATTAATAAATTCAATTTATTAAATTATCAAAAATGATTTATCAGAGTCAGTTATGGTATGAATGTGAGTGTGAATGGTTGTTTGTCTATATGTGCCCTGTGATTGGCTGGCCAGCAGTCCAGGACTTTTTCCTTAATTTCATTCCGGGGGCCCGATGGAAAGTTGTGGGAAAGCCGACGGCAGGCCAGCGGGCTGTGGATCGACAACCCCCGTCCTCTGGTCTTTAAAGCAAACCGGGTGTTTGTTGCAGCTGTCATTGAGCCAAGTACAGCGACCGTTTGACTGTAGTCTTCTGCCTGACCGAACCTTTTATCTTTAATTGTGCTCACATCGAACTTCCCTATCAGACCAATTTTGCCTTTGGCGGAGGCTCAATTTGGCTAATTGGTTTCAGCGTTTATTTAATTGGGAGGTATTGATCGGGCGAGGTCATCCCTGTTTGGCAAAAAAAAATAGGCTCGTCTGCTTTTTGCTTTTGTTTGGAAAACTTGTAGTAGTACTCGTCTCGGCCTTTCAGACTTATGAAGAGACTTGGACTCATTAGCCCACACAGCAGCTGCTCTGTGAACCCCCCCACCCCCCCACACACACACATAGATAAATACATGCACTAACACTATCGCTAATTCTGTGTGTACTTGAAGCAAAAACAATCTTTATTTAATGAAACAGTCCCAACACAATGAACAACCCGCCCCGGATTGGAGGGGGGGGGCTTGCACTTTTAACTTGCTTTTAATTCAGGCCAGTGGATGTTATAGGGAGACCGTTAGCAAATAAAAGGAGAATCGATGGGGCTTCATTAAAAGCAGCAGGCGGTCTTTCGCCTGGACATGGCTTAATTACAGTTTCACTGGCGTTTGCTTTAATTGGGGGGAATAAAAGGGAGTGAAGTGGAGTGAATGGATGGAATTAGCATATCTATCAGTGCACGGGAAGAGGCCTGGGGGTGCCCCCGTCCAACCCGCGCCTGTTCACCTCACCTCTGTTTAACCCTACTTGCATAAAAATGAAGCTGTTTTTGTGTCTATTTGGAAAGTAAACACTGAGCGCAGGACTAAATATTAAATATTAAATACATAATACATACGGTACAGAGGTGCAGAAATCCAGGAACGGACCGGATCCGAATGGTTGGCTGGTTCACGGATATCGGATATAACGATGCATGTCACATCTGTTCATAACGATATAAAACTCTATATACTGCAATATATGAAGTTCTAAGTGCAGTATTTTTATAATGCCTCGTATTTAATTCATATATTTCATCTCATATTTCATATTATCTTGCAAACTGTATTTGTATATAACTTTAAAAATAATGTTAAATTGTTAATTTGTTTAAACTTTGGTTGTTTATATTGTATATTTTTTTATATTGTGTATTTTGTACTGCTTAACTGATTCTCTTCTCTTGCTGCTGAGCGATGAATAAAGGCATAGCTTATCTTATTTTATCTTATCATATCTTATCTTACTGTGGCCACTGAATGCATCTCAAAAATTAACATGTTGGCATGTCTGCAATGACTTTTTAAATATTTTAACTTTATACCAGGCTGCACGGTAGTCGGGTGGTTAGCGCGCAGACCTCACAGCTAGGAGACCAGATTGCAATTCCACTCTCGGCCATCTCTGTGTGGAGTTTGCATGTTCTCCCCGTGCATGCGTGGGGTTTTCTCCGGGTACTCCGGTTTTCCTCCCACATTCCAAAAACATGCTAGGTTAATTAGCATGACTCCAAATTGTCCATAGGTATGAATGTGAGTGTGAATGGTTGTTTGTCTATATGTGCCCTGTGATTGGCTGGCCACCGGTCCAGGGTGTACCCCGCCTCTCAGCTGGGATAGGCTCCAGCACCCCCGCGACCCTTGTGAGGATAAGCAGTAGAAAATGAATGAATGAATGAATGAAATTTGAGGCTAACTGGTCGGCTTGCTAGCAGCCACCTCGAGTCCCTGCAGCATAAGAGTTGCGAAATGTGATGTAAACGCTGAATCATGAGTGTAGAGGTGACTATAGGGGTGTTATTTTGTATCTACAGTGCTCTAATAATGTTGAAAAGCTATTTCTGTGTTGTCACTATGAAAATAATATAATTATAATAATAATTTAAATAATTAAATTAAATAAATAATTTAAATAATCTTAAATAATAAAAAATAATAATATAATTATAATAATAATTTAAATAATTACATTAAATAAATAATAATTTAAATAATCATAAATATAATAATAATTAATACATTCAATTTATTAACATCGAAAATTATTTATCAGAGTCAGTTATGGTATGAATGTGAGTGTGAATGGTTGTTTGTCTATATGTGCCCTGTGATTGGCTGGCCACCAGTCCAGGGTGTACCCCGCCTCTCGCTCGAAGACAGCTGGGATAGGCTCCAGCACCCCCCCAGCAACCCTTGTGAGGATAAGCGGTAGAAAATGAATGAATGAATAAACTTTATACCACCAAAAATTTAATATTTTTTCTCATTTTATTATTACGTTATTCTTGTGAATTGACTTTTCTTTATTCTTGTACAATTTTTCCATTCCTGCTGTTACTATATTTTTTCAGAATGCGCCACTGACCAATAACGGGCCACACTTTGGACACCCCCTGCTGTAAGTGTTGTAAAAATGAATCCATCAGAGTTTCCGTTTGTTCGCCACCTCCTTCTGCTCCTCGCTCCGCCTTTTGACAGTGACTGATCACCCATCGGGTCAGAACCCTCCTCGGGACCCCGTTCCCTGACAGGTGAGCGGAGACAGCCTCTCCGTGTGTAGTTAATAACAATTTGAAAAAGGGGTTGAGGGTTGATAACACAATGATTACCCGGATAAGGACGGGAGACAGCTGTAAGCATGCATGCAGATGGACGGCCATCATTAGTCCTTGTCGGCTTGCGGCTCAAATAGACGTGTTTTCCATGAGAGCACTTCGTGTGAGAACCCTCGTGGTCGTCTTTTTAACCAAGCGGGAACTGTTCCCTTTCCTCGAGAAGCGCTTATCCAAAACACGTCAAAGTCATCATAACCACGGTTCTTAAGGAGGCTTTCAGGCATACATCTGGCCAAAATATTGCATATTAATACGCCAAACGGGGCGGCACGGCGGTCTAGTGGTTAGCGCGCAGACCTCACAGCTAGGAGACCAGGGTTCAATTCCACCCTCGGCCATCTCTGTGTGGAGTTTGCATGTTCTCCCCGTGCATGCGTGGGTTTTCTCCGGGTACTCCGGTTTCCTCCCACATTCCAAAAACATGCTAGGTTAATTGGCATGACTCCAAATTGTCCATAGGTATGAATGTGAGTGTGAATGGTTGTTTGTCTATATGTGCCCTGTGATTGGCTGGCCACCAGTCCAGGGTGTACCCCGCCTCTCGCCCTGAAGACAGCTGGGATAGGCTCCAGCAACCCCCCGCAACCCTCATGAGGCTAAGCAGTAGAAAATGAATGAATCTTCATACTACATGTTCTTCTTGTAATATTTAACATTCCCAAAGCTACTATAATTCTACATTTAGATGGTTTATCATTTTTTACAACTTTATGGCAACTTCTTTAACATTTCAACTTAGGTTAATCGGCGACTCCAAATTGTCCATAGGTATGAATGTGAGTGTGAATGGTTGTTTGTCCTTGTGAGGATAAGCGGTAGAAAATGAATGAATGAAATTTGAGGCTAACTGGTTGGCTTGCTAGCAGCCACCTCGAGTCCCTGCAGCATAAGAGTTGCGAAATGTGATGTCAACGCTGAATCATGAGTGTCGAGGTGACTATAGGGGTGTTGTCACGATGAAAATAATATCATTATAATAATAATTTAAATAATTAAATAAAATAAATAATAATTTAAGTAATCATAAATATAATAATAATTAATACATTCAATTTATTAACATTGAAAATTATTCATCAGAGTCAGTTATGGTATGAATGTGAGTGTGAATGGTTGTTTGTCTATATGTGCCCTGTGATTGGCTGGCGACCAGTTCCAGGGTGTACCCCGCCTCTTGCCCCGAAGACAGCTGGGATAGGCTCCAGCAACCCCCTCGACCCTTGTGAGGAAAAAGCGGTAGAAAATGAATGAATGAATAAATCTTCATACTACATGTTCTTCTTGTAATATTTGGACTTTGTTCCCATAATATTTCTTTAATATTTAACATTCCCAAAGCTACTGTAATTCTAGATTTAGTTGGTTTATCATTATATTACAACTTTATGGCAACTTCTTTAATATTTCAACTTAGGTTAATTGGCGACTCCAAATTGTCCATAGGTATGAATGTGAGTGTGAATGGTTGTTTGTCTATATGTGCCCTGTGATTGGCTGGCCACCAGTTCCAGGGTGTACCCCGCCTCTCGCCCCGAAGACAGCTGGGATAGGCTCCAGCAACCCCCTCGACCCTTGTGAGGAAAAAGCGGTAGAAAATGAATGAATCTTCATACTACATGTTCTTCTTGTAATATTTGGACTTTGTTCCCATAATATTTCTTTAATATTTAACATTCCCAAAGCTACTGTAATTCTAGATTTAGTTGGTTTATCATTATATTACAACTTTATGGCAACTTCTTTCATATTGCAACTTGGGTTAATTGGCGACTCCAAATTGTCCAATGAATGAATACGCCAAACGTTGAACGGCGAGATGCGTTGCTTCCCGCAACAATGGCCGTGACCGGCGTGAGCGTTCCGCGAGGTCCTTCATCATTGCAAAAGATTGATTTGTAATTGGTGGTGTTCCCATCTGTCCTGGTTACACTGAATTAGGGCTAAACCAGTTAGTAAACACTTTGCCCCATTGTCTGTTGTTTTGATAATCACCCATAATAGCATCCAGCATCAGTACGGTCTTTAAACCTGATTTAGGACTTAATGGAATAAGAGGGAGAGGCAGTCAGTATGTGCAGTGGGCCTAATGTCATTAGAAATGTTTGCGAAGGCTAAATTAAATCAGCTGTAAATTGTGCTCTCGACTGAGACAGAAAAAAAAAAAAACATCCTTGTGGAGGAGGGGATTCATATTTTAACCTTGCGTAAAAAATGCACTTAAACAGATTAAAATAAAATGGGTGCACCGTGCGGATGGATGGGAATGGTAATTGCCGGTGCTTTAATGGTTTCCTGTTAGCCAAGTCGAAGCCGAAGGCAGTTCTATTTTAAAGTTGGAAGCAGCCGCCGAGGTCATAACTTTGCAAATGTGGTGATTCAATAGAGAGGGAGCATGTCAGCAAACAGCATGTGACACGGCTAATGGGGGCTCGGGCTGGAAACAGATGCCGTGGACGTCCGAGGGGCGACTCGGCCTTTCCGTGTGCAAAATCGAGTTGTGGAGCAGGTGTTTGTTTGGGTTTTTTTTTTTTTTTTGTGAATGGCTTTTGGACCGAACATGAAAGGAGCGTGTGGATTTTGACTCATGTTGACGTTCCAGTGCTGACTCGCACTTGAACTCATCATTTGGTTCATCGGTTAACTGCATTTTAAATGAATAATGATATTTGACATAATCAACACATGTTTATACTGCTCGTTCCTCCTAAGTGATGTTTTTTGAATGTGCCACGGCCTGGAAATAACCCCCGGGATACACTTTGGACACCCACAACTTTAGACTTTGTCAAAATGCAGATTGTTATTCCACTTTGTTACAAAAACGCCCTCGTCCTTTCCCATATGTAGTAGCATGATGCAGAATAAATATTTTATGTTGTTTAAGTCATCAGTCGTTAGCAATCATCAATGAGGAAAAATGTTAGAAGCATAAAGTTTAAATATGATCATAATAAATAATATTCCCAGAATAAAATTTATGTATTTTGAACTGGAAAATTATGAAGAAAAATTATGAAATTTTACTGGCATAAGTTGAAACTCTAAGGATTTTTGTGGTAGTAGTGGTAGTAGTTTGAGAAACAAAGTTGTAATCGTAATTTTTTGATAATTATGTTGCAGAAAAAGGTATAATGTTACAAGAATAAAGTATGAATATTATGGGAATAGTCGTAATATTACAATAAGAAAAAATTAAAATAATAATTATTATGATTATTATTGTTGTTATTATTATTATTATTATGTATCAAATTATAATTTATAACCATTATAAATTATTTTAAAAAGTTATAAAAAATTATATTATAATTATTATAAATAATTCATAATCAATTATATAATAATTATAAGAATTATGATCATGATTATTGTTGTTATTATAATAATGTATCAATTACAATTTATAAGCATTATTATTATATATTATTATATATTATAAATATAAACAATATATTATAAAAATTTGTATTATAATTATTATAAATTTATAATAATTTATATTATAATTATAAGAATTATTATTATGAAGAAAAATCATTGTAGTTGTTTTGGTATTTGTTTTTAAGCAGTATAAAGTTTCACTTTTAAAGAAAAAATAAATGTTTTAACATTATGAGTAACATAACAAAATAAAGTTGGAACCTTTGGAAAATTAGCCTTGGGGTAAATTTTAATATTATGGAAAAAGTTGTAATATTATGTCAATAAAGTTGTAATATCAGGAACAGAATTATGTGAAAAGAAAGTATTTTATTTTCAAAGTAAAGTGCTCTTGTGCATCTTGTGCATCACTGCTAAGGGTGTCCTAAGAGAATAATGAATTTATCCTAACACAATGAAGTAAAACTAATAATAATACTAATTGAGTAAACTCGTGCTTTCATCTTTCTGGGACACTTGCTGTTTCTATGATTGCATTACCTGGCTCCTCAAGATGGCCGTAAATATTCCGGAAATTCCCAGACGTTATCTTAGGTTATCTTTCCTAAGATCACAGGGGAAAAAAAAATCTCAATGTAGTTATAAATACATCCAACGCGATTTTTCCGATAAACGGCCACTGCTGTGTTGTTTATACCTAATGCACGACTGTTGCCTGTCAACCCTACAGGTACAACCCAACCCACCTCACCGCACCTCGCAAGTGCGGCTGTACACTCCTGACCCTTGTAACTCAGCACTGTTGGCTCCGGGTAAAAAAAAAACGCGGCCCCTTTTGCGTGCTCAAGTTCAGCTACAGTGTCAATTAACAAGAAAAGACAGAGCAGATTGAATGAATGACACGTCCCCGTCTTAACGTACAGCAAGTGTGCATCATTTACCCAATGCCCAGTGATGCTGCTGTCCCAGGTGATATTTTCATTACTGTCTCCGGGCAATGAAATTAGTATTATTAGTTCACGAGCAACAAAGCGTCAGGCCAACCTTTGAGCTCTTGTGTAAACTGAAACCCGTACTTGGTTGTCAGCGGGCCAAAGGTTGATGTCACCCGTGTAAGCGAAAGGGGCGGCAGAACCCAGAGAACACAAGTGTTGAAAAAGCAGCGCCGAAGCATGCATGGAGTCACCGATGTTGTTCTCTTTGTGACTGGCCGCTGTAGGGCGAATAGCTCGCCGGGTCACAAGTGTGAGCTAAAGCTCTTTTGTCCGACGTCTGCGCCCCGAGGGGTTCCATCTCTTGGCGGCGAAATGTATCCACGCACATTTTTTTTTTTTTTGCTTAACACTTTATTTTTCCTCTGTGTTGCCTTTGGCTAGGATTTAATACTGAATACCGAAGTTAGCTTTGTTAGTCTTTACACCTGAAGATACCGCTACGATATTGTTAGGGCTATTGTTGCACTGCCCGATTGATACTTGACCTAGCCTACAGGCTAATTAATACGTCTTTACAATGAACCCTAGAGTCTCCGAAAACCTGTCACTGTGAGTGGAGATTCACCTGAAAATGAGTTTTATATTGTATGTATTTTTGTATTTGGGACACCATAGAAAGATTCCGGTTCGATAACAGGCACTTCATACTCAACCAACAGGATAAAAAACGCTATCGGTGCTGAGCTAGTGTTGTCCAAGAATGGTGGTTGAGTTGCTGCTGCATTCACGTATGCTTGGAAATCCCAGGAACCACACATGCACACGGTCACAGTTGGGACACCATAGAAAGATTCGGGTTAGATAACAGGCACCTCATACTCAACCAACAGGATAAAAGCTGCGATCAGTGCTGAGCTAGCGTTTTTGGAAGAATGGTGGTTGAGTTTCTCCGAGGTCAATCTCTCTGTCTTGGTCTTTCTGACTTGGTTTTTTCAGTCAGAAAGACCAAGAACGAGACCGGTCAATCTCTCGGTCTCTGTTTTTCTGACTCGGTCTTTCCAGTCACGGCCGATTGATACTTGACCGAGGTAAATCTCTCTGTCTTGGTTTTTCTGACTTGGTCTTTTCCAGTCAGAATAACAGAGACCGGTCTCGTTCTCTGTTTTTCTGAGTTGGTCTTTCCAACCACGGCCGATTGATACTTGACGGAGTCTCTGTGTTTCTGACTTGGTCTTTCCAGTCACAGCCGATTGATACTTGACTGAGGTCAATCTCTCTGTCTTGGTCTTTCTGACTTGGTCTTTCCAGTCAGAAAGACCAAGAACGAGACCGGTCAATCCCTAGGTCTCTGTTTTTCTGAATTGGTCTTTCCAATCACGGCCGATTGATACTTAACCGAGGTCAATCTCTCAATCTCTGTCTTTCTGACTTGGTCTTTCCAATCACGGGCGATTGATACTTGACCGAAACCGAGAGTCTCGGTCTTTCTGACTTGGTGTTTCCAGTCATGGCCGATTGATACTTGACCGAGGTCATTCTCTCGGTCTCGGTCTTTGTGACTTGGTCTTTCCGGTCAGAAAGAACTACAACGCGAGATTGACCGGGTCAATCTCTTGGTCTCGGTCTTTCAGTCAGCTAACCCCACCCACCCACAGAGCGAGGTACGACGATAGGATAAGACAGGCAAGCACGCAGATAGTTTTTTATTTCGGGGTGGTCACCTCGTTCATTCCGTTCACAAAAAAGAAGTCGTTCTTTTGACCCGTTCGTTCAAGACCGACACACCACTACTTTATGTTTTCTCTGTGAAGTTCATCGTACCAACCAGCTCATGTCTCTTGGAACCAACCCAGACAATATTTGGGCACCAAGTCAACAACTCCCCAGGCAAACGCTTATTCTTCTGAAACTCTATTGTGAGTCGGCCGGTTATCTCAAAGTGGCTGAGTAATCTGATGTAATGCGACACCAAGGTGCTCTTGGCAGTCCAAACTGTTCGGAATTCACCGGCCGAAGGGATGGCTCAGCCTCGCCGGACGGTTCCGCACGGAATGTATTCCTGATGCAAGAAGGAGAGCCGGCGCTTACTGTGTTGTTGTTGTGATATCATTCCCATTTGTTGGGGGACAAAAAGAGATGGACAGCGGGATAAATGGATGATGGGTGGGTGGGCTGCAGGAGGAGAAAATTCCCTCATCTGGACGGAATTGGTTTGCGACCACGGGGATGGATGAAGCCAGGGACGGGGGCTCCCTGATGTAGAGGGTTCTGTCAGGACCCAGACAGCGGGGTCTTTGTCTTCCGAGTAATCACTTCACTCACCTCTTCCTTCCATTCCTCGCTCTCCTTGTTGCCGGCTTGCCTTTTTGCTTTTATGATTCCGATAAAACTGCAGGTATTGCACTTTGGTCAACTGAGTGGACGTTTGGAAATTACGTTATTCATATTCTCAGCTCATGGAATCGATCGCAACTGGACTGTTGAGGTTGTTTTAGAAGACGTTTGAGCAAGGTTCATCACTTTATGCTCAAAGTCTAAAAACTTGGCACAAGCTTTGGTCGATTTATCCCGGAAAGAAGGGGGCATGCCCAGAAAGAAATGGTTTCCATCCTTTGTCGTGTCAAATGGCAGCCATTAGGTCACGGCTATTGTTGCCAAATCAGCACTATAATGTTATTTCAAACAGGCACGGCCGATTGATACTTGACCTAGCCTACAGGCTAATTAACACGTCTTTACAATGAACCGTAGAGTCTCCGAAAACCCGTCACTGTGAGTGGAGATTCACCTGAAAATAAGGTTTTAGCGTTGGTTGTAGTTTTGTGTTTGGGATACTACTATTAAGAAGGAGTTAGTGGGAGCTCACGGTCTCTGTTTTTCTGACTTGGTCTTTAGAGTCACGGCTGATTGATACTTGACAGACGTCAATCTCTTTGTCTTGGTCTTTCTGACTTGGTCTTACCAGTAAGAAAGACCAAGAACGAGACCGGTCAATCTCTCGGTCTCTGTTTTTCTGACTTGGTCTTTCCAGTCACGGCTGATTGATACTTGACCGAGACCGAGTCTCGGTCTTTCTGACTTGGTCTTTCCAGTCACGGCCGATTGATACTTGACTGAGATCAATCTCTCTGTCTTGGTCTTTCTGACTTGGTCTTACCAGTAAGAAAGACCAAGAACGAGACCGGTCAATCTCTCGGTCTCTGTTTTTTTGACTTGGTCTTTCCAGTCACGGCTGATTGATACTTGACCGAGACCGAGTCTCGGTCTTTCTGACTTGGTCTTTCCAGTCACGGCCGATTGATACTTGACTGAGATCAATCTCTCTGTCTTGGTCTTTCTGACTTGGTCTTACCAGTAAGAAAGACCAAGAACGAGACCGGTCAATCTCTCGGTCTCTGTTTTTCTGACTTGGTCTTTCCAGTCACGGCCGATTGATACTTGACTGAGATCAATCTCTCTGTCTTGGTCTTTCTGACTTGGTCTTACCAGTAAGAAAGACCAAGAACGAGACCGGTCAATCTCTCGGTCTCTGTTTTTCTGACTTGGTCTTTCCAGTTACGGCTGATTGATACTTGACCGAGACAGAGTCTCGGTCTTTCTGACTTGGTCTTTCCAGTCATGGCCGATTGATACTTGACTGAGATCAATCTCTCTGTCTTGGTCTTTCTGACTTGGTCTTACCAGTAAGAAAGACCAAGAACGAGACCGGTCAATCTCTCGGTCTCTGTTTTTCTGACTTGGTCTTTCCAGTCACGGCTGATTGATACTTGACAGACGTCAATCTCTTTGTCTTGGTCTTTCTGACTTGGTCTTACCAGTAAGAAAGACCAAGAACGAGACCGGTCAATCTCTCGGTCTCTGTTTTTTTGACTTGGTCTTTCCAGTCACGGCTGATTGATACTTGACCGAGACCGAGTCTCTGTCTTTCTGACTTGGTCTTTCCAGTCACGGCCGATTGATACTTGACTGAGATCAATCTCTCTGTCTTGGTCTTTCTGACTTGGTCTTACCAGTAAGAAAGACCAAGAAGGAGACCGGTCAATCTCTCGGTCTCTGTTTTTCTGACTTGGTCTTTCCAGTCACGGCTGATTGATACTTGACCGAGACCGAGTCTCGGTCTTTCTGACTTGGTCTTTCCAGCCACGGCCGATTGCTACTTGACCGAGCTCTCGGTCTCGGTCTTTCTGACTTGGTCTTTCCAGTCACAGCCGATTGATATTTGACCGAGGTCAATCTCTCGGCCTTGGTCTTTCTGACTTGGTCTTTCCAGTCAGAAAGACCAAGAACGAGAGATTGACCGGGTCAATCTCTTGGTCTCGGTCTTTCAGTCGGCTAACCCCTCTCTCTGGTATCGTCTTCGTCAGCATCCTATGCAGATGTGATGGCGGTCATGGACCCACCTGAAACCCGGGTGGCTGTGCCTTGTTTATTTGTTAGCGGCTAAATGATGGAACCTTTTCGGACAGGATGAAAGCTGTTGTCCCAGACCTCCCCCCTTTTATCCAAAGTCGCCTCGTCACATTTAACTTAAAATAAAGTTTGACCATTTTGATTACCGATATCACACGAAGTCTGTCACTGGGATGCGTCTTTGCTATTTCCTAATAGTTGAGTAAAAAGTTTTCCGTGGTATAATCCACTTTACTGAAAAAGTAATGCAGTAGTGGGTTCTTTCCGGTACCGATGCCTCTTAAATTCCCCCCGACCCAATCAATTCAGCTCAAGCTTCTCCAAGCAAATCGTAAATCATGAAAAAAATAGCCGGGCTAAAAAAAGTGACAAGAGCGGCAGTAAATAAATGTTTGTTGTTTCTTTTCCCCCTCCTTGTTTCCCGCCCTCTTTCTTTGTAATGGATGGGCTATTGTTGGTGCTGCCCTCTGGGCAGGGTGACTTGTTTACTTCCCCATCCACCAGCGCTGGTCTCTGTAGGGGATGTTCCTGTTGCAGCCTCCCTCCAAAGCTCCATACGGGCTCGCTGTATTAATAGCGGGCAGCAGGTGTGATGGATGGAAAGCCTGTATCGGACCGCTGACGGGCCTTCACCATTGGTGCTGGCGGCCTGTTGGGGGAGAGCTCATCAATATAGATCGCATTTGGAATTCACTCCAAAGTCACCAGATGGGGGTTTGACCTCCTAAATGAATAGTGAGGCAACTTTGAGAAGAGAATGGAATTTTCTGTGGTGTAAAATAGGCGTGGAAGAAGACAGGAATAGACGAAGATGACGCTATCGTAACAACAACGAAGGCAAAGTGAGGAACATCACGAAGGCAATGTCGTGTGCTTTCTACAGTATCATTTTTCCTTTACCCTTTTTTTTATTTTGGAGTATTTAACTGTTATATTCTAACTGCAAAATAGTATTATCAGGGCCAGTACTAAACAAATCATACAAATATTTTATAGTAACTGTTGAACAGCTTTTACTATTTTATTTACTGTATATTTAAAATTTTGAAATTAAAAAATATTTTTAAATAAGAAAGCAATAATATAATAATAATAATAAATAATTTGTAATTATATAAGAAAAAAATGTTTTACGTGATTAAAAAAAAACATCTTTTACAAGAATTAAGTCAAATTTTATGAGTAGCAGTCATAAAATTTCTAATAAAAAACTGAATTGCTCAATACAGGATTTTTTAATTTTACAAGAAATAAATATTTGTTCTGCAATAATAAAATTATAATTATATGAGTTAAACATATTTTAGTAATTTTTTTTTTTACAATTTATCTTACAAGAATTAAGTCAAATATTAGTTAAATATTTTTCTTCAGTAATGTTATGAAACTTAAGTAAAAACAAATTATTAAAATATTTTAATTAGGTTTTTATTTACAATTTATCTTACAAGAATTAAGTCAAATATTAGTTAAATATTTTTCTTCAGTAATGTTATGAAACTTAAGTAAAAACAAATTATTAAAATATTTTAATTAGGTTTTTATTTACAATTTATCTTACAAGAATTAAGTCAAATATTAGTCAAATATTTTTCTTCAGTAATGTTATGAAACTTAAGTAAAAACAAATTATTAAAATATTTTAATTAGGTTTTTATTTACAATTTATCTTACAAGAATTAAGTCAAATATTAGTCAAATATTTTTCTTCAGTAATGTTATGAGACTTAAGTAAAAAAAAAAAGTAATTGTAAGTATTGGAGAAGAAAATGTTACCAGGCACATAAATCATATTTACCGTTACAGTATTTAGTATATTTCAAAATTAACTTAAAAAAATGTCAGTTTTCCAACAATTAAATCATAACGGGGGAAAAAAATGTAATTATACAGGCCTTTTTAAATATTTTTTTTCCCCAGGAATGAAGTCATAGTATGAATAGTGTGTACTTTTAATGTATCATCACGTCAAGATCCGCGCCTCTGTGACATCACAAAGGAACAATTTTACCCCGCCTTTTCAAACCGAGAGTTTTGAGCCGTTCCAAACTTATTTCAGGGCTCAATTCCAAATTAAGCAAACTTCATTATCTGAAATTTGGCATGCTTTAACATGAGAATACAGAATTCTAACTCAATTTATAGGTAAAAAAAAAAAAAAAAGTCGAAAAAATATTATATGTCCCCTTTAAGACTTCCAAAAAATACAACAAAAATATAATACAAAAATATAATAATATGACTTTTTTCAATTTTTAATATCAGTGCAGCCCTACTATTGTATTGCAGTATTGCCGTTATTTAACGTTTAACCCGGGGTATGCTAAATAAATTAGCACATCATTAGCATGACGAGACCAAAACCTTCTCACGGGATGTTCGGAGTCGATAACACAACCACTCTTGGTTCGGCGATGAAAAATGAGGAATTGATGCGTCTTGGCAGTTATTTTCATTCCTTTTATTTATAGAAAGATCTCAGCACTGACACTAATCCCTGTTGTGCTTGCCAAATGATGGAATAGCATCTCCCTGTGTGTGTTTTTTTTTTTTTTTTTTTTTTTTGTAACACAAGCTTTAACACCGAGTGCCGCCGTGGCAGGACTGAAGGATTCAATTTAATCCCAACTGTTTACAGCTGTCAATAAAAGGACCGACACCACAATAAATGCATTAAATTGCATCTGGCCTTCATGTCAGGCAAAATAAGGTGAGTGGACGGGCCGCGAAGGTGACGCTAGTTTTTTTTTGGCTGTGTTATTACGCCGCGGTGTCTTAAGGGCTCGTCTGGGGCCGCTGTCCATCGGATTTAATCATCCTCTATTACCTGCTACCCCCTTTCACAGTTGAAATAATCACCCTCAATTACCCACATAAAAGGGGGAGAGCTGGCGTCCGCGTCTGAAGCAGAGAAATCACACACAAAGTCATTTCTCTCCACCTTGGATGGCCGCGTTGGCTTCTGATGTTTCAGGGTGTGAAATAAAAGGATTGAGGGCTGTTTGGCATTACACCCCCCCCACGCCCACCCCTTCCCTCCATCCTCCAACACACATGCAAACAAAAATGCGGAACATTAAAGCTCAGTACACTTACATGAAGCAACACAAAGAGCATAGTCCCGTCTTTATCGTTGTTACATGGTAGCTGGGCGGAAGTAACCATATGGAACCGTAGGGGTGTTCGGAAAATACATTTTTTGGCATGGAACATTCAAAGTTTTACCAAGTTCCCACGTAGCGTACATTAAATGAGGGACAGGATATTGAACTTTTCATGCGGCACATTAGAAAAAAAAATCTACCCAGGAAACGTAAAAAAAATGACAATAACACACACAGAAAAAACAAAAATTTTACATGAACAAAGTAAAAATTTTTTGGCATGGAACATTCAAAGCTTTACCAAGTTCCCACGTGACATACATTAAGTGAGGGACAGGACATGGAACTTTTCGTGCGGCACATTAGAAAAAAAAATCTACCCAGGAAACGTAAAAAAAAATGACAATAACACACACAGAAAAAACAGAAATTTTACATGAACAAAGTAAAAAAATTTTGGCATGGAACATTCAAAGCTTTACCAAGTTCCCACGTGACATACATTAAGTGAGGGACAGGACATTGAACTTTTCATGCGGCACATTAGAAAAAAAAATCTACCCAGGAAACGTAAAAAAAAAAATGACAATAACACACACAGAAAAAACAAAAATTTTACATGAACAAAGTAAAAAATTTTTGGCATGGAACATTCAAAGCTTTACCAAGTTCCCACGTGACATACATTAAGTGAGGGACAGGACATTGAACTTTTCATGCGGCACATTAGAAAAAAAAATCTACCCAGGAAACGTAAAAAAAATGACAATAACACACACAGAAAAAACAAAAATTTTACATGAACAAAGTAAAAAAATTTTGGCATGGAACATTCAAAGCTTTACCAAGTTCCCACGTGGCATACATTAAGTGAGGGACAGGATATGGAACTTTTCGTGCGGCACATTAGAAAAAAAAAACCTATACAGGAAACGGGAAGAAAAATAAACTAAGAAAATAACAAATAATAAATAATTTTACATGAACAAAGTCCAAATTTTTTTGGCATGGAACATTCAAAGCTTTACCAAGTTCCCACGTGGCATACATTAAGTGAGGGACAGGACATGGAACTTTTTGTGCGGCACATTATAAAAATAGAATTTACCCAGAAAACTTGAAAAAAAAATAAAACACACAGAAAAAGCGAAAATTTAAAAATTTGCAGCAATTTTACACGAACAAAGTCACATTTTTTGGCATGGAACATTCAAAGCTTTACCAAGTTCCCATGTGACATACGTTAAGTGAGGGACAGAAAATTGAACTTTTTGTGCGGCACATTATAAAAATAGAATTTACCCAGAAAACTTTTTTTAAAAAAAAAAAGAAACACACAAAGAAATAGCAAAAATTGAAAAATTTGCAGCAATTTTAAATGAACAAAGTCAATTTTTTTTGACATGGAACATTCAAAGCTTTGGTCAAATTGTGAATTTTACGCCCCCAATGGTGTCGGTCTTCCGGTGTATTTTTTTTACACACTTAGCATCCACTAGTCCAATAAGTCTTAAAAACAATGTAACATTACGGGAATGGAATTGAACCCCAATCGCAAACACCCGCATCAACTATTACTGTATCAAAATAACACAAAATACTTATTAGAACAACGAAGCTAGTAGTGACCCAAGACTTTTGCTGAGTCCATTATTTCAATAGTCCTAACACAAAAAAAAAAATGACAGACACCCACCACTGCCACCATTAACTAAAGAGCCCCGTGCAATTTATTAAACGTAGCGGATGAAAGAAAAGACGTGAAAATAATTTAATAATTGTGCACCTCGGGAGAAAAAAAAAAAAAAAAGAAGAAAATAGAAAGCGTAGAGAAAAGAGGCATTGTGATCTACTTCAGTCTGCCACTCGCTGCCAAAAAAAAAAAAAAAAAAAAGAGACACCATTAAATGTAGCTTTGAAATAAATGGGCCCCAATTATGATGATGGCGGGGGCGCTCTAATGAAGCTTTTGTTAGCGCAGACAAACATGGCGGAGGGACGCTATCACAAAGACCCACGAGGGAGACAAATCTCATCTTTTCATGGAAGTTGGACGCATAGTCGCCGGAGCGCCGATATGTCGCTTCTGGAAAAAACATTTTATTTGGGCATGGAAAGTGACCCCGACAATTAAAACGCTAAATTTAGACGGTATGAGCATTAGCGGCAATCATTAACACCGAGGTCGCTCGGTTACATTAGTCGTGAGGTGCTCGGGCAATAAGTCATGTTAAATGAGTTGTTTTTTTTTGTTTTTTTTTTTAATGTTTTTTGGTAGTGTTTGTCCATTTCGAGTAGCGGTTCAAAGGGGAGCGGCTCAAGCGCTAGCTCTTCCGTGCCTCTCCACAACGGTGAGTGCTGCACAACTCTTCACAATGTACCAACGGTCCAAAACCTACTGACTTCTACTGCTTTTGTGTTCCACAAAAGGAACGTGACAATAACGCAAAAAAGTTACATTTTACGATTTTTTTTTTGTTGAAAGTCGGTATTAAGACCGGTTACCGGTTTCAAAGTAGAGCGGTCCCTTAAACATTTAAAGATCTATCACAGTTTTTAATTTGTTCATTCATTTTTTACCGCTTATCCTCACAAAGGTCGCTGGAGCCTATCCCAGCCGAAGGGGTACACCCTGGACTTAGTCGCCAGCCAATCACAGGACACATATAGACAAACAGCCATTCACACTCACATTCATACCTATGGACAATTTGGAGTCTCCACACACACAGAGATGGCCGAGGGTGGAATTGAACTCGGGGTCTCCTAGCTGTGAGGTCTGCTAACCGCTAACCACTCAGACCATATAACAGTTAAAAAAAATGAATTAATTCCAGTAAATATTTGAGCAAATTGTACATGAGTCATTCATTCATTTTCTACCGCTTATCCTCACAAGGGTCGCGGGGGTGCTGGAGCCTATCCCAGCTGTCTTCAGGCAAGAGGCGGGGTACACCCTGGACCGGTCACCAACCAATCGAAATTTATGTTGTATTATCATTGTTTGGCTAAATATATACAGTATGGCTAAATTTGTCGCCGGGGTGCTGGAGCCTATCCCAGCTGTCTTCAGGCAAGAGGCGGGGTACACCCTGGACTAGTCACTAACCAATGGCAGTTTATGTTGTATTATCATTGTTTGGCTAAATTTGTCATTGGGGTGCTGGAGCCTATCCCAGCTGTCTTCAGGCGAGAGGCGGGGTACACCCTGGACCGGTCACCAACCAATCACAGTTAATGTTGTACCCCGCCTCTTGAATGAAATATTTTGCATGTGTTTGTGTTCAATCTCCGGTTAGTGTACAACATGGCGTTCGTCATGTCATGTTATTAATACACTACAGAAACAGGAAGTGCAGACATCTTACCTTTTCTTTCCCGTAGCAGAAGGTCATTTTTCTTTATCGATCCGATCCGTCCAGGAGGAGACCAGACCTTCCGCAGAGATGCTTTTGGACTCTTGAACAGCTTGTCAAGGGCTAAAGGTTAAGGCCACGAGTGTCCGTCGAGGCCCAGACTGAGGTCACAAGGTCTCAGTCAGGGTCAGCACCACAGATGACCCAAAGTCTGTGCTGGCGTTGAATTCCGGTTTCACGGGGACGGTGCGCCAACTTGTAGGTATTCCTCACAGGGAATAATGGAAGATAGCAACCAATCATACCAAGCAACTTTGCTGTGACTGAAATGTCGGAAAGTGGTAGTCATTTTCACCTTTCCTCTACTTTCAAAACATTCCCAAAAATCGACAAGTCATCATGAAAGGATGTTTTTGCTTAATAATGATAAAGGTAAAAAAAAATTTTACAGTTAAATTTTTTTTATTTTCCAATAATTTTACTTTTTTTTTCTTTAATTTCATGTTTCTTCTCATAATTATTACATAATTCCCATAATGATTTGACTTAATTCTTTACTTTAAGTGTTTATCACAAATTCCGACCTTATTTTATTTATTTTATTTATTTTATTTATTTTATTTATTTTATTTATTTTATTTATTTATTTTATTAATTTTATTTATTTGTTTATTTATTTATTTATTTATTTATTTATTATTTATTTATTTATTTATTTATTTATTTATTTATTTATTTATTTATTTATTTATTTATTTATTTATTTATTTATTGACGGATTCTTCCTCATCTCGTAAAAAGTTTTCTTGTTATTTCTTTTACAATTTTAGATTTTTTTTTACGTAAAATTGCAGCTAATTAACTTTTATTTCCACAAGGTGCTGCAAAAGTTCATTGTTCCGCAATTTGGACACCAGACCTGACTTAATTCTTTACTTTAAGTGTTTTATATCATATATTTTTATCACAAATTACAACCTTATTTATTTTATTTATTTTATTTATTTTATTTATTTTATTTATTTTATTGACATATTCTTCCTCATCTCGTAAAAAGATTTCTTCTTTTATTTCTCTTATTATTTTAGATTTTTTTAATGTAAAATTACAGCTAATTAAGTATTTTGTTCACTTTTATTTCCACAATGTACCGCAATAGTTCATTGTTCCGCAATTTGGACACCAGACCTGACTTAATTCTTTACTTTAAGCGTTTTATATCATATATTTTTATCACAAATTACGACCTTATTTATTTTATTTATTTTATTGACGTATTCTTCCTCATCTCGTAAAAAGTTTTCTTGTTATATTTCTTTTACTATTTTAGATTTTTTTTATTTAAAATTACAGCTATTTAAGTATTTTGTTAACTTTTATTTTCACAAGGTGCCGCAAAAGTTCATTGTTCCGCAATTTGGACACCAGACCAGTTTTAGGATAACTTGGATATGTATTTTGTTGGAGCTTTTCATTCAATTTCAAACTTTATTTTCCGTAAAATCAATAATGCATGCAGCTTCATGTTTGAGTTTGTAATGTCACCGCCTCAATACTTCCCCGTGTATTGACTTCTTTTACCAACACAATGAATATTCACAAAGAAAGACGCACTATCAACAAAGATGCACATCATAAAATATTTCTATAAAATATGAGGAGGGCGACGTGACATTGGGTGAGATCAGGGTAGCAACAGAACCTCACGAGGAGAAGCCGCCTCAACAAGTGAAGTTGTTCCGTTGCTTCTTTTTACATTTGTCAGAGTTTTAGTCTTACTAATAACTCATTCAAAAATCTTCAACTTCTACAGAAGTAATACTACTGTATCTTGTTTGCCAACAAAACAAAGATAATGGGTTAGCTTTCATGTGAAGGGTCGGGTGAAATGATCTGACACATTTCTAATGGTAATGGTCATGGTAATGGTAATGGTAATGGTAATGGTAATGGTAATGGTTTAATTTCATTTGAACATGCATCAGATTACAATTGAATGCATCCCATAATCAGTTCACAGTTCCACATGTCCGAAAGGAGTAGGAAGAAGCAAAGCTTATTAAATCCTACCCCTCCATCTGGTACTTTTACAATCAGTAACTGTTACATTTGTTCACTTCCTGCTTTCCTAATATAATTATTTTTTTATTATTTAATTTATACATTTTTATTTATTTTATTTTTGATTTAGATTTTTTTAATTTAATTTTTTATTATTTATTTTATTAATTTTTATTTATTTGGTTTTTAATTTTTATTTTTTTTATTTTATTTAATTTTTTTCCATTTTTATTCGGGATGTCCTTTTTTTGTTGAAAACCGATATGCCGATATTGTCCAACCCTTAGTTGATACCGAAGTCGATACGTGTAACATGACATATTTCCTGTGGTGGAATGTACACATACATAGTATGTGTTGTGTACAGCATTTTAAATAACGGTTTTCGTGATCTGGAAAAAAATTAGATCGGGATATTGACCGATATACCGATATTTTTATACTGATAATGCTAATAGGATTAATATGCTGATGATGATATGACATTATTAAGCTGATAATTATCGGACAACCCTCATTTTTTCACCACAAAATTAAATTAATCGAATGACAAAATAGTTGTCGATCAATTGGATTAATTGTTGCACTCTAATAATACACAGTTATTTGGAAAAAGTCGGGATTTTTCAATGTCACATCTGTAGGAGGACGTTATTCCAATTATTGACGGAAGAGTTAAAAGTTTTAGCATCACACTGAAACAGTTTTCTTTTGCCATCATTAAATCTGGGAAAATTTGTCACAAAGTCCAAACTTGCTCTCCGGAATGACTAATGCTAACGTTGAGTCGAACGAGCCCAATAATTCGATGTTCTCTATCATCATTTCATTCTCTTCTCTCCCAAATTGCTATCAGCACTTCAGTTCCTGTTGTTTGAAACCTAGGATATGATTGTGTGTTTTTAGGTCGCAGTTAATTGCCGTGGCTAATTAATTGTAAAAACAAACAATTTCCATCCCAGTCGATGACGCTATTTTAACCGTGGCCTTTTTAATCCTCTCTTCCTCAATTATTGCCAACGCTAACTTTCTCCGCCCCCAAAAAAAAAAACGCTGCTGATGAATTGTCTCTTATTTGGGACGACGCTGGCAGCTCGCACTTTAAAGCATTCATTAATTCCCAATTAGCCCGCCGTAGTAGCCTGCCGGGTTGGTGGGTGCAGTGAGGTTCTGCGGTGATGCTAATTGGCGGACATTAACAGCATAATCGAGAGAAAAGTTGCGTAGCCGCTGCATTAACGCCATTTAATCAAACGTGGTGTTCTTCAAGTTCTGTGGTTTGTTTCCCCGCGTTAATGGATGTGACCTTTGACCTGTTGTGAACATCTTGCTAATGTGTTGTCTGTGCTTATCCGCAATCGTGCAACATGTCTAAGACACTGTAGGTTTTTTTTTTTTTTTTTTTTTTTTTTTTATTTTTTTATTTCAGCATTTTATGCCTCTTCAGTGCTTTGTTACAAGCACTCGAGCAGCATTAACAGCTCGCTACTCCATTTGGCCAAGACTTGGATTGTCTCTAACTCATTTACCACCATCCCAGCATCAATGCTTGAGGCGCATGCGAGTGGGTTTGATATATATATATAAATATATATACGCAAAAAAAAAAAAAAAAAAAAAATGAATAAAGAATGCTTTTATGTTGTGATGTGATCTCTTCAAATGGGACCTGGAACCCGGGAGTGAAATATTGTTTAGCGCCGTGTACCGCACACACACACACACACACACACTTTTTTTCATCACAGGATGACACTCGCTGGTGTGTGTGTGTCAACCCAGAAACTGGTCTTGAGAGCTGGTGCAAAAAGAACTGGGCTTGTTCACTTCAAAAGAATATAAACCTTGATCATGGCCCGTATGAGAACTCTGGATGGGGTTCTGCAGTTCACGTTTAAGAGGCTTTTCAGCATATCAGTCCGTGTATCAGTACTACCTTGGAAGGCGGTAATCATACCAGCAACGTAATGGGAATATCTAGTATTTGTCTCAGTGGATGTCTTTTTGTAGCTCATATTTTCAAACATAAAAACTTGATTGCTATTTGTTAAAGTACAAATACTGCAGATTTGTGTCCTCCTGATACGTGACATGTAGTACATTGGACAAGTGCAGTTACAGTTTTATTTCTAAAATCACAAATACTTCAACTTGCTGATATAGTTCATCTTCAAACAGCTAAAATAATGCATAAGGCTAAAAATAACCAATTATCTAAAAATGTCATCCAATACTTCTCTACAAGAGAGGAGAAATATGATCTCAGGGAAGAAGTACATTTGAAACACTTCTATGCTAGCATTTCAGTATGTGGAATCAAAGTATGGAATGGATTGAGTAAGGAAATACCGTCCTTCCATTTAGTGTGGAAGTGGTAACTGTTTTGCTTCTTGAGTATAGAAGAAATAAATTTGAGGCTAACTGGTTGGCTTGCTAACGGCCATCTGGAGTCCCTGCTGCATAAATAAGAGTTGCGAAATGTGATGTAAACGCTGAACCATAGGAGTGTTGAGGTGACTATAGGGGTGTTATGTTGTGTCTACAGTGCTCTAATAATGTTAAAATAGCTATTTCTGTGTTGTAACTATGAAAATAATATAATTATAATGATAATTTAAATAATAAATTTGGAAAATAAATAAATAATTTTATTAATATTAAATTAATAATATAATAATAATAATAAATTAATTATAAATAATTCCGTATATAATAATTATTTTTAAATTTATTTAATTTAAATAATAATAAATATAATAATAATAAATTCAAATTATTAAAATAAAAAAATATTTATCACAGTCAGTTCTGGAAGCAAATCTCACTTTTAAACTTCCAACAAACTATTTTGAGACAATTTGATGGTCAGGCCAGATAAGAACGTTCCTGAAAGTGAATAATACAAAGAAACTACTCGTCTGTTCCTTGTCCTAGGAATGTTCGTACTGCAGTATTCGAGTACAGACACCTCCACGGTCTCCTTCATTGTACTGCGGCATCACAGGGCCCGAGATGACGTGAGGATAAATGACATCTGCTATGAATAAGACTGAAGAGGGGGCGCTATCATCTTCGTTCCCACGTTGCGTTAACCTCTTTTATGTCTCAAGTGCTCTGAACGGGGCAAAATCTATTAGTGGCCTTTTAGAAACACAATCCCCCCGAACATCGCCCTATCTAACGTTTTTGTTCAGGTAATTCGCAGGAGCACGTCCAACAATGGCCGAGCGTCCACATGAAAAGCATTGTGCCTCGTGTACAAATGGACACTTGTTTATTTCATCGCACGCATTTCATCTATATGGAAATGAAATGATGCACCCTCAAGCCTTGTTTGCTTGTTTGTGCTGTCCGGCAAGGACAATGGAAAGGAAAAAAAAAATAAGAATTGCTTGTGTGCTGGCAACTTTTTGTGGAAGAAGCTCTCGTGGCTAAAGAGGGAGAGGAGGGCTCCACAAAAGAGATACGCCGCGTCATTGATGGCCTAAATGTCTGTTTTAGTGAGTATTACTGCAGTTTGTGTGCTCATGTGTTTGTGATGCCTACAACATGGAGAGGCATTCAGGACTGAACATCTTAAGATGCTTTCAAGTGTTTTTTTAAGCTGCATTTGTTTGAGTGTACTTGATACGTTAAGGAATTGAAATGTTGTAAATAACATTACAGTAATCTCTTGTTTATAATGAAATATTAATTGGTTCCATACCCGGCCATGACAGGTCAATTTCTGCAAAAAAATGACCTAAATATATTATTTATATTCCTACTCCTTTATATTCCCACGACAAAGAACAGACGAGTAATTTCTTTTTTATTATTCACTTTCAGGAACATTCTTATCTGGCCAAATCACCGATTGTCCCAACATAGTTTGGCGGAAGTTTAAAAATGTGATTTGCTTCTGGAACTGACTGTGAGAAATAATTTTCAATGTTAATAAATTTAATTAATTTATTATTATTATATTTATTATTATTTAAATAATTTATTATTATTATTATATATTTAATGTAATTATTTAATTTAATTATTTATTTATTTTTATTTAAATTATTATTATAATTATATTGGCCAGACCACCAATTGTCCCAACATAGTTTGGCGGAAGTTTAAAAATGTGATTTGGTTCCTGGAACTGACTGTGATAAATAATTTTGGATGTTAATAAATGGAATTAATTAATTATTATATTTATTATTGTTCAAATGATTATTATATATTTTGTTTAATGTTTTAATTTAATTATTTATTATTTATTTCATTTATTATTTAAATTATTATTATGATTATATTGGCCAGACCACCAATTGTCCCAACATAGTTTGGCGGAAGTTTAAAAATGTGATTTGGTTCCAGAACTGACTGTGATGAATAATTTTAGATTTTAATAAATTGAATTTATTAGTGATTATTATTATTATTATTTATTATTATTTACATTATTATATATTTTATTTAATTCAATTATTTTTTTATTTGCTGCTGAATATCTGATTACTTATTTGTACTCTACCCTGTAATATTTGAGCATGGCTGAAAAAAAAATTACACAATTTATTTTTCATCTATTTTGGCAAAAATTGCTATTGTTATTATAGTATTACATATTTTATAATCAGGCTGCATGGTGGTCGAGTGGTTAGCACACACAGCTAGGAGACCCGCGTTCGATTCCACCCTCAGTCATCTCTGTTTGGAGTTTGCATGTTCTCCCCGTGCATGCGTGGGTTTTCTCCAGGTACTCCGGTTTCCTCCCACATTCCAAAAACATGCTAGGTTAATTAGCGACTCCAAATTGTCCATAGGTATGAATGTGAGTGTGAATGGTTGTTTGCTTCCGGGGTAAAAGCACAAGGAAGACGGTCATGTTTTTAAAAATGTTTACGCTTTTGTGTTCGGCGGTTCAGTGGAAGAGTTAGCTTACACGAATACATAGCTGTGCGAAAAAATAAGGTCGCCACACACGCCATGTCACCTGCGAAGGTGCACGGACCTGACGGACCTTTCTGCTACATCTCCACCATTCTCACTCACACATCCGGCCTTCACAGCAGAGTGGGGGCGGGGGTAGGCGGACAAAGGGACCCCTTGTCTGCCGGTTCTGGCACCGGTGCCACTGGGAAGTTAAGGCGGGGAGAATTAGGAAGGGGCAGGAACAGAGTTCCCAAATACAAGGTAACAAGGGAAAACCAATCCCACCTGGAATTATGTGGACACTGGAGACACAGTGTTCACTGGACAGCAGATCAATGGCTCTCTCCAGGGAGGACGGGGAAGAAGGAGGAGGAGGAGCAGGATATTGGCCAAAGAAAGTGTGCCGCGCTGTTTCCAAATTATCCCCCCCCCCAGGGTCCAGTTACCTGTTCAGATGTTTGAGTTTCAATGTTCACTTGTTTGTTGAGTTTGGTACCTGTGTCCTTATCGCGGCGTAGCCTTATCGGAACGTTTTCCGCATAAAATGTAGCACGAGAAGCAAGGCGGGCACCGACAGGATACATTTCAACCAAATAAGGATAACATGGCAAATAGAATAGCAAAGACCAAACCAAGAGAAGACCGAAAAACGTCACAAAATTGCCCGTTTCAGGTTGTGCAGGGGCGTCAAACGGCATCTGGCTAAGTAATGGGGTTGGGCATTCCTCATGACTGAAAGCCTCTATTTGTCATTCATGTATGCTAGCATGTTTTCCAAAGCATTTTTAGCACAACCCTTAGGGGGCGCCACAAGTTAAGACACAACTTATAAAACCAATAGACGAAAAAGACGAAACCCTGCAAGAGAAGACCAAAAAAAGTCACAAAATCGCCCGTTTTGGAATTTCCATGATAGCACCAAAATGTTCCGACACATTACACCGAGATCCCACCTGAAACGTTTTCCCATCGGCACACTGGAGGGGGGGGTACTATCATGATCCGTTTATGGAACAGCAGAGTTTCAGGTTGTGCAGGGGCGTCAAACAGCAGATGGGGGGCATTTTTCATGACTGAAAGCCTCTATTTGTCATTCATGTATGCTAGCATGTTTTCCAAAGCATTTGTAGCACAACCCTTAGGGGGCGCCACAAGTTAAGACACAACTTATAAAACCAATAGACAAAAAAAATGAGACCCTGTAAGAGAAGACCAAAAAAACGTCACAAAATCGGCCGTTTTAGAATTTGCACGATAACCCTAAAATGTTACGACACATTACACCGAGATCCCACCTGAAAATTTTCCCATTGGCACACTGGAGGGGGTACTGTCATGATCCGTTTATGGAACAGCAGAGCTTCAGGTTGTGCAGGGGCGTCAAACGGCAGATGGGGGGAATTTTTCATGACTGAAAGCCTCTATTTGTCATTCATGTATGCTAGCATGTCTTCCAAAGCATTTGTAGCACAACCCTTAGGGGGCGCCACAAGTTAAGACACAACTTATAAAACCAATAGACGAAAAAGACGAAACCCTGCAAGACAAGACCAAAAAACGTCACAAATTTGCCCGTTTAGAATTTGCACGATAGCACCAAAATGTTACGACACATTACACCGAGATCCCACCTGAAACTTTTTCCCATCGGCACACTGGAGGGGGGGTACTATCATGATCCGTTTATGGAACAGCAGAGCTTCAGATTGTGCAGGGGCGTCAAACAGCAGATGGGGGGAATTTTTCATGACTGAAAGCCTCTATTTGTCATTCATGTATGCTAGCATGTCTTCCAAAGCATTTGTAGCACAACCCTTAGGGGGCGCCACAAGTTAAGACACAACTTATAAAACCAATAGACGAAAAAGACGAAACCCTGCAAGAGAAGACCAAAAAAACGTCACAAAATCGCCCGTTTTGGAATTTCCATGATAGCCCTAAAATGTTACGACACATTACACCGAGATCCCACCTGAAACTTTTTCCCATTGGCACACTGGAGGGGGTACTGTCATGATCCGTTCATGAAACAGTGAAGCTTCATGTTGTGCAGGGGCGTCAAACGGCAGCTGGGGGGCATTTTTCATAACTGAAAGCCTCTATTTGTCATTCATGTATGTTAGCATGTCTTCCAAAGCATTTGTAGCACAACCATTAGGGGGCGCCACAAGTTAAGACCCACCATGGAGTGTAGACACTTCTAAAAACCAATAGGTATCTTTAACAGGCACGCATTGGAAAGAAACCTTGTTATTACCGCTGGCGCCTTCCCAACCCACAGCACCGCGTTGCGAACAAATGTCACCATCCAACATCTATGAAAGAGCGTCACATATTGATCCGCTCCCTTTGTGAAGGCCTGGTGAGCTCGTGCTAATTAGCGTCGTCCATTAGTGACTTTGCTGAGCAAAACCTGCCCATTAAGAGTCAACGCTTGTGTTCTTTTTTTCTGCCAACATTCATTTCTTCTTCTGTAAAGAGCACAACACGGGAATGGTGGAAAATATGTGCTAAAACGTGCGGGAAGGTATAAAGTGGGTGTTTAAATGTGTTAATAAAAGGCATCTAGATTTAATTAACACCGCGGATAGCCGGCGGCTTTGTTCCCGCCCCGGCAAAATGATCATCTTTTGCAAAGCTATCATTTTGACTCGCCTGTTAAAAACGTGCTTTGCAGACATGTTGTTCTTTCTCAAAAGCTGCAAATGCATAACTTCTCTTTGTCGGCTTTGCTGCCAATTTGGAGTCCGGTGTTTGAATTCTGGTCTTTATGCTTCCTGTTGGACACAATGGGTGAAGAGGACTGGCCGTGCCATTAGTACAAAGATTACACTTGGCTGATGCTAGCGTCACACAAAGCCATCCGTCCATCCATGCATCCATCCATCCATGCATCCATCCATCCATGCATCTATCCATGCATCCATCCGTGCATCCATCCATGCATCCATCCATCCATGCATCCATCCATCCATGCATCCATCCACCCATCCATCCATCCATGCATCCATCCATCCATCCATGCATCCATCCAGCCATCCATCCATCCATCCATTCATGCATTCATCCATCCCTGCATCCATCCATCCATCCATCCATGCATCCATCCATCCATCCATGCATCCATCCAGCCAATAATCCATGCATCCATCCATTCATGCATCCATCATCCATGCATCCATCCATCCAATCAGCCAATAATCCATGCATCCATCCATTCATGCATCCATCATCCATCCATCCAATCATCCATCCATCCACACATCCATCCATCCATGCATCCATCCATCCATCCATCCATGCATCCATCATCCATGCATCCATCCATCCAATCATCCATCCATGCATCCATCCATCCACACATCCATCCATCCATCCACACATCCATCCACCCATCCATCCATCCACACATCCATCCATCCATGCTTCCATCCATCCATGCATACATCCATGCATCCATCCATCCATGCATCCATCATCCATGCATCCATCCATCCAATCATCCATCCACACATCCATCCATCCACACATCCATCCATCCATCCATCCACACATCCATCCATCCACCCATCCATCCATCCACACATCCATCCATCCATGCATACATCCATGCATCCATCCATCCATCCATCCATCCATCCATGCATCCATCATCCATGCATCCATCCATCCAATCATCCATCCATGCATCCATCGATCCACACATCCATCCATCCATCCATCCATCCACACATCCATCCATCCATGCATCCATCCATCCATGCATCCATCCATCCATGCATCCATCCAGCCATCCTATTATACTAATTTTTCAGCCCTTTTTTATTGACTCGTGGACTCCTATAGAGCAGCTACACACAATAACCCACACTGAAAGCTTTCTAGATCTTCCAGAATCTGTACCTATTCCAGCTGTATGTGATTGGTCACACTCCCAAGTGCTCCTGAGGACTTCCGGACTACCCTACTCCCCCACTTTCTAATTTAGTCAGTATAGGAGTTGATAATAAATGGATGAACCCTTTGGAGAGTGGCTGGGAGCCACTGGTAGCTCATGAGCGACTGTTTGGAAACCCCAGACTAATGTAGATGTTCTACAACATCGCTAGTAGAAATGTGGTCATTACACATTTTTTTGTGTTTAAAAGAGCAAAAGGCTGTTAGCAATTCCAGATATTTTCATCCCGCTAAAGGCGGGAATATAAGAAGGAAATATTTCCGTGTTTATGCTAATAGCACAGACCTATTTTTGACTAATCTTAATCTATTTACACCTGACCCCAGATCTCATTCTCAGCACGCGTACTGTATATTAACTACTATTTATTTACCAAGACAACACTATAGGCGTCAGTCGAGGCTCTTCCGCTCTTCCATCACGCACACCGCGTTGACCTCGCCGACCATCAGGCCGGCTAAGAGGGGAAACGAGACCGAGAAACTGGGAGCGCCAAAATAAAGTGCTCGCCCCTGAGCCATTATGATTAACCATCAGCGCTTTTTTGTGTAATCATCAACGCGGACAGACAGCAGCGCAGAGAGAAATCAATCACATTATATTACCGTGGACGTGCTTTATTGACCTCTGTTGGTGTTCGCACATTTCATACTTGATTTGTATCTACCGCCGGCCGTTTAGAACAATGCGGGCAATTTGGCCAACGATGGGAAAAACAGGGCAGCATTTTTCAAGCCCGGAGCTCATGCTTATGGATTGAGTGCTGTTTAGGAAAAACAAAAGAGCAAACCTATCTAGACGCACTTCCTGCATATATTTTATGAAGTAGCCCCCGAGCGCTGCGCTACGCCGAGCGGTGTCCTCATTCAGGACCATCGCATCATATTTGAGATTGGGACTGATGGGGGCAGTCGGCACCCCCTAAAAAAAACCTCTGCAGTTAGTTATTTTTCACTTTATTGTGAATCTGTACTGCGGAAAGTCCAACACGCTTAAAGGTCTTTTCTCAAAAGGAAAAATAATAATAATAATTATCACTTCAATGTGTCAGAACCTTTATACATTGTACAGTGAAGGTATTTTTACACACAAGAGTACAAATAAGTTATTTGTGGTTTATTTAAATCAGAGGTGGGTAAACTACGGACCGAGGGCCACATCCGGCCCGCCAAGTGTTGAAATACGGCCCGCATGTTCTTTCCAAAGTATTTCGTCGAAATTTAACGTACAACCTGGCATCCATCATGGCTTGAGACAACTTTTTGATGGTTTAAGTAGCTTTTTTATTCATTCATTTTCTAATGCTTATGCTCACGAGGGTCGCGGCGGGTGCTGGAGCCTATCCCAGCTGAGTCGCCAATTAACCTAGCATGTTTTCGGAATGTGGGTTGGAGTACCCGGAGAAAACCCACGCATGCGCGGGAAGAACATGCAAACTCCACACGAGGGTGGGATTGAACTCGGGTCTCCTAGCTGTGAGGTCTGCGCGCTAACCACTCAACCATCGTGCAACTCGTACTTTTTGTTTTTATTAATTTGTTTATTTGATGTGGTCTGCTGTTTACAAAGCGAAAATATATAAATACATAATATATAATCTGCCCCCCCGTCAATTTTGTTAAATCAATGCGCCCCCCCCGAGTCAAAAAGTTTGCCCACCCCTGATTTAAATGCTTCAATTACGCCTCTAGTTAATCATCCCCCAAGTCTTCTGTAGTACCTCACGGTCGACAAAACCAAATATTATTTATTATTGTTAGACAGACCCTGCGCCCTTTTAGTTATGATTATTAATAATTGTTATTAGTAGTAATTATTATTATTATTTCATATTATTATTACTAATAATTATTAGCAGTAGTAATTATTATTAATATTTCCTATTATTAATTATTATTATTATTTCATATTATTAGTTATTATTATTTCATATTATTAGTTATTATTGTTATTTCCTGTTATTAATTATTATTATTGTTATTTCCTATTATTAATTATTGTTATTATTTTCGATTAGTAATTATTAATATTATTTCCTATTATTCGTTATTATTATTATTTCCTATTATTAATTATTATTATTATTATTATTATTATTATTTCCTATCACGGGAGCCTCTACCTCGGTCCATCCACTACAATTTTTGCTCCTTACCGCTACTACAGCATTGGTTCTATTGCGATTAAGTTGTCCAATACGCCTGTTCATAAGTCATCACGTGGTCAAAGAGAGCTACCGTTTCCTTTCCGCTTTCTCATGCACTCCAAATGATGATTAAAGGCCAGACAGATCACCCGTCAATCATAACTTCAAACCAAAAACTTTCTCCCGGATTCAATTATTAGCACAACACAATGCTCTTCAAGCATTATTGTGTATTTTTTTCCATCAAAGTGCACCTAATAAATCGACGTAAGGCTCGTGTCGCAAAGCGTGAAATGTCTTTTATGACGGGCAGGCAGCAGTAAATAAGACACGGCCGTCTCATTATGCGAGCACCGCGCGATGGTCGCTTCATTCATGCAGATGTATTGTACGCAAAGGTTAAGAGTAGTTATGACAAAAGTAATGCATTATTAAAATACCTTTTGGAGTGAAGCACCTTCTGATATATTTTTCTTGGTGATGAAAGCAGAATTGGGTGGAATCATTTCTCCCTTTTTTTTTCCCCCCCCTTCCACTCCCCTATCTTCTTCAAGCCTTTATTCGCCCTCTTCGCTCTTCAACTATTTATGCGGGGAGAGTGAAGAGCTCAGCGCTCGCGAGCAGGCGGTAAACATTTTGTTATAGTCAGAAGCATCTCTTATTACTGGTTTTTCATTAGAAAAAGAATCCTTTTGGAAGCATTCAAAGCATTTGGGGCGGCTGAAGACGCTTCACAATTTTCTCCCTCTCACCCTCTTTTCTGCGTCTCACTATACCTGAATCCTTTCTCTTTTTTGATGCTGTTAAGGGAGTAATTGAGTGCAGAAAATGGCTTGGCTTATTTAGACTGAGTCTGATCCTGAAATGATTAAAGCTAAAGGGCTTTGAGGTATTCAAGGAGAGAGAGAATGACAGAAGGGAACATGGTTAATGCTTCTTTTTTTTCGCCCCCCCCCTATTTTGTAAGGAGACGGGAGGGGTGGGTATAGCCAGACAGGTTGGTGTCGGCAGGGGCTGGCGAAGAATAGCCTTTTCCTCGCGGTCCTATTAAAAGCATCGGGATTGTCAGAGACGGTAAAAAGACAGGAAATCACTGCAAGAAATGAAGCTTCTTTTGCCAATTACCGAATGCCGAGTGCACACCTTGGAGACTCTTTGTCCTCTCGAGCACCAGTCCCTTTCTCTCGCTCTTCTTTTTCGCCTTTCCCGCCTTTCTCTCGACGCCCCGTCTGGCTTGGAGCTTTCCAGTCAGGTGCATTAGCGCAGAGGGCCCCGTAGAAGAGGCAGCGTTGTCCTTTTCTTTCTTTTTTTTTTTTTTTACTCCACTTCTTGGTCGTCTTTTCAGGCGAGCGGGGTTGGGAGGCAAGAGCCGACCTCTCAGCTTCTCCACTCAAACATTTATCTCTGCCTTTTGATTAGGATTAGCAAAGGGAGACTCAGCCGGACCGACAAAAGAAGACCTTGCGTCGGAAGTACCTGTACGCAGTAAAAGTGTAACGGTACGCCATAATCCCGGTTCGTACGGTACGTTTCGGTCGCTTAGATTTTGTCTAAACAGTAAAAAAAACAAATCAAAACCTTTGATTAATCACTGAATCGGATTTTTAAAAACATTTTTTTTATTAAAATTTTAATTTAAAGTACCCAAACACCAGTTTGCCGCTTCAATATTCAGGTAAAATAATGTTAAGTCTTCAAAAAATTGCTTCAGTAATACAATAAATATACACAAAAATACAATCATGATCCTTTTTGTCGATTAATCTGAAGTTCAATGAATGGAAAAATCGATTAATCTGTAAGATGGACCAAACGGATACTTTATGAAGTTAGTGGTTAGGGAAATATGTCAAGGAAAAGGCAAAAATTAAAAAATATTCACATTTGAGAGGCTGAAATTACAATATAATATATATTTACATTTTTTTTAAAAGTGATTAATCGATGACCAAATTAGTTGCCGATTAATTGGGTGATCAATTAACCATGGCATAGGCTCCAGTTTACTCCCGTGACCCTGTGAGGATGAATCCCGGTTCGTACGGTACGTTTCGGTCACTTGGATTTTGTCTAAACCGTAAAACCAAATCAAAACCTTTGATTAATCACTGAATCGGATTTTTAAAAACACATTTTTTATTTAAATTTTAATTCAAAGTGCCCAAACACCAGTTTGCCGCTTGAATATTCAGTTAAAATAATGTTAATAAGTACGATACGTGTCGGTCGCTTAGATTTTGTCTAAACCGTAAAATACCTAATCAAAAGCTTTGATTAATCACTGAATCGGATTTTTAAAAACACATTTTTTTATTTAAATTTTAATTTAAAGTGCCCAAACACCAGTTTGCCGCTTGAATATTCAGTTAAAATAATGTTAAGTCTTCAAAAAATTGCTTCAGTAATACAATAAATATACACAAAAATACAATCATGATCCTTTTTGTCGATTAATCTGAAGTTCAATGAATGGGACAATCGATTAATCTGTAAGATGGACCAAACGGATATTTTATGAGGTTAGTGGTTAGGGAAATATGTCAAGGAAAAGGCAAAAATTAAAAAATATTCACATTTGAGAGGCTGAAATTACAATATAATATATATTTACATTTTTTAAAAATTGATTAATCGATGACCAAATTAGTTGCCGATTAATTGGGTGATCAATTAACCATGGCATAGGCTCCAGTTTACTTCCGTGACCCTGTGAGGATGAACGGCATAGAAAATGGATGAATTAATAAAATTAGTATCGATTAATCGATTAATCATTCCACATTTCTGTGCATTTTAAATTGTTTTATGCATGTAAAACTATAAAAATGAGTTTTATGTTAACATTTTTGAGAGTCAACCTCGGGGCGATGTTGTCTAGCTAGCTAATCGGATGCTAACAAGTAACGATAAGAAGGATTCTAACCGTAGAATACCGCAATACGCAATCCCTCTTAACGCGGCCTGCATTGTTCTAGACAACATGACCTCTTTTGTATTATCAATAATGGAGTGCAGGGTCTGTCAGGTCATTGACTTTGGATGGATGGTCCCCATCACGCCCTCCCACCCAAAGCCCCGACTCCCGGGACCCGTAAACACCTCCCAAACGGGCTCTTTATCCCTGCTATTGACTCGAACCCTTAATTACTTCCCAGTTAAAACAAAGAGCTGATGTACTCGGCGTGCGTATGCATGCAGCAACACGCTCCGTTTAGCAAGGCATGATAGCCGCCGGTAAGGTTGCCGTTAAAGAAGATATAGCTGCCAAATTAGACTTTCAACCAGCATATTTTTTGGGGGGGGGGCTTCAATATCCATTCTAGCGTTGGCGACTGTCCATCAGCGCCGCCTGCTTGTTTCAGGTTTGCTCTTATCAAGACGCATGAGGATATTATTATGTAAGATTACTCATTTTGGAAGGGTTTAACCCCCTCGCATTACAACCTCCCCACCAATCCTTCATGCCCTCCCAGCCTCATCCGTCATCCCCACCAGCAGGCGGCTGCGGCGGACACTTTTTAAATGACCTCGTGTTTTTTGCCACAAGCGCTATTGTGACGCTAAGAAGATTTTCATCTATTTGCCTTTCACATTTCATATTCCAGTCTGAGTATTTTTAATGCTTTGGGATTTTTTTGGCTTAATGTCAAACATGTGTGTGTGTGTGTGTGGCCGCGGGCCATTTGCAAGGTTAATGTTGTAGAAAACAACATCCATCTCGTCTCCCGTAAAGCCCTTCATTAGTCCCGCGTAGCGCCTCCTCTTACGATGTTGTCAAGTGTACCGTGCATCATATTATCGGCGAGTGACGCAATCAATAAAATTTCAAAGTCTGCGTTGTTGTTTGGCACCGTGCATTTTTTTTTTAACGCACGCACTGAATGGCTGTGTCCCATTCATCTCTGCAGAATTGTGATAGTAATTACCACAGATGGAATTAATAAGGATAATACTGTATTAATATCCGACTGAGTTCAATGTGACTGCATATTTACTAATATTAACTCATTCAATCCATTTTCTTTCTTGGGACCGGATGTTTTTGAAGATTTTGACTGAATTTTTAAAGCACGCAGAATATTGTGTTCTTGGACTATATGGTTTAAACCAAAAGAATGATTAGATGCTCATTTTTCAAGGTTTTCCGTTCTTTAGTAATCAGCAGTAAAACATAAGGAAACCTCAGCAAAATATGAATTATTTTGCGAAAATGTTTTGCAAAATTGCAAATGTCTTTGTTTACCAAAGAAAAACACATTTTCATGCATTTCACAAACAATTTTTTTCATTTCAAAAACAATTAAAATGAATGAAATGATTTTCAAAGAAGGATGTACATTTTTACATAGAGGCCTACTATCAACAACTGTCAGTCCTCTGCATCAATCTCCTGGTATGGCTGCTAATCCATAGTTCATCATTTTATAAGGCTAATAGATTATTAGAAAAGCCATCTAAAAATCTAAAAACTAAAACTAAAATCTCTTACCATGCTGTTAACTACTCCCTTCAGAGAGCAGCACAAACTGGGTCTAACAAAGACACAAAAACGCCTCACAGGTTTGTCACCTGGCAGCTGCACTAAATAGTATCCGTCAAACACCAGTGTCAGTATCAACAGTAAAGCGGCGACTTCAGGATGCTGGACTTCATAGCAGGACTGCCAAGAAAAAGCCAGATCTCAGACTGGACCAAAAAAATTTTCAAGTGATCCCAAACTTTTGAGCGGTAGTGTAAATTTCAAGAAATTTCAAGAAAATTTTTGTATAGATTTTTTTTATATTTCAACTTTCTTTGTAAATAATAGTCATAAATGTTCTTTTCGGATATTATGACTTTATTCCTACAATATTATAACTTCCACAAATTGCAACTTTATCTTTTGTTTGTTTCTTAAAATATTATGATATTAATAAAAAACTTTAATATTTATATTTAAATATTTTTTATATATTTAATATTTAATATATCTTTAATATTTCAACACTATGTCACTAATTTATTCTCGTAAAATGAGAACTTTTTTGTGATATTTTGACTTTATGTTTTGAAATGTTTTAAAATTTTCCAACTAGTTCAACTTTCTTGTGGTACATTTTCTTCTCGGAAATATCAATTTATTCCCATAATAGTTTTACATTATTCTCCTAAAGTTATGACTTCATCCGGGGGGGTTGGTGACCCCTGCTGTAACTGAGGCTGTTTTACAAACTGTGGTTGAGAGTGAACAGCGCCTCTGCTGGTGACAGAGTGTTAGTGTAGTCCATTTTGCCTCAATAGCTATTAATCAACAGCAAGATTGCATCTTCTGTTTTGATGAACACATTATTATTATTATTATTATTATTATTATTATTATTATTATTATTATTATTATTATTATTATTATTATTATTATTATTATTTGGACAGAAATGAAAGCATATGCAGGGGCGTGGTTTTGAGCCAGGTGTATAATTTAGTGACGAAGATTGTTGAGCCTTGGCAGAGGTCTAGGCTGGACAGTTTCATGTATTTGGTGAAATTGGAATTGGCCTGTGACCGAGTCGATGCTAACATGCTGCAGCAAACATAAACAAACACTGCTAAATCCAAAAGCGTACTATCAATGCCACTCCCAATCACAGCTGCCACCCCCCCCCCATGCCCCCACCCCTTAGTGTAAATGGAATTGTGTGTGTTAAAGTCTATAACGTTTACGTTTTATTCCCCCCCGGCAGACGCGGTTCCATGTCGGTCGGTGAAAAGGCTATCTTTAGGACCTCTTGATCAGCCCGTGACCCGTAAGTACGCCGTCCATCTCGTAAAAAGGAGGGTGCGCTTACGCCGACTTCAAAAGCAAAGGGACCCGGTAATTTCCAAATGGAGTGGCACTGGTGGTGGGGGCGGGGGGGTCCATAAAAGCCTTCCTTGTTCTCAACACACCTCCCTCTTTTGCTCCACAACAGCCAGTTAGGCTAATAGCTGGTGGGAGAAAGGAAGAAGGGGAGGGGGGGGGTGCAAGGTGGTGCAAAGGGGTGAGGGAGAGGGAGGGAAAACAGGTAATTACTGGTAATCACTTGTCAGGGAAGAGCTGATGATCACGACAGTATAACAGCTTGTACTGTTCCCTGTTGGAAAACAGTGAGGGGGGGGGGGGGGCGGGAGTCGTACTCTCGACGGGTAACAAGCGCCAAATGAGTCGCTAACCTTATAACCTAACCTTCGCAATCACGCAGAAACTCTTGCTTCTGCTCGGCGCTCGTCTGCTCTCACTCGTATGAATGTCAACATGGCGTGCGGTAAGGACTACGGGAGCTTTATTAGACGCCAATCTTTTGGATTGGGATTGGACCGTGGAGTAGGTTCAACAGGGCGATGACATAACAAACTGGCTCGGAAGAGGGAGACGCGGTTTAGTGATTGTACGCTGCGTATTTCGAGAACAGAACTGCATCTTGCCGTTGTTATTCTATGCTATATAACTATGAAAATATTCCCGACTAGATTAGATTCACCTCTGTCACTTTCTCTCTTCAATTGCCGTTGTTCACTCGCGACAGAAGCTATGGTATTATTATGTCATTGTATGGTCATATCACCTCGTACGTCGGTATGTGATAAAAAATTAAATTTAGTTTAGTTTAGTTTAGTTTAGTTTAGTTTAGTTTAGTTTAGTTTAGTTTAGTTTAGTTTAGTTTAGTTTAGTTTAGTTTAGTTTAGTTTAGTTTAGTTTAACTAACTAACTAATTTAATTTATTTTTATCACGTTTATTAAATTAAATTAAGTTTAGTTTAACTAACTAACTAACTAACTAACTTTAATTTAATTTTGTTTAATTTTATTTGTTCACTTCCTGCTTTTCCTAATTTGTTCACTTCCTGCTTTTCTAATATAGTTAAAATAAAATTTACTTAGTTAGTTAGTTAGTTAGTTGGTTGGTTGGTTGGTTGGTTGGTTGGTTGGTTGGTTGGTTGGTTGGTTGGTTAGTTAGTTAGTTCAACTGAACTAAAGTAAATTTAATTTAATTTAATTTAATTAATTTGTTCACTTCCTGCTTTTCCTAATTTGTTCACTCCCTGCTTTCCTAATATAGTTTAAATTAAATTAAATTAAATTAAATTAAATTAAATTAAATTAAATTAAATTAAATTAAATTAAATTAAATTAAATTAAATTAAATTAAATTAAATTAAATTAAATTAAATTAAATTAAATTAAATTAAATTAAATTAAATTAAATTAAATAGTTGGTTGGTTGGTTGGTTAGTTAGTTAGTTAGTTTGTTCAACTAAACTAAATTTAATTTAATTTAATTTAATTTAATTTAATTTAATTTAATTTAATTTAATTTAATTTAATTTAATTTAATTTAATTTAATTTAATTTAATTTAATTGTGAAAGCAGGAAGTGAACAAATGTAACAGTTACTGATTGTAAAAGTACCAGATGGAGGGGTAGGATTTAATAAGCTTTGCTTCTTCCTACTCCTTTTGGACATGTGGATCTGTGAACTGATTATGTGATGCATTCAATTGCAATCTGATGCATGTTCAAATGAAATTAAACCATTACCATTGCCAAGCTAGCAAGCTAAACAGTCACATGTGGAATATCATCCACTGCATATAACAATAGCAACTGGACACCTGACATGGTGTACAATGCTTTGTCTCATAATCGAACTGTTACATTTTTTGTTTTGCTATCAGGCGTCAACATTATCAATGCATATTTTGGCTGTCAATTGGCTAACGCCACCGACTGCGAGAAGTGCCATCGTTTGCAGAAACTGCGTCGCTCAAGATAGGGCCTATTGATCGGGATCGGCGTCAGTTGGGTCACACGGGGACTCGACCGTCGTCCTGACTGCGCCGAGGGGGGCGGAGGGGGGGGGGGGGGGGGCGGTGACAGCAAGAAGCAGGGACGGTCTTTAGCGGATCAATTGGGAGCACTCGGGCCACTTGTACCTGTTTGTAACTGATAAGACAACACTTGAGAGAACTGCTAATGATTAGATGGGGATCAACACAGCCGAGGACAATATGGGGGGGGGGGGGGGTCACATACAGACGACAACGATACACCTTCATGAACCTGCAAAATCACTTCTAATGCTGTAGTGTGCAGGCCTGTAAATGCTTCCCAAAGAGGACTTGGTGTTCATTGGAGAGAAACTATTTATGAAAAACTTATTCCACATGTGGAACAACTTCATTAGTTCACTTTAATTATGATTCAGAGTGCATGAGAAAGTAGCTTTCTTTTATGGTCATTTATAAACAGTGGAAGCTCAGTTAGCGTCCACCTTGGTTAGCATGTTTTTTGGTTAAAGTCAAAAATTTATGCTGCAGTTTTGCTGAATAGCATAATTGCCATTTTAAAGTGCATGTAGAGGTAGATAAAGACACTGCATGCTGCCCACTCATGAGGTTGCCTACAGCCACAGCTGGTTACCACACGGAAATAAGACGAGTACCGTATTTTCTGGACTATAAGTCACACTTTTTTTCATAGGTTGGCTGTGCGACTTATGTATGTTTTTTTACTACCTAATTATGCATTTTTGGCCTTGTGCGACTTATACTCTGGAGCGACTTATAGTCCAGAAAATACGATAATTGGTAGAAGAAAACATACATAAGTCGCACTGGAGTATAAGTCTGAGTTTTTAGCGGGTAATTTATTTTACAAACAAAGTCCAATACATCCAAAAAAAATGCGACTTATACTCCAGTGCGACTTATGTATGTTTTTTTTTACCTAATTATGCATTTTTGGCCTTGTGCGACTTATACTCTGGAGCGACTTATAGTCCAGAAAATACAATAATTGGTAGAAGAAAACACACATAAGTCGCACTGGAGTATAAGTCGTATTTTTTAGCGGGTAATTTATTTTACAAACAAAGTCCAATACATCCAAAAAAAATGCGACTTATACTCCAGTGCGACTTATGTATGTTTTTTTTTTACCTAATTATGCATTTTTGGCCTTGTGCGACTTATACTCTGGAGCGACTTATAGTTAAAAAAATACGGTAATTGGTAGAAGAAAACATACATAAGTCGCACTGGAGTATAAGTCGTATTTTTTTGCGGGTAATTTATTTTACGAACAAAGTCCAATACATCCAAAAAAATGTGACTTATACTCCAGTGCGACTTATGTATGTTTTTATCTACCTAATTATGCATTTTTGGCCTTGTGCGACTTATACTCTGGAGCGACTTATAGTCCAAAAAATACGGTAGTTGGTAGAAGAAAACATACATAAGTCGCACTGGAGTATAAGTCGTATTTTTTTGCGGGTAATTTATTTTACGAACAAAGTCCAATACATCCAAAAAAAAATGTGACTTATACTCCAGTGCGACTTATGTATGTTTTTATCTACATAATTATGCATTTTTGGCCTTGTGCGACTTATACTCTGGAGCGACTTATAGTCCAAAAAATACGGTAATTGGTAGAAGAAAACATACATAAGTCGCACTGGAGTATAAGTCGTATTTTTTTGCGGGTAATTTATTTTACGAACAAAGTCCAATACATCAAAAAAAAAATGTGACTTATACTCCAGTGCGACTTATGTATGTTTTTTTTTACCCAATTATGCATTTTTGGCCTTGTGCGACTTATACTCTGGAGCGACTTATAGTTAAAAAAATACGGTAATTGGTAGAAGAAAACATACATAAGTCGCACTGGAGTATAAGTCGTATTTTTTTGCGGGTAATTTATTTTACGAACAAAGTCCAATACATCCAAAAAAATGTGACTTATACTCCAGTGCGACTTATGTATGTTTTTTTCTACCTAATTATGCATTTTTGGCCTTGTGCGACTTATACTCTGGAGCGACTTATAGTCCAGAAAATACGATAATTGGTAGAAGAAAACATACATAAGTCGCACTGGAGTATAAGTCGTATTTTTTAGCGGGTAATTTACTTTACAAACAAAGTCCAATACATCCAAAAAAATGTGACTTATACTCCAGTGCGACTTATGTATGTTTTTATCTACATAATTATGCATTTTTGGCCTTGTGCGACTTATACTCTGGAGCGACTTATAGTCCAAAAAATACGGTAGTTGGTAGAAGAAAACATACATAAGTCGCACTGGAGTATAAGTCGTATTTTTTTGCGGGTAATTTATTTTACGAACAAAGTCCAATACATCCAAAAAAATGTGACTTATACTCCAGTGCGACTTATGTATGTTTTTTTTCTACATAATTATGCATTTTTGGCCTTGTGCGACTTATACTCTGGAGCGACTTATAGTCCAGAAAATGAAGTAATTGGTAGAAGAAAACATACATAAGTCGCACTGGAGTATAAGTCGTATTTTTTTGCGGGTAATTTATTTTACGAACAAAGTCCAATACATCCAAAAAAAAATGTGACTTATACTCCAGTGTGACTTATGTATTTTTTTTCTACTTATGCATTTTTGGCCTTGTGCGACTTATACTCCGGAGCGACTTATAATCCAGAAAATACAGTATTTACATGGGTTTGCAATATTTGTACTCGAAACTTTTGTTGTTTTGCTCGACGCAAACACGGAAAAAAAAGCCAACAAAGCAAACCTGCAGGATTTGTCCTAATTAATAATGCAACCTTTGAGCAAACGACTTGCATTTCCTTTTCATTTGTGATGAAAGGCCATGTTGTTGTGTCACTTTAGACTCATGAGATCATCCGCATGCCATAATGGTGACACGGTG
The DNA here is from genome assembly GCF_037039965.1 of Doryrhamphus excisus. Classification (NCBI taxonomy): domain Eukaryota; kingdom Metazoa; phylum Chordata; class Actinopteri; order Syngnathiformes; family Syngnathidae; genus Doryrhamphus; species Doryrhamphus excisus. The sequence goes on from NC_136376.1 coordinate 2,639,039, forward strand.
AGCCTGCTCCCGTTGAAAGGAAGTCATGAGATCATTCACTCTTGACCCAGATCCTAAAACGACCTTACGACGAAAACGAGCCTTCCACTTGAATGCCGACTACATCTCACTTTTTAAGAGCAGAACGAGGCCATAAAATATGCATGTGTTCCCGTGTTGACATGTGACAGGCGCTATTGTAACGTGAAGCCCATCACTTAAAATAAGTCGCTTCAAAATGCACCGCCGGGAGCTGCGCCGTAAAACGACGAGTCCTTCTATCTCTGGGTTTGTTTGCCAAATTACAGTATCGGTATAAGCCACGCCCCATCGTAACAGCACCGTGTTCTTTTTGAAGTTGTGGCGGCCATTGAAAAGGAATTACCAATAACTAGCTAATAATAAAAGGCCCGGTAATTGATACGCGAGAAGGAGGTGGGGGCGTCATCTTGCTACAGTTTAATCTGGCCTGCAGGTCCTCCGCCACTGAAGGACAAGTAACGCGACACTCAAAAGATTCGCTGCATTAGTTCTGCTTAGCTAACCGTGAATGCTAATTGCAGGAAGAACAAACTGCAGCCCTTCCCTCCTCCTCTTCCTCCTCTTCCTCCTCTTTTGGTCAATGGTAGAGCTGGCTGTCATGCACACACACACACACACATGCACAAACACACACACAGGTTTGCTATGAGCAGGAACAAAGAGGGTTGTTCTGCAGGTTGCAAGATGCAAACATGCTATGTTATTGTGGCATGCGTGTGGTAGGTTAGTGTAACTGATGCGGTGCACCCGGGGCGTCACTAGGTTCAGAGGACAAGGGGGGGCTTAGCCCCCCGGAGATGCACAGGATATGAATGATTGTTGTAGACATTCAAAAAAATCCTTATCATCATTATTCTTCTTCGGATTATTACTACTATTAGTAGGCTTGTATTAGCCTGCTTATTGGCTTGCTTATTAGCCTGCTTTTGCTCTATTATATGAAATTTGGCAGAGATTTTTTGTAAAAAAAAAAAAAATCAATAGAAAAAATCTATAAAAAATATATAATTATTTAGGGGCAGTTAAGAACATTTTTAAAATAACCTAAAAATAACCCTGCTTTTGCCCTATTTAGATTCACATTCTTTTCTATAGTAAAATCTGCTTTGGTTAAGAGTCTGTCTTGGTTTGAGTCGGCTTGCTTATTAGCCTGCTTTTGCCCTATTATATGAAATTTGTCAGAGATTTTTTTTGTAAAAAATAAAAAATCAATGGAAAAAAGAATCTATGAAAAATATCAAATTATTTAGGGGTGCTTAAGAACATTTTTAAAATAACCTAAAAATAACCCTGCTTTTATCCTATTATATGAAATTTGTCAGAGATTTTTTTGTAAAAAATAAAAAATCAATAGAAAAAAAAATCTATGAAAAATATCTAATTATTTAGGGGTGCTTAAGAACATTTTTCAAATAACCTAAAAATAACTCTGCTTTTCCCTATTATATTAAATTTGTCGGAGATTTTTTTGTAAAAAATAAAAAATCTATAGAATTTTTTTTAAATGAAAAATATCAAATTATTTAGGGGTGCTTAGGAACATTTTTAAAATAACCTAAAAATAACCCTGCTTTTGCCCTATTTAGATTCACATTCTTTTCTATAGTAAAATCTGCTTTGGTTAAGAGTCTGTCTTGGTTTGAGTCGGCTTGCTTATTAGCCTGCTTTTGCCCTATTATATGAAATTTGTCAGAGATTTTTTTGTAAAAAATAAAAAATCAATAGAAAAAAAAATCTATGAAAAATATCTAATTATTTAGGGGTGCTTAAGAACATTTTTCAAATAACCTAAAAATAACTCTGCTTTTCCCTATTATATTAAATTTGTCGGAGATTTTTTGTAAAAAATAAAAAATCTATAGAATTTTTTTTAAATGAAAAATATCAAATTATTTAGGGGTGCTTAGGAACATTTTTAAAATAACCTAAAAATAACCCTGCTTTTGCCCTATATGAAATTTGTCAGAGATTTTTTTGTTCAAAAAATCAATAGAAAAAAAATCAATAAAAAATATGAAATTATTTAGTGGCGCTTAAGAACTTTTTTAAAATAACCTAAAAATAACCCTGATTTTGCCCTATTCAGATTCACATTCTTTTCTATGATAAAATCTGCTTTGGTTAAGAGTCTGTCTTGGTTTTAGTCGGACCTTCTGGAGCGGATTGATGATGTTAACCAAGGGATTTGCAGATATTGTCCAACTCTCAATTTCCGATAACAATACGTGTGTACATTTTTTTTTATATCAGTTTTCAGGATCGGGATAAAATCTGATACCGATATGAACCGATTTCCCATTTGTTTGCTGATATTGTGCCGATAATTATCGGACATCCCTAATTCTTATATTTCAGAGTCATACAAAACCCTGAAGGGTCAATAGAAAGACGATTTAAAAAATGAGTTATTCATAACAAGTTTGTTAAAAAAGTTAAATTCAGTACTAACCCTGATAGTGATACTAATCTGGGAGGGGTGAGGAGGGGCAAGGTCAAAAACCCAGTTACACCCCAGAGGCTATACGGGCCCATGGGTGCTGGCCAGCCTCATTCAGCAGGCTCTGATCCTCCTGACCTGCCTGGCAAAGCACCGTGGCAGTTTAGCCACCAGCTCCTATCAGTCTTCCGTGGAAGACTTCTATAGGCTAGCTGCGGGGCCTTGGGCGAGGGCCCTATCATATGGCCACTGTATCACGCACTCCCGCCTTTAGCTCGCAGTGGAGATTTATTGTAATTAGAAGATTCCTTTACAAAAGCTAAGGGATCAGCGTTTCTTCAATGATCTCTGTGCGGTCCCGTGGGGGACACCCTTTGATGGAGACCTTCCAACCCTTAGGGTTAAGCCTTGCCTTTTGCAAATGAGTCTGACATGATGGGCCACTTCCTAATTGGCCAATTGCTCAGCTGCTCTCTTCTGGTTCCCGCTGCTTTAACAAGTGTGGGTTTTCTTTTGCTCTTGCGTCAACTTAGGACGTCTTATATTTGCGCTGACATACCAGGTACATGCTCAGTTCATATTGTATTGATATACTGTAGAGTGCAGTCAATATTTGTTCTGCTCCTAATCATAATTTTACATGTAAATTAATTATATTGTCAAATATTTACACCTATTTCTACAGTAATGTTAATTATGACAATGATTAGAAAATATTCATTCATTCATTTTCTACTGCTTATCCTCACGGGGGTTGCTGGAGCCTATCCCAGCTGTCTTTGGGCGGGGTACACCCTGGACTGGTGGCCAGCCAATCACAGGGCACATATAGACAAACAACCATTCACACTCACATTCATACCTATGGACAATTTGGAGTCGCCAATTAACCTAGCATGTAAACATGCAAACTCCACACAGAATTGAACTCGGGTCTCCTAGCTGTGGGTGCTTTGTGCAACCCACTCGTTCGCCGTGCAGCCTGATTATAAAATATGTAATACTATGGTAATGGTTTAATTTCATTTGAACATGCATCAGATTACAATTGAATGCATCACATAATCAGTTCCCAGTTCCACATGTCCAAAAGGAGTAGGAAGAAGCAAAGCTTATTAAATCCTAGCCCTCCATCTGGTACTTTTACAGTCAGTAACTGTTACATTTGTTCACTTCCTGCTTTCCTAATATAATTTTTTTTTATTTTATTTTTTGTCACGTACCGAAGTACGAGGTGATATGACCATACAATGACATAATGGGTACCATAGCTTCTGTCGCAAGTGAACAACGGCAATTGAAGAGAGAAGGTGGCAAGAGGTGAATGTAATCTAGTCGGGTTATTAGCTTATTAAATCCTACCCCTCCATCTGGTAGTTTAATAAGTAACTGTTACATTTGTTCACTTCCTGCTTTCCGAATATAATTTTTATTTTTATTTTTATTTTTATTTTTATTTTTATTTTTATTTTTATTTTTATTTTTATTTTTATTTTTATTTTTATTTTTATTTTTATTTTTATTTTTATTTTTATTTTATTTTTTTTTTTTTTTTTGTCACATACCGAAGAACAAAGTGATATGACCATACAATGACATAATGGGTACCATAGTAACTATAATAACAATAGCAATCTTTGCCAAAATAGATGAAAAATAAATTGTGAAAAAATATTTTTATTTCAGTCATGCTGAAATATTACAGTATAGAGTACAAATAAGTAATCAGATATTCTGTAAAAAGAGTAGGAATATAAATAATGATAATAGTAATGATTGATGATGTAATGTTTGTTACTATAACGTGTACATATTCATACTCGCAACATACGTAGTTAAAAAAAAAAAAATTAAAACATAAGCCTAAAATGTGTCGTCTGGTCTACGGGTTCCTCGGGGAACCTCCCAAGTTGTCTCTCCTTTGTCTTTGTGTGTCCTCCTCTTCATGCTGAAGGCTACTGCAGCTTTTAGACCATCAGAGGACCAGATCAGAACAGAGAGAGAGGCCTGGCGGTGTCGGGTCCCACCCTGCAGCATGCGGCTTGTAAGTCACCTCCCCCCCACCCCCCCAACCTTATCCAACCTCTCCCACCTCCATCTTCCTTGCAATCAGATTAGTTAGCCTAATAGTGAGAGGAAAGGTGATTGCCAGCAGGGGCCTGCAGGCTCGCGAGAACAGGTGGCCATGTGCAGAAATGGGTTTGAATCCCAATTTTCTATTTTAGTTTTTTCAATTCCCGATCATGGAAAGTCGGTCGTTATATGTGATTTTTTTTTTTTTAATTGCACATGTGATGTATGATTCTTTCACGAATTGTGAGTCATCTTTAATGCTGAAGACCGTTAGGATCAGATGGATTATCTCGTAACCTTTCTAGATGACCTCCTAAGGTTTGTTCACCTGCACCACCATGGGAATCTCCCATCTCCTCCCCTTCCCCACGCATGGAGAACGTGCCTAACCAGCCGCCTCGCACCAAGACGGATGGGGGGGGGGTGCTCCAGAATTAGTCAGGTCAGGGAATCCTCAGCCCGGGGCGCGGCTAATTACTTTCTAATGTGACGACGACTCTTTTGAAGACCAGAAGCTCTCTAAAAGCATCTTGGCGGAGTGCGCTGCGGCGGGCCACACAGGGGCCAGAGGGGGGGCTCGGGTTACAGCAATGCCTGGCCGTGATGCATTGTTGGTGGGACGGCCAGGCTCCACCATCCCCATCACACCTCCTCGCCCGCCGAGCGAGAGCCTCGCAGCGACTCTGACAGCGGGGTCGGCCGCAGGATGCACTCGGCATGTGAAACCCAACACTCAACTAATGGTTATCAATGTGTTTGCGCGGGTCTTTCGTATAAAACCATTGACACCGAGGTCCAGGGTGGCCAAAAGGGGGCCCGGGGGCCACTTATGGACAGTGGCTGATTTTTTTTAATACCCCACGGCACATTCTTGAAAGAGAATTTTAAATTGAGACAGCAAAAATTTAAAAATCAGTAGTAATTTAAAATGAATAAAGTCAAAATATTAAGACATAAAAATTATTTTGGGAGCATGTTTTTTTTAAGTCATTATACTATAAAAACTAACAAAACTACAAATAAAGTTGTAATGTTGGAAAATTTTGTCAAAAGTCAAAATTACCATAAGAAATGGTTGGGGGGAAAAATATTAAAAATGTAGAAATTGAAACCAAAACAACAGCTGTAATTTCACGACAATAAAGTCAAAATATTGAGACAGTAAAGTTATCAAAGTAATAAAATTTTAGTAGAATGAAGTTGAGATTTTTTCCTAAAGTCTTTATATTATAAAAACAAACAAAACAACAAATAAAGTCAAAATTACCAGAAAAAAATTTACAAGAAATGGTTGGGGGAAAAATGTTAAAACTGTAGAAATGGAAACCAAAAAAACAGCTGTAATTTCACAACAATAAAGTCAAAATATTAAGACAGACAAATTATCAAAGTAATAAAATTTTAGTAGAATGAAGTTGAGATTTTTTTTTCCTGAAGTCATTATATTATAAAAACAAACAAAACAACAAATAAAGTTGTAATGTTGGAAAATGTGGTCAAAAGTAAAAATTACCACAAAAAAAATTACAAGAAAAAAATGGTTGGGGGAAAAAATATTAAAAATGTAGAAATGGAAACAAAAAAAACAGCTGTAATTTAATGACAATAAAGTCAAAATATTAAGACAGAAAAATTATCAAAGTAATATCATTTTAGTAGCATGAAGTTGAGATTTTTTTTCTAACGTCGTTATATTATAAAAACAACCAAAACAGCAAATAAAGTTGTAATATTGGAAAATTTAGTCAAAAGTCAAAATTACCAGAAGAAAATTTACAAGAAAAAAATGGTTGGGAGAAAAACATTAAAAATGTACAAATGGAAATAAAAAAACAGCTGTAATATCACAACAATAAAGTCAAAATATTAAGCCAGAAAAATTAGCAAAGTAATATCATTTTGGGTCGCATGAAGTTATTTTTTCTAAAGTTGTTATATTATAAAAACAAACAAAACAACAAATAAAGTTGTAATGTTAGAAAATTTTGTCAAAATTACCACAAAAAAATTTACAAAAAGAAATAGTTGGGGGAAAAATATTAAAAATGTAGAAATGAAAACCAAAAAATCAGCTGTAATTTCATGACAATAAAGTCAAAATATTAAGCCAGAAAAATTATCAAAGTAATATCATTTTGGTAGCATGAAGTTATTTTTTCTAAAGTTGTTATATTATAAAAACAAACAAAACAACAAATAAAGTTGTAATGTTAGAAAATTTTGTCAAAATTACCACAAAAAAATTAACAGAAAGAAATAGTTGGGGGGAAAAATATAAAAAATGTAGAAATGAAAGCCAAAAAAATCTGCTGTAATTTCACAACAATAAAGTCAAAATATGAAGGGAGAAAGTTATATGCTAACCAGGAAAAAAAAAAAAAATTTCTAGACAATTCCGGTATCCTCGTCGGCATCGCAGCTGAGGGACCTTGTTTGAAGGTCATGTCAGCAGCAGGGCGTAAGCGTTAGACCTTTTTGCGGTCGGGGTAAATGTACTAGGCGGCCCCGCGGGAGCACTCCTTCCCTCTCTTTAATCGGCGTGTAACGGGCCCTTGTAGAGCCAAACTGTCTGCGACACATCAGCACTTAGAAATAAAACCCCCCCTCAGCCAAGTCTGTCATGGCTGCGGTTGCTGAACAGACGGACAACAGACCCCCCCCCGCCCCCGTGACGGAGAACCCACTGCTCCTGGGTTTTTATGCAACTTCTGGATTATAGTATATTCTTCCCCAGGCCTTTAAAGGCGATTGCAATGCATTGAGCCAGACGACTCTCTAGACCTGTTTACTCCCTAAATGAATTTGAAGGTGGGGGGGGGTTGGGGTAACAAGGTTTTTGGGTCATCCCACCTCCTGTATTTATAGATTATTGGTTAAAGCCCACAAGAGATTCTTCACCATTCTGTTTTATATCAACTGGAAATTAAGGAGCTGGAGGGAAATTGTGTTAACATGAGGATGGGGGGGGGGGTCGACCAGGCACATGCATGGGGGCTAAATGTAGTTATGTCATTGCTCTGGGCGAGCAATGAGAAACCTCAATGAACTGACACTCACCATGTACAGTATGTACACCAGCTTCATTTTCATCTTCTCAAGGAAACGTGGATGTACTTTAAAGTAGTCAGTGTACAGCTTGTATGTTTACTATCCACTGAAAATCAGTTAAAACACTAGGCATGGAATAACACCCCTATAGTCACCTTTACATTCGTATTACGCATTACAGTAGCCATACTAACAGTAAATATGACAGATTAGACATAAATAAGACATAATAGAGACTCGTGTCCTTGCATTATGACTTCCTTGTTGTTTTTAAAAAAACTGTTTATATGTTGTTTAACATTATTAGAGCCCCGGTAGGCATGAAATAACACCCCTATAGTCTCCTTTACAGTTGTATTACCCAATATAGTAGCCATGATAACAGTAAATATGACAGATTAGACATAAATAAGACATAATAGACTCACATCTTTGCATTATCACTTCCTTGCTGTTAAAAAAAAACAGTTGTTTAACATTATTAGAGCCCCGGTAGGCATGAAATAACACCCCTATAGTCACCTTTACACTTGTATTACCCAATATAGTAGCCATAATAACAGTAAATATGACAGATAAGACATAAATAAGACATAATAGAGACTCACGTCTTTGCATTATGATTTGTAAAGTGTAAAGTTACACTTGTGTTACCCAATATAGTAGCCATTATAACAGTAAATATGACAGATAAGACATAAGTAAGACATAATAGAGACTCACGTCTTTGTATTATGATTTCCTTGTTATTAAAAACCTGTTTATATGTTATTTAACATTATTAGAGCCCCGGCAGGCATGAAATAACACCCCTATAGTCACCTTTATAATTGTATTACCCAATATAGTAGCCATAATAACAGTAAATATGACAGATAAGACATAAATAAGACATAATAGAGGCTCACGTTTTTGCATTATGACTTCCTTGTTATTAAAAAACTGTTTATATGTAGTTTAACATTATTAGAGACCCAGTAGGCATGAGATAACACCCCTATAGTCATTCTGTTCCGGCAGTATGTACTTCATACAGGAAACTGCTTGTTTCTTTCGTTTTTTTTCCTGATTTGGGAGTCGCCACAACAGATCTTTTGATCCGCATCCTGATTTTGGCTGCAAGTTTAATTTCTTTTGCATGCCCCTTGAAAAATAATAATAATAATAATACATTTTATTTGTATAGCGCTTTTCAAAATACTCAAAGACGCTTTACAGAAAAAATAGAGTTGAATAAAAGCAAGTAAACAGAGTAAAAGATACATTAAAATACAACATTCAAAGCGGGGCACAAATACTTACTGCATTAGAATATATCCGATTTTTCACTTCCGAAGTCTTCAATTTGAGATATTACGAGTCCGTATCAACAGGGCTGAGATGAGGCTAAGCACGCCGGTCATGTCGTACGTCTTGGACTACTGTTTTGTCCGCAGGTCCTTAGAAACAGCCGAGCTCTCCTGTCACATAGAGGATCTTTGACTACTGTTTTGGCAGTATGTACTTCATACAGGAAACTGCTTGTTTCTTTTGTTTTTTTTTTTCCTGATTTCGGAGTCGCCACAACAGATCTTTTGATCCGCATCCAGATTTTGGCTGCAAGTTTAATTTCAATTGCATGCCCCTTGAAAAATAATAATAATAATAATAATAATAATAATACATTTTATTTGTATAGCGGTTTTCAAAATACTCAAAGACGATTTACAGAAAAAATAGAGTTGAATAAAAGCAAGTAAACAGAGTAAAAGATACATTAAAATACAACATTCAAAGCGGGGCACAAATACTTACTGCATTAGAATATATCCGATTTTTCACTTCCGAAGTCTTCAATTTGAGATATTACGAGTAAGTATCAACAGGGCGGCTTGTGTTATTTCTGCCACAATAAAAAATCATTCCCATCACCTCGTTAAACCCTCCGAGAACAATATTTAACCAAAAATTTTGGATTTTTAGGAGGGGGAGATTTAATGGGCAAAAATGCCGGCAGGGCCTCATTGTTAAAGTAGCAGGCATTTCTTCTTTAAAGTGGTCCCCTCGCCCGTGCAATATGCATCTAACTATTAGAGGCGACGCTATAGCTGAAGAGAAGCGGGCTATTACTGGGCAGATAAGTCCATTAGCATTACCTTTGACACAATAATGGATGGGAGATACAATTTTCTGCTCTCCATTCTGTATTTCTAAGGATAATAGGGGGATTATCTGGAAGGCCTTATGCTGCGCACTCAAGAGCGAGACCACACTGAGGACAGAGAGGCCCGCAACAGTTGTTTTTACATCATCCGCCTCTACTCCAAGACCCTCTCCGGCAAGATAAAGCACGTCATTATTCTATTAAAGACCTACAATTTTTATAATGGCACTGGCAGCGGTCGGCAGAAGTGCAGGGAAGCTTCTTCAATATCCTGGACATTATTTGCTCGTTTAGTTAAATGATGTTTCTAATTCCCTCCTAATTACTCCTAATGAGGCTGTCTCCCTCGTTTTTGATGCGGCCACATCTTAATACGCCGTGGCATTCTTTTTTAGGGATAATGACCTCTCGGGAGGCTTGCGCACGTGGCAAATTGCCTTGTTTCCTGCCATCTTGTCTTCCAGCAAATTGCTAAATTAAGTTTCTGGGCCGCAGCATCAGAACGCTTATGTTTGCTTTCTCGGCTCCTTTAAATGATTTGGCTGACTAGCGTCGTCTTTATTTACAGAGTTCGTGCTGGAGATTTTTTTTTTTTTCAGAAAAACATTAATGGAACAATAACTACATCATAAAGTACTTTTTGTACATCACCATTCATAATGTTCATAATGACCATGTGAATAATGTATTTATTCCATGTGTATACAATGTTTTCATGACTATAAAGTAACATTCTGTAACTGTACCGTGTTTACATTATGTCCTTAAAAACAACAGAACCCTTTTATATTATATAGAGGATCTTTGACTAGCACTTTTGTCTTATATCTTTAACTGTTTTGGTAATAGGTTCTTAAAAACAACAGAACCTTTCTATATTATGTAAAGGATCTTTGACTAGCACTTTTATCGTATATAGAGGATCTTTGACTAGCACTTTTATCGTATATAGAGGATCTTTGACTAGCACTTTTGTCTTATATCTTTAACTGTTTTGGTAGTAGGTTCTTAAAAACAACAGGACCCTTCTATATTATGTAGAGGATCTTTGACTAGCACTTTTATCGTATATAGAAGATCTTTGACTAGCACTTTTATCGTATATAGAGGATCTTTGACTAGCACTTTTGTCTTAACTGTTTCGGTAGTATGTTACTTAAAAACAACAAAACCCTTCTATATTATATAGAGGATCTTTGACTAGCACTTTTATTGCATATAGAGGATCTTTGACGAGCACTTTAGTCATATATCTTTAATTGTTTTGGTAGTATGTTCTTAAAAACACCAGAACCCTTCTGTTATATAGAGGATCTTTGACTAGCACTTTTGTCATATATCTTTAACTGTTTTGGTAGTAGGTTCTTAAAAACAACAGAATCCTTCTGATATATAGAGGATCTTTGACTAGCACTTTTGTCTTATTTTTTGTAACTGTTTTGGTAGTATGTTCTTAAAAACAACAAAACTCTTCTATATTATATACAGGATCTTTGACTAGCACTTTTATCGTATGTAGAGGATCTTTGACTAGCACTTTTGTCTTATTTTTTGTAACTGTTTTGGTAGTATGTTCTTAAAAACAACAAAACCCTTCTATATTATATAGAGGATCTTTGACTAGCACTTTTATCGTATATAGAGGATCTTTGACTGGCACTTTTGTCGTATATCTTTAACTGTTTTGGTAGTATGTTCTTAAAAAAAACAACAGAACCCTTCTATATTATATAAAGGATCTTCGACTAGCACTTTTATCGTATATAGAGGATCGTTGACTAGCATTTTTGTCTTATATCTTTAACTGTTTTGGAAGTATGTTCTTAAAAACAACAGAATCCTTCTATATTATATAGAGGATCTTTGACTAGCACTTTTATCGTATGTAGAGGATCTTTGACTAGCACTTTTGTCTTATTTTTTGTAACTGTTTTGGTAGTATGTTCTTAAAAACAACAAAACCCTTCTATATTATATAGAGGATCTTTGACTAGCACTTTTATCGTATATAGAGGATCTTTGACTGGCACTTTTGTCGTATATCTTTAACTGTTTTGGTAGTATGTTCTTAAAAAAAACAACAGAACCCTTCTATATTATATAAAGGATCTTCGACTAGCACTTTTATCGTATATAGAGGATCGTTGACTAGCATTTTTGTCTTATATCTTTAACTGTTTTGGAAGTATGTTCTTAAAAACAACAGAATCCTTCTATATTATATAGAGGATCTTTGACTAGCACTTTTATCGTATATAGAGGATCTTTGACTGGCACTTTTATCGTATATCTTTAGCTGTTTTGGAAGTATGTTCTTAAAAACAACAGAATCCTTCTGATATATAGAGGATCTTTGACTAGCACTTTTATCGTATATAGAGGATCTTTGACTAGCACTTTTATTGTATATAGAGGATCTTTGACTGGCACTTTTATCGTATATCTTTAGCTGTTTTGGAAGTATGTTCTTAAAAACAACAGAATCCTTCTGATATATAGAGGATCTTTGACTAGCACTTTTATCGTATATAGAGGATCTTTGACTAGCACTTTTAGCGTATATAGAGGATCTTTGACTAGCACTTTTATTGTATATAGAGGATCTTTGACGAGCACTTTTGTCGTATAGCTTTAACTGTTTTGGTAGCATGTTCTTAAAAACACCAGAACCCTTCTGTTATATAGAGGATCTTTGACTAGCACTTTTGTCGGATATCTTTAACTGTTTTGGTAGCAGGTTCTTAAAAACAACAGAACCGCTCTGTTATATAGAAGATCTTTGACTAGCACTTTTGTCGTATATCTTTAATTGTTTTTGTAGTAGGTTCTAAAAAAACAACTGAACCCTTCTGTTAGATAGAGGATCTTTGACTAGCACTTTTGTCGTAAATCTTTAACTGTTTTGGTAGTAGGTTCTTAAAAACGCCGAAGTGCTCCTGTCACATAGGTAAGCATTTTTGCAAGAAATCCTTAAAAGCAGCAGAATACTGTCTATTTTTGTACTATATTCTTAAAAGCAGCACAGAGCGCACCCGTTGTATAGAGGATCTTTGACTACTGTTTTGGCAGTAGGTCCTTCAAAATGGCAGAGCTCTACTGTCACATAGAGGATCTTTGGCTGGCATTGTTGCAGGAAAACACTTCTGGTATATAGAGGATCTTTGACTGTAGCCTTTTTACAATGGGTCCCTGAAATCAGCCGAGCATTCCTGTCACATAGAGGATCTTTGTGTTTTTGCAGTTGGCACTTCAAACAGCAAACCACGGCTGTCGTGTCGTACGTCTTGGACTACTGTTTTGTCTTAGGTCCTTAGAAACAGCCGAGCTCTCCTGTCACATAGAGGATCTTTGACTACTGTTTTGGCAGCATGGACATCATACAGGAAACTACACCTGTCATGTCATAAGTCTTGGACTACTGTTTTGTCTTAGGTCCTTAAAAACGGCAGAGCTCTCCTCTCACATAAAGGATCTTCGGCTTGCTTTTTTGCAGTCTTCTAGACCATAGAACTTCTTTCTTGTAGAGGATCTTTGACTATAGCTTTTTTTGCAGGAGGTCCTTAAAAACAGTGTTCCTGCACTATAGAGGATCTTTGACTAGGCATGTTGTTTTCATTTTGATTTACGGCTTTGTTTTCTATTTGTTGAGGTAAAAATGTGAAGGAAGGGTCAGAACCTTGGTTTTTTGTGTCCTCCTACTCTTACATCCCACAGTTCCCATCACTCCCATCATGGGTGTGGAGGTACACTAGTGTCCCACCCGTTGTAGCAGGCAGCATGGACGAATCCAAAGGCACAAAAACACATCATCTCGACAAATCTTCATCGCCGTAACGCGCCAGTCCAGCTGTCTCTTTCTACTTTAAACCGCCTCAAATCATTTTCATTGCCCCCTTTTGCTATTAAAATGTGTAATTCACGCCCCCCCCCCCATTCTATCAAGCGCCCCCTCCCTTACCTCTGCTATTCATCTCTGGCATTCTGTCAGGTGCGGCTGTAAATCAGACCCACACGGGTGACAGGTCATGCAAGAGTCAGTGCGGGGTGCAAGCATCCATCCCCACGAGCGTCACGCCGCCGTCACAGCTGATGACATAATGAGCACTTTGGAAGCTAATAAAGAGCTTCATTCAAGCAAACCTCCTTTTTCATAAGCACATACGCGCGTTCGCACTAATTCACGCGGCCCTCTTCTCTCTTTTTTGCAGTTACCCGTAAATGATCGCCGCTGTCGGTTCATTCCAACCCCCCCCCCCCGAACACGAAACAGGAGGCGTCTGCTGCCCAAATTGGGTCAGGCGGAGCTTGGCTATGTAGCTGTAATGGCGTGTGTCTCCTTTTGCGCCGTACATGATGTGACACCCTGGAAAAGCTGGCAAATGAGAGACTTTTATCACTTGTACATCAACCACAAGACATTGGAGTGTGTGTGTGTGTGTGTGTGTGTGTGTGTGTGTGTGGAGTTGGGGGGGCTTTAATACGATTGCAAATCAATATGATAAATTGAATGTAAAGCGTGAAACATTCATTTAAGCACTTGAGAAGCGTGTACGATTCATTTTACAGTCTTTACAATCATATTTAGTTTTATATATTTATCATATGTGCTTAAAATGTAAAATAATGTATAAAATTAGCTCGCCCTTTTTGTGTGGATCGATAAGGAATAAAATAATAATGAGGAAAAAAACTCCATACATGGTGCAGCACAATGCAATGTACATTATATTATATTAAATGTTATTTTAAATATTATATAATACAAAATATAATATAAAATATTATGTAGAACATTATATTAAATATATAAAATATTATATTAAATATTATATTAATTTTTATATTAAATATTATAATAAATATTTCAAAATATGTCAAACTAGCTTATGTTGTATTTAAAATGCACTACAGCACAAACCGAGTCGGACTGAAATAGAAAATTTATTGAATGAGGTTATTCCTGCAGATTACAATATAGAAACAATGACATTTTTTTTTCCCATAAATGGAAGAATTACCTTTTTAATTATTAAAATAACCAAGGACAAAATCAATAATTTCAAGGTGATATGAAGGCTAAAATCCCAAATAAAAAGTATAAAATTATTATAATTAATAATACACATGGTGTATTTAATACATAGAGGGAAGCGTCATTGCTGAGTGAGTATTAATACTCCCCCCCCCAGCAAATATGTACAGTATATAATTAATACGAGGACAGGAATAAGGAGTACTTCAGTACTCGACCTTATTGTACAGGTTGTACAAAGGCAGAGCCGGCAGGTTGCTCCCGGGGTAGTAGAGGGGCGTCGGGAAGGCGATGGAGCGAGGAACCGGGACCCGCAGCAAGGAGTTCTCCCGAAAAACCAGCGGCATGCCCACCAGTGTCTGCGCCGAGGCGTGCGCCATATTGGCCGCCTCCAGCTCCGCGGAGAGCTGCCGCTTCCATTTGTTCCTGCGGTTCTGAAACCACGTCTTGACCTGGGTCTCGGTCAGCTGCAGGCTGGAGGCCAAGCAGGCCCGTTCCGAGCTGCTCAGGTAGCGTTTCATGTCGAAGGTGGACTCCAGTTGGTAGACCTGGCTCCGGGAGAACACGGTGCGGGTTTTTTTCTTAGCGGAGCCGCCTTGGAGCTGCTTGTCCTGGCCGCCGTCCGCTTGTCTTTCCTCGGACATGGGTGACGCGCAGGCTCGCTCCTGCTCCTCCTTGTAGTCCTGGAGGAGAGGCTGGGGGAGGTGCTGCCTCCTTGTCAGCCCCTCCGTGGCTGGACCTGCAGAAGACACATTATTAAAAATTACGCAAAACATCTAATTACTGCACTTTTTTTTGTTGTTTTACTCGCAGTGAAGTGTGCACTCTTGCACTAAATCGACTGTGACTTTTTAAATCAACACCCCCCCCTTTCTCTCTCTCTCTCCCCACCAGTTTGTATTAATCCAAGCCCTGCGCGCCATTTAACGGCCAATTGACGACCACTCTGCAAACACGTCCCATCAATTAGCCGCCTCCATTAGATTGCAAATATAAGAGCGCAGCTCATTACTTCCAACACCCATTGCAGTGGCGCAAACACAGGCTGCATGAGTGCTACCAATATAAAATATTCTATTACATTTATTTTTTTTACAAAAAAAAATGTGTAAAAAGATATTTTTTAACGAATTAAAAAGCAATGTGTAACTTAAATAATAATCATAATATACTGCTTTTTCACATTACGCATTATGGTAACATGCCGTCACTAATAATAAACATCCATGCAAAATAGATTTAATATTTACCCAAACAGGAGAAATTGTGTTCTCGGTGCTGCCCGCATGCCTCCTCGCCGTGGCCGGGCTCCGAGCAGGAGAAGCAGTCCGCCGAATCCTCCCCGCCGCTGCAGTCCTCCTCCGAGGATACAGACAGCGTCCTCCTCCTCGGAGGGGGCCCCGATGCAGCTTTGCTCCCGGTGCGCGTCGCTTCCGCCGGCGTGCCGAGAATGGACTGGATGGTGAAGCTGGAAATGGGCCCGGACGAGCACTTGGTCCCGCTGTCTTCTGCGCTACTCATCGTCGCCTCATAACAGAAAACCTGCTCGGAGTCTCCTGAGTTTATGACGCGAAAAATACTATATTTATATATATATATATATATATATACACACAATCTGATTTAATACGACGTCTTTGTCCGCTTAATTGCAGGCTTTTGCATAGAAGTTGGGAGTTGGAGGTGTTTTTTGTCCAGCTGGGAGAACATGAGTGTTATTGGTGGGTCTACCTCCTCCTCACAGGCGCCCAAGGTTGCGTTGGCTCATTTGCATGAAGGTAAGCTCCTCCTGGTCCAATCACAGCCTGCAGCACAGGCCCGGAAAGTTTAAACTCACCTTATTGAGCCACAAAGAGAAAAAGAGAGAAAGAGAGAGAGAGAGACTGGGAAAAGGAATGCATGCTTAAGCCTATTGCTGAAAATAATATTACTATGTTTTTCATTGTATCTTCTGTATGCTGATTTTGTGTGGAAATATGGGATAATAACTATAAAAGCAAATTTTTACTTGATAAATGTACTGCAAAAAAGGTCAGTAAGGATAATTCATAATGACGCCCGCAGAGAACATACTAACTCCTTATTTCTAAAACCCGCTCGATCTGCTTCAGGCACAGTGGATCCATTGTGTGACCTAACTAGCTAAGATTTTAACCTGCTTCAAGGAACCCGATTTCACTGGCTTAGAATTGAACCCGCTTCATAAACCACGACAGAACGTTTGCAGAAGCAAAATTTGTTCTCAAATCAGAAATCACTCCACACTCTTTATCGCTCTCTGCTTCTTCCATATCTTACATATTGTGTGGAAACGTGGGATAATAACTATAAAAGCAATCTTTACTCGCTAAATGTACTGCAAAAAAGGCCAGTAAGGATAATTCATAATACCGCCTACAGAGAACATACTAACTCCTTATTTCTAAAATCACAAATACTTCAACTTGCTGATATAGTTCATCTTCAAACAGCTAAAATAATACATAAGGCTAAAAAATAACCAATTAGCTAAAAATGTCATCCAATACTTCTCTACAAGAGAGGAGAAATATGATCTCAGGGAAGAAGTACATTTGAAACACTTCTATGCTAGGACTACGTTAAAAAGCCATAGCATTTCAGTATGTGGAATCAAACTATGGAATGGATTGAGTAAGGAAATCGAACAATGCAAACAACGATGAGCCAATTCAAGAAACAATACAAGCAGTTGATGTTTGCTAAATACAAGGATGAAGAGTCTTGAACCAGTCATGATGTGCTATATATATCACTATATTGACACTTACTATGGTACCCATTATGTCATTGGATGCTCATATCACCTTGTACTTTGGTACGTGATAAAAAAAAATTATAAAAATTATTTTTAAAATTTTGAAAAATTATAAACAAAATTTGAAAAATTATTTAAAAAAATACAAAACAATTATAAAAAATTATAAAATATTTGTATTATATTTGGAAAGCAGGAAGTGAACAAATGTAACAGTTGACTGATTGTAACTGATTGTAAAAGTACCAGATAACCTTAACCTGTATTATGGAAAGCAGGAAGTGAACAAATGTACCAGTTACTGATTGTAAAAGTACCAGATGGAGGGGTAGGATTTAATAAGCTTTGCTTCTTCCTACTCCTTTTGGACATGTGGAACTGTGAACTGATTATGTGATGCATTCAATTGTAATCTGATGCACGTTCAAATGAAATTAAACCATTACCATTATACCATTTAGCTAAATGTGGGGCTAAAATGGAGCTTTACAGTTAAAAAGTGTCCGCATGATAAGTTTTCTGTAAACATGTCTATGATGAGTACTGTGGACTCAACAATGGCCATGTTTAGCATTTAGCATTTCCTCGTTAATATTATTTGTTACAATGTTGTCAGGTGGTTTAGGTTGTGTATGTCACATGACCACCGCAACCTGTGTGCTGTTTAGTCCAAGTGAGAGTAAATCCTTGCTGTCAATCAGAGGTTGAAAACAATCAACCCCATTATCAGCAATTAAGAATGAATTTCATCATTAATGAGCTAACGTGCTTTTGTGATGATGGATGCTTGCTAATAGATTCATTGATTGGCAGTGGTGGTGTTGGGACAGCTGGGGGGGGGGTGCTTGAGGGGCCACATGATCCCTGTTTTACTACTTGCTGAGGGAGGCCCAGACACACTTAAATGGTGGGCTTTAATACAGCAGCACTGTGGAGTGGGGGGGGGGGGGGGTGATGGGGGTGCAGTTGATTGTCATTGTCATGATGCAGATCCTTTAAAATCCTGCAGCTCAGTTTGGGATGGTCGGTTTCCCACTTTAAAATGGTAGTGGGGAAACATAATGAACCCCCCCTGGTGAAAATGAGACATGCTAATAACAACAGTCTTTATCCGACAGGAGACTGAGGGCAGCAACAACAAAAAAATGGACGCTGCACTAAAGTGGAGACTGTGGAGTGTGACGCACCCTTTTCTACGACTTAAACCAGGTATTATTTCTACTCGAACCTTGGTTAGTGTCATTAATGCCTAACTTTAACTGAAACGAATGTTAACTGAATACATTTTTCCCTCAAAATATCATTCATTCATTTTCTACCGCTTTTCCTCACAAGGGTCACGGGGGGTGCTGGAGTGTATCCCAGCTGTCTTCGGGCGAGAGGCGGGGTACACCCTGGACTGGTGGCCAGCCAATCACAGGGCACATATAGACAAACAACCATTCACACTCACATTCATACCTATGGACAATTTGGAGTCGCTAATTAACCTAGCATGTTTTTGGAATGTGGAGAAAACCCACGCATGCACAGGGAGAACATGCAAACTCAACACAGAGATGGCCGAGGGTGGAATTGAACCCTGGTCTCCTTGCTGTGAGGTCTGCGCACTAACCACTCGACCACTGTGCAGCCTCAGGATATCATATAAGTCCAATTAAGCTCTTCCCACTCTTCCCAAAGACGATGTGACACCCAAACACCACTCGGACTCCACCTTCCTGTTTTGACATGAGTTATTTCTTGACTTCAATCGTCTCGTGTTCAATCACCGCACCAGCATTTTCATCAATGAGGTGAGAAACACGACTGAATTCACAACAAAACAGGAAGACGTGTCCGTGTGGTGTCTCGCTGCCATATGGTGTCTTTGGCAACAGTCACAAAAAAGAATGACGTCTTGGTTTTGCCATCGGAATTGTGTACACGGTGTGTGAAATCACACTTCATTTTCTTCCCTGGATTTTTTCCATCCAAAAAACATAAATGGCTACGGTGTTGACTTTTAAAACAAATGTCACAAACGATATATTTTGGAGTACCAAATTAAAATTCAAGTCATGCAGATCAGATGGAATTAATCACAGACTTGATTTAACTCAACCTGTTAATTCATTCATTGTTAATTCAACCTGAAGTGTTGGTTCCACTTGATTCAAATCAAACATGAATACATTTGCTTTTAAGTGTTGTTTACTTGTCTGTATTATATCCATGGTTAATTTATACCCAATTCCATTACAAAAAAAAACAACGGGAATCTAGGAAACTCCGCCTGCACTGTCCAGTATCCAGGGATTTATTTCACACTGGTTGGATTTTTAACTAAAAAGTTACTGAATCTGGGCTGCACGGTGGTCGAGTGGTTAGTGCGCAGACCTCACGGCAGGGAGATCCGAGTTCAATCCCACCCTCGGCTATCTCTGTGTGGATTTTGCATGTTCTCCGGGTACTCCGGTTTCCTCCCACATTCCAAAAACATGCTAGGTTAATTAGCGACTCCAAATTGTCCATAGGTATGAATGTGAGTGTGAATGGTTGTTTGTCTATATGTGCCCTGTGATTGGCTGGCCACCAGTCCCGGGTGTACCCCGCCTCTCGCCCGAAGACAGCTGGGATAGGCTCCAGCACCCACCGCGACCCTCGTGACGATAAGTGGTAGAAAATTAATGATTTTTTTTAAAATTCTTTTCTATCCCCTCCTGCTCCGATCCATCTTCTATGCCGCTTATTACTCCAAATTGTCCATAGGTATGAATGTGAGTGTGAATGGTTGTTTGTCTATATGTGCCCTGTGATTGGCTGGCCACCAGTCCAGGGTGTACCCCGCCTCTCGCCCGAAGACAGCTGGGATAGGCTCCAGCACCCACCGCGACCCTCGTGACGATAAGTGGTAGAAAATTAATGATTTTTTTTTAAATTCTTTTCTATCCCCTCCTGCTCCGATCCATCTTCTATGCCGCTTATTACTCCAAATTGTCCATAGGTATGAATGTGAGTGTGAATGGTTGTTTGTCTATATGTGCCCTGTGATTGGCTGGCCACCAGTCCAGGGTGTACCCCGCCTCTCGCCCGAAGACAGCTGGGATAGGCTCCAGCAGCGCCCGCGACCCTCTTGAGGATAAGCGGTAGAAAATGAATGAATGAAAGTTACTGAATCATTTCAGATTGTATCATTGTCTTTGTGATGCAAATGTATTACTCTTTTGAACGCATATTGTTTTGATTTGAGAAGTCAAACTCTATACCCCGGGATCATGCTAAGCCCGTTGCGGCCCCGGATTGGTGATTGAACGCAGAGTGCTCCGAAAACAAGATTCGACCCCAAATGGAGTCTGAACTTGGACCCGGGGTTACTTAAGTTGCCCCACCGATTAACCGGAACTATATTTGAGAACTGGACTCATACAATTTTTTTTTGACAATTTCATGTAAAAAAATCCAAGTAATGAAAACATGACGCTTCAGAACCAATCACGGTTAACTGGCCCCGGCCACCAATTTCGATACAGTGTTCGATACCAATGAATGAACCGATGAAAGATACCAAGTCTGCCATTTTGTTTTGAATCAGATGACCTCAAGGGAATATTAGTCATGATTATTTTTTTAAATAAATATGAATATTAGTGTCGCTTCTCCCAGGATGACGCATAGCGTATGTTTGCACGCCACAAGCGGGGAACGAGGATGTTTTATCCGCCAGGGTTTTCAAACAAAGCAGGCGACATGATGAAGTTATGGCGCGTTTTGATGTGGAAATCAAACCTCGATAAATATTCAACTACACGCTTGGATTATGATCTATGGCATGTCCAGCATCTCCAATAAGGAAATTACCAGGGAAAATGATATCAATAAATTTTCTAAGTATAAACGTTGATTGTGTTTCGATTTTCATTCAAGAAAAAGAGGGACCCTGCTCTCTCTTTTTTTTTTTTTTTTTTTTTTTACCTCTTCCTGTGGGCGAGAAAGAAAGAGAGAGAGAGTTGTAAATGCAAGCCAGCCCTGGAGGTGCACCATTTATGTAATGTGAGTGTGGAAATGAACTGGGTAATTTATTGGAAAACACAAAGTCAAGAAGATTGGATCAGCACCGCCTATCCGAGGGCTCCTATCCATCAAGTTCCAATTAACAAGCTAACCATTGACTTTTAATGGCTTTCCAATCTACTGCCCTGATAGACTCATCAATTCCTAGGGGAGAAATTAAGAAAATCGACCGCAGGAACCACCCCCACCAACACCACCACCCCACTCCCAACACCCTCACCCCCACCCCCTGCAGGGCATGGGTGTCATTCTTCACGGCAACTATATGTCAAATTAAAAACACAATTAAAATTTAAACTGTTCCAATCAGACGCGGCCTCGCAACCTATGTTTCACTTAATGGAACCTTGATGAAAATCGGATGCTCGCCTTCCATCAAGCGTCGGTTTAGTTCTTTGCAAACAAGAGTGCATTATAATAGCATATTTATGCAGTGTTTTTCATATTGCGGTCAAATATTACAGCGTTTAAAAATGGCTTCTTTGGAACGTCTGTGCGTATTTGCCAGCTGCGTGCGTAATTACGCACTACCTCAAAATATCAAAATGTCTTCCTGTTTTGGACTAGTTTGAAATATAATATACTTACGGGTATTTTGAATCATTTTGGACATCACTGTAGCCCCCCCCCTTTTCATTTTGAACCCCAAATAAATTCGCCTCACAAAATGTGTCTAATTGTGCAAAAAAAAACATGTCCATAATAAGCTTATTCGACCCTAAAAATCATCAATAAGGCTTAAAAAAATAACCCCCCCCCAAAAAAAAATCCACGCCACCCCCTTCCCTCCAACGTCTGATCATGTAATCGGATTTTTTTTTTTTTTTAAACATAAAGACACACAAATGGAAATTATCGAGTGGTAATTTAATTTCCAATTTCTGCACACAGTGGCCATCAAGGTCATCATCCGTTGAGTTGCACATGTTGGCCTGACTTAACGCACCCCCCCCCCCCCCCCACACACACACCAGGTCGATATGTGCCAGAGGAATAATGCCGCCCTATAATCTATTAATTTGCAATAATGGAGTGGCGTGGAGCGTGCGTGGGATAAGGTGCACGTCAATAATAGTGGTGATCCGAGCATATTGTCTCTTGATGAGGTCATCATGATGTGTGCGTATTATTATTATTATTAGTATTATTAGTAGTATTATTATTAGTATTATTATTATTGTTATTATTATTATTATTATTGTTGTTATTATTATTATTATTAGTAGTAGTAGTATTAGTATTAGTATTAGTATTATTACATGTTGTTATCACTATCATTGTTGTTGTTATTATTATTGTTGTTATTGTTGTTGTTATTATTATGCACATCAGAAAGTATTTTATTTAAACATTATATTATACTTTTGCAACACTATGACTTTTAAGCTATTAATATTAAGATTAAGATATGCCTTTATTCGTCCCTCAGTGGGGAAATTTGTATAATAATAATAATATATTAATAATATATTTCTTTATAATTGATTTGTCGAAATTATTTATAATGTAAAATAATCCTTAACTTTCATTCTGATTGTCTTTAAGAAATAAACAAAAACAAAACTGTTATTTAAAGCATTATTTCAAATCTACAATTTTTAAAATATATATCCTGAATAAAAAGGCAACAAATAAATACTGCAATTTTACAATTACATGTAAATGTATATTTCATTGTTAGTGGAACATTTAAGATTTTTTTTAAATTTTATTTTATTGAAATTGCATGCAAAAATAGCATTATTTTCCTTCCCCCTTGGTTGTATTTGGCTACTTAAATGACACATAAAAGAAGGTCCAGGTCTTGACCGACTTTGTGCAGGCATCAAGTGTCAGGTGACACTTGTAGCTTCATACGTGTTCCAAAGCACAAGCTCAATAAACGATCTCTGCATATCGTCGGAAATTCTGGCCCGTAAACAATTTGAGATAATTCATAAGCTGCATAATATGTGGCTTTTAATAATTTAGGAATTATTTGACACATTTTAAAAAGGTGTCACATTTAAAAAAAAAGGGAGGATATACACCTGCTGTGACAACAAAGAAGAGGAACAAAGGTGGAGGTTATTGTTGGAGATCCTTATCTATTTCACACACACACACACACACACACACACACACACTTCTGTAATAATGTCCTCTTCAGTACAAAAGATCATAATTTAGGCAAGATGGTGGCAATTCCGCATTAATATTAATTTCAGGTAAAGCCATTTTTCGTTTTTTGTTACAATTCAATTTCATTCAAAATCCAAAATTAAAATATTTAATTAATTTAATATAATCTAATTATTATTTATATTTATTTTTTTAAAGCAGCAGTAATAATAATAATAATAATTCTACAATAATAAAATGTAGGGAATAGTCTCCATTTATTTGCACCACATCGGTTCATCAATACAATATCAAAAAACGTTTTTTTTTTTAATCTGTACAAACCAAAACGAAAAAAAATCTCCTGGCTCCTCTTCCTTAATTAAATATATACATTTACATCATTTTATACACCAGTGTAGTCGACCGCTTTAGAATAAAAAAATAAAAAAAGAAAGGAGCAGGATTCCCTAAAACTAAACATATACAGCAAAGTGGGGGGGGGGGGTTACAATTTACAGTTGAGAGTGTCTTGATTGTCACCCGTCGAGCTCTTGGTCGAAGCTGAACACAATAGAATCCTTATGGAATAAAAAAATTAAAAAAAAATGGGGCGTAGGCGTATTGCACGTGATGGTTTGAACAGTAGCATCTCAATAAATTAGACGATCTTGGATATAAGATCAGTAGTTTGCTAAAGACTGATGAGATATTTTAATAATGTTATTTATTCATTTTATTTAATTTTCTTTTTAAAAAAAAATTCATAAAATTAAAAAAGTGGTGTAGGATTTATTGAGTAATTTATTGAGATGCAGGCCTGTTGTGTTTATGAAGGGTGGGCTGTAAATAAAAAATAAATAAAAATATAAGACACTCTTTAGGCAGTGTAAGCAGGTAGAGTCCTGAGATGATATAATCGTTAATTATAATAAAAAATGGGCTTGAATCGTCGCATCACGTGATGGGAAATCAAACAAACAGGCCTTACATTGTTGTTTTTTTTTTCTTCCGGAGTACAAAAATATGAAGTTCATAGTTTTTTGTTTTTTTCGGGGGAGGGGGGTCTCTCACACAGGTCTCAGCAGGGGTACGGAGGTGACGATGGGGTGCGAGTAGTAGACCCCCGGGTGCGGGAAGGTGAGCAGCGGCTGACTGGCAGGCACGCTGGGGGTGGCACCGGCACCCTCCGAGGCGGAGTTCTCGTGGTAGAGGATGGGGACCCTCACTATCCTCTGCGCGGCTGCGTGGCTCAGGTTCGCCGCTTCCAGCTCCGCGGCCAGCTGCCTCTTCCACTTGTTCCTGCGGTTCTGGAACCAGATCTTGACTTGGGTTTCGGTCAGGTGCAGGGAAGCAGCCAACCCCGCGCGTTCTGAGCTGCTCAGGTAGCGCTTCATGTCGAAGGTGGACTCCAACTGGAACACCTGGCTTCTAGAGAAGACGGTTCGAGTCTTCTTCTTGCGGCAGGGCTTCTTGTCGTCGTCGCTTCGCTTCTTCCAGTCGTCCATTTCGTCCTTTTTGGTCTCCTCGGAGTCGCTTTCCTCCAGGATGATCTCGTCGCCGCTTTTGCTGGCCGTGTGCTCGTCGTCGTCGTCCTCGTCTTTGGCGTCTGGTTCGGACTTGAGGACCAGTTCTGGAGAGTCCCTGTCTGTACCGGATGTCGGGGACGAGTCTCTGATTGACAGTTTCTCTGCCACTGTAAAGCAGATTAATTTTAGTTATTCATAAACCAATAGTAATAATTTTGGACACGTGACAAAAAATACAATACACATGAATTGCTAGAATATTTTTTTATTAGATATTATAATAAATATTATAATATTATCTACCATACCGTCACTTCTGTGGATGTGCGCAGACGAGTTGAGGGCGTACGGGTACCACCACGCCGACGTCCGCTCCAGGTAGTGGGCCGGCAGGGTGAACCTCTGCGCGGGCAGCTCGAAGCGAGGGAAGCCGAAGTCTGCCACCTGGGACAAGGAGAAACCCCCCGCAGCCTCCAGGGCCGCTTTGGAGGCCGCGAGCACCGGTTTCGGTTTCGGGGGTTTGCTGTCGCAGTTCAGGAGGTTCTTGATGAAGAAGGGGGAGTCCTTGGCGGGAGCTTCCTGCGTGGTCTCGGGCATGGCGGTGGCGGGAACGCGCGGAGGTGAAAACCACAAAAAATAGGGTGAGTTTGTTTTTTTTTTTAATTTTTTTTTTTTTAATTAAAATCGAATTCCTATTCAGTTCGGTAGTCTTCTCGGTGCTTTATCGAGAGATGGCGGATTGCGAGGCTGCAAAAAGAGAGGCAAAAAGCGTGCGCCGTGCCAGATGTATCATCCCGGACTCGAACGCAGAACCCGCGGAGCCGGTGTCGCGTCTGATGCTAATGACGAAATAAAAATGTCATCCAAGTTAAATGCGGAAAGTATAGGCGATTGGGCTTGTACAATGGCAAATGGGATTAAGGGGAGAGACTTTGAGGAGGGAGGAGAGAAAAAGAGAGAGAGAGAGAGAGAGAGAGAGAGCATCCTCCCCTCTTTGGCTGCAGTGTGTGTGTGTGTGTGTGTGTGTGTGTGTGTGTGTGTGTGTGTGTGTGTGTGTGTGTGTGTGTGTCATAAAGTCTTGTTAGGCAGCAAATGAGCACCAGGCTGTTAACGCCAAAGAGAAAGAAGCTTTAGATCTACACACACACACACACACACACACACACACACTATAGACACTTCATTAGGTACACTTGCATAACACCCATATCCAAAATTCATAATCATATACTCACTTGTCATTGTCACTGCAAGCTACAGATGTAACAATATATGTCATACAGTATATATTAATAGTGTATTTCCCACTTTATATATACTATTGTGTATTTTCCATGGTTCCTAAAATGATGATGTACTGCCAACAGGGGCGTCACTAGGTACTGAGGACAGGGGGTGCACAGGATATGAATAAAATTTTTTTTTTTTTTAAATCCCCAAAACTTTATATATAACTTTCCCACTTTTGGAAAGATTTAGTAGATTTATTTAGTACTCAATAGTTTTAGGCCACCATTAAATGTACACAAGTACACACAATCTACACTGCAAAGCCGCTGCTCAAGCTCTGCAACCATTCTGTCCAGTGGACAGTCATCAATGATATAATAATCATTATTATATTATTCATTTGCTTATTATTACTACTATCATCATAGCCTGCTTTTGGCCTATTATATGAAATTTATCAGAGATTTTTTTTGTAAAAAAATAAATCTATAGAAAAAAAATCTATAAAAATTATCAAATTATTTAGGGGCGCTTAAGAGCATTTTAGGGGGACTGAAGCCCCCCCTAAAATAACCTAAAAATAACCCTGCTTTTGGCCTATTATATGAAATTTGTCAGAGATTTTTTTTGTAAAAAAAAAAATCCATAGAAAAAAAAATCAATAAAAATATCAAATTATTTAGGGGCGCTTAAGTGCATTTTAGGGGGACTGAAGCCCCCCTAAAATAACCTAAAAATAACCCTGCTTTTGCCCTATTATATGAAATTTGTCAAAAAAAATGTCAGAGATTTTGTCAGAGATTTGTCAGAGATTTTTTTTGTAAAAAAAAAAATCAATAGAAAAAAAAATCAATAAAAAATATCAAATTATTTAGGGGTGTTTAAGTGCATTTTAGGGGGACTGAAGCCCCCCCTAAATAACCTAAAAATAACCCTGCTTTTGCCTTATTATATGAAATTTGTCTAAAAAAAATGTCAGAGATTTTGTCAGAGATTTGTCAGAGATTTTTTTTGAAAAAAAAAAAATCAGTAGAAAAAAAAATCAATAAAAAATATCAAATTATTTAGGGGCGCTTAAGTGCATTTTAGGGGGACTGAAGCCCCCCTAAAATAACCTAAAACTAACCCTGCTTTTGCCTTATTATATGAAATTTGTCTTGAAAAAATTTCAGAGATTTTGTCAGAGATTTGTCACAGATTATTTTTGTAAAAAAAAAAACAAAAAATACCCCCCCCCCAAAAAAAAATCAAATTATTTATGGGGGCTTAAGAACAATTTTGGGGGGTTGAAGCCGCCCTAAAATAGGCCTACTGACTCCACTGACTGCAAATATGACAAAAACCACAACCTCTCATGACAGACAGCTAAACAAAAATTTACACCTGTCAATCAAAACCCATTCCTATTCTTTTGTTGTGTGCAGGTGTTTCTAATATTATGTAACATGTAACCAGAATAAAATTAAATTAAAAAATAATTGTATAAAATATACTACTACATTTGATATCTTATAAGATGCATTTGAAATGTTGCTAATGAGGAAAATATAAAAAAGAGGAATTTAATTCTAGCAATAAAATAAATAAGCAAGGAATTTTTAAATGTTAACTATGGCACTGGTAATAAAAATAAACAATGACTACATAATATCTTTTTTTTTTTTAGTTGTTTTTTTTTTTTTTTTTTTAGCTTACAAACGTTCATTTATTTCTGTCCAATCGATGTGCTTAATTCTTCCGTCAGATTGGCCTGCTTGTTGTGTGGATTTGTGCTGTGAATATTCCCTCATTGATATTAATTGACTTGTTTGGCGAGTGGAAGAGCAGATAGACAGCGCCCTCTGTGGGCCAAAAGCATGAAATGCACACATGAACTGTAAAGGAGTCGTATAATCAAAGATGAATTCTGATGCAAAAGACCCCTTTGGTTATGAAGCTGCCATGCAGGCGTCCATAAGTCTATTTTTGTTGTTCCTCTGCTGCTTTTATTTTATTTATTTCCAAGTGGCAAGATATTGATTATTTCACAAAAGGGAGGGAGAAAAGGGGGGAGAAAAATGACAAATGGCAGCAGGGAATGACGCGGTCAGCAGGTTCTATTAGAGAAATGATAGTGTTGCTGGCGCTTGGTTAAAAGCTCCAGTTTAGATACTTTATAGGTTTACATCCATCACGCTCTAATGACCTGTTTGATGAAAAACACACGCTTGGCTGACAAGCAGCCGCATGCAGCCAACTTTCGCTGTGTAATTGCTCCCATATTAAATATAGATTTTTGTTTTGATATCTTGTGAGAATTCCTTCTGTGGGTCACGGGTGGTGATGGCGAAAACACCAGCTTGGAAAAAGCGGAGTATGTAGTTCTTATGGCGGAATATTTTTATATTTAATATACACTCCCGCTGAAAAGTTTAGGATCACTTGCAAATTTCTTTGTTTACCAAAAAAAAAACAACAAATTTGCATTTTACAATTTTTTTTTTCCATTTTACAAACAATTAAAATGAATCAAACGATCTACATTTTTGCATAGAGGCCTACTATCAACAACTGTCAGTCCTCTGCATCAATCTCCTGGTATGGCTGCTAATCCAAGTTCATCATTTTATAAGGCTAATAGATTATTAGAAAAGCTAAATCTAAAAATCTAAACTAAAACTAAAATCTCTTACCATGCTGTTAACTACTCCCTTTAGAGAGCAGCACAAACTGGGTCTAACAAGGACACAAAAACGCTGCACAACTGTGCAAGAAGACAAATATCAACAACAACTTTTCGGATTGTTCCTGTTGAAAGTAAGGAAAATGGACTTAATCTGTTACAGGGTCAAACTGTCACCAGAATACACATTGACACACTTGTCTGTGCCTTTCACACAGAATAAGTGGGATATTGTAGTGACGACATATCATGCAAAGTATAAAATACTTACACTACCGCTCAAAAGTTAGGGATCGCTTGCAAATTTCTTTGTTTACCAAAGAAAAACACATTTTCATGCATTTCACTAACAATTTTTTCTATTTCACAAACAATTAAAATGATGATTTTCAAAGAAGAATGTACATTTTTGCATAGAGGCCTACTATCAACAACTGTCAGTCCTCTGCATCAATCTCCTGGTATGGCTGCTAATCCAAGTTCATCATTTTATAAGGCTAATAGATTATTAGAAAAGCCATCTAAAAATCTAAAAACTAAAACTAAAATCTCTTACCATGCTGTTAACTACTCCCTTCAGAGAGCAGCACAAACTGGGTCTAACAAGGACACAAAAACGATGCACAACTGTGCAAGAAGACAAATATCTGAGAGTGTGTAGTTTAAGACAAAGTACAACATTGCAAGTACTGACAAGTACAACGTTGCATCTGAAGCATAATCATATATAACATCTTAATACACTCACTGGCAACATTTTTAATTCCTTTTTTTAAAAAAAAGCCATATTTCGGAGTACAATGCTTTATTTTGCATCGTGGAGTATATAAAATAGTACATTCATTCATTCATTTTCTGTGTTCCGGGGTACACCCTGGACTGGGTACATATAGACAAACAACCATTCACACTCACATTCATACCTATGGACAATTTGGAGTAATAAGCGGCATAGAAGATGGATCGGAGCAGGAGGGGATAGAAAAGAATAAAAAAAAAAATTCATTCATTCATTCATTTTCTACCACTTCGTCACGAGGGTCGCGGTGGGTGCTGGAGCCTATCCCAGCTGTCTTCGGGCGAGAGGTGGGGTACACCCTGGACTGGTGGCCAGCCAATCACAGGGCACATATAGACAAACAACCATTCACACTCACATTCATACCTATGGACAATTTGGAGTCGCTAATTAACCTATGTAAGTTGAAATATTAAAGAAGTTGTAATATAATGATAAACCAACAAAATCTAGAGTATAATCTACAGTAGCTTTGGGAGTGTTAAATATTAAAGAAATATTATGGGAACAAAGTCCAAATATTACAAGAAGAACATGTAGTATGAAGATTCATTCATTCATTCATTCATTCATTCATTCCCAGCTGTCTTTGGGCGAGAGGCGGGGTACACCCTGAACTGGTGGCCAGCCAATCACAGGGCACATATAGACAAACAACCATTCACACTCACATTCATACCTATGGACAATTTGGAGTCGCTAATTAACCTAGCATGTTTTTGGAATGTGGGAGGAAACCGGAGTACCTGGAAAAAAACCCATACATGCACGGGGAGAACATGCAAACTCCACACAGAGGGTGGAATCGAACTTGGGTTTCCTAGCTGCCGGGCCTGCGCGCTAACCACTTGTACACCGTGCAGCCCAATATGCAATATTACCTTTCCTGTGCTGTGTACAATTATGGGTGTAAAAGAACGTTATGGTAGCCGTTCCACTTTGCTACAACATCGATCGCTAAAAGCTCGGCGCCCCCTGTGTCCTTCTTGCACTTTTTAACTGGGCCACTCCTGTCGGGATGAGCCGTTAAACCCGTGAAGGCCACCGCGGAGATTGCTTCGATTGGAGTATCGCATTTAACTTGTAAAGGAATCAGTGGCCGTCCGCTGACCCGGCACGCTTTAATTGGGATTTTGCGGGTATCGATTGTAAGTGGCCGAGCGGATCTTGAATTACGGCCCGATTAGTTGCTCTTTTTTTTTTTTTTTTTTTTTTTTTTACCTCTGCATCTCAGGCAGGCCAGTCAAAGGCGCTCGATGTCTTGAAGGGTGGGATCACTTGCAGCAAATGAGGCTGCTTCCTGTGGAAACAGGAAACATTGATTTAGACGTGGATGTAAAGACAATTCATGAAAGGGCCGCATACTTTTTGAGCCTTAAATACTGCAATTCAATGTACTGTAGGTCATATATATATATACATATTGTATTATATAACTATATAATGTAATATAATATATATAATCCAACTTGTTATGGCTATAATAACCATTGAAATGATGACTCCATTAACCATTATGTGGAGCAATTGAGGTCAAATCGAATGCAGTACTTAGTTGCAACCAGCAGAGGTGCTGTTGATTCAAGCTCAAGTTGCACAGCGCAGTGTCTTAGCTAATGGCAAATTATTTGGCCGGCTTGGAAATAGGAATTGAGAACACTCATCAAAATAATAATAATAAAAAAAAAAAAATGTTTGTTTTTTGTAATCATTTAAAGACATTTTGTCAATAAAGTTTAAGGCAGAGGTGGGTCATTTGCAGACCACAGTTGTTTTTGAATTGGCCGGCGGCACATTCAAAAAATATAATTTTTTTATAATTAAAAAACAGTTAAAAAAAAAAATCATTAGTATATTTTACACAAATTAAGTTAAAATATTTAGACAAAAAAGTTGTTATCTAACAACAAGTTGTTGTAATTTTGCGGTAATAATATTATAATATTAAATTTTAGTAGTTTGAAATATTAAAGAAAATACTTCTTTTTTTTAATTTAAATTAGTTATCACGTTCCAACAAGGTCAAAATATTAGAAGTATAAGTCATCATTTTGAGAAGAAAATTTACAAGAAGAGAGCTGGAAAAATTGGAAAATTAAAACAGCAGAAATTTGGAAAAAAAGCAGTGGTAATTTTTACACTAATTAAGTTAAAATATTCAGACAAAAAAGTTGTAATCTAACAACAAGTAACTGTAATTTTGCAAGAATAATATCATAATATTACATTTTAGTAGTTTGAAACATTAAAGAAAGGCATTATTTTTTTTTTAAAAGGCGAAATATAATGAAAAACAAAACAACGAATAAGGTTGTAATTTTGTTTTTTTTTTAATTAGGTTGTGGAAAAAAGTTATCACGTTCCGACAAAGTCAAAATATTAGCGGTATAAGTCAAAATTTTGAGAGCTGGAAAAATTGGAAAATTAAAACAGCAGAAATAAAAAAAAAACAGTGGTAATTTTACAAGAATAAAATCTAAATATAAGATAATAAGACACAAAAAAAAAGTTGCAATTTGATGAGTAGTGGTATGAAGAATTTTTTTTTTTGTAGCACATAGTTGAAATATGCAAGACAAAATATTCATAATAATATGAGAAACACAATTTTTGTAATTTTTCGTAAAATTAGGTTGAAGAAAAATATATAATAATATAATATATATACAAATTTTTTTAAATATTATATATTACACAATTTTTGTAATTTTTTGTAAAATTAGGTTGGAGAAAAATATATAATATTATAATATCTATATATATATACATATATATAATTATATAAAATTACAAAAATTGTGTAATATATATATTAAAATATAATAATATGGAAATTATAGGGAAAAAAGTCCTAATATTCATCCATATCACAAAACTGAGATGCAGTTTTTAAAAAATATACAC
This sequence comes from Doryrhamphus excisus, assembly GCF_037039965.1. Classification (NCBI taxonomy): domain Eukaryota; kingdom Metazoa; phylum Chordata; class Actinopteri; order Syngnathiformes; family Syngnathidae; genus Doryrhamphus; species Doryrhamphus excisus. The sequence continues at coordinate 2,671,846 of NC_136376.1, forward strand.
AAACAGTTCCTTCTTAGCATATGTACATGTGTTAGCTTACAAAGCATCAAGTGTTCCTTTCATCCTTTCGTTTGGAAAAAGTTTGGACACCGCCTGTATAGAATTCCACTTTCCGAAATCTATCCTGCACTGTAGTTTTCCTGTCGTTGCCCCCATTTTGCCGACATGTATCATTAAAGTGGCTAATCCGGAGTAGACGACAACCATCAGCGTCAGGCTGCGATGGTCAAAGGTGCAATGGCGTCGGAGCGCGCTATCAATAAAACAATTCCTTGCGTCATAACAGCGTCCACGTTTTTGGAAACTTTCCCCCCCCCCACCTATTAAGAGTCGTTCCGTGTGAATTTAATGGATTCTGTACAAATAATATTCCGCCATAATGGAAAAGGTTGAAGTCACGGAAGACAGATGAAGCCATAAACACGTATAATTGAGAATCAAAGACCGATAAATTTTAAACTGCTGGCCATTTTCTCTTTTTAGATGATGATCTATGTCTCCGCGCCGCCAGGAAAATGGAGGAAATTATGTGAGGAAATTATAACAATAAATTTTCTAAACATACACCTTGATTATGCTTCGATTTTTTCCGAGAAGGGTGGAGGGAGCGGGAGGCGGCCGGGGATGGCTGATGGCTTTGCTGGCAAAATGGCACCATAAAACAGACTCGGTGCTCTTTTGCCTGCAGAGCGTAGGCATGCCTGGAGGTGCAATCCCCGTGCACCGCCCCCCCTCCTAAATAGGGGGTGTGGGGGGGGGTGAATTGTGTAATTTATTGCAAACGTGCACACAGTGAGATTAGATCAGCATATCCCATCAGAGGAACAACAATCAATCAGCCTCTAGTTAACAGCTTGAAACACATAAACCAGGACGGCTAATGGCTTTCCGATTTAACAGATTGATAGACTTATCCGCTCCTAAGGGATGAATTAAGAAAATCGAGTACTTTCACACGAGTAATGGCACTTTTGACAGGATCTTTTCACCCTTTTGTCACGGTTACTATCTTTACCGCTAAACACGCCGACAAGGCTAATCTGAAAATAGGAGGAAAAAAAAAAAAACTTTCGGTTTGAGAAGGCGCTCGAGTGCTGATTTGTTATTCAGGGAGGGAGAAAAAAAAAAGGAAAAATCATCAGTAATTTTACACAAATTAAGTTAAAATATTAAGACAAAAAAGTAGTTGTAGTTGTAATTTTGCGGGAATAATATTATAATATTACATTTTAGTAGTTTGAAATATTAAAGTAAGGCATTTAAAAAAAAAAAAAGCCAAAATATAATGAAAAACAAGGTTGTAATTTTGGGTTTTTTTAATTTTTGCGGAAAAAAGTGATCACATTCCGACAAGGTCAAAATATTAGAGGTATAAGTCATAATTTTGAGAAGAAAATTTACAAGAAGAGAGCTGGAAAAATTGGAAAATTAAAACAGCAGAAATTTTTTTTAAAAAGTGGTAATTATACACTAATTAAGTTAAAATATTCAGACAAAAACAAGTAGTTGTAATTTTGTGGGAAAAATATTATAATATTAAATTTTAGTAGTTTGAAATATTAAACAAAGGCATTATTTTTTTACTTTTGACAGGATCTTTTCACCCTTTTGTCACGGTTACTATCTTTACCGCTAAACACGCCGACAAGGCTAATCTGAAAATAGGAGGAAAAAAAAAAAAAATTCGGTTTGAGAAGGCGCTCGAGTGCTGATTTGTTATTCAGGGAGGGAGAAAAAAAAAGGAAAAATCATCAGTAATTTTACACAAATTAAATTAAAATATTAAGACAAAAAAGTAATTGTAGTTGTAATTTTGCGAGAATAATATTATAATATTACATTTTAGTAGTTTGAAATATTAAAGAAAGGCATTTAAAAAAAAAAAAAGCCAAAATATAATGAAAAACAAGGTTGTAATTTTGGGTTTTTTAATTAGGTTGCGGAAAAAAGTGATCACAAAATATTAGAGGTATAAGTCATAATTTTGGGAAGAAAATTTACAAGAAGAGAGCTGGAAAAATTGGAAAATTAAAACAGCAGAAAAAAAAGAAGTGGTAATTATACACTAATTTATAAGGTTAATAAGGTTGTAATTTTTGGAAAATTAGGTTACTTTAGAAAAAAGTTATCACGTTCCGACAAAGTCAAAATATTAGAAGTATAAGTCATATTTTTGAGAAGAAAATTTACAAGAAGGGAGCTGGAAAAATTGGAAAATTAAAACAGCAGAAATAAAAAAAAACTGGTAATTTTACTCTAAATAAGTTAAAATATTCAGACAAAAACGTTGTAATCTAACAACGAGTAGTTGTAATTTTGTGGGAAAAATATTATAATATTAAATATTAGTAGTTTGAAATATTAAACAAAGGCATTATTTTTTACTTTTGACAGGATCTTTTCACCCTTTTGTCACATTTACTATCTTTACTGCTAAACACGCCGACAAGGCTAATCTCAAAATAGGAGAAAAAAAACAAAAAACTTTCAGTTTGAGAAGGCGCTCGAGTGCTGATTTGTTATTCAGATGAGGCCCCGGTCGCACGTGGAGGGAGAATGGGCTCCTTTTAATGACCTGATTATGGCGGGTCATTTGGAAAGTGTGAAATGGAGGGAGCTATTGAAAGACACTTAACAATATGAAAACGTGACCCGGGCGACACACTCAAACGAAAGGCGGCGTTTTAAAGAATTGAACTTGTTAGTCTTGTATCACTCGAAAGACGCCATTGATTTAATAAAAAACTACATCAGGCAATTGGAAAAGATTAAGGCCGGGAGAACCCGTCCCGGCTTGGGATGGTTTTCAGGCGGAAACGACGACGACAACGCTGGATAAATACGGCTACGTTAGTCATTGTGCGAATAAGCTAACCAGTATCTGGTCGCTGTCACATGACCAGAAGTGATAAGCCGAGCGCATGCATGCTTTCTTTCTTCTTCGGTACTTTTGGTCACATTAGTGTCTAAATGGCTTTGGAAAGAAAATATTGCAAACATGGACTGCATAGTGACCAAGTGGTTAGCACATGGCCTCGCAGTTCGGAAACACAAGTTCGATTTCGCCCTCGGTCAGCAATGCTGCAACATGCACCATTCATTTACAGACTCGTGGAACACCGGGATTGTTTATGGAAAACTATTCCCTGCTCGGTTGCACGGCGGTCGAGTGGTTAGCGCGCAGACTTCACAGCTACGAGTTCAATTCCACCCTCGGTCATCTCTGTGTGGAGTTTACATGTTTTCTCCGGGTACTCCGTTTTCCTCCCACATTCCAAAAACATGCTAGGTTAATTAGCGACTCCAAATTGTCCATAGGTATGAATGTGAGTGTGAATGGTTGTTTGTCTATATGTGCCCTGTGATTGGCTGGCCACCATCGCCCAAAGACAATATATATATTGATTTGGTCGATATTGGTGCATTTTAAATATAAAAGTGGCAGGTGATGTTCAGAATAATTCTAGATATATGTACATCAAAAAACAATAACCTCAATAACAATAACAATAAATAAATACAGTAACCAAAATGTGGAATTGCAGTAAACAAAAAGTAGTATTGCACATATTGTACCTGAATTTCACGTGAATGACTGAATCTATTTCACGTAAGCATAATTTTAATAATCTTTTTTTTTTCATCCATTTTACAAGAACTAAGGAAAAATATTGAAAGAAAAATGTTGTAATCTGAAGAAAATCTGGAGAAAAAGACAATTTTTATGAGAAAAAAAAGTCATGCTATTTTGAGGAAAAAGTCATAATAAACAAACCAAAATTGTAAAAATTTTTTTTTTTTTTACAATTTTTGGATACTTAGGTTGAGGAAAAATATGTATGGAATAAAGTCAAAATATTACAAGAAAAAGCAAAACAACAGCAAAAATAGACCATAGTCCAGGGGTGGGCAAAATTTTTGACTCGCGGGCCGCATTGATATGGCAAAATTTACGGGGGGGGGGGGGGGGGGGGCAGACTATATATTTTACACGTAACAGTCCACCTGGTATTATTGTATCTGTAAAATGGTCATGCAATCTGCTATTATTATTTATTATTTTAGATTTATATTTAAATATTTTAAAAATAATAAAATATTATAATAATTACAATAAAATTAAAATAAAAATTATTATATTATTATTATGTAAAATATGCAAATATAACAATAATATTATATATAATTAATATAATAATTAGCATTAATATAATAATGATAATAATTATAATAGTTCTAATAATAATATAATAATATAATAATATAATAATATAATAATATAATAATATAATAATATAATAATATAATAATATAATAATATAATAATATAATAATATAATAATATAATAATATAATAATATAATAATATAATAATTATTATTATTATTATTATATGCTTGTGTCCCTTTTTTCAGGAGCACTTTGTAAACAACAGACCATGTCAAAAAACGAAATTGATAAAACCATCAAAAGGTTGGCTCAGGCCATGATGCCAGGTTGTATGTTGACTTTAAATGAAATACTTTGTAAAGATTGGGCGGGCCGTATTCAAACACTTGGCGGGCCGGATGTGGCCCCCGGGCCGTAGTTTGCCCACCCCTGCCATAGTCCATCGATATTGGTATACAGTATATAATTTAGCATATCTTCATGTGTTGTTTTCCAAAATATCCGAGTGGTATGTTAGCCTTGCTAAACACACATACTGTATGTACCGTGTACATACATGAGGTTGTAGCTAATATCACCTCGAATGTGTACTAGCAAAAAACATAAGTACATCAGACCCTCCACATCCATTGACAGTCCACTTAGCCACTGTCCGTGTACTTTCCTTCCTAATCCCAACACTCATCGCCGTAGACGCAATATCGCCAAGCCTATTGTTTAGTTAGCGAGTGTCAAGTGCCCCCCCCCCCTTCTGACACCGTGACAGACAGTAATCGGGATTTGTTTGCTGCGTTTATCTCCATCTGTTTAGTCGCAGTGAGCTCGTCTCCCGACCCCCCCCCCCCCCCCCCCCCCCCCCCCGGGCAGCTGTCGGAGCGAAACGAGTCCTGAGGCTGCAGAAGCCAATGCAAGAATTAAGTCTTTCATGTGTAAAGTTTCAATCACAATTGATTGACATGTATTAAAAGACACAGTCGATACATTGTTTTTAAGAGATTATAATAAAGGGGAAACAGAGTGTGCGGTTTTATCGGAATTGGACACCATATCTTTAATGAATAGAATATTTATACAGCTTCTATTAATATACTACTTTTTCCATAATAACTAGTCTGGTTATTCCGGTGACAAAAAGGCAGAAAATGGCATATGTCGGAATCGGGAATGGCACAAAATCCTGTGGGATCTCTTAAAACCGCTTTCTTAATAAATCAGAATGAAAAGCCGAGACTTGACAATTCTATCTCCGTCACGTCTTTATTGCCCCTCAAAGACCTGGGGGGGGCAAGGCATGGAAATGAACCATTTAATAGCAATAAATAACCGCTTCTGACTGAAGGGGACGCAGGTATAAATAGTGGCATCAAATAGCACATTTAGCACCGAAGGACCCAATCAAATGTTTTATGACTAGAATGCCAAATTCTACACTTTGCTCAACAAACCACTTCCAACGCTAATAGCGGCGATGCTTGACAAATAGCAGGAAGTGGCATAAGCATTCGGAATTAACACACAGTTGGCCGGTGGCACATTCTAAAAATAATAATAAAAATAAAATATATAATATAATATGTATAATATAATATATAATAATATAATAAAATTAATTATTTAACAAAAGAATTGTAAAAAAAAAAATCATCAGTAATTTTACACAAATTAAGTTAAAATATTAAGACAAAAAAATTTGCAATCTAACAACAAGTAGTTGTAATTTTGCGGGAATAATATTATAATATTACATTTTAGTACTTTGAAATATTAAAGAAAGGCATTATTTGTTTAAAAAAAAAAAAGGTGTAATTTTTAAGGTTGTAATTTTTGGAAAATTAGGTTGCGGACAAAAGTTATCATGTTCTGACAAAGTCAAAATATTAGAGGTATGAGTCATATTTTCCAGAAGAAAATTTACAAGAAGAGAGCTGGAAAAATTGGAAAATTAAAACGGAAGAAATTTAAAAAAAAAACAAGACAAAAAAAAAAAACAAGTAGTTGTAATTTTGTGGGAATAATATTATAATATTAAATTTTAGTAGTTTTATATTAAATATATTAAATATTAAAGAAAGGCATTATTTTTTTTTTTAAAAAAAGGTGTAATATAATGAAAAACAAAACAACAAATAAGGTTGTAATTTTATTTTTTTTAATTTGGTTGCGGAAAATTTTGCACGTTCCGACAAAGTCAAAATATTAGAGGTATGAGTCATAATTTCCAGAAGAAAATTTACAAGAGAGCAGGAAAACTTGGAAAATTAAAACGGAAGAAATTAAAAAAAACAAGACAAAAAAACAACAAGTAGTTGTAATTTTGTGGGAATAATATTATAATATAAAATTTTAGTAGTTTTATATTAAATATATTAAATATTAAAGAAAGGCATTATTTTTTTTTTAAAAAAAGGTGTAATATAATGAAAAACAAAACAACAAATAAGGTTGTAATTTTATTATTTTTTAATTTGGTTGCAGAAAATTTTGCACGTTGCAAGTCAAAATATTAGAGGTATGAGTCATAATTTCCAGAAGAAAATTTACAAGAGAGCAGGAAAACTTGGAAAATTAAAACAGCAAAAATTTAAAAAAGTGGTAATTTTAAAATCTAAAATAAAAAAAAAAATAAATCTAAATATTAAGAGACAAAAGTCACATTCCCATGAGAAAAAAGTAGCAATTTGATGAGTAGTGGTATGAAGAAATTATATTTTTAGTCGCACATAGTTGAAATATGCAAAACATAATATTCATAATAATATGAGAAACACAATTTTTTTTATTTTTTTGGAAAATTAGGTTGGAGAAAAATATATAATATTATATATATAAATAAAAATATAAATATAATATTATGGAAATTATGGGGAAAAAAATCCTAATATTCATCTATATTGGGAGACCACACAGCTGCTCTGACCGTTGAAGCCACCGTGCGCCTTCTGGTATTTATCTTGACTTTCCCGTCAATGCCATTCCCATTGAAGCATCTCACTTCATTCCTCCTTTTTTCCTGTCCCACCCTTTTTCCATGACGTGTCCCGTGTTCGTCACAAGGTATTGATTATTTGTAAAAACATAAGTGCAAATCAAAATCAACATTGTTTGGCGATGGATGGGGGGCCACCTACCTGTACGTGCACACAAGGAATGGAAAGAAAGGTTATTGACCAATCGACTTGATGTGAGGAAAGGCCATTCTTCTGCCTGCAGTGTAAAGACCTTGACTGTTGGGCTCGCAATCACGACTTCACAACTGCTACTCAACCAGGCCGTGTAAATGTTACATATTTTTTACGTATATTTCTGTAGTTGGCAACATACACCATTTACAGCCTCGTGCAACACCGGGATTATTTATGGAAAACTATTCCCTGCTCGGTTGCACGGTGGTTGAGTGGTTAGCGCGCAGACCTCACAGCTAGGAGACCCGAGTTCAATCCCGTCTCTGTGTGGAGTTTGCATGTTCTCCTCGTGCATGCGTGGGTTTTCTCCGGGTATTCCGGTTTCCTCCCACATTCCAAAAACATGCTAGGTTAATTGTCCACCCCAAATTGTGAGTGTGAATGGTTGTTTGTCTATATGTGCCCTGTGATTGGCTGGCCACCAGTCCAGGGTGGACCCCGCCTCTCGCCGTAAGACAGCTGGGATAGGCTCCAGCACCCCCCGCGACCCTTGTGAGGATAAGCGGTAGAAAATGAATGAATGAATGAATGATATCTTGAGGGAAAAATGGATTCAGTTAACATTCGTTTCAGTTAAAGTTAGACATAAATGACACTAACCAAGGTTCACATTATTTACTTCCATTTCTAAGAGCCTAAAAGCTGATAATAATAATAATAATAATAATAATAATAATAATACTATTATTAATGTTATTATTATTATGGTTATTATTATTATTATTATTATTATTATTATTAATAATAATAATAATAATAATAATAATAATAATAATAATAATAATAATAATAATAATAATAATAATAATAATAATAATAATAATAATAATAATAATACATTTTATTTGTGTAGCGCTTTTCAAAGTACTCAAAGACACTTTACAGTGAAGAAAAAAACAAATACAAAATAGAGTAAACGATGCATTAAAATACAAGATCCATACATTCAATCAGAGCTAAAACCAAAGCTAAAAGCGGGGCGGGGCACAGCCGTCAGGTATAAAAAGTTACACACCTTGTCAGTCTCGCTCTTTCGTTGTCACTCTTGGCGTCCATCCTTTCGTATGAGCTGTCCACTTCATTCCGAATTACGAAGTTCAGTAGTGGCTTATTCAAATGAAGGTCATCTTATCTGTTCTGTTCACCATCTTTGTTTCATGCTGGGAAAATGTGCATTAAAAAAACTAGCTGTGTACACTACGCAATAACGTGTGGCGTGGCGAGGCAGGTTTGTCACTGTCACAGGTAAATGATGTAATTAATGAGCGTGTGGAAGAGTGGACGGGTGCCGGGGTGTTAGCTTTTAAACACCTCTACAGCTGACTGGGTTTGGGGAGGCCCAGCTGGACATAGGCAGCGGATCGATGCGGGGGGTGGGGGTCAAGGGTCAGTCAACCCTCCCATTATGACCCAAGTAGCTCCCATCATCATCATCATCATCATGTGGCTAACGATGCCTGCAGGAAGGCAGAGATGGAGTCTGGGCGGGCGGGAGCTGTTGGAACTGTGACCAGTTTTGGATCGTTTGTTAAGAAACAATGGCCATAAACGAGCGTTTGATGAGTACCGTATTTTATGGACTATAAGTCGCTCCAGAGTATAAGTCGCACAAGGCCAAAAATTCACAATTAGTAGGTAGAAAAAAACATACATAAGTCGCACAAGGCCAAAAATGCATAATTAGGTGGAAAAAACATACATAAGTCGCTCCGGAGTATAAGTCGCACAAGGCCAAAAATTCACAATTAGTCGGTAGAAAAAAACATACATAAGTCACACAAGGCCAAAAATGCATGATTAGGTAGAAAAAACATACATAAGTCGCTCCGGAGTATAAGTCGCACAAGGCCAAAAATTCACAATTAGTCAGTAGAAAAAGACATATATAAGTCGCACAAGGCCAAAAATGCATCATTAGGTAGAAAAAACATACATAAGTCGCTCCGGAGTATAAGTCGCACAAGGCCAAAAATTCACAATTAGTAGGTAGAAAAAAATATACATAAATTGCACAAGGCCAAAAATGCATAATTAAGTAGAAAAAACATACATAAGTCGCTCCGGAGTATAAGTCGCACAAGGACAAAAATTCACAATTAGTAGGTAGAAAAAACATACGTACATAAGTTGCACAAGGCCAAAAATGCATAATTAAGTAGAAAAAACATACATAAGTCGCTCCGGAATATAAGTCGCACAAGGACAAAAATTCACAATTAGTAGATAGAAAAAACATACATAAGTCGCACAAGGCCAAAAATGCATCATTAGGTAGTAAAAACATACATAAGTCGCTCCGGAGTATAAGTCGCACAAGGCCAAAAATTCACAATTAGTAAGTAGAAAAAACATACATAAGTCGCACAAGGCCAAAAATGCATAATTAGGAGGTAGAAAAAAACATAAATATGTCGCACAAGGCCAAAAATGCATAATTAGTAGGTCAAAAAAACATACATAAGTCGCACAAGGCCAAAAATGCATAATTAGGTTGAAAAAACATACATAAGTCGCTCCGGAGTATAAGTCGCACAAGGCCAAAAATGCATAATTAGTAGGTAGAAAAAAACATACATAAGTCGCACAAGGCCAAAAATGCATAATTAGGTAGAAAAAACATACATAAGTCGCTCCGGAGTATAAGTCACACAAGGAAAAAAATTCACAATTAGTAGGTAGAAAAAAACATACGTAAGTCGCACAAGGCCAAAAATGCATCATTAGGTAGAAAAAACATACATAAGTCGCTCCGGAGTATAAGTCGCACAAGGCCAAAAATTCACAATTAGTCGGTAGAAAAAAACATACATAAGTTGCACAAGGCCAAAAATGCATAATTAAGTAGAAAAAACATACATAAGTCGCTCCGGAGTATAAGTCGCACAAGGCCAAAAATTCACAATTAGTCGGTAGAAAAAGACATATATAAGTCGCACAAGGCCAAAAATGCATCATTAGGTAGAAAAAACATACATAAGTCGCTCCGGAGTATAAGTCGCACAAGGCCAAAAATTCACAATTAGTAGGTAGAAAAAAATATACATAAATTGCACAAGGCCAAAAATGCATAATTAAGTAGAAAAAACATACATAAGTCGCTCCGGAGTATAAGTCGCACAAGGACAAAAATTCACAATTAGTAGGTAGAAAAAACATACGTACATAAGTTGCACAAGGCCAAAAATGCATAATTAAGTAGAAAAAACATACATAAGTCGCTCCGGAATATAAGTCGCACAAGGACAAAAATTCACAATTAGTAGATAGAAAAAACATACATAAGTCGCACAAGGCCAAAAATGCATCATTAGGTAGTAAAAACATACATAAGTCGCTCCGGAGTATAAGTCGCACAAGGCCAAAAATTCACAATTAGTAGGTAGAAAAAACATACATAAGTCGCACAAGGCCAAAAATGCATAATTAGGAGGTAGAAAAAAACATAAATATGTCGCACAAGGCCAAAAATGCATAATTAGTAGGTCAAAAAAACATACATAAGTCGCACAAGGCCAAAAATGCATAATTAGGTTGAAAAAACATACATAAGTCGCTCCGGAGTATAAGTCGCACAAGGCCAAAAATGCATAATTAGTAGGTAGAAAAAAACATACATAAGTCGCACAAGGCCAAAAATGCATAATTAGGTAGAAAAAACATACATAAGTCGCTCCGGAGTATAAGTCGCACAAGGCCAAAAATTCACAATTAGTAGGTAGAAAAAACATACATAAGTCGCACAAGGCCAAAAATGCATAATTAGGAGGTAGAAAAAAACATAAATATGTCGCACAAGGCCAAAAATGCATAATTAGTAGGTCAAAAAAACATACATAAGTCGCACAAGGCCAAAAATGCACAGTTAGGTTGAAAAAACATACATAAGTCGCTCCGGAGTATACGTCGCACAAGGCCAAAAATGCATAATTAGTAGGTAGAAAAAAACATACATAAGTCGCACAAGGCCAAAAATGCATAATTAGGTAGAAAAAACATACATAAGTCACTTCGGAGTATAAGTCGCACAAGGCCAAAAATGCATAATTAGGTGGAAAAAAAACATACATAAGTCGCTCCGGAGTATAAGTCGCACAAGGCCAAAAATGCATAATTAGGTAGAAAAAACTTACATAAGTCACAGGAACAGCCAACCTATGAAAAAAGTGCAACTTATAGTCCGGAAAATACAATAATTTTGATTGGATTGGATTATTGAGTTAAATAATTATGATGTTAGAGACTAGCGTTTGGTATATATTATTATTCTCTCCATTCATGTTAGATGAATGTCCCTAATTACCACACCAAAAGATTTGGAATATATTGAACCAAATGAAATAAAAAAAATCCAAGCGGGCACCAGCAGTCTTGCTAATGTGAGGCAAAGTTTGAGATTAATGAGGCCTCCATCCTCTTGAGATTATTGATCAAACACAATCTGACCACCAATGATTTCCCAGGCTTCCCCCTCTGTAATATTAGCAATGCATCAACATCATGAACAAAAATGCTCCAATGTCCTTGGAGCTCCCACAGCTTGAAAATGAGCTGGTATGGATTTGTTGCACGGGGAGAACATGCAAACTCCACACAGAGATGGCTGAGGGTGGAATTGAACTTGGGTCTCCTAGCTGTGCGCTAACCACTCGACCACCGTGCAGCCCTGTGTAAAAATGAATACATTAATTTTCTGCCGCTTTTCCTCGCGAGGGTCGAGGGGGTGCTGGAGCCTATCCCAGCTGTCTTCGGGCAAGAGGTGGGGTACACCCTGGACTGGTGGCCAGCCAATCACAGGGCACATATAGACAAACAACCATTCACACTCACATTCATACCTATGGACAATTTGGAGTCGCCAATTAACCTAGCATGTTTTTGGAATGTGGGAGGAAACCGGAGTACCCGGAGAAAACCCACGCATGCACGGGGAGAACATGCAAACTCCACACAGAGATGGCCGAGGGTGGAATTGAACTCGGGTCTCTTAGCTGTCTGCGCGCTAACCACTCGACCGCCGTTCAACCGAGCAGGGAATAGTTTTCCATAAATAATCGCGGTGTTCCACAAGGCTGTAAATCAATAGTGCATGTTGCAGCATTGATGGCCGAGGGTGGAATCGAACTTGTGTTTTCCGAACTGTGAGGCCTGTGTGCTAACCACTTGACCACTATGCAGTCATAGTATGAGTCGCCAATTAACCTAGCATGTTTTTGGAATGTGGGAGGAAACCGGAGTACCCGGAAAAAACCCACGCATGCACAGGGATTGAACCCCGGTCTCCTAGCTGTGAGGTCTGCGCGATAACCACTTGTCCACCGTGCAGCTGTGTGTAAAAATTAATACAATAAAATGAAAAATTTGCGTCGCCCAAGTTTTCATGTCTGAGTAAGGCTGGAATTCTTTAGCTAACAGACGTCAAAACATGGCTTCAAATATTTGGAATAATTAACAGAATAATCCTAATTTCTTTTACTTGTCACCCAAAAAAAAAATCTCTTCTTGTTTGCTTTAGTCAAGAAAAAGGGTGGCAAAAAAAAAAAATACTCAAGAAAAAACACCATAGTTGTTCACGTGACCACGACCCACTGGAGGATGAGCTAGTGGACGCACTATATTATCATCTGTACGACAGCCTCATCCATTACGGGCCCCGTTGAGGTGCGAGTGAAATGCTGGTATTAGGGCAACTGTGCGTTCAGACACATCAGTCAGGACGATGAGCTATCGCCACAGAGCAACACGACACAAGTGTGTGTGTGTGGTGGGGGGGGGGGGGACAGCGCCACTTTTGCGGCCGTACAAATGACGTTTGACCGCAATAACTCACAACCGGACACTTCATTTCAAAGTCGGGAACCATCGCTGAGCGGTCAATAGCGACCGTACCATCTTCTTTATTTGTGGCCCCGCGGTTTGGGTTTGCGGGAGCATCGAATAAATACTCCCTAAAACGCCACCTCGGTCAAAAAATATTGGCCCATTCTTTCTGCTCGGTGACTTGCTCCGCATGGCAACCTGTTTCTCACGGCGTAAAGCTTCCATAGGCAGGTGGTCGGCCAAAGGGCGTCTTGTATCATCATGACTTAGATATATGTGAAAGTCATAATAATCAAATGAATTGATTCGCGATCCATCACCGGGGGCGATTGCTTGCTCGGAGGCACCCACTCACCAATAAAAAAAAGAAATGGCTATGAATACATTTTAGGAATCTTTGAGGACTAATAGTATAATTTGTCACTTCTGACAGTACGTCTGATTGTTCCCGATATTTCAGCCGGGTGGACGGAATCGCTGCGGCTTGTCGGTGCTGGTGTGTTGTGTGTGTGTGTTTGTCAAGTGATGCTTGAAAAGTGTAATAAGGCAGTCAGAGGAACACTTCCTGGGTGACAGCAGCTTTATCGCGCGATGCCTCATAAAGTCCCATCATATCTATTCACTGCTATTATCAAATGGCTGTTTAGCACTCTGCTGTGTGTAAGACGGACAATATTCTGACATATTCTGGGCGAAAGTCGCCGTCTGAGCTTCTTACACCGGCTGACTGATGTCCACATAAGCGGTTGTGGACATAACGGAAAACTAGCCATCGCTTGCCTATTTATTTGTGACGTTTGCCAGAGACTGAAAGAAAATAGGCAATGAAAAATTATAATTAAATTAAAATAATAATACAATAAATTTAATAAAATATAATAAAATGAAAATTATATTTTAGACTTTTATCGAACAGCGCTGCTGCGGTAATTTCATTCTATGTCTTGACTACAATAACAATAAAGCTTTCCAACAATTTAAACAATTACCGTTTTTATTAGCCGCTAATATGACCACTTGCTAGGTGTTAGAATGCTAACATTACATAAGATTAACATGTTGAAATTGCTAGCATAGTAGCATTTTATCCATTTTTATAGGTAGACACATGCTAGCTTTAGCATGTGTGTTTTAGCATGTTTTTAGTGTTAGAATGCTAACATTACATAACATTACATAACATTAACATGTTAAAATTGCTAGCATAGTAGCATTTTATCCATTTTCATAGGTAGACACATGCTAGCATGCTAACATGAGCATACGAGCATTTTTTGTGATTTCCATTTTCACTTAAGTAGCACTACCATGCAAGCACGTTAGCATGCTAACATAATGCAAAATTATATTTTAGAATGTTATCGAACAGCGCTGCTGCGGTAATTTCATTCTATGTCTTGACTACAATAACAATAAAGCTTTCCGACAATTTAAACAATTACCGTTTTTATTAGCCGCTAATATGACCACTTGCTAGGTGTTAGAATGCTAACATTACATAAGATTAACATGTTAAAATTGCTAGCATAGTAGCATTTTATCCATTTTTATAGGTAGACACATGCTAGCTTTAGCATGTGTGTTTTAGCATGTTTTTAGTGTTAGAATGCTAACATTACATAAGATTAACATGTTAAAATTGCTAGCATAGTAGCATTTGATCCATTTTCATAGGTAGACACATGCTAGCTTTAGCATGTGTGTTTTAGCATGTTTTTAGTGTTAGAATGCTAACATTACATAACATTAACATGTTAAAATTGCTAGCATAGTAGCATTTTATCCATTTTCATAGGTAGACACATGCTAGCATGCTAACATGAGCATACAAGCATTTTTTGTGATTTCCATTTTCACTTAAGTAGCACTACCATGCAAGCATGTTAGCATGCTAACATAATGCAAAATTATATTTTAGACTGTTATCGAACAGCGCTGCTGCGGTAATTTCATTGGATGTCTTGACTACAATAACAATAAAGCTTTCCGACAATTTAAACAATTACCGTTTTTATTAGCCGCTCATATGACCACTTGCTTGGTGTTAGAATGCTAACATTACATAACATTACATAAGATCAACATGTTAAAATTGCTAGCATAGAAGCATTTTATCCATTTTCATAGGTGCACGCATGTTAGCATGCTAACATGAGCATACGAGATTTCCATTTCTGCTTAAGTAGCACTACCATGCTAGCATGTTAGCATGCTAACATCATGCAAAATTATATTTTAAACTTTTATCGAACATCCAATGAAATTACCCCAGCAGCGCCGCTAATGTGCTAGCTAATATGCTAGCATGGTGCTAGCATCGACACTAAAAGTCTTCCTAAATACTTGAGTGTGACAAACCACACCGGAGTAGGCGTTCCTGGTGGGAGGCCATGGGTGGAATAAATTAAATCAAAATCCAAAGAAATACAGCTGGAATAGGTGCAGATTCTGGAAAATCCAGAAAGCTTTCTACAGTGGTTATTGTATGTAGCTGCTCTATAGGAGTTCACAAGTCAATACAAACGGCCCGAAATGAGCAGATCACGGTGGACCAGGACTTGAGGAGATGGCTGACACAGACAGGTGACTGACCGAAAGTGTATGAAGAAAATGTCCTGTCCTGCGTGACTCGAGTGGCTCCCAAGTCCTAAGGTGGGGAGCGGGGGGGGGGGGGGGGGGGGGGGTGTACCTTAGGACAAGACAGCTGAGGTCAAACTAAGGTTAATAAAACGTCCGTCTGTCCATTGAGACGCCACATCCATCAAATGATAAAAGTTTGTCTTTGGCGGGACGTGAGATACAATTCAGCGGGACTGCTTTTCTTGCGAGACATTCAGGAAATTAATCAAGGAAATTGGGTTTTTGGTGCGCCTATATCGCATCTAATCTATCCTTTTGTCCACGTGTGGCAGTCTCTGAGCCTCGCCAATCAAGAGGGACACGCCAGCTTTATGAAAAGCCACTTGTGCCCCTGCATAATTATGGAAGACAGGGGCGGGGTGGTTGGGGGTGGTTGGGGGTTGAAGGGCTCTCCGGTTGCAGAGTTAAATGGGAGGTGGAGGTGCACGGAGAGGGGGCAGTGTTGTTTGCCCATGTAAAGTGTGATCCAGATAATAGCGTTCTCATCAAAGGCAGCAATTACATTCATGACAAAGCAGCCGGGCGGCGCCTGCAAGGAAATTAAGTGTTGAGGAAAGAAAAGCTTAATATATACCTCCTTTATGCTAACACCCCCACCCACCCTTGCTGACACACACGCTACACAGCAACTCTCGGTTCCTTTTCCAATGCAACACGTGGACTCCAAGAAAGAAAAAGTCTCAATCTTCGTCTTTTTACTCCTCCAAGAGTGCTTCTGTGTGCCGTTACTATGGCTGCACTTGAGTGGGATTAAAAAGCTTTTTACACGGAATTGTAAAACACAAAACATAATGCAAAATTATATTTTAGACTTTTATCGAACAGCGCTGCTGCGGTAATGTCATTGAATGTCTTGACTACAATAACAATAAAGCTTTCCGACAATTTAAACATGTTAAAATTGCTAGCATAGTAGGATTTTATCCATTTTCACAGGTAGACACATGTTAGCATGCTAACATGAGCATACGAGCATTTTTTGTCATTTCCATTTCTACTTAAGTAGCATTACTATGCTAGCACGTTAGCATGCTAACCTAATGCAAAATTATATTTTAGACTTTTATCGAACAGTGCTGCGGTAATTTCATTGAATGTCCACTTGACCACTTGCTAGGTGTTAAAATGCTAACATTACATAACATTACATAAGATTAACATGTTAAAATTGCTAGCATAGTAGCATTTTATCCATTTTCATAGGGAGACACGTGCTAGCTTTAGCATTTTTGTGATTTTCATTTCCACTTAAGTAGCGCTACCATGCTCGCATGTTAGCATGCTAACATAACGCTAACAGCACGTTAGCGCCGCTACGGTAATTTCGTTGGATGTGTTGACTACAATAACAATAAAGCTTCCCGACAATTTAAACAATTACTGTATTTATTAGCCGCTCATATGACCACTTGCTAGGTGTTAAAATGCTAACATTACATAACATTACATAAGATTAACATGTTAAAATTGCTAGCATAGTAGCATTTTATCCATTTTCATAGGGAGACACGTGCTAGCTTTAGCATTTTTGTGATTTTCATTTCCACTTAAGTAGCGCTACCATGCTCGCATGTTAGCATGCTAACATAACGCTAACAGCACGTTAGCGCCGCTACGGTAATTTCATTGGATGTGTTGACTACAATAACAATAAAGCTTTCCGACAATTTAAGCAATTATCGTATTTGTTAGCCGCTCATATGACCACTTGCTAGGTGTTAAAATGATAACATTACATAACATTACATAAGATTAACATGTTAAAATTGCTAGCATAGTAGGATTTTATCCATTTTCATAGGTAGACACATGTTAGCATGCTAACATGAGCATACGAGCATTTTTTGTCATTTCCATTTTCCACTTAAGTAGCACTACCATGCTAGCATGTTAGCATGCTAACATGCAAAATTATATTTTATCCATTTTCATAGGTAGACACATGTTAGCATGCTAACATGAGCATACGAGCATTTTTTGTCATTTCCATTTTCCACTTAAGTAGCACTACCATGCTAGCATGTTAGCATGCTAACATTATGCAAAATTATATTTTATCCATTTTCATAGGTAGACACATGTTAGCATGCTAACATGAGCATACGAGCATTTTTTGTCATTTCCATTTTCCACTTAAGTAGCATTACCATGCTGGCACGTTAGCATGCTAACCTAATACAAAATTATATTTTAGACCTTTATCGAACAGCGCTGCTGCGGTAATTTCATTGAACTCTCGGTTCCTTTTCCAATGCAACACGTGGAGTCCAAGAAAGACAAAGTCTCAATCTTCATCTTTTTACTCCTCCAAGAGTGCTTCTGTGTGCCGTTACTATGGCTGCACTTGTGTGGGATTAAAAAGCTTTTTACACGGAATTGGATGGAGGGATAATCGCCCGATGATCTCCCAACAAATGACACTAAGTCTTATACTCTGAATTAAATTCCAATTTCTTCACAAAAGAGGAAAGGCCCCCACGTGGCGTTAAATCACAAACAGCGCCACGGACGGAACCTTTTCATTGAGGCCATTTCAATGGATACACTAAAGCCTCCTCCAAAGGCAGGTGTCGCTCGGCAAAGCCCACGTTGGCTTTGATTTAAGGGGTGGCGCCTCATGGGAAATGTCAAGTTTAAAAGTAATCGTACAACTTTGCCGCGTTGACACAAATTCTGGAATAGCAAGTGTGATTTAGTAGAGCACTATAACGTGGAAATGGTTCCAAATCACAACACTGAAAATATGTGTTTCTCTGCATATTTTGATACGTTGTAGGGATATGTTATTCATTTTTTTATTTATTCTGATTCATTACTGTAGTTTATTTGGAGGCTGCTGGTTTACAATGGCTGTAATAAAGAAAAATCATTGTTATATTTTGTTAAAATATATGTTCCAATGCATTGTAGTATACTGTCTATTATCTTATTCAAGCATAATTATAAAAATAAAAATTTAAAATTTTTAAAAAAATTATTAAAATTAAAAAAATATATATAAACTAATAATTATTGTCTCTCCACTCATAAACTGGTTTACAATGGCTGTAATAAAGAAAAATAATAGTTATATTTTGTTAAAATGCATGTTCCAATGCATTGTAGTATACTGTCTATTATCTTATTCAAGCATAATTATAAAAATAAAAATTAAATTTTTAAAAAAAAAATTAAAAAATAGATACATATAAACTAATAATTATTGTATCTCCACTCATGAACAGAATAGTATTATTATTCAAAAGAAAAAATTTTATAAATACATTTTAATCAAAAAATTAAGCAGGGGTATGCTGGAGACTATCCCTATCCCCTTCAACTTCCAGCTGGGATAGGCTTCAGCACCCCCCTGCAACCCTGATGAGGATAAGGTAAAAAATGAATAAATTAATAAAATATAATAAATACTAAGTATTGACAGAATAATAGAAAGACTATTTTAATCATAAAATATAAAATTACAATACTATAAATAGAAGAAGTAGTAATCACAAAACATTAGTAGTCTTTATACTGCTACTATTAAAAAAAAAACCCTCCTGCTATTTTAAAGCACAAATACAGTACTGCATACCTGTATACAGTGCATACTGTACATTGAGTCACATTACAACAAAGAGAAGTGCCTGCTCTGTTTCTCGGTGCGAACAAATCATTTTGTCCGCGTGTAAATTATTCAACAGGATCCGAGCCCAGTAGAAACCTGTGCATAATTAAAGTGCAATAAAATAAAATAAGTGTGGACAGGCTGTTAGAAGGTGGTGTAATTGGCTGCTGCTCAGATGTCTTCTGTTATAGTAAATGTCCTATGCTTGGGGAGTAGAAGGGGGGGGGGGCAGCTGTCACTAGCTAACTGTGCACACGTGAATATACATAATAATGATTTGTGGTGTTTGATTATTGATCATTTTTGATCAAGCTTTTGTGGGGGTCAGGTTTTATACAATATATGGCTTGTGGGGTTTTAATACTAGATCCACTATTGAGACATGCGCACCACCTTGTGGAATTATGCTGTAACTGCATATAGAGGTAAACCTACCTGTTTAAAAACATTACACTAAAGTGAGGTCACACTTGAATGTTTTGTCCTCGCCTGCTAACACATCCTAAACAAACGTGGGGGTTGTATGCAACATATTATAGAGGTGATGTCTGATCAAGTCCAAACAAAGAGACTCATGTTACATACACCGTGACAGCTTGAATGGCGGGGGGTTTACATTACTGCTGTCTACGACACGCTTGCTCCTGTTGTAAATGCAGTAAAGGGATACAGTGGATCTCACTCAACTCGGCCATTTATCATCATCTCCTCTAGTGGTTCTCCTTCAACTTTGACATTAATAGAGCAATATGATCTTCGCTCAGCGCTAAATTATTGACCGCGATAAAACATGAATGAGTTAAAGCTGCTTTTTTTTTTTTTGCCACACCCGTAATTACATGTTAAAGTGTCTTATGTTGTAAATAGATCAGTTTGCTAGTTAATTCTTCAGATCATATGTAGCATTCCACATTGGAATTATATTGTTTTGTTTACATCGGGGTGTCCAAACATTTACCATATACAGAAAAATTTAAGAATACGAGGTGGGTGGCTAGCGTTGTGCATATTGTACATTAAATATGCCAATGTTTCAATGTATCAATATATGCTAAGTTATCTCAACAAAAATGTTTACAATATGCCAAGGGTCGACACAAAATGAGCCGCGGGACCAAAATGGACCTGGGCCGCACTTTGGACACCCCTCATTAACATATTTTCAGTATTTACATGAAGTAGATCCTAATAAATAAACAAGTTAGAGTCACATTTAAGCCATGTTAATCCATATGCAGAAGTCTATGCTGTAACTACCTTCTTAAATAACTATTAATTCACTAATTGGCGATTTTAGGACTTTAGATTTAGTGAAAAATAATGCTTTTTAAGAGTAACAAGAATGGAAGTAACACAAAGTTCATTTCCTTTCGTTTTACAATTTCTAACGATGATTAATGGCGTCTAAACGCTTAGTAATACACACGTCACGTTCACAGAATTATACCTGAGAACTTATTTGTTAAATAGTGAAAACAGTAATATTCGCCAATATTCAGTAATATTCGCAGTAAATAAAACTGCGAATGAAAACGTTTTTTTGTGAACGATACATGTCTGATGAAGTAAACATAATTTGAGAAGCAGTACAAATCCTGTAATTACGTCAAAATCATTTTGTCTACCTTTTGTCCTTTGGCTACTATGTGCTACTAGCATACTATGATACATTGTAATAAAAGAGTGAGTAGTTAATGTCAATTCATATTGTATTTTTAAGTAATTATTACACTTCCGGGTTAGCAATAGGAACCTTTCTTTGCGCGTCCTTGTATGATACTCGGTATTTCTCATCGATGCACACGACGTGAACTTTCACCCCTCCAGACTGTCTTGTTTTGATATAGCAACCCGTCTCTTCGGGTTTACGTTCAACAAGAGGAGCGACAAAAATACATTCTGATTTTTGTTTTACAAAAGAAGACGAGAGAGGAGAATAATGGCGGTGTCAAATACAAACCGGCGCTTCTGCTGACAAATGTTTTTTATTCCGAAGCCAGCGTTAGCTATGAAGCTAACGTTGCGAATGAACGTGTAGCATTGCCCGACATGTTTAATAGACTTATTGGATTTTTGTCATTGCGTCAAGATAGATCACCGAAAAAGGATTTTCCTCAACCTTGAAGATGTAAGTATATAGACATACATAAATACTTCAGTGCTTGACGTGTTATTTAATAGCAGTTCTAGTTGCCAATTGTGGCCGCTCACCATACAAGTTTGTCGTATTTTGTATGTATAACAGTGTTTTTGTATACTGTATTTGCAGTAGGATATACCCATCCCTTTCTTTCAATGGGTGAGGAAAAGCCAGACACGCTGGACTTTGTGAAGGATTTCCAGGAGTATCTGAGCCAGCAGACCCAGCATGTCAACATGATATCAGGCTCTGTTAGCGGAGTCAAGGAGGCGGATGAACTACCCGCTGGTAATGTTCATATTTCTGCCCAGAATTATATTGTTTATTCCAGTGTGATATATACAGTACTCAAAAGCACTTTATTTTACTTCTTTCCATTTGCAGACTGCAGTCAGAACGGGCTGGATCACCCCACGGTGGACATGTCTCTAGAGGACAACTCTGGCATCTTGGTGGATGGTTTTGAGAGAACCTTTGATGGCAAGCTCAAGTGTCTCTATTGCAACTATGCCACCCGAGGCACAGCGCGACTCATTGAGCACATTCGAATGCACACAGGTAAGATCTTGTCACGGTTTAGGCCACTACTAGCTATGTTGCAGCAACAGCATAGTCATAGTACAAAAATATCAGTATAATAAGATGGATTCCTTGTTGAAATAGGAGAGAAACCCCATCGCTGCCACATCTGCCCGTTCGCCTCAGCCTACGAGCGCCACCTCGAGGCCCACATGAGGTCCCACACAGGCGAGAAGCCGTACAAGTGTGAGTTGTGCTCCTTCCGCTGCAGCGACCGTAGCAACCTGTCACACCATCGGCGGCGGCGCCACAAACTCGTCCCGAAGAAGGATGCCCGTTCACTATCGCATAAGAAGATGCTGAGTGTACTACAGAAAAAGGCGAGCTCGCTGAGCTACGGCCGCCGCCTCCTCCTAAACTCCTGTCCTCCTTCTGTGGTCACCCCCAGAGTTGACAATGTCGGCGATTGCACCCATGAGCTGCCTCACTTGCGGCAGGAGACTTATGATGATCTGAGTCAAGCAGATGAGGAGGGTGTCTCCAAGAATCCAAACCACCATCATCCAGACCTAATCATGGATAACCCCCTGAGCCAGCTGTCCGTTTTGGCGGGCCAGTGTGGCAGCCTTCCTTCAGCGTCTCCGGGAGCAGACTCCATCGTCGACGAGAAGCCCCTCCTCATCCAGCAGCCCCTTTCTGCCACCGCCCCAGTGGCGATCACAGCCAGCGCAGCACACACCTCCTCCTCATCCCCGATCACCCCGGAGCCACGCGCCCCCCCACTCAGCAATTGCAGCCCCGCAGGAGGAGGACCCTGCAGCGAGCACAGCGGTCGCACCAGTACCCCCGGTGTCTCCAACAGCCAACCTAGCACCCCTGCCCCCGGCCAGTCTGCCCCCCTGCAAAACCCCCACGCACTTCATCAGTGCCAGCACTGTGACATCTACTTCCCGGACAACATCCTCTACACCATTCACATGGGTTGCCACGGTTACGAGAACCCATTCCAATGCAACATCTGCGGCTACAAGTGCAAGAGCAAGTACGACTTTGCCTGCCACTTTGCTCGTGGGCAACACAAGTGACCCGCAAAACGGCTTTTGTTCCACTAACCTTATTCCTCTTTTTTTTTTCCATTGCCTTGATGTAGCTTGTAGCCTTTCTGGAAGACATCACTAAACGGATGGATCCTTGTTTATGATCAGTGCCTGTCTTTCACTGGCATTGGTGGTTGGTGAAGAAGCCTACAAAGGAGTCTTATGGCCACTTGAAAAAAAATCTGCAATAAATTTACATTTAGCACAATATTACAAGAATAAAAATAACAAGAATATTCTGGGGGGATGGGGGAATAATTTTGCGAGGATAGGATTATTAGATCATTAAACAACAATTGAAAAACAATTAAAACATCATAAAAATGTTTTCACCACCTTGATTTTGAAAACCAGATAAAAGCACACACTTTGTTCCTCATTACTCTGAGAATGAAAAATAGCACTTAAAATGTGTCAGTCAAGTTTATCTATGCCAGTGTGTGTGATCGCTTACGTTTTAATCTCATTTGACTTTCTGGCATCTTTGTTTACACATTTTGCCTGGCCTCGCTGCCTTTCATGCGGAAGCAAGGAGGCAACAGGAGGCTTGACATTTTAGTCTCTCAGTGCTTACAGCAACTTTGCCATTAAATGAGCAATTTTGCAGTGTTCTCGGTTCATGTTCTGGTGGTGAAAATTATTTGTCATAATATAAAATTCCATGTAGCTTACCACCACAGCTTCAAAATTTGTATTGTATTCTAAACTTGTCGCTTCTTTTCAGTGTGGCCATAATACTTCTTTGTAGAACTCACACAATACAACCAGAAGCGGGGTTATTTTTTTAATTATTTTTGTTTTTAGGAATGTCTCCTCATCTCTTGTGGAGCTAAATCTCGAATGTTGCCTCGCTAACGCAGTATTTCTTTGCAGTGCCTGACATTTTTAATCTTGTGAGTGAAGAAATTGGAAACCATAGCAAAGAAACGTGTTTTACGTTATCTGTGGAGGCCTTTATTTTTGCCAAAATCCTCCTCCATGAATGCTGCTATGGACCCTTGAGAGTAAAAAACCTGGCTTAACATGTCTGTGAGTAGATTTTAAAGGGGGCCTATTATGCTTTTTTCCACTTTTCTAACCTATAAATGTTGTTATAGTGTTGTATTATCGTGTTAAACAATGCCAAAGTTTCAGATACTGTGGTTTGTGCATTTTGAGACCATTTTGTAAATCCAAGCAAACAACAGCTGGAATAGGTGCAGATTCCGGAAGCTCTAGACAGCTTTCTGTGCAGGTTATTGTGTGTAGCTGCTCTACAGGAGTCCACAACTCAATACAAAGGGCCCAAAAATAAGCATAACAGGTCCCCTTTAACAAACTTTACAGTTTACGAATGTTTTCAACACACTGAACGTTTTGCTGTAGTATGAAGTCACTTTACAAAGAGTCTACCCACGGCCTTGCAGCGTATTTATTGTCATACCTATCCTTCTCGAATAGGTACTGCATATTGTTATTCCAAGTGGTTGGATCAATGTTCGGTGTCAGAATCGTGTCGCAGTACGTCTGCTACATTAGCAAGGTTGTCCTATGTGTCGGGTACTGTTGTGTGTTGCTAAGCAACGTGTGTCGTTACTTGCCTTGAATGAATGCCTTATTCTGTCTTTGTCAAAGTCCTTACATCCTTTGGGATGCAAAACGATGTCTTGAATTCATTTCACTAATTTATAAGAAGTAAACCGTTTTCTAACTGTAAGTAGTGACGAAAACACCGGGGTTGTCTTTGTTGCAGCTTTTAATCAGGTATTGTAAAGAAGAGAAAAGGTGAGTGTGTGAATTATTATAGAATGTTTATGATTGAAATGAGCTGAAAATGATGACGTTAAACTGTATCTTCTGTTGCAGCTTCTTTGTTTTTGCCAGGCTCTGAGGGCAAGAAAGGACAAGCATTACTTCACATACTCTCCGGGCATCAACACCAATCGCCTCCACAGACCTATAAGCTGGATGGGACCCAGGACCAGAGTCTGGCTCTCGTGTTCCGAGCCCACGTCTCTGGCCTTGCGTCTGAGACAGCCCCGACTGCAGCGAGAGTTCCAGTCATTGTTTCGACAGATCAGGACTTTGCACTGGAAGTAGACCTTCTCGGCGCTACGCAGGAACTGGAAGGCCTTGAATGAGAAGCGAGCGTAGCGGCGGGTACCACTGATGTAGGTATGATAAGTGTTGTCTACAGAACACCTGCACAGGAACACGGGGGAGTAGAAAAACAAGACTAATTAAATTGGATGAATGCTAGGATAAACTCATAATCTTACAAGACGCAAAATAGGAAAATTTGTGTAGACTACAAATATAAGACGACCCTACTAAGTAACGTCTGCCATCTTGTAGTTATTGAAATGGTAGTGGTTTTATTTCGTTTGAACATGCATCAGATTACAATTGAATGCATCACATAATCAGTTCACAGTTCCACATGTCCAAAAGGAGTAGGAAGAAGCAAAGCTTATTAAATCCTACCCCTCCATCTTGGTATTTTTACAATCAGTAACTGTTACATTTGTTCACTTCCTGCTTTCCATAATACATTCATTCATTCATTTTCTACCGCTTATCCTCACGGGGGGTGCTGGAGCCTATCCCAGCTGTCTTCGCCGCGAGAGGCGGGGTACACCCCGGACTGGTGGCCAGCCAATCACAGGGCACATATAGACAAACAACCATTCACACTCACATTCATACCTATGGACAATTTGGAGTCACCAATTAGCCTAGCATGTTTTTGGGAGGAAACTGGAGTACCCGGTGAAAACCCACGCATGCACGGGGAGAACATGCAAACTCTACACAGAGATGGCCGAGTATGGAATTGAACCCTGGTCTCCTAGCTGTGAGGTCCTTGCGCTAACCACTCGACCGCCGTGCCGCCCTTCCATAATACAGTTTAAGGTTTTTTTGTTGTTTTTTTTTGTTTGTTTGGTTTTTTAAAATAAATAATGTACCTCGTACCGAAGTCCGGGTCCATATGGTATTTATAGCTAGCATGAAATAGATTTGACCTCCAAACTGCAGTTACAAACTTTGTATGATAAACCGAAGACAAAAATGGTGGTCTTTGGTGCAACACCGTGGGTTTTTGCTGGCTTACCCGTTACGGACCAGGTAGTAGGTTGTAGTGTGGAAATCATAGGCCGACGGCGAGGCCACACAGGTGTCCAGGAAAATGACTAAGGAGCTGTCTCGGCCCCCCAGATTCACCTGGACGTACAGGTCTTGGTTGAGAGAGACCTTGTACGGGAATTCTGTGACCTAGTTGAGAAGCGAGGTAAAGTAAAGACTATTAAGTCCATTTACGGTGTCATGGTTGTCTCTGAAAGTGTGAAGATGTTCCACCTTATAGTAGAAGTCGCTGTATGTGTAGAAATCCACCGAAGTGTTGAACTGGCCCGTCCCTGTGATGCTGGTGTTGTCATTGTTCTGGGCCAGGTACATAAACTGCGCCACCGAGTCCTGATCCATCCGACAAACTATGTTGATTTTTAAGTTGGCCATGCGAGTGATGTCGCCGAAGCTGGACGTGTAGGCGCGAACTGTGTTTCCGTACACCACACGGCCATTCTCAAACTGGAAGGCAGACCAGTGTTTTTGTGTCAGCACAGGGCACAGCATATTGTTGGCGTACCTGCTGTACCTTTCGACTGGTACCGCAGCTGTTAACACCGAAACTGAAGACCACGTCGTGAGTGTAAACGACGGGCCGGCAGTACTGGTCATTGAGGTAGAGACTGTGGCCGTCGTAGCCCAGCGAGTTGAGGTATTTCCTCCCAATCGTGATGGTCATGTTCTCCGAAGAACAGTTCACTTTACCTGCGAAGACGTAGGAGTAGTCAGTGTATGTATAGCGGTATATATAGCAGTACAGTGGTACTGGTACTTTCCTTGATAAATGACTGGTTGTTGGGATCAGCCATTTCAGTTAAATACAGTGAAGAAAATAAGTATTTGAACACCCTGCTATTTTGCTATTTCTCCCACTTAGAAATCATGGAGGGGTCTGAAATTTTCATCGTAGGTGCATGTCCACTGTGAGAGAGATAAACTAAAAAGAAAAATCCAGAAATCACAATGCATGATTTTTTAACAATTTATTTGTGTGATACAGCTGCTAATAAGTATTTGAACACCTGAGAAAATGAATGTTAATATTTGGTACAGTAGCCTTTGTTTGCTATTACAGAGGTCAAACGTTTCCTGTAGTTTTTCACCAGGTTTGCACACACTGCAGGAGGGATCTTGGCCCACTCCTCCACACAGATCTTCTCTAGATCAGTCAGGTTTCTGGGCTGTCGCTGAGAAACACGGAGTTTGAGCTCCCTCCAAAGATTTTCGATTGGGTTCAGGTCTGGAGACTGGCTGGGCCATGCTAGAACCTTGATATGCTTCTTACGGAGCCACTCCTTGGTTTTCCTGGCTGTGTGCTTCGGGTCGTTGTCGTGTTGGAAGACCCAGCCACGACCCATCTTCAATGCTCTGACAGAGGGAAGGAGGTTGTTCCCCAAAATCTCACAATACACGGCCCCAGTCATCCTCTCTTTAATGCAGTGCACTCGTCCTGTCCCATGTGCAGAAAACCACCCCCAAAGCATGATGCTACCACCCCCATGCTTCACAGTAGGGATGGTGTTCTTCGGATTGTACTCTTCATTCTTCTTCCTCCAAACACGCTTATTGGAATTATGACCAAAAAGTTCTATTTTGGTCTCATCTGACCATAAAACTTTCTCCCATGACTCCTCTGTATCATCCAAATGGTCATATGCAAACTTAAGACGGGCCTTGACATGTGCTGGTTTAAGCAGGGGAACCTTTCGTGCCATGCATGATTTCACATCATGACGTCTTAGTGTATTACCTACAGTAACCTTGGAAACGGTGGTCCCAGCTCTTTTCAGGTCATTGACCAAGTCCTGTCGTGTAGTTCTGGGCTGATTCCTCACCTTTCTTAGAATCATTGAGACCCCACGAGGTGATATCTTGCATGGGGCTCCACTCCGATTGAGATTGACCGTCATGTTTAGCTTCTTCCATTTTCTAATGATAGCTCCAACAGTGGACCTTTTTTCACCAAGCTGCTTGGTAATTGCTCCGTAGCCCTTTCCAGCCTTGTGGAGGTGTACAATTTTGTCTCTGGTGTCTTTGGACAGCTCTTTGGTCTTCGCCATGTTACAAGTTAAAGTCTTACTGATTGTATGGGGTGGACAGGTGTCTTTATGCAGCTAACGACCTCAAACAGGTGCATCTGATTCAGGATGATACATGGAGTGCAGGTGGACTTCTAATGGGCAGACTAACAGGTCTTTCAGGGTCAGAATTCTAGATGATACACAGGTGTTCAAATACTTATTTGCAGCTGTATCACACAAATAAATTGTTAAAAAATCATGCATTGTGATTTCTGGATTTTTCTTTTTAGTTTATCTCTCTCACAGTGGACATGCACCTACGATGAAAATTTCAGACCCCTCCATGATTTCTAAGTGGGAGAAATAGCAAAATAGCAGGGTGTTCAAATACTTATTTTCTTCACTGTATATCATATAGCAGACTAACACACGGATGTATGAGAAGTCAAATTAAGTTTATAGGATTTACAGAATAATTATTTACAAAAATAGACAGGTGCATAAATTTGGGCACCCAAACCAAAAATTTACATCAATATTTAGTAGATCCCCCTTTTGCAGACATAAATGCGTCCAGGGTCTGGATTCTGGTCGACAAAACATGTCCATTTCAGTCAGGTTTGATGGTTTTTGAGCATCGACAGATTGTAATTTAACAAGAAAATCTTGTGATTTTACAAAAATTATGTCATATTATGGGGGAAAATAACATAATTTTAGCAGTATTAAGTTGAAATTTGAAATAAGAACAATATATTCTGGGCTGCACGGCGGTCGTGTGGTTAGCGCCTCACAGCTAGGAGACCCGGGTTCAAATCCACCCTCGGCCATCTCTGTGTGGAGTTTGCATGTTCTCCCCGTGCATGTGTGGGTTTTTTCCAGGTACTCCGGTTTCCTCTCACATTCCAAAAACATGCTAGGTTAATTGGCGACTCCAAATTGTGAGTGTGAATGGTTGTTTGTCTATATGTGCCCTGTGATTGGCTGGCCACCAGTCCAGGGTGTACCTCGCCACTTGCCCGAAGACAGCTGCGATAGGCTCCAGCACCCCCGCGACCCTCGTGTGGATAAGCGGTAGAAAATGAATGAATGAATGAACAATATATTCTATTAATATGACATACAAACCAAAGTTTTGTAAATTTTGGGGAAATTATGTTGAGGATATAATATGGGAATAAGGTCATAATATAACAAGAAAAAAATGTATTAAAATTCAGTAGTGGAGGGAAAAACTGCTGTAATTATTATAAAATAAAATAAAAAAAATCGAGTTTTACAAGAATAAAAAAAATAAGACAAAATGTTATTTTAGTAGCATAGAGTTGATATATTCCAGAAAAAAATGTTATTTTAAAAGGCACAAAATGAAGATGTTATTGTCTAAATATCTGCCAACACAAGTACCAATTGTGTCTTGCCAAGCATGATGCTGGTAAAGTCAGAGTCTGGGGCGCATGAGTGCTGCCGGCACATTGAGCTGCGGTTCTTTGAATGGAAAACACGAACGCCAAAATGTTCTGTGACATTGGGGAAAGCGCAGCGGAACTCTTACCTGAGTTTTGCGGTAGAGCGCTGCTGAACTCCGCTTGGAATCCTCTCTTGGTCCCCGAGCTGTCGGTCCGGAATACCACGGTCATGTGGTTGGAGGTGGAGTAGAAGACATTTGAATCGTTGTTGCACACTTTTCCCAGAAATTGCGAGTTGACGGACGGACCGTCGTAAACTGACACATAGTCGCAGCTGCAGCAGTTCTCCAATCTGTCCACAGATGACGAAAGGAATATTTGTCTATACATCCAAATGTTCATGGATCGGTCATAAGAATCCTGAAATAGAATACTGTAGGTATGGGAATTCCAGGAAGACTCTCTGTTTGTGTGAAGCCCTGAGGTGCCACACACAGTAGGCGTTGTTTTGGTAGTAACCGGGATGATTGGGACTGGAGAAGGTACCGGAGCCAAACATGGAACCTCCGCAAGGCTCCCCTGAAAGCCAACACGTTTATCGTCATGGTAGTCAGTTTAGGTTGGAGGCCGTCTGGAGTTGGTTCCTACCTGTGGTGGTGGGCGTGTCCATTGTGGTCGAGCATTGCGCTGTTGTAGAAAAAGCAAACAAAATACAAAATACTCACTTTTTATGTTTCATAGTAAAACTAAAGATGTCGTACTCACAGGCGTAGTCGTAGCAACAGTTAAGGTAGTACTTGCAAGAACTGGAGCAGGAGCAGCTTCCCAAGTGCCCGCCACAGTTGTAGCGACATGAGGGCTGAGCTAGACGACACAGGTGGAGGAATGGCAGCCGATTGGTGACTATTTGCTGTCAGACTGATAGATGGGAGATTGGGACTACGTACCTGTGGTCCATGGTTGCCGAGTTGTACTTTGGCAATAATCTGATGGAAAAAGGTGATGAAGATTGCACATTTTTACGATGGCCTACACCAGCGAGGAAGCGATGTAACGTGTGGAGTTGTTAGGGATGTCACACTCAACTGTAGTAGTCATGGCAACAGTTGCCGTAGTACTCGCACGAGCTGTAGCAGGAGCAGCTTCCCATGTGTCGGCCGCAGTTGTAGCGACAGGAGGGCTGAGCTGGACGACACGGGTTGAAGAGATGTCAGCAAGTCTACTTGTACACAAAATTACAAGTACCTCAGTAACTACTCTACTCATTAGCTCCTCAGTAACTACTCTACCCATTAGTTCCTCAGTCATTACTCTCCTCATTAGTTCTTCATTACTTCCTCAGTAACTACTCTACTCATTAGTTTCTCTTTACTTCAGTAACTACTCATTAGTTTTCACTTGTTCCTCAGTAACTGCTCTACTCATTAGTTCCTCTTTACTTCAGTAACTACTCATTAGTTTTTCACTAGTTCCTCAGTAACTATTCTACTCATTAGTTCCTCTTTACTTCAGTAACTACTCATTAGTTTTCACTTGTTCCTCAGTAACTACTCTACTCATTAGTTCCTCTTACTTCAGTAACTACTCATTAGTTTTCACTTGTTCCTCAGTAACTACTCTACTCATTAGTTCCTCTTTACTTCAGTAACTACTCATTAGTTTTTCACTAGTTCCTCAGTAACTACTCTACTCCTGAGTTCCTGATTAGTTCCTCAGTCATTACTCTCATTAGCTCTTCATTACTTCCTCAGTAACTACTCTACTCGTTAGTTCCTCAGTAACTACTCTAGCCATTAGTTCCTCAGTCATTACTCTCCTCATTCTTCACCACTTCCTCAGTAACTACTCTACTCATTAGTTCCTCAGTAAGTACTCTACTCATTAGTTCCTCAGTAACTACTCTACTCATTAGTTCCTCTTTACTTCAGTAACTACTCATTAGTTTTTCACTAGTTCCTCAGTAACTACTCTACTCCTGAGTTCCTGATTAGTTCCTCAGTCATTACTCTCATTAGCTCTTCATTACTTCCTCAGTAACTACTCTACTCATTAGTTCCTCAGTAACTACTCTAGCCATTAGTTCCTCAGTCATCACTCTCATTAGCTCTTCATTACTTCCTCAGTAACTACTCTACTCATTAGTTCCTCAGTAACTACTCTAGCCATTAGTTCCTCAGTCATTACTCTCCTCATTCTTCACCACTTCCTCAGTAACTACTCCACTCATTAGTTCCTCAGTAAGTACTCTACTCATTAGTTCCTCAGTAACTACTCTCAATGAATGTGCCTTCGTACCTCAGTAACTACTCCACTCATTAGTTCCTCATTACTTCAGTAACTACTCATTAGTTCTTCACCAGTTCCTCAGTAACTACTCTACTCATTAGTTCTTCACTAGTTCATCATTAGTTCCCCACTCATTAGTTCTTCATTACTTCCTCAATAACAACTCATTAGTTCCTCAGTAACTACTCTACTCATTAGTTCCTCAGTCGTTACTTTACTCATTAGTTCCTCAGTAACTACTCTACTCATTAGTTCCTCCGTCATTACTCTCCTCATTAGTTCCTCGGTAACTACTCTCCTTATTAGTTCATTAGTTCCTCAGTCATTACTCTACTCATTAGTTCCTCGGTAACAACTTTACTCATTAGTTCATTAGTTCCTCAGTAACTACTCATTAGTTCCCATCCATGGCCAGGATGCGGGAATGTAAACATGGCGTACCTGTAGTCATCCACAGCATAGCATCATTAGGCCGATCGTCGCCTGACGGATCAAAAAGAATAAAACAACGATCAGTGCTTTTTTAAAAGAATGTTAAGACAGGAGTAACAATCTTATGGACGATACCTAGCGCACCCCGTGACACGACGACGACGATGCCGCAAAGAACCAAGAGCGTCCACATAGCGACGAAAGGCTCAGCGAGTTCCGAGCTTCTTCCCAAGCAGAAGCGGAGCGTTGATATAATCCCAGCGCCACCTTTAGTGCCCCGTAAATCTCCCCGAGACGTGACGCCTTAATGACGGCGCGTGAGAAACACACTTGCTGTGCTGCCGTAAAATTGGTGGAAGGTGTTTGAATATCAAATATTAGTTTTGTGTACCCCTCAGACGTCTGATGGGTCGAGCCGAGATCCTAACCCGGGTCTTCCCATCTCCAAGCCAACATGCTAAGTTGCTAACCACTCGGCCAGCAAATTTGACTTATTTTACGCTAAGACATTTTTCATGGTATTATGGTATAATGTAGTGATTGCGGTCTTATGACATTTGTGAGGTTTATGAAGTTCTTGACTTTAGCGCATGTATTGATGATGAAATGTTGTGTAAGCGTCACAGCATTTCTTTCACTTTTTAACTTTTATGAATTCACGGAGAACCCGCCGCTGTAAATTATCAACGTAACTTTGTTTGACTTATCCCATAAAACTAGCAAGCATCCATAGGAACGCTGAATCAGGGACATTTGCTGCCTATTTGCTCTTTTCCCATGCAGGGCAATTTATTAGTCCTAATAGGTGACCATCCTGTTAGACCTGATACGGATGTTATTTTCACTTTAGATGTTGCGTAAGCTGTGGGAAATCGGCATTCCACACACACACACATTTTTTTCCCATTCAAAGCATGCAGCACAATGTCCCATTGAAAACTATGAAAATCATATTCTCTATGTTCTATATTCCCTATATTCCCTATTACAACTTTTTCCCTCCTCAATTTACAACTTTTTTTCTCGTAAAAGTACGATTTTATTCTCAAAGTTTTTATTGTTTACCACTGTTTATTTGTAAACAAAAAAAAAGAATTTCCTCCAAAACAAAACAATGCAGTTACAAGGTTTTGTTTTATTTAAAAAATAATTTTTTAAAATGGATTTAGTTTTTTATTCCCCAACACCAGGCACCGTTTAAATTGTTTTTTGAAAAGAATTAAAAAAAAGTTTAATTTTTTTTTCAGAAAAATATTAGAGTTGAAATTGTTTTTGGTGCAAAAGGAAAAAAAATGTTGTTACTTTTTTTTCTCGGACAAAAAGTAGCATTACAGTTACATTTTTTATGAAAAAAAATCATTTTAAAAAATCTGTAAAAAAATGGAGTTGGAGAAAAAAAAATTAAGACAAAAAAGTGGAATTGCAGAATAAAGTAAGTTCGAGTAAAAAGGTTCACTTTTTTTGTCCTGAACAAAAAAACAAGTTGAGTTAACTTTTGAAATTATATTTTATAATAAAAAAACAATTGTTATAGAATATTTTTCATTTTAGATGTTGTGTAAGCTGTGGGAAATCGGCATTATCCACATAAAATGTGTGTTTGTTTTTTTATTTATCTGCTGTCAAAACGATTTTTGTTAATAGATGTGGTAATGATGAAACTCCACCCTTTGGTGACCGACATGACCATACTGGCCGTCTCGCTGCAACATATTCTGGACCGGTGGAGCGCCGTCCCACAGCGGCGTGTGACCCGCATGGGGTCCAAGAGGTACGTTCAAGTTACGTCCATGTGTGGTTCTTCTTACGTTCAAAGAATAATGCTGCAAGAGAAACAAACATCCTTAACGTCAGCGTGTTTGTTTTCTAGACCGGTTCGGGAACACCATTCCCACGTCCCAAATAAACATCTGTCCAACAGCACCCTTCCGGCACTTCCCATTCCTATTGTGGACAACCCCCCCCCCCGTCGGCAGCCCTTTCAGGATGTGCGTCCTAAAGTCAACACATCGGGGGGACATTGGGAGGTCCCGGTTCTTGGCCTCCTGATCAGGCTGTGAGTCAGAGGTGTTAATCAGTAACTAGCAGGATCACCGCAGGCTTTAAAGGCGAGGAGAAGAGCAGCTGGAGCTTCATTCTGCAGCAGCCTGCAACACGGTAAGAACAAACGCTTCTCTCCATACTTTCTGATGGGATTTACGGAGAATATGGGATGTCATGTTGGAGTCACGGGGTTGACCGCCGGGTGCCGGTACGTTTGTGTGTGCATTGCTCAAAGACCAAGGCCGTGTCCTGGGATGTTTACTCATCTCAGAGGCGAAAGTCCTCTTTTTTTTTTTTTTTTCTTGCACAAAAAAAAATGTTCACCCAAATTTTCTTCTTTGTGGACGGTTATCAATATGCATGAAGAAGGTCCGTCAGTCAGAATGTTTGATTTGATTTGTGGATGAGGAACTGTCCGTCAACCTTCTGAAGGACACTTGTTGGAATCTGCTCAGCACAATCGGACTCAAGTGAATCGATTGATTTCTTTATAATAGATTTGTAAGATTAAGATTTTACAGGGCCTTTTAGGAAAATGGCAAATTTTGAAAAAATGAATAAATATTTAAGTCGGGTAAGTTAGGCTAGCAAAAAAAAAATGCTACAAAATCAAAGCCAACCAAAATTAAAAAAAAATGTATAATCTAATTATCATTATATATATAATTCTTTCAGCATTTTTTTCTGACATGATTCATAATTTAAAATTATATATATTATATAATTTTTATTTTTATTATTTTAATATAATATGATATATAATTTAATGTATTTTTATTGCCATTTATTTATAACATTTTATCCATTGCCTTTTTAAAAGTATATATTTTTTATTTTTAACCCTGAAAAACTAATTAAAAATTTGAAAAAAATGTTTGTTATTATTTTAATACAATGTTATATATAATAAAATTTTTAACCCTGAAAAACTCATTTTTAATAATTAATTTTATTTTATAATTTAATGTATTTTTATTGCCATTTATTTATTAAATTTGATCCATTATCTTCTTAAAAGTATTTTTTTTTATTTTAACCCTGAAAAACAAATTTTAAATAATTAGTTTTATTATTAATTATTTTAATATAATATTATATAATTTAATGTTTTTTTTAATGCCATTTATTTATTAAATTTGAATTATTACCTTCTTAAAAGTATTTAAAAATGTAACCCTGAAAAACTAATTTTTAATTATAAATTGTTATTATTATTTTAATATAATATTATATATAATTTAATGTATTTTATTGCCATTTATTTATTAAATTTATTAAATTTGAAAAACCTTAAAACCTTCTTAAAAGTATTTAAAAAAAATGTTTAACCCTGAAAAACAGCACATAAAAATATCTATTTTAATGTATTCATTTTTCTAAATCGTATTTCTAATAATGATAAATGATTGCAATATTTTTAAATTTAATTTATGTTTTATTTTAGAACCAAAGTCCTACGATGGGAACCTTTATTGACATTCATGAGATGTAAATGTAAAACGCATCACCTCAATAAGCAAATCCGGTTCCAGGTCCTGGAAGAGAGAAAGTGAACTTAACATTATTGGCGTGTCGCATCGGGAGATCCAAAGCGCCAAGAAATGTGCTTCATTGTCAAAGCGAGGCTTGTTGCCGAGGGCGACGGCTGCTCTCTTTCAGCGAGCACAAAGAACCATCAATCCAT
The DNA here is from genome assembly GCF_037039965.1 of Doryrhamphus excisus. Classification (NCBI taxonomy): domain Eukaryota; kingdom Metazoa; phylum Chordata; class Actinopteri; order Syngnathiformes; family Syngnathidae; genus Doryrhamphus; species Doryrhamphus excisus. Next base: position 2,707,998 of record NC_136376.1, read on the forward strand.
GGCTGACATGTCGCCTCCTGGCCAAAAACCAGATCCAGCCAGATTGGAGGGGAAATCCGGACTTCCAGAGTGTGTTCATGTGTTACTTCCTGTGTCCTCTCCAGAAAATGCATCGTTCTCCTCCGGTTCTCCTCCTGCTCCTCCTCCTGTGCTGCTACCTCTCAGGAGGCCGAGCCAACCGCGTCTACATCCACCCCTTCCATCTCTTCGCCGCCGACAATGTCAGCTGCGAGACCCTCCAGAACCACACCTCCAAGCCCCTGGACACCGTTTCTGTGGCCCCCCTCGACATGGCGGTCCTGACGCCGTACGAGCGGGACCCGTCCGAGCGCGACAACCGCACACAGGACGCGACGCAGAGGACGGCGGTGTTGGCCGAGCTGTTGAACTCGCTGGGTTTGAGGATGTACCAGGCCCTCAGCGGCAAGCGGCCGGGAGCCAACGCGCTCTTCTCGCCCGTCGGCACCTACGGCTCCCTCGTCACCTTTGACCTGGGGGCCTCCAAGAAGACGGCCCGCTCCTTCCAGGTTTGGACGCCAGATTCTGGTGACTTTTAAAACGGCAAAGCGGCATCTGTACTGCTAGCGTTCCATTTTTGATGTGATATTTGTCCACCAGATGGCGCCATTTTTTTCCCGTTCAAAGCATGCAGCACACTTGCAACAACAACCGTCACAACCAAAAATGTCCCATTGAAAACTATGAAAATCATATTCTCTATGTTCTATATTCCCTATATTCCCTATATTCCCTATATTCCCTATATTCCATATTACCACTTTTTCCTACTCAATTTACAATTTTTTTCTCATAAATGTACGATTTTATTCTCAAAGTATTTGTAAACAAAAAATATATTTTTTCCTCCAAAACAAAACAATGCAGTCACAGGTTGTTGTTTTATTTAAAAAATAAATATTTTTTAATGGATTTAGTTTTTTATTCCCCAACTCCAGACACAGTTTAAATAATTTGTTTTCTAAAAAGAATAAAAATTTAAAAAGTGTAGTTATTTTTTTTTCCTCAGAATAAATAAGAGTTACAGTTTAATTTTTTTTCAGAAAAATATTTGAGTTGAAATTGTTTTGGGGGAAAAAGAAAAAAAACAGAAAATGTTTTTACTTTTTTTTTCTTGGACAAAGGGTAGCATTACAGTTACATTTTTTATGAAAAAAATTAAGTTAAATAATCTGAAAAATTGGGAGTTGGAGAAAAAAAAAATGAGGAAAAAAACAATGCAGTTACAGGTTTTTGTTTTATTTAAAAAATAAATATTTTTTTAATGGATTTAGTTTTTTATTCCCCAACTCCAGGCACAGTTAAGATTGTTTTTTGAAGAATAAAAATTAAAAAAGTGTAGTTAGTTTTTTTTTTACAGTTTAATTTTTTTTCAGTAAAAATTTGAGTTGAAATTGTTTTGGTGGAAAAAAAAAAAAAAACTGAAAAATTGTTTACTTTTTTTCCGGACAAAAAGTTGGATTACCGTTTTTTATGAAAAAAGTAAGTTAAAAAAAAATCTGAAAAAATTGGAGTTGGAGAAAAAAAAATTGAGAAAAAAAAGTGGAATTGCAGGATAAAGTAAGTTTGAGTGTTTCAATTTTTTTTTCCTGAACAAAAAACAAGTTGAGTTAACTTTTGAAATGATATTTTATAATAAAAAAAACAATTGTTTGATATTTCTATTTCAGGCAGAATAAAAGCTTGACTTGTTTTCAAGTGAAAAAAAAAACTAAGAAGCTGATTGACGGATCTCCTCTTCCCTCCAGGATCTCCTGGGCTTGAGCAGCGGCACCGACCGAGAAGACTGCGTCTCCCTGGTGGACGGACGCAAGGTCCTGAAGACGCTCCACCGCATCACCTCCCCGGTGGACGACCGTCTGGAAGACGAGATCACGACCCGAGTGTGGCTCTTCACGCGGCCGCACGTTCGCTTGTCCCAGGATGTGATTCAGGGCGGCAGGGACTTTGCCGACATGTTTTTCGCTCGTGGCGTGGAATTCTCCACGGACGAGAACCCGGAGCAGCCGATCAACTCTTTTGTGGAGAAAACATCCGGCGGGAAAGTGAAGGACGCCTTCAAAGACGTGGACGTCAATTTCAACCTTCTCTTTCTTACGTCCTTCAACTTCCGAGGTTTGTCTCTGGTTTTTTCTTCATTCCGGAATTTAGTTTGGTCTTCCCGTAAAGCGGTACCTGAAGGAATGCGTGTCTCCTTAGGCAACTGGAAGACGGCCTTCCACCCACAGAAGACGTCCTTGCAGGAGTTTATGGTGGACGAGACGACCACAGTGATGACGCCCCTGATGACCCACACTGGTCTCTACCACTACTACAACGATAAGGTATGTGCCTTGCAACAGAGTGGGCGCTCCTGTTTAATAACACATCTGTGTGTGTGTGTGTCCTTCCAAGATGAGACGCTGCACGGTGGTCAAACTGTCTCTGAGCAAACACTCCTACATGTTGCTGGTGCTTCCGCACGACGCCACCACTCTACAGGACGTAGAAGCTAAGCTACGCACCGACGTCATCTCCTCCTGGTACCACAACCTTCACCAGGGGTGAGGCGCCGCCTGCTTCTAGATCCATATCAGTCAGAGATCCTCTATTCACAGGAGCGCTGTGCGTCTGTTTTTTAAGGACCTACTGCAAAAAAATACATATGCACCGGTCAAAGATTGTCTATCAACAGGCGCACTGTGCGACTTTTTTTAATAACCTACAGCAAAAAAATACACACGCTCTAGTCAAAGATCCTCTATTAACAGGAGCGCTGTGCGCCTTTTGTTTTTTTATGAATCAGGAAAAAGCTGAAAGAAACAAACAAAGCTACTGCAAAAAAATACACACGCTCTAGTCAAAGATCCTCTATTAACAGGAGCGCGGTGCGTCTGTTTTTTAAGGACCCACTGCAAAAAAATTCACACGCTCTAGTCAAAGATCCTCTATTAACAGGAGCGCTGTGCGTCTTTTTTCTTATGACCCACTGCAAAAAATTCACACACTCCAGTCAAAGATCCTCTATTAACAGGAGCGCTGTGCGTCTGTTTTTTAAGGACCTACTGCAAAAAAATACATATACACCGGTCAAAGATCATCTATTAACAGGAGCACCATGCGACTTTTTTTAATAACCTACGGCAAAACAAATACACACGCTGTAGTCAAAGATCCTCTATTAACAGGAGCACTGTGTGTCTGTTTTTTAAGGACCTACTGCAAAAAAATACACACGCTCTAGTCAAAGATCCTCTATTAACAGGAGTGCTGTACGTCGTTTTTAATAGCCTACAGCAAAAAAATACACACGCTATAGTCAAAGATCCTCTATTAACAGGAGCACCGTGCGACTTTTTTTTAAAATAACCTACGGCAAAACAAATACACACGCTGTAGTCAAAGATCCTCTATTAACAGGAGTGCTGTGCGTCTTTTGTTTTTTTTAATGAATCAGGAAAAAGCTGAAAGAAACAAACAAACCTACTGCAAAAAAATACACACGCTTTAGTCAAAGATCTTCTATTAACAAAAGCGCTGTGCATCTTTTTTTATGACCTACTGCTAAAAAATACACATGCTCTAGTCAAAGATCCTCTATTAACAAGAGTGCTGTGCATCTTGTTTTTTATGACCTACTGCAAAATATTCACACACTGCAGTCAAAGATCATCTGTTAACAGGAGCACTGCGTGTCTGTTTTTTAAGGACCTACTGCAAAAAAAATACACACGCTATAGTCAAAGATCCTCTATTAACAGGAGCACTGTGCGTCTTTTTTTATGACCTACTGCAAAAAATACACACACTCTAGTCAAAGATTCTCTATTTACAGGAGTGTTGTGCGTCTTTTTTTTAAGGACGTACTGCAAAAAAAAAAATACACACACTCTAGTCAAAGATTCTCTATTAACAAGAGTGCTGTGCGGCTTTCTTTTTTAATGACCTACTGCAAAAAATTCACACACTCCAGTCAAAGATCGTCTATTAATAGGAGCAGAGTGCGTCTGTTTTTTAAGAACATACTGCAAAAAAATACACATGCTGTAGTCAAAGATTGTCTATTAACAGGAGCACTGTGCGTCTTTTTTTAATGACACTACGGCAAAAAAATACACATGCTCTAGTCAAAGATCATCTATTAACAGGAGTGCTGTGCGTCTTTTTTTAATGTCTAACAGCAAAAAAAATACACACTGTGGTCAAAGATCCTCTATTAGTAGAGGATGCAGGAAAAACGACACACCAGTCAAGATCCTCTATATAACAGGAGCGCTGTGCTGTTTTAGAGCGCCAGCCACAACAACGCTTGACAAAGATCCTTTATATGACAGGAATAATCTGCTCTTTTTAATGACTTACTGCAAAATGTCAGTCAAAGATCCTCTGTACAGAGGGACCGCTCTGCTGGATTTTGTTAATGCCTGAGTCCAAAGAAAAAGAAAAAAAAAGAAAAACTTGTCAAAGATCCTCTATTTGGTAGGAACACGCTGCTCTTTTTAAGAATCTACTGCCAAACACGATAGTCAAAGATCCTTTATGTGACAGGAGTTCTCTGACTAACATTATTGATGTACAGTACGTCTTTCAAAAGGACAAAGATCTTCTATATACGACAGCCGTATGCTCGGATGCTGGTTTTGAGAACAGACCGTCAAAGACGGTGTAGATGCCGTGACCTTGATCTTGTCCTCATCCAGGTTGTTGGAGTTGTCCGTGCCCAAGTTCTCCGCGTCTTCAGCGAACGACGTGCGTGATCTTTTAGGCAACATGGATCCCGAAGTGGAATCCAGACTTTTGGGCTCGCAGGCTGAATTCAGTCGTCTGGCGAACACTCAAACCTTCAACATCGACAAGGTAACCAAGGTAACGTTTCTAGGCGTGTTCCAGGAGATCACATGTTGACGTCTTCCGTGTCCTTCAGGCCGTCAACGTGGTGTCCTTTGAGATGTCGGAGGAAGGAGCGGCATCCCGGGACGAGAAGGAAGCGGAGGAGGAGAAAGAGGAGGCGGGCGTTGCTGTGAAAGTGTCCTTGAACAAACCGTTCTTCTTTTCAGTGATGGAGGAGGAATCGAACGCTATGCTCCTGTTGGGGAAGATCATCAACCCAACGCTGTGAAGAAAAGTATTCACTTGCCTCTCTTAGTTAGCATCCTGCTCAGTATTTATGGAGAACTTCTCTATCAGTGTTGTTTATGTAACGTTACTACAGCAGACGTCTGCACTGTACTAGTAGTACTAGTACACAGTACTCGCTTTGTACTCGTACTCGCTCTGTTTGTCCTCGTAGCTCACTTGGCTTTTCTTGTACATTCCAACTAAAGATTTTATTTTTGCTTTATGACAACTTGCAATTTCTGGAATAAATATTTGTTCCACAACCAACTTAAACTCAGTCCACTTATTTTAAAGTTTCAAACGAGTCATATAAATGTCATACAAACATATATACACTTACAAACATGTATACACATACACACATACATACATATATACATACATACTTACATACCTATATATATATATATATATATATACACACATACATGTATATATATATATATATATACACATACAAACATGTATACACACACATAGTTATATGTACACATACATACCTATATATACACATACATGCATGCATACTGTATATATACACATGCACATACATACATACACACACTTATATACACATATGTACACGCATACATACACATATGTACACGCATACATACATACATACGTATATACACATACACAAATACATATATATACACACACATACATACATAGTATAGTACATACACACATACATATATACACACACATACATACATAGTATAGTCCATACATACATAGTATAGTAGTACATAGTATAGTACATACACACATACATACACATACATACATATATATACACATACATACATGCATGCTGTATACATACACACACATACATACACACATACATATATGTATACACATACATACATACGTATATACACATACACGAATACATATACATACACACACATACATACAAAGTATAGTACATGCATACATAGTGTAGTACTACAAAGTATAGTACATACACACATACATATATACACACACATACATAGTATATAGTAGTACATAGTATAGTACATACACATACATATATACACATACATGCATGCTGTATACATACACATACATACATATATATATACATACATACATGCATGCATACTGTATATATACACATGCACACATACATACATACACACACATACTTATATAGACACATATGTACACACATACATACATACGTATACACATACATAGTATAGTACATACATACATAGTGTAGTACTACATAGTATAGTACATACACACATGCATATATATATACGTATACACACATACATACACACTGTATATGTACAAATGCACACATACATACATACACATACTTATATACAAGCATACACATACGCACATGATTATGATGATTATCATATTGATAGAATTTATTTTACAAAAAGATCCTGCACATAACTCCCAAGTGTATAATAATAATAATAATAATAATAATAATAATAATAACAATCAAATTAAATATGGACCAAAATGTCACAATGCTGTCATTTGTATGACATTCCTTCTTTCCAGTGTGGTTTGGAGTCAGTGAGTGGAAAACATTCCACATCCCGTCTAGTCACATGATGACGGACTTGTGCATGATGGTGTTCCATCTCCGTGGGAGGTGGGGGGGGGTTCCTTCTGTCTACTGGTTGTGGTCCACCAGGTCTCGGGCCTCCTTCACCAGCTCCATCAGACTGGAGAACATGGAGATGTCCGTCGGCTCCAGACCCATCTTGCGGATCTGAAAGACAAAAACAACAACACAAGAGTCAGCGTATGATGAGTGGCATTTTGACCCCCCCCCCCCCGCCCGGCCCCCGAGTGGCGCCACCCACCTGTTCCCCCAGGTACTCCACATCCAGAGCCAGCTGCAGTCGGATCTTGCTGTCGTCCGTCGGGCCGCCGTTGGATCCCGCCGCGCTGGTCGACGCGTTGGCTCCTTTCCTGGCTTGCTTCAGCCTCTTCAGGCTCTCCTCCATCTTTCTCACCGAGCTCAGAACCTCCGAGATGGTCTCATAGTACCTGAGCAACACAAGCGCACATGTTCGAATACTTAGACCGGGGGTCTCAAACACGCGGCCCGCGGGCCAAATGTGGCCCGCAGGACGCTATTTTGAGGCCCCGCCTTGATATGAAAGTTTAATATTAGTTTGATATGGATGCTGTATGGTATCATGTACCCAGAAAAAATTATTACGTTTGATTAATGTTCATGTTAAAAGGTTAAATAACTGTTAATAGTTATCCTCCCGATCTGTGTGGAAGTGGTAAAGTTTTTGGCTATTTAAGTTGAAAGGAAATAACTTGAAGGCTACCGTTTAGGTCGCTAGCTCTCTAGTTTGCGAGTTAGCATGTGTCTCAAGACCCTGCAGTTGCGCAATATGTTGTAAATAAAAAAAAGTATAAATGTGACTATAGTCATGTCTACAGGGCTCTAATAATGCTTTATTAATTTTAATCTGAAAAAAATAATTTGTCTACCCACCAACTATCTGTGGTTTCTTAAGTTTTTATTATTTGCCGTTTTATTATTATTATTATTATTATTATTATTATATTATTTATTTATTACAGATTGATTTTCTTTGTTCTTGATTTGTTTATTTTTTCATCTTATTTTGTGTAGAAAAAATGAAAAAAAAAGTTTTTTTAATTTTTAAAATTTTTTTAATTAAAAAAAAATTATTTTTAATAATTTTTTTGTTTTTAATAAATGCGTTTTTTTTTTTTTGGGAAAACCTAATGCAGCCCAGTCTCACCCAGACCTGAGCTCCAGTGCCCCCCAAGTAAATAGAGTTTGAGACCCCTGACTTATATAATATAATAATACAAATTAACATTTGGATGAGTTGCGTTCCCAAACCGTATGAGCTCACCTTTGCGTGCACTCCGAAAGCGTCACTCTCATCCACTCTTGCGTTGTTGCCGGGTGGACCAGGCCCGTTGAGTCGGCCAGCAGTTGGTGAAGCGGCTGCAGGGCGTTGTCCATGTACGCCGACGCTCGCACGGGCGCTTCCTGTCCTCACAAGACGACACGCTGAGCAACAAGAGTACCGATAGAGTCTCGATATGACAAACCCAACACGGACTGACCTTATTGGTCCTGCGGTAGAGCCGAGGCACCTCCGACGCGCTCTTGAGGAAGCGGCAGCTGCGCTCGCCGAGCTGCTGGGTCATGCGTGCGCTGAGGGCGGGGACGCTGCTGGACAGACGGGCGTTGGAGTCCGCTAGCGCCTCTAAAGGGGACGACAACACTCATTGCTTCATTCACACACCTTTTAAAGCGCCTTTGTGGTAATGGTAATGGTTTCATTTCATTTGAACATGCATCAGATTACTTTTACAATCAGTAACTGTTACATTTGTTCACTACCTGCTTTCCTAATTCAATTTTTTTTAAAAATTAAAAAATTTATTTTGTTATTTTATCATTTTTTAAATATTTTTTTTTACATTTTTTTTCCTATTTTTTTAAAATATTTTTTTCACATTTTTTAATTCATTCATTCATTCATTTTCTACCGCTTTTTCCTCACGAGGGTCGCGGGGGTGCTGGAGCCTATCCCAGCTGTCTTCGGGCAAAAGGCGATGTACACCCTGGACTGGTGGCCAGCCAATCACAGGGCACATATAGACAAACAACCATTCACACTCACATTCATACCTATGGACAATTTGGAGTCGCCAATTAACCTAGCATGCACGGGGAGAACATGCAAACTCCACACAGAGATGGCCGAGGGTGGAATCGAACCCTGGTCCTCCTAGCTGTGAGGTCTGCACGCTAACCACTAGATCGCTGTGCCGCCCTAAATTTAATCATTTTTTTCTTCACTAAAATAAAAAAAATATTAAAAATTATAAAAAAACATTATTTAAAAAAATAAAGAAATATTAACAATTATTTAAAAAAATTATAATAAAAAATCATAAAATAATAAAATAAATAAATGTGATATCAGCCAACACTTACCTTCCACAATGGCAAAATTGGTGAAGCCAATGTCGTCCAACCGCCGTCTGACTATCTGTGACAGTTCTGGTAGCTAAAAGACGAGAGGAGCTTGTTAGGAAAATCCGAAATATATCCTGACATCCAGTCCAAGAACTCTTGGGCTGATGAAACTAAAATCTAAAATGGAGGACATCGACGTCTAATACCTGCTCTTGGAGTTTCTGCACGTCTGCGGCGATGTGGATCAGATGTTTGGTGGACAAGGAGGCGGGGCTTCCGCTCTCGCTGCCCGTCTCCTCCATGGACGTCCTGCTGGAGGTAGACGAGGCCGAGCTGGGGAGGGGCCTGGTGGGCTCTTTGCCGGCGTCTTGGGTCGGGGTCTTGGTCAGAACCTGTTCACAAGGACCGGCGGATCATGGTCATGGTAATGGTTTAATTTCATTTGAACATGCATCAGATTACAATTGAATGCATCACATAATCAGTTCACGGTTCCACATGTCCAAAAGGAGTAGGAAGAAGCAAAGCTTATTAAATCCTACCCCTCCATCTGGTACTTTTACAATCAGTAACTGTGACATTTGTTCACTTCCTGCTTTCCTAATATCATTTTAACAATTTTTTAAACATTTATTTTATTATTTTATAATTTTTAAAATCTTGCTTAATAATTTTTTTCTATTTTTTTAAATAATTTTTTCAAATTTTTTCTTTTCATTTTTTTGGTCACATACCGAAGTACGAGGTGATATGACCATACAATGACGTTATGGTTACCATAATCCCCATAAATTTATTTTATTATAATTTTTTTAAATAATTTTTTAATAATCTATTTTTTTAATAATGTTTTTTATAATTTTTCAATTTTTTTTTTTTGTCACGTACCGAAGTACGAGGTGATATGACCATCCCATGACATAATTGTTACCATAGTAACCGTCAATATAGTGATATATATAGCACATCATGACTGGTTCAAGACTCTTCATCCTTGAAGTATTTTTTATTTTTTTAATTTTATTTAATTTTATGTTTTTGTCACGTTCCGAAGTACGAGGTGATATGACCATCCAATGACATAATGGGTACCATAGTAACTGTCAATCATCACAACAATGCTAACGATGACTTGCCATCGAGTCTGTTACCTCGTTCAAGAAGGTTCCGTATCGCGAGTAGAGCTGCAGGGTCAGCTTCCAGAATCGGTGCGCCAAAGGCGGGAGGTAGACTTGGTCGGACCAGCACCTCATGACGCAGGACCACAGCACCGCAGACGCTTGCAGGCGGTATACGCTCCCGGCTGGACATAGTAAATACACATACCAAGATCATTAGGTACGCTAGGTAGGCTAAAAACATAGGAAAGACAAACCTGGTGCTGCTTGTAGTCCATCACTGATGGCGTTCTCCAGACTTCCTGCTATTTCCTTGAAGCTACAAAAGAACAAAACAACCAATGTGAACCCAGCGACATGAAGCAACACTGTCCTTCCTGGACGTTATGCAACGTTTATGTACGAGCGGCTAACAAATAAACACGCAGCCAAAGGGTTCACACTGTGCTGCGCGGTACACGCGTTGATCTTATTGACGAGCAAAAACGCACCGCAGCTGAAAGTAAACGGGTAGATTCCATTTGTTGTGGAAGCCGACGTAAGAAGGATGCACTCTGAGCCTCCTCACGCTGGCCTGGGAGCTGCACTGACGCTCGAACCTGCGCACAAACTCTGTGCTCATGCTGTAACGCTAGAAGAAGACCGAGAACACACACACACACACACACACATGGTGAGACCGTGACAAGCAACAAACATCAAAGTGACACTTAAGTTGATTTTTACCTCAAAAAAAAGATCTGGGTTTCCGGGGTTGAACAGATAAGCCAACCTCTCCTCGATGCATTTCACCATCTCGGGCCACACCGAGTTCACCGTGAAGTCGTAACCGGGAACGATGTCGGCTTTGTCGCTGAGGAGAGAAAATAATTATTAGACAATATTTAATGAAATAATAATTGTATAAAAAAGGGCTGCACGGTGGACAAGTGGTTAGCGTGCAGACCTCACAGCTAGGAGACCCGAGTTCAATCCCACCCTCGGCTATGTCTGTGTGGGTTTTCTCCAGGTACTCCGGTTTCCTTCCACATTCCAAAAACATGCTAGGTTAATTATCGACTCCAAATTGTCCATAGGTATGAATGTGAGTGTGAATGGTTGTTTGTCTATATGTGCCCTGTGATTGGCTGGCCACCAGTCCAGGGGTGTACCTCGCCTCTCGCTAGAAGACAGCTGGGATAGGCTCCAGCACCCCCTGCAACCCTCATGAGGATAAGCGGTAGAAAATGAATGAATGAATCTTCATACTACATGTTCTTCTTGTAAAATTTGGACTTTGTTCCAATAATATTTCTTTAATATTTAACATTCCCAAAGCTACTGTAATTCTAGATTTAGTTGGTTTATCATTATATTACAACTTTATGGCAACTTCTTTAATATTTCAACTTAGGTTATTTAATTGGCGACTCCAAATTGTCCATAGGTATGAATGTGAGTGTGAATGGTTGTTTGTCTATATGTGCCCTGTGATTAGCTGGCCACCAGTGCAGGGTGTACCCCGCCTCTCGCCCCAAGACAGAAGGGATAGGCGCCAGCATCCCCCCTGTGACCCTCGTGAGGATAAGCGGTAGAAAATGAATGAATGAATGAATCTTCATACTACATGTTCTTCTTGTAATATTTGGACTTCATTCATTCATTTTCTACCGCTTTTCCTCACAAGGGTCGCGGGGGTGCTGGAGCCTATCCCAGCTGTCTTTGGGCGAGAGGCGGGGTACACCCTGGACTGGTGGCCAGCCAATCACAGGGCACATATAGACAAACAACCATTCACACTCACATTCATACCTATGGACAATTTGGAGTTACCAATTAACCTAGCATGTTTTTGGGATGTGATAGGAAACCGGAGTACCCGGAGAAAACCCAACCTAAACTCCACACAAAGATGGCCGAGGGTGGGAATGAACCCTGGTCTCCTAGCTGTGAGGTCTGCGTGCTAACCACTCGACCACCGTGCAGCATATTTTTCTTTTCTTTCCAAAATTTCCTGGAGAAGCCTTTCCCAATAATAATAATACCTGGCTACGGCTCCTCCCGTCACCTCCCTCAGTAGTCGGCAGTGGTGAGGCACAAACTCCAGCAGCGTTGAAAACATCATCTGGAGACCATTTGGACGGGACTCTACCACCTCTTCCACAATCACCTACAAGCAGCAGAAGGGACGTTTTTTTTTTTTTATTCAGGGTCGGGTGTTTGTTTCAAAGAATGGTACTTCATTCTTTATATTGACCTGATCTATGAACGGTTTCACCAGGACTTGTCCCACCAGTGCTTCAGCGTCCCGGGTCTTGTCGATGGTGGCATAAGTCCTCAGGCAGTGACGCACCATGTCCATGTTGGATGTCTGTAGACCTTCGATGAGAAGACCCTCCAGAGACTGTTGCAGCATGGAGGTGATGCCTGCGATGCGCTGGAGGTGTGTTGCAGATGCAACATTTGCAATTATGCAAATTTGACTATTACATCACCACCACAAATACATTACAGTCCTTTGGGCAACACTACAAACTTGTTGGTCAGATCGTTATGTCATGAACTTACAGGTCTGACTTTGTCCAGCAGGGGCATGCCTTTGCTCTGCACAGCGTGGAACTGCAGCTGGTTGAACTCTGTGGCGATTCTCTCCAGGATCTGACCTGCTAACAAGGGGCTGAACACCCAAGAGGTATCATCTACCGGACTAGGATCTTCAAATATCGTGATCCAAATTCACACCTGCTGATTTCCAAAGAACTGGACTCTTTGGGGTTCTGGGAGTTGAGGATTTTCTCAATCTTCTCAACCGAGCGCACCACCTGGATCAGTCTCAGGACGCAAACCTGACAGACATTCAAGTGAATATCTTTTAATGGTCTACAACATAGAGTACTACCTTTTTCTTCTGCAGGTCTTCCTGTTTGGACAGCTGGGTGTCTATTGCATTTATCACCTCGCTCACACATGACCGGAGACTCTGCATCAGATGACAAGTCATTAATATTCATGAAGACGACTCTAAACAATATGTTTTAAACAAACACATACCATAACCTCCTCACGTAACTGTCCCAGCGGCACAGAGAGCTGATTGAGGGCTTTGTCCATCCCCACCTGAGATAAAGCCACAAACCTTATAAGTAATGGTTTAATTTCATTTGAACATGCATCAGATTACAATTGAATGCATCGCATAATCAGTTCACGGTTCCACATGTCCAAAAGGAGTAGGAAGAAGCAGAGCTTATTAAATCCTACCCCTCCATCTGGTACTTTTACAATCAGTAACTGTTACATTTGTTCACTTCCTGCTTTCCTAATATCATTTGAATTTTTTAAAATGTTTTTTAATTTATTTTATTATGTACTTATTATTATATTTTTTTTATTTGTTATTTTATTTCTTATTTATTAATGTATTTTTTACTTTATTTTATTTTATTTTTTTTTTATTTTCTTTTTTGTCACATACCAAAGTACAAGGTGATATGACCATACAATGACATAATGGGTACCATAGTAAGTGTCAATATAGTGATATATATAGCACATCATGACTGGTTCAAGACTCTTCATCCTTGTATTTAGCAAACATCAACTGCTTGTATTGTTTCTTGAATTGGCTCATCGTTGTGCATTGTTTGATTTCCTAACTCAATCCATTCCATAGTTTGATTCCACATACTGAAATGCTATGGCTAAGTAAAAGGCGTGTGGAAAAAACAAGAAGGGACAACGAGATCAAATTACCAAATTGGTGGAGAGGTTAACAAAGTCAGCATAGTCCTTGTTGATGAGCTCCACCATGGCTGTCTTTAGCAGCTTGTAGTAGAGCTCCAGGTCTTCTCTCATCTCCTCCAGCTGCACCTGCTTCCGACATTCTGACACAAACTGGTCAACGTCAAAGTCATCCTGCAGGAAAACACAAAAAGATGAACATTTAACCTTGTTATTTTGTCTATCACATTCGTCGAGTAGCAAGAAGCTAGTTCGTCGAAGATCAACCCCGTAACAACACGACTCTCACCTTCATAAAAACATCCTTGTCGAAGCATAAAGAGTCGGGCCCTTTCGGTAAATTCATGATTTATTATTAAAAAAACGGAGCTACAACATAACAATACACAAACACAGGGTGGTAGATTAGTGTTGCTGCATAACTTCCGCAAACATGGCACACTACCAACGAAGAAGAAACCAGCCGCGAAAGCTGCTGTAGTGTCCCCAAGTGGACACTTGTAGAAACTACAGCGTGGTACTGCATTGGTATAGATCTGCAAGAGTGTGTCTGGCTACAAAATATTTTAACCTTTTGTTAAAAAAAATGACATGTTACGGTAACAATATTTTTAAAATATTTTTTTTTACCAAGCTAACCATTGCATTGTGTTGCCTGGGTGTAGCCACCAGGAAGTACGTTTCATTACAGGCTACAATAAATATGTCCCATATGAATGAAATTAAATTAAATTAAATCCCAGCCTCTTTTACTTGATTTTATATAAGGTGATAAATTTTAACAGGGCAGGGCAGGGCTGCCAGGCGATGCAGCAGCAGTGGCAGCCACTCCAGCTCCCACCAGAATGTTGGCTTTATAGTGCTGCCTTCAATAAAACCGGGAAATCAAAGTACAGTTAACAGATCGATTTGGAAAATCGATTCTTCTCGACTTTATAGAGGGATTTTTGTGTGAGCCTGGTTACCAGGAGTAGAGCTTTTACTATAGTTTGATAATTATTGGGCTAAATGACTTGTCAGTGGTGTGTTTTCTATTTCCGAGTTCACATGAATGCACCATTAGACCGTGATCAGCAGGGGGCGGAAATATTTTAGAATCCTTGAGGCAAGACCCTTAGCCAGGTGCTCCGAATCCATCCGAGTGGAAGGTGTTGCCTTCTTACGAGATCGTGACTACTTCCGCGGAGAAGGAGGAGGAGGAGGGAGGGAGGGAGGGAGGATTCACCATCACCAACGCAGAGAGAGAGATGGCGGAGTGCGGCCGGAAGGCGCTGTCCCTCCTGGAGGCGGCCCGCTCCCGCTACGAGAGCCTGCAGATATCCGACGATGTGTTCGGTGAGTCCGGCGATGACAGCAGCGACAACCCGTTCTACAGCACCTCCGGAGACTCGGACTCGGATAACTACATAGCGGAGGTCGGTGAGGAGGAACAGCAGCAGCACCACCATCACCACCACCATCATCATCATCACCATCACCACCAGAGACGAGGCGACAGAGAGAGCTCGCATGGCGGGGGAGCAGGAGGTGGCAGCCCGGGTCCGCCTGGCTCTCTGTCCCGGAGCCAAGCAGAGGAGGAGGGCTGGACGGAGACCCTACAGGATGTCACGGTGCCGCCGTATAAAGGCTCTTACGGTGAGGCGTGATAAAGAAGGTCACTTGTCACTCACGCCGTTATCACGTTTTATGGTGACCATATTGAACAGCACACAATGGCTGATATAGCTCATTTTACATTTCGCCTGTGTGTGTGTCTGTGTGTGTGTGTGTGTGTAGCAGGATGACACTGCAGCCTTAATTGTTGCATGCCTGCGTGTCTAAGAGATACGGTTTAATTGAGAGAAACTGCATGATGTTTACTAATCGCAATATTAGAAACGCTTGCACCAGCTAATGAAACCCCATTCAAGACCTCCATCAAAAATCATGTCATTTAAGCAACATGTTTACTGCTGTAGTCTGCAGCACATATTATAAGGAGATCCCATTTGGAGCAAAAATAATGGAATCCAACGTCTCTCGGTATGATGCGGTGCAGCTCTACACTACCACTGATCGTGATAGATTTGTGAGATTTTATTTTTTTTGTGTGTTTGTAACAAATATATATGTGATTTCATGTCTTCATATATCATATCTGGCTAGTCATATTTTTTTTACATAACTTTATACAAATAACATTTTGAATAGGGCTGCACGGCGGTCGAGTGGTTAGCACGCAGACTAGGGTTCAATTCCAACCTCGGCCATCTGTGTGTGGAGTTTGCATGTTCTCCCCGTGCATGCGTGGGTTTCCGCCCACGTTCTAAAAACATGCTAGGTTAATTAGCGACTCCAAATTGTCCATAGGTATGAATGAGAGTGTGAATGGTTGTTTGTCTATACGTATGTGCCCTGTGATTGGCTGGCCACCAGTCCAGGGTGTACCCCGCCTCTCGCCTGAAGACAGCTGGGATAGGCTCCAGCCCCCGCCCAGCGACCCTCATGAAGATAAGCGGTTAAGAATGAATGAATAATAATAATAATAATAATAATAAGGAATGGGGCTCCACGGCGGACGAGTGGTTAGCGCGCAGTCCTCACAGTTGGGAGACCCGAGTTCAATCCCACCCTCTGCCATCTGTGTGTGGAATTTACATGTTCTCCCCACGCATGCGTGGGTTTCCTCCCACATTCCAAAAACATGCTAGGTTAATTAGCGACTCCAAATTGTCCATAGGTATGAATGTGAGTGTGAATGGTTGTTTGTCTATATGTGCCCTGTGATTGGCTGGCCACCAGTCCAGGGTGTACCTCGCCTCTTGCCCGAAGACTGCTGGGATAGACTCCAGCACTCCTCTTGAGGATAAGCGGTAGAAAATGAATGAATGAATGAATAATGTAGCTGTTGTTTACCAACTTTCCGCTAGTTTGAGCTGCTACACGCCTCAGATGAGACGCTGTCATTCATTTCATGAAACAAGACCCTGGAGTTAATTTGTCGCTAGTCGCTTCTTTGAAATACAATCTAGAGGGCCTGAATACCTGATAAATATACCGACACGGATCCCTCCTGCTACATTTTCTTATTCCCTGGCAGACCAGGTGCGTGTGAGGTGTGTTTAGAAGCAGAGTTATGATGCCAGTTGCAGTGACAAGCGCCTTTTACGCAGTCTTGCCCCGTTTTCCGTGGATCCTGCAGTTGTAAATCGCACAAAGCCGAGTAGGAAGTTGCATCGATGAGCGACTCCGGGATGTTTTGCATCCTGCTCCTGTTTGACTCTTAAAGAAGCAGCAGGTGTGTGTTCAGTGTTTGCACAACTGCTGTGGGTGCGGTCGGACGGACGGACAAACCTCGAGCGGACAAAAGAGTGGTGTTGTCCTCTGTATATTTTCCCCATTTGCCTGGTTGGGTTTTTCCTCAGCTGGCGTTGACGTGACAGCTCCACAGCACGGGAGGCTGGTGTGCTACATAAATTATCGTCTGCAAAGGGAGAAAAAAATAG
This sequence comes from Doryrhamphus excisus, assembly GCF_037039965.1. Taxonomy (NCBI): domain Eukaryota; kingdom Metazoa; phylum Chordata; class Actinopteri; order Syngnathiformes; family Syngnathidae; genus Doryrhamphus; species Doryrhamphus excisus. Next base: position 2,725,400 of record NC_136376.1, read on the forward strand.
CAAAGAATCAACTCAGCTTCGCTCAAAAGATTCCGGCTGGTTTGTTGGACCTGTTCCTGGTGCTTGGCTGGGGATCAGCACTTTTTAAAAGCGTGTTATCTTCATCTCGGGGCTTGCGGGGGTGATGCAGGACTGTGCTAAGATTATAAGATGATGTAACTGCTTAATGGTGGTGATGTAGGGATTTAAAACACCGATTATTCATTCAGTCAGATTACTAGTAGCCTCTACATCCTGGATTTTATCTGTCTATGTATTATGTGGCCTCATAGAGACTTTAAACTATATTGAATATAGGTGGCTTAAAATGATGAGTTTGGGCAAAATAATAATAATAATAATAAATGTTCATTCATTCATTCATTTTCTACCGCTTATCGGGGTACACCCTGGACTGGTGTCCAGCCAATCACAGGGTACATATAGACAAACAACCATTCACACTCACATTCATACCTATGGACAATTTGGAGTCGCCAATTAACCTAGCATGTTTTTGGAATGTGGGAGGAAACCGGAGTACAGCATAGAAAAGTTATCTGCAATACAGTTTTTACCACTATTAGAGCTCTCTAGACAAACACTAACACCCCTATAGTCAGCTTTACACTCGCATTACATGAAAACTTACACATTAGCATTAGGAATGCCGAATACTAACATTACTGAGTACTACATATTTATTTTTCAATAGTCACAAAACGATGATCATTCATTAATTCTAGCCTATCCCAGCTGTCTTCGGGCGAGAGGCGGGGTACACCCTGGACTGGTGGCCAGCCAATCACAGGGCACATATACACAAACAACCATTCACACTCACATTCATACATATGGACAATTTGGAGTCGCTAATTAACCTAGCATGTTTTTGGAATGTTGGAGGAAACCGGAGCATCCGGAGAACATGCAAACTCCACACAGAGATGGCCGAGGGTGGGATTGAACGCTGGTCCTAGCTCCTAGCTTTGAGGTCTGCGCGCTAACCACTCGACCACCGTGCATTTAACATGTTAATTATTGTGGTGGTAGATTTTGAACTACAAAATGGGAGGCGCCTCACTGTCAAAGATTGCATATTTTCTCAAAACTGGAAGTACAGGACTCACGATACTGATACTGATAATTATCCACATCTTTTCACGATTAAAACATGACCTTAAAACATGTTAAATGTCAGGACGATAGTAAACTACTATCACGTATCCCGCTGGACATCCTCCAATTGTACAGCATGGTCAGGTTTAGGAGACCATAAAGATTATGGGGAATGAATATTAATGTGCTGGGCCGCTACCTTAAACTTTGCCTGAGAGTCACCGTCTTCAATAAAGTACTCTGTCTGAGATGTACAAGAATAAATCCACGGAGGAAAAAAAAAAAAGCACATTTGCTCAGGAGGACATGGCTAACTTAATCATCCTCCTCTGCTGGAGCTCTCGGCTCTCTCCTGCCTGGAGAAGGACGTGAGTCACTTCCCCAGGAGTGTCTCCTTTTTTTTTGGCTGAAGTCGGGCTGGATTCTTACTTCCAGCTTTTGAGGTCTAATGAAATGCAAATGAGAAGATTCGGGCGCGCCACGGGCTGAGTGGGCTGAGCGTCATTCTCCACGCTCGATGCCCGTCTGCTCCTCTCAGCTTCCATGTGTTATCTTTAAATTCAGCAGTTGCATGAGTTTGTTAGCTGCATCTATAGGAAGATGGGTGTGTGGAGAGATAATGATGATGTGCTGAGCCCACATGGTAGGCCGCTTGACACATCATGAAGAAATGTGGAATATGTCAGCGCTTTGAAAAGAGAGGAATAGCTCATCTCTGCAGTTTGGGGAAGGGGCTTTTGGATTTGATGCACAAGCAAGATCCTCTTTTGGAAGGAACTTGCTCAGAGATGAAGAACCAGCAGGTAGTTATTGTGGATGAATGGACAAAAATGTCCCACAGAGAACATCTTCCCAGGATCCTGTTCTGGTGTCACAAAGCAGAACCTCGTGCCGAGCAATTTCATGCTATAAAACAAGAATTATCAGAGTCTAAAATCCGTCCACCTTATGTCCTAACCCAGGTCCAGCCCAGAAGATGCCAGGCACGGCCACCGCCTTGGATTTCTTCCAGCTCTTTGTCCCTGACAACTGCATCCAAAACATGGTCACCCAGACCAACATGTATGCCAAGAAGTTCCAAGAACGCTTCGGCTCAGACGATGGCTGGCGTCCCGTCACGGCCCAAGAGATGAAGGCCTTCCTGGGCTTCGTCACCTCTACCAGTGTGCATCACTGCGAGTCGGTGCTCAGCATCTGGAGCTCGGGCTTCTTCAGTAACCGCAGCATCGCCCTGAAGATGAGCCAGGCGCGCTTCGAGAAGATTCTGAAGTATTTCCACATCGTGGCCTTCAGGCCATCGCAGGGGAGCAACCAAGGTCTGTACAAGATCCAGCCCTTTCTGGACTCGCTGCAGCAGTCTTTCAACTGCACATTCCGGCCTTCACAGACCCAGGTGGGTACACGGGAAAAATTACAGTAATTACTTATAACCAAATATGGTTGACCTAATAGAAAATAACACATACACTACCGCTCAAAAGGTTGGGATCACTTGGACATTTTTTGGTCCAGTCTGAGATCTGGCTTTTTCTTGGCAGTACTGCTATGAAGTCCAGCATCCTGAAGTCGCCGCTTCACTGTTGATACTGACACTGGTGTTTGACGGATACTATTTAGTGCAGCTGCCAGGTGATGACCTTAAAATACACACTCTCAGATATTTGTCTTCTTGCACAGTTGTGCAGCGTTTTTGTGTCCTTGTTAGACCCAGTTTGTGCTGCTCTCTGAATGGAGTCATTAACAGCACGGTAAGAGATTTTAGAACTTGGATTAGCAGCCATACCAGGAGATTGATGCAGAGGACTGACAGTTGTTGATAGTAGGCCTCTATGCAAAAATGTACCTCCTTCTTTGAAAATCATCTGATTCACTTGAATTGTTTGTGAAATAGATAAAAAATGTTTGTGAAATGGAAAAAAATTGTTTGTGAAATGCACAAAAATGTGTTTTTCTTTGGTAAACAAAGCTGCCAGGTGACGACCTGTGAGGCGTCTTTATCTTAACCTACACACCCTCAGATATTTGTCTTCTTGCACAGTTGTGCAGCGTTTTTGTGTCCTTGTTAGACCCAGTTTGTGCTGCTCTCTGAATGGAGTCATTAACAGCACGGTAAGAGATTTTAGTTTTAGTTTTTAGATGGCTTTTCTAATAATCTATTAGCCTTATAAAATGATGAACTTGGATTAGCAGCCATACCAGGAGATTGATGCAGAGGACTGACAGTTGTTGATAGTAGGCCTCTATGCAAAAATGTACATCCTTCTTTGAAAATCCTCTGATTCATTTTAATTGTTTCTGAAATGGATAAAAATGTTTGTGAAATTGAAAAAAATTGTTTGTGAAATGCATGAAAATGTGTTTTTCTTTGGTAAACAAAGAAATTTGCAAGCGATCCCAAACTTTTGAATGGTAGTGTAAATAAGTTTACGTGTACTCACACCGTGACGGAATACTTGGTGGTTGTTGTTTCATCAATATAACATTCCTCAAGTCAATAAAAGGACAGGGAGAACCGGCAGGAGCAGGAAGTCAGACAGACACACAGAAAGGAAGTTGGTAAAAAAAATCCAAAGTTGGTAACACAAAATTAGAGTAGTTCATGAGGAATGAACCTACCTAATCCCTAACCACTACTCATTAGTTCCTCAGTAACTACAGTATTCTGTGTATCTTGCTGTAAAGTGAGACCGCTAGGTTTTTCATAAGAGTGTGAGATAAGGCTCCAAGCTTTTCATCCAGCACGTTTGGCAGATTCGTTTAAAGGAACATTTACATAATAGCTAAGAAAATGGAATTACTTCAACGCGATAACGTCGAGAAATGTGTTCTTGATTGAGGTCAAACAGAGTGATTCCCGCAAGAACCCCGTCTGCACATCACAGACTTGACATCCGCCTTGTGCTCACTTATGCGTAAGCTCTACATGAGGGAAAGTGGGGCAGCAGACCACAACGACTTTGACTTTCTATTTGGGACAACCAACCTATTTTTTATTTTTTTTCACCAAGAGCAATGAAAGGCTAGGAATGAACATTGCCACAAATCATTGGAATTGGACCCTAAAAAAAAGCACGCCCTAGTGAGTAATGATCATAAAAAATGTTTCTGGGTTGGTGCACCTGCTCTGTCTAATAAAAGCCAATCCAAGCATTTTTGCAAAACATTCTAATGTTGGAGCTGGAGAGACAACATGAACGGTAAAGTCCATTATTATATCCATACGTGCATACACCTGTCATACAGCATTTGCGCATGTGTGTCATGAGAACGGAATTATGTGTATCTAGGCCAGCTTATTTTATCTGTTAGACATCCATGCCAGAGAGCGCTGATCATCTGTCCAAAAAAAAAAAATCTCCCTTTTTCCAAATACAGCTAGCAGTTCTGTTGAATGTGCTTCATTTGTTACTTGATTAAAATACACTCAACCTCCACAATCACGTAAGAATCAATACAAGAGCTGTTAAGGCTAATAAGTACAGGGCCTAGTATGGATTTTATTATCAGATGCAGTTGTATCTAATTCTGTGCCTGCTGAGTGTCTTGTTTCGCCAATGATTAGACTGGTAGCAAAATGTATTATAATTAGGGCCGACTAACGCCAGGCGCAGCCAAGGGCAGCTGTTTGGGGGCTTGTGTCAATGTGAGCGAGGTTGTCATGCATAACAGCAATCCAATGTGCCCTGCAAGTCAAAAAGTTTGCCCAAAATTGTTATAGTTAGGGATGTCCAATATTGGATTTTTTGCCGATATACCGATATCAGCCGATACTGATATGTGTAATGTCGATACATGACATACTACGTCCTGTGGTGGAATTAACACACATGTGTTGTGATCAGTTTTGATAGTCGGGGGAAAAAAATCAGATACCGATATCGCAATTTTATGCTGATATCAAGCCGATTATTATCGGGACATCCCTAGTTATAGTAGATTCATTCATTCATTTTCTACCTCGTGAGGGTCGCGGGCATGCTGGAGTCTATCCCAGCTGTCTTCAGGCGAGAGGCGGGGTACACCCTGGACTGGTGGCCAGCCAATCACAGGGCACATATAGACAAACAACCATTCACACTCACATTCATACCTATGGACAATTTGGAGTCGCCGATTAACCTAGCATGTTTTTGGAATGTGGGAGAAAAACCCACGCATGCACAGGGAGAACATGTAAACTCCACACAAAGATGCCCCAGGGTGGAGTCGAACTTGGGTCTCCTAGCTGTGTGCTAACCACTCGAACACCGAGCAGCCTAGTTATAGTACATTTCTATCTAAATCCAGAATAAATACATTTGAGGCTGCACAGCGGTCGAGTGGTTAGTGCGCAGACCTCACAGCTCGGAGACCCGAGTTCAATCCCACCTTCGGTGATCTCTGTGTGGAGTTTGCATGTTCTCCCCGTGCATGTGTGGGTTTTCTCCGGGTACTCCGGTTTCCTCCCACATTCCAAAAACATGCTAGGTTAATTGGCGACTCCAAATTGTCCATAGGTATGAATGTGAGTGTGAATGGTTGTTTGTCTATATGTGCCCTGTGATTGGCTGGCCACCAGCCCAGGGTGTACCCCGCCTCTCACCCGAAGACAGCTGGGATAGGCTCCAGCACCCCCTTGTGAGGATAAGCGGTTGAAAATGAATGAATTACGTTTGACAGCCCTAATTGTCATGCGACAAAGACCAGATCACTTAGAGAGATTTCCATGCGTCTGCTTATATTTGACTGGGAAATATTGCTGGTTATGTTTTTAAATGTAATCAAATCTTGCTGGGTGGGGGTGGTGGGGGGGTAAGCACATACAAATATGTTAGTGGTGGCAAGCATTTAGGTCCCTTCTATAGTTTTAACGTACATTGTTGCTACTACCGTCTCGGTCCCACTCTCTCAGTATCTTTTGTTCCCATCAGTGTTACTGGTTGCGGCTGTAACAGCCTTAACACATTTTTTAATAAAAATAACACAATGTAAGAACAAACAGGAGGCGGAGAAGGAATTACATAACGGTCCATTTTCATACAATACACTGCACAGCTCCAAAAGTCTACTATTGCTTAGGGAAAAAAAAAGTATTGACACACAAGCTTTAAAATGATTGTGGTGTGCCATAAATCCCCAAATATGAGCATAACAGGATATAATAACGACAATAATAAAAATGTAAGCTCATTGTGCACAGATTCTCACCCCCAAAAAATGTGATTCTGACCTTATTTTGAAGGTTCTCCATGAACCCTTGATAGACGAGGACCCGATCTTCATCACCACCTGCACGGAACGAGAGCAGCGAAAGAGGAAGAAGAGGAAGTTCAGTCTTTGGGTTCGACAGTGTACCTCCACCGGCTTCATCTGCCAGGTAGCGATGGACGTGGATCAAAAGTTGTGGCACACTCATTTTTATTATTAGTTGACAGTTACTGGAAAAGGCGGTCGAGTGGTTAGCGTGCAGACCTCACAGCTAGGAGACCAGGGTTCAATTCCACCCTCTGCCATCTCTGCGTGGGTTTTCTCCGGGTACTCCGGTTTTCTCCCACATTCCAAAAACATGCTAGGTTAATTGGCGACTCCAAATTGTCCATCGGTATGAATGTGAGTGTGAATGGTTGTTTGTCTATATGTGCCCTGTGATTGGCTGGCAACCAGTCCAGGGTGTACCCCGCCTCTCGCCCAAAGACAGCTGGGATAGGCTCCAGCACCCCCTGCGAACCTCGTGAGGAAAAGCGGTAGAAAATAAATAAATGAATGAGTTACTGGAAAATAGAATACTAACAAAATAGCATTGCGGCGTTCCTACTAATGTGTTGCAATCATCATCACACCCGTTCAACAAACACACATGATGGGCATTTTACCAGTCAGACTGATGAGTATCTGCTCTGAACTGTGTTGACATCCAGATAGAAAGAAATAAGATGAGTTAATGGAGCGAATCAATGAGATTCCATTAGCCACCACACACACACACACAAGGTCCACTTAGTGGGATAGCCACAGGCAAGCTACATGTTGGCTCATCAGTCTAATGCATTGCGTGTCGGCAACCAAACGCAGATCTTTGTGATATAAGAAGATTCTGTCTTCTCCCCCCCCGCCCACTGCAGCTCTCCGTGCATTTGAAGGAGGGCCAAGGTGGAGACGCTTTGGCCGCCCTGAAGAACAAACCTCAGCTGCACAGTCTGGTGGCCAAGCAGCTGTGCCAGAACATCTCTGGAAAGAACACCATCGTCTTCACGGGACCGTCAATCACCAGCCTCGGACTCTTTGCCGAATTTAGCAAGCAAGGTCAGCCCACACTTGAACTGCACCACATGAATATATGACGCTATCCAAATAAATGCTGTGCATATACGCCGAGGGCATTACATGAAAGAATTGTTTTATTTACAGAAAAAGCATGCATCTTTAAAATGACTTTTCTCCCCATCACAGCCAAGCCATGTTTTATGAAATATAAATCCGATTTTAGATTTCATTTCCAGCATTGAAGAGCTTAGTGAGCACAAACAAAAACACACAATTGGTCCTGAGCCGCAGCCTCACCAACAATAAAATATAAAAGATATGATCAATCCTTTGTCTGCCAAATTAGCAGAGGCAATGAGCCAAACAAAAACTCTCTTCTGTGCTCGCCAGGGCTGTTTGACACTTCTATTGCGGCTTTATCATGCTGGATTAACGAGCGGAGAGAAGATCTATAGAATGGAGAACGTACGCTTAAAATGCCTGCGACACTTTGTTTAGATATCTACTGCTGTGGTCTGCTGAGCACCAGAAAGAGCGACTGCACGGGCCTGCCGCAAAGCATGCTGGTCTGCAGCTCCACGCCGGCGCAACGCGGCCAGTGGCGGGTGATGATGCAAGGCAGCATGTCGCTCATCAGCTGGTACAACAAGGGACACTTCAGGTTCCTCACAAACGCCTACTCTCCCACCAAACAAGGTAGATGCTGGACCCAGGCCTTTTCTTTTCTTTAACATTTTAGACACATTTCTTGTTGCTAGGCAGAATTTGTGCTGATGCCTCAACCCCAATTAATCATCTTTCAGGTGAATAAATGTTTATGTTTCTTCAATTAGTTTTCATTCAATTATTGTTTGTTTTTTTTTAAAAAGTCACAGAGGAGTGTTACAGCGGGTCGTGCTCAATGCTCAAAAAATGTCTCACATCTTAGCCACGCCCACTAGGTTGTTGACAGAGGCAGGGGTGTCCAAAGTGCTGCCTGAGGAACATTTGCAGCCAGCGGCACATTTTAAAAGTATAATTTAACAAGAAAAATGCAAAAACTGCAGTAATTTTGTTTGATTGGGACCACCCCCGACTTCCGCAAGTGGACGGAACTTGCAAAAACGTGCCGTATCCCCGGAACCTTACCCTGCTTGGTACCGTTGGAAAGTTCTCGGCGGAGATTGGTTCCAGGTAGATAGGATGTACCGTTCAGGAGTTATTCGCAAAAAACATTGTCCATTGAGATTGCATTGTTGTAAGGCAATAGAAATTTGGCGGAGTCGGATTTTGGAAAAGTGTCCCACAGAATCATGTTAGGAGCATGTTTCAGACCATTCTGAGTCGATTGGACCCTACATTTAATGCAAGTTTTTGGATCTTGGTTATGGACTGGTTAGGCGTAGGCATAGGGGTGAGTAAGGTCATGATAGCTGCTATCAATTAGAGTTAGGGTTATGGATAGGGTTTGGGTATAGGGGTGAAGGAGGGTTTGATAGCTACTATCAAAATGAAATAACTCAAGAACGGCAAGTCCTGTTGGCATAAAACCAAGTTGTGAGGTCTGCGCGCTAACCACTCGACCGCCGCGCAGCCAAGAAAAAGATTGACTTTTACTATTAGCAAGAATGGGAGACAATGACTCACTCGGTGTTTGCTGCAGGTTTGATCATCAAGAGGAAAAGCGGCGAGGTTCCGTGTCCTCTGGCGGTGGAGGCCTTTGCGGCGCACCTCAGCTACATCTGCAAATACGACGACAAGTTCAGCAAGTACGTACGGCAAAACATCTCGTACGCGCCACACGCCTCAACACACACACACATACGTATACGTTCGCTCTCGCTGGTCAGGTACTTCATCTTCCACAAGCCCAACAAGACGTGGCAGCAGGTGTTCTGGCTGAGCATCAGCATCGCCATCAACAACGCGTACATCCTCTACAAGATGTCCGACGCCTACGCCGTCAAGCGCTACAGCCGGGCGCAGTTTGGGGAGAGACTGGTCAAGGAGCTGCTGGACGTCGACGACTGCTCGCCCACGCCGTGAGAGGAAACGGCAACGAGGGTGGCCTGGATGAATAGATGGATGGATGGTTGGTTGGTTGTCAGTCAGGAGCCAATACCCCCCCACTACCCCCCCCCCCCACACACACACACTCATTCACACACCTCCTCACATATGTACAGACTGTATGTCACCATGCTGAAGCAGTGCCAACTCTTCCTCAGTTGTTGTATTGTAAATGATATGTAACACCACTTACACAGTAGGAGGAGTCAACAGCGAGGGAGAATGATGATGATGATGACGATGAAGAGGAGCATTTCAACCCCTTTAATTGTCCACAAGTTGACATGAGAACATAAAAAATGTTCCATTGTTTGCTACAAGCATCCCAAAGGATGCTTAGTATACTTTTACATGTGACAATGATTTTTCTTGCGTTGCGTAAGACCGGGGGTGTCCAAACAGCGGCTCCATGGCTTTCTTCAAATCAGGCACCTATTCTCCTTTTTTTGGTATTTGTTCACAAGAATGTGGGCAAACACTACAAAAAAGGTTTATGACAACTTTTATTTGCAAAACCTTCCCAGTGGAGGCAATGTTGCTAGGTAACAAACTCTATAATCGCAAAAAAAATCAACAAATCAAATCTTTTGCACTCAAATCTAACTGTGAATTAGCTGAGTGGGTATTATTTATTACAGGGGTGTCCAAAGTGCAGCCTGGGGACACATACTAAAGATGTTAATTAAAAAAAAAAAGTAACAGCAAAAATCTTGGAAAACTCGGTTGTAAAAAAACATATGTTACGAGAATAAAGTCAAAATATTATGGGAATAAAGTCATAATATTACAAGAAGAAGGTTGAAATACTTTAAAAACAGCTGTAATTTCACAAGAATAAAGTCATGAGAAGAAAAAAAAGTGAATTTTATTCGAATAAAGTCATGATATGAGGAAAAGTAACATAATTCTACTAACATTCACTTAAAATATTTTTAAAGTCATAATATTATGAAAAACTGAAATATTAGGTTGTGGAAAAAGTGGTAATATTACAGGAATACTGTCAAAATATTACGGGAATAAAGTCATAATATTACAAGAAGGTTGAAATACTTTAAAAACAGCTATAATAAAGTCATGAAAGGAAAAAAGTGAATTTTATTAGAAAAAACTTACTTAGGAAAAGTAACTCTACTAGCATTCAGTTGAAATATTAAATTATTTTTTCAAGTCATAATATTATGAAATATTAGGTTGTGGAAAAAGTGGTAATATTACAGGAATAGTGTCAAAATATTATGGGAATAAAGTCATAATATCACAAGAAGAAGGTTGAAATACTTGAAAACAGCTGTAATTCTACTAGCATTCAGTTGAAATATTAAATAATTTTTTTTTAAGTTATAATATTATGAAATATTAGGTTGTGGAAAAAGTGGTAATATTACAGGAATACTGTCAAAATATTATGGGAATAATGTGAGCATTACGAGAAGAAAATTCATCACAAAGCGGAGATGCAGGCTATTTATTCTTGAAATATACAGCATGTAACCTCCAATCATATCTACAGTACATGTGTGGCTTTATAAAGTTGCATCTTTTCATTTATCACTATGTGACCCTCGCTGTTGAAACCTTGGACACCCCCCCCCTGCTTTATGAGAACGGGGGAGATTGTGTAAATGTGCACTGACGATGGAATTAGGCCAAGCTAATAAGTGTCACCCTCGCTTTAGAGTTGATATCTTGTTTACAAATCACAGTTATGTGTATATCACGCAGACTCAAGATTGTCATTTTTAAATCTTATCACTAATCCAAAGCAATGTTGTCATGTGTGTGTGTGTGTGTGTGTGTGTGTGTGTGTGTGCGTACTGCTAAATGTCACACATCCAAGTAGGATCTTCACTTCCTGTCACCTTCTAAATGTCAAACACAGCATCGTATGCTATTCCTAAAGCCTCTGTTTATGATTAAAGCAACGGTATGGAAGAATTCTCCTGTCAAATGACCATGACGGCTTGTTATAGGGAGATTTTTATCGCCATGGCAACACCAGATTAGCTACTTTAGTGCTATTTATAAATATTAGAGGTGTTACGAGATTGGGTCTACAAGGAAAAAAAATGAGACGAGATTTTAAAATTACTTTTAAAAAGTAACACGGCGGTCGAGTGGTTAGCACGCAGACCTCACAGCTAGGAGACCAGGGTTCAATTCCACCCTCGGCCATCTCTGTGTGGAGTTTGCATGTTCTCCCCGTTCCTCCCACATTCCAAAAACATGCTAGGTTAATTGGCGACTCCAAATTGTCCATAGGTATGAATGTGAGTGTGAATGGTTGTTTGTCTATATGTGCCCTGTGATTGGTGTACCCCGCCTCTCGCCCGAAGACAGCTGGGATAGGCTCCAGCACCCCCCGCGACCCTTGTGAGGAAAAAGCGGTAGAAAATGAATGAATGAATGAATGAATGAACAATGGAAAAAATATAGCGTTGCAATATACTAATTCACTTTCGACTTCGGTACACCTCTTCTATGTGTATGCCAGCGGCCCCGCCTCCACCCACCGAGACAAAGCTGTTGTTCTAAGATTAATGGACCCTCATCTTGCCTGTTTGGAGGCCAGAGACGAGGAAAACCGACACGTATGCAATATATGGATTGTGTTGTCCACCAGGCAGTTTTTTTTTCTGAATCAGTAATTTGTGACACCTCTAATAATTATGCTATATGACCAAAAAATAATAATTCAACAGAAGTACTAAAAAAAACACGTAAAATATTTTTTTTCCAACTATAAAATGTTTTAGCCCTTTTGTTGTGTTTTCTTAATCAAATTAACACCTCATACATCCCATCTTTTTTAATAATCTGCAATATTTTTGTTGTGTTTTAGCCATACCGGGGCTCTGTAAGGAAAACAATAATAATAACAATAATAATCCACTGTGTGTAGTGCAAAGAAAAGGACAAAGAAAACGAATGTGGTGTCAGGACCGGAAGGACAATGTCTTACAAACACTTAAGAGGCTTCCCGTGCAGCCATTTTAAAACAATTAACAAATAAATCACCCTAGCTGTGTGGTATGTGATGTGCAGTGTGTGTATGTGTGTGAGTGTGTGTGTGTGTCTTCATTGTGTTGTGTATATCCGTGCAGTGCTTCACCAAACATCCAGAGTCGGTAAAGATTGTGTACTAATCAGCTCTGAACGTGTCAAGACAATAAATAAAGAGCGACCTCAGGGCTCCATGACGATAATTAACTGCACTCATCAGTAGTGACGCTATCAATAGCAAACTAACACGACATTATATACGGTACAGTAGGTGGACGTACTTACAGTAGAGGATTACTGGGTGCTATCGGTTTCGAGTAGACTACAAATTTTAGCAGCCGAGTCGAGGGTGCAAAATATGGTAAAAGGTGGTAAGAGACTAAGGATAGATGTGTGGGTGCGGGTGGGTGCTTATGCATGTATTGTTAACACTGGGTTGAGTCAAATGTGTACAATAACTGGACCAAATAAACTTGAGAAATGTGTGTGATGAGTTGTACGAGGCTCTAAGGTCACTGTGTCTTCTTTCTCTGGATGGAATTTAAACTAAGCACGGTGGTCGAGTGGTTAGCGCGCAGACCCGAGACCCGAGTTCAATCCCACCCTCTGTCATCTCTGTGTGGAGTTTGCATGTTCTCCCGTTTTCTCCACATTCCAAAAAACATGCTAGTTTAATTGGCGACTCCAAATTGTCCATAGGTATGAATGTGAGTGTGAATGGTTGTTTGACGATATGTGCCCTGTGACTGGCTGGCTGGTGACCAGACCAGGGTGTACCCTGCCTCTCGCCCGAAGACAGGAAAAGCGGTACAAAATGAATGAATGAATGATATCTTGAGGGAAAAATGCATTCAGGTAACATTCGTTTCAGTTAGAGTTAGACATAAATGACACTAACCAAGGTTCGAGTAGAAATAATACCTGGTTTAAGTCGTAGAAATGGGCGCAGTTCAAAAGGGCGTCCATTTTTTTGTTGCTGCCCTCAGTCTCCTGTTGGATAAAGACTGTTGTTAGCATGTTTTCTCCGGGTACTCCGGTTTCCTCCCACATTCCAAAAACATGTTAGGTTAATTAGCGACTCCAAATTGTCCATAGGTATGAATGTGAGTGTGAATGGTTGTTTGTCTATATGTGCCCTGTGATTGGCTGGGATAGGCTCCAGCACCCCCCCCGACCCTCGTGAGGATAAGCGGTAGAAAATGAATGAATGAAAGAAAGAATTTAAACTAAATGACCTTACTCTTATATAAATACTGTATGGTTGTCGAGCCATGTAATGCACAATATCACCAGCAGATGGCAGCATATCACAAACCTCATACACAACATGAGGGCACTCAGCAGCGCCCACAGCAGGGTCTACACTTCCCCACTTTCAAAATAAAGGTTATTATTTTAAAAAATAAAAAGGCGGGGGCAACGTGATTTTGTTTTCATGAGGCCATGATGGCACCCCATGACTCCTAGACAAATGTTGAGGATTATCATCATCAAGTTAAAAATAGATATACTGTCATTTATTGTTGTTATTAGCATAGAAAACCTGTTAATGACGTTCCGAATACGGTTTTTACCATTATTAGAGCCCTGTAGACATAAAATAACACCCCTATAGTCACATTTACACTCTTATTATTCATCTTTTACACCACACTGCTTTACACTACATTGCCGGTTGCTATGGTACCCATTATGTCATTGTAAACAAACAAAAAAAAACCTTAAACTGTATTATGGAAAGCAGGAAGTGAACAAATGTAACAGTTACTGATTGTAAAAGTACCAGATGGAGGGGTTAGGATTTAATAAGCTTTGCTTCTTCCTACTCCTTTTGGACATGTGGAACTGGGAACTGATTATGGGATGCATTCAATTGTAATCTGATGCATGTTCAAATGAAATTAAACCATTACCATTACATTGCAAAATGTTACGCTACAGGGACTTGAGATGGCCGCAAGCTAACCAGTTAGCTTCACATTTATTTCTTCTAAACTTTAAAAAAAAAAACGTACCATTTGAAAAGTTGATATAGCGAGGGATTTATAATCAAACTGTGATATTGCGAGGAACGACTGAAGTTATGATTGTGGTTGGTTTAAAAACACTACTGTCCTGGCTGCTAAACACAAAAGGAAAAGAAAAGAAAAAGACGACTTTCGCCAAGTTTTCAATAAGACAAGTAAGAGTAATCAATGAAATAATATTTTTAAAAAAACACGATGTAGCGAGGAATCATTCTACAGTAGTTAACACCTGAACGATTTTCTTAGAATTCACATCCATCAAGGGGTTAGGAGTTCGCTTGCTATGCTATACCGTGCTTAGCTTATTGTTACACTTTTATGACAGTTGTTATGACCCCTCTAATCTGCACTTAAAGTGTATACGTGAGCGACACCCCTCTTTTGCAATTCCAAATCACCTGTAATGCCTGGCAGCCAAAATTGGGCGTTTTTTTTTTTTTTTCTTCTCTCCTTTTGCTTTTGAAAACGATATCATAAAAGATGAGTCATCACACGGCATTAAAGCGCTCCGGTGTTTCATGAGAGTTTACAACCGTCGTCTCCACAATGTCTGGGATCTCCACCCATCATGTCGTATGTGGAAGGTTAGGACAGACTCTCCACTGTTGCGGTTCTGACTTTCTTCTCGTACGTTGGCTCTGAGAAGGCTAGCGTGGTGATGAGATGAGATTAATGTGCTTCTCTAGTCTGCGCCCCCCGGCCCCCTTTTGTGGTCCAAATATCAACATGTACTCGTGTCGTGCTGTTGTGTCGACCATGAGAGCGGGACGCCATTGTTGATGATGCTCAATGATTAACCTGAATGGATGTCGCCGTGTTTACACTCCAGCTGCCGCCCTGTTGCAACACGGTCGCACGTGGCCGCGATGGAATTGTTTTTGAAATGTCGGACGCCCGTTTTGACATGAAATATGGCTTCATGATTGCAGCCTTTGAGCTACAAGAATGCCCCCCCCCCCCTTCCTTTGAGATAAGGCTTCTCGCTTGGACCTTTGACACCGACAAGGACACTCATTAGTCGTCGATGGTACGCCTTCGTACTAAATGATGGACAGAAATATTCTATGCAGGGTAGTCTACAAAATACAGTTGAGCACCGCCGATTTGTTTCAACTTCAAAGCAAAATAAATCACAGAAAGAGAAATAACCTCTTCCAGAGTCACCATCGCCATTAGCAACTGAGCTTCTTTGATAGAAGCTAAGGACGTTTTGTGGTAAAAATACATTAAAACACAGTTGGACTCATGCAGTGTATTAATAACACAATAAGACGTTCGCCATTTTCTACGCTAACCAGAAAACGTAGCTAAACAAAAGCAAATTCGGGGCGTAATTGTTTCATTCATTCATTTTCTACCGCTTATCCTCACAAGGGTCGCTGGAGCCTATCCCAGCTGTCTTCAGGCGAGAGGCAGGGTACAACCTGGACTGGTGGCCAGCCAATCACAGGGCACATATAGACAAACAACCATTCACACTCACATTCATACCTATGGACAATTTGGAGTCGCCAATTAAGGTAGCGTGTTTTTGGAATGTGGGAGGAAACCGGAGTACCCGGAGAAAACCCACGCATGCACTGGGAGAACATGCAAATTCCACACAGAGGGTGGAATTGAACTCGGGTCTCCTAGCTGTGAGGCCTGCATGCTAACCACTTTTCCGCCGTGCAGCCCATCTTGGAAATTCATTCATTCATTCATTCATTCATTTCTACCTCACGAGGGTTGCAGGGGGTGCTGGAGCCTATCCCAGCTGTCTTCAGACGAGAGGCGGGGTACACCCTGGACTGGTGGCCAGCCAATCACAGGGCACATACGTATAGACAAACAACCATTCACACTCACATTCATACCTATGGACAATTTGGAGTTGCTAATTAACCTAGCATGTTTTTGGAATGTGGGAGGAAACTGGAGTACCCGGAGAAAACCATTTGTGAATTTTTTTTTTTTTCAGTACTTAATCCTGCTTATACTTCAATTTTTGCGGCGTTATGATGTGATGGCACTTGCTGAAACATGAATGAGTGTCAGCCATTTTTTCTTTTTAGTTAATTTTTAGACAATGTGAATTAAATATGACATGGTGTTCAATCACCTTTTTTTTTTCTTACCCCCGTATGTTTTTCATCTGAATTGACCTCATCCTCTAACATAAAGAGGAGCAATGTGCAGGGAATATATCAGTGTCTACCATCCCCATGTGCGTAGTGTACGTATAGTCATTCCTACGTGCAGATGGGGCCGGTCTGCTCCCACTCAGGTCACATCCCAACAACGGGACGGGGTCAGCGGCGTAGAGATTAGCCTATTAGCGTGATGATGTTAGAGGCACTCGGGGGTGGAATATATGAGCAGGAGGTTTCAGAGAGGATACTTACAATTACATGCAGCTGCCAAAAAGTGAGTGGGGAGATGGGGGGGAGGGGGGGGGGGGCGGGTTTTTTTACATGCATGTGTGTTGAGTGTGTAGGTGTGATTTGGGCTTCGGCAGGGGGATTCAAGGCATGACAGAGGCCTTCGTCATGTAACAGTTTTATCACATCGGAAGAAAGTGGGAGGGCGTTGAGGGGGCTGATTATTTTCATAACACACACACACATAGAATCACATATGATGCACACATGGTATCTGCCGAGACAGATAAGGACAGGCAGGAAGAACGCTGACAGGAAGAACTTCCTTTCATGTAGGGAATTATACCATTATCCATCAGGAGGGCAAGAGCATGCATGTCTGTGTGCGCGTGTGCGTGCCTGTTGCACCTTAAATGACCGTCATCATCGTCATTATCGTTTTATCGTGATGCCTCCTTGAATCTGTGGGAAATGTGCACACGTTCAACGCGCCTCTAAGGCCCCCGGGGCGCCACAGAGAAACCACCCTTGTGCAAATACGCACACAGGTGACAAGTAATAAGAGAAGAGTAGTGCTAATTTCATGCTAATAAAAAAAAAGGCTTCCCGAGCCAAAAGATGAAAAGAAAGATTCCGCTGTAGAAGAGAATGCGTAAAAAGTGCAGGACTGTATATGTAAGATGTCTGACAGTCGGCAATATTACAAGAAGAAGGTTGAAATACTTTAAAAATAGCTGTAATTTCACAAGAATAAAGTAATGGGAAGGAAAAAAGTGAATTTTATGAGAATAAACTCATGATATGAGGAAAAGTAACGTAATTCTACTAGCATTCAGTTCAAATATTTAATTATTTTTTTAAGTCATAATATTATGAAATGTTAGGTTGCGGAAAAAGTGGTAATATTACAGGAATAGTGTCAAAATATTATGGGAATAAAGTCATAATATTACAAAAAGAAGGTTGAAATACTTTAAAAACAGCTGTAATTTCACAAGAATAAAGTCATGAGAAGGAAAAAAGTGAATTTTATTACCATAAACTCATGATATGAGGAAAAGTAACGTAATTCTACTAGCATTCAGTTGAAATATTAAATAATTTTTTAAGTCATAATATTATGAAATATTAGGTTGCGGAAAAAGTGGCAATATTACAGGAATACGTTCAAAATATTATGGGAATAATGTAAGCATTACGAGAAAAAGGCTTTCTACCGCTTATCCTCACGAAGGTCGCGGGCGTGCTGGAGCCTATCCCAGCTGTCTTCGGGTGAGAGGCGTGGTACACCCTGGACTGGTGGCCAGCCAATCACAGGGCACATATAGACAAACAACCATTCACACTCACATTCATACCTATGGACAATTTGGAGTCGCTAATTAACCTAGCATGTTTTTGGAATGTGTGAGGAAACCGGAGTTCCCGGAGAAAACCCACGCATGCAAAGGGGGGAACATTCAAATTCCACACAGAGGGTGGAATTGAACTCGGGTCTCCTAGCTGTGAGGCCTGCATGCTAACCACTTGTCCGCCGTGCAGCCCATCTTGGAAATTCATTCATTTTCTACCACTTTGCCTCACGAGGGTCGCAGGGGGTGCTGGAGCCTATCCCAGCTAATAAGAGAAGAGTAGAGTAGAATGCATACAGAGTGCAGGACCGTATATGTAAGACATCTGA
Source organism: Doryrhamphus excisus (assembly GCF_037039965.1). Taxonomy (NCBI): domain Eukaryota; kingdom Metazoa; phylum Chordata; class Actinopteri; order Syngnathiformes; family Syngnathidae; genus Doryrhamphus; species Doryrhamphus excisus. The sequence goes on from NC_136376.1 coordinate 2,743,861, forward strand.
CAGTCGGCACCTTCAACCCTGAGGCGAGCTTGGACTCTTTTCCTTCACTGTATTTCTATTCTGGCTTGAGAGTCAAAGAGGTTGGAACATATCCCAGCATGCACTGGGGGAGAGGCAAAGTACACATCAAGGAGAAAGAAAAACAAAACTGTAATTGTTGCAGAGTTGAATTTTTAACAAAGAGTAAAAGCTTATGTCACCTTTTCTTTCCTCTATTAAAATATAATATCAAAATAAATATCAAAGTCATCTTTTCAGTCTTTATATGAGGTTTTGTTGTGTGCAGCCGTTTGGCTTGGCTCCGTGCCCTCCATGCGACCGCTCGGGAAGCTTTAAGGAGCACAAAAATTTTACTTAGCGGGGGCCAACACACGCACACACACACACACACACACACACACAATTAAACATCTAATCCGCACAAATTGCATGTTTTGACCTGTGATCTAAAGGGAGTGGAAGGAACTGACACGACTCCGACATCTTGACGTTTAACATCTGGCTCCCCACCAGCTCCATAACAAAGAATGAAGATGCAGGTTCAAGTCCTTCGGTAAAGCGACGCTGCAGCGCCGACAGTCACGACTTCGGCGCATTCAAGCCAACTCTCCCATAACTGTCTGACATTTTTTTCCCCAACGATGTCTCAATGGCGCTCAATTGCGAACAACCCCTGCTGGAACGGGATATGCGTCAAATTATGGACGTCGGATAGTTTCAACACTGCAAGGTCTCGCGGGGACTTTAAATTCTGGAATCCCGTTTGTCTTCCAAAGAGAAAAAAAATAAGTCAAAGAGGGGGAAAAACAACAATGACATGATTGTGCATTATTAGTGCACGGCCAGGCGGACTTTTGTTATTGCAAGAGATAAAGTTGCTCCTGTGAGAGGTTTAGCATTAAAGCAGAACTAATTGACTCCTTTAAACGTACCATTCATTATAAAATGCAGTCAGGCTGCTAAGTACAATGTGAACAAGATATAATGCACCACATACAACATATACTATATCAGCATAATGGATAATTACATTGAATAAATACATACCGTATTGTATTGAATAAATCATGCTGTTTTGTGGTTGAATGTGACCTATTGTTAGTTACATTGAAGCAATATTTCTACCATTTTTAAGCATAAAAATCGCTTACTGAACTAAAATTATAAGTAAAAAACGTGATTCTGCGTATGTAGTATTCTACACTGGTCACAGGGTGTCAGTAATGTTCCATCAACAACAGGATTTTATTGCAGCTTTAAATGATCTTACAAAAAAGACACTCACGTCACTTCCTGTGCGACACTCACTCAAATTTAGCGTCTTTTGCACGAACACGGCTGCACGGCGGTCGTATGGTTAGCGCGCAAACCTCACAGCTAGGAGACCAGGGTTCAATTCCATCCTCGGCCATCTCTGTGTGGAGTTTGCATGTTCATCCCGTGCATGCGTGGGTTTTTTTCTGGGTACTCCGGTTCCCCCCCCACATTCCAAAAACATGCTAGGTTAATTAGCGACTCCAAATTGTCCATAGGTGTGAATGTGAGTGTGAATGGTTGTTTGTCTATAGGTGCCCTGTGATTGGCTGGCCACCAGTCCAGGGTGTACCCCGCTTCTCTCGTCCGAAGACAGCTGGGATAGGCTCCAGCACCCCCCGCGACCTTTGTGAGGATAAGCCGTAGAAAATGAATGAATGATCATTGTTTTGTGACTATTGAAAAATAAATGACATGTAGTACTCAGTAATGTTAGCATTAGTCATTCCTAATGCTAATGTGTAAGTTTTCATGTAATGCGAGTGTAAAGCTGACTATAGGGGTGTTAGTGTTTGTCTAGAGGGCTCTAATAGTGGTAAACACCGTATTGTAGATAAGTTTTCTATGCTTTCTATGCTATATTCCGGTTTCCTCCTACATTTCAAAAACATGCTAGGCTAATTGCCGACTCCAAATTGTCCATAGGTATGAATGTGAGTGTGAATGGTTGTTTGTCTATATGTGCCCTGTGATTGGCTGGCCACCAGTCCAGGGTGTACCCCGCCTCTTGCCTGAAAACAGCTGGGATAGGCTCCAGCAACCCCCGCGACCCTCGTTAGGATAAGCGGTAGAACATGAATGAATGAATGCACGAACACTAGCCTTATTTATGTATTTAATGGCTTATTTACTTATGAAGTCTACGATATTAGGTAATATAAATGTGACTATAAGGTTGTTTCATGTTAAATAATGTTAGAAGACCGTAAACTATTCTCTGACTTCAATAAGCAATCCTACTTATCATATGGTAGCATATCACAGACATAATTCACTTATCACAGTCGGGTCTGGAACCAATGAACTGCGATAAACGAGGGATTGCTGTACAGTGGCATGTTTTTAACAGTATAACTGTTAAAACTGTAACAACATTACTTCAAGCGTAGCCCGTACTGCTAACAAGGCGTTTAACAATGGTGACAATTTGATTTGATTACTTCCGAAGGGATCGTTTTTGTTTGTTGAGTGAATTACAGCCACATCAGCTTTATCTTTTCCACTCTGAAAAACCATAAAAACATATTTATATGTATATATATGTCAACTATTAACTGTTTGGTGAGGGAGGTGCTGTGGAAGTCAAACAGCACTGATGGAGTGTTTGTACAGTGTGACTCTTTCTGTATACGAATAATACTACTACGATACCAATCATCCTTCTTGACAAGTCCCGATAAGAAATCACGTTAAAGGTTCATACCTTGAGTGCTAAAAGTTGCATTCTTTTGTGCTTGGCCCCCGTCGGAGTTGTACAGTTGTTGCCCCACTCGGTGAGCCTTAATGACTTTGTCCTTTGAACGCAGGGTCTGAGGAACCCGCCCAAGACTGTCAACAGGGGACAGATTTCTGGCCTGGGAAGCTCACTTCAATCCACCTGAAGACACAATTTGTTCGACTTTTAGAATCAATATTCTGTGCTGTTATTACAACAAATGAAACTTAAACTACCAAAAACTCAACAACGGAAATAAAACTTTATATAGATAATGTGCAGCAACTACAATTAAAGCCCTGTAGGCCCATGGGAAATTTGTTACGGATCATCACTAGGCAACACAAACTACACAAAAAGGTGTTGGACATGCTGTATTGTTATTTTAAGTAGTGTTATTAAGTATTTTAAGTTATACAGCAATACTTAGTTACGTACTTGGTTAAAATTCTGTATAATAAGTATTTTAACTTAGTTAAAATACTGTAGTTTTTGCGGCTTCACCTTACCATGGTTTTTAGTATATTGAAGCAAACTGTGCTATATATATCACTATATTGACAGTTACTATGGTACCCATTATGTCATTGGATGCTCATATCACCTCGTACTTCGGTACGTGACAAAAAAATTAAAAAAAAATGTTACAAAAATGTACAAAAAAAATCAAAATTTTTTTTACATTTTTTATTTTTTTATTTAAAATTTAAATTTTTTAAAAAAAATTTAAGTTAAAAAAAAACTTGTAATTGTATGGTCATATCATCTTGTACTTTGGTACGTGACAAAAAAAATTTTTTTCTTTTAAGTTACCAAAAAAATAATTTATTAAACTATATTAGGAAAGCAGGAAGTGAACAAATGTAACAGTTACTGATTGTAAAAGTACCAGATGGAGGGGTAGGATTTAATAAGCTTTGCTTCTTCCTACTCCTTTTGGACATGTGGAACTGGGAACTGATTATGTGATGCATTCAATTGTTAATCTGATGCATGTTCAAATGAAATTAAACCATTACCATTACCAACTGTATGCATGTGATTTAATCACCGACCAGAAGTGAACATAACATCCAAATATTTCGACAGACATAACTCACCCATGTCGACATTCTCCTCATAGTTTCTTGTCTTATACATTTCTCGTAAGCCGACAAGAGTCTTGAAAAGAAGAAGACGATGGACTTTCTTCTTTTGTGGTTTGGTGTGTCACATGGTTCTGCTGGTGTGTTTGTTCAGGTGCAGGTTTGACGTGTGTATTATCGTTTTTCGTGTAGTTGCAACTATTTACTCATCCGGCACAGGATGGACGCGACTCGGGAAGAATCTCAGCAGCGTTCCCGTGTGGACAGGGCCGCCACTCCGTTGTCTCCTGTCTCCTAGGGAACACATTTATAGCATCACATACAAGCATTAATTTTATTTATTATCTATTATATTGGCTAACACATGTGTAAAGGTAACTATTGTGGTGTTAGTTCATGTCTAGAGGGCTCTGATAATGTTAATAATTGTATTTATAAGTTCATAAACACAATTCCAAAGCTCTACCTCAGAAAACATTCCATTTATAAATACTTTGGAAAAATTCACTTATTGCTTATCGCTTATTGCTTTTCAAATTCATTCATTAAATGAATCTTATCATTACAAAATGATAAAATGTTTACAACACTTAACACTTCCGTACCAAATGTGAAAAATCCCACAATTTTTGGTGAGAACTCCACCTCTCACTTAATATTATTTAAGCCTCCCTTTCTTTTTAGTCTTTGCTAAGTGCTCTTTGCTATTTTTTGTTATGTCTTGACAAAGAACGTGACTCACCTGAAAAACATCTTGGGATCAACCCAAGCTCAGGTTAATGCGCTCGTCTGGGTGGTTTCATTTGTAAAAACCAAAACGATGATGATGATGATGATGACGAGGGCTCTGAATTTTAATTAAAATGGTGGCGGGGGTAGTTATGTTTATAGGTCAGTGCCACTTTAAAAATGACCTCTCACGTTACTCTAAACTTGATCACATCACTCACTCATCATTCAAACTGGACACATTTTATTGCATTTACTTCCTCCTTATCTCCTATTGGTTGGCACCTCCAGGCAGCCAATCATCAGCCAATCAGCTTATAGCCTAGTACATGCCCACCTGTGCGAGTACTTACTTGTTGTTCTTCCTCATCTTTTGTGCTTTCCTTTTTAATTAAGTAATATCAAATTATTGCAATTATGCTCCCCCTCATGGCTGCTCCAGTACAGACGTATTGTTCAAGTTTTAATGGGTTTCTATTCAACAAGATTGTTCATTTTAGGCGTAATTATCATCTAAATGTCTTGTTTGTCAGGTTGATCAAATGGGTCTGCAGCTAATGGTTGCTATTTTTGGACCACTTGTGTGATTTTTCTGCATGATTCATACATGTACGGTAGAGATGATAATAATTGCCTGTAAATATATTAAAGGGTAATTAGACAGCTGTTATTGCTATACTCCATTGATGCTATCGGCACAAAACATTTAAACTGTGGGGAACACCATCTTCAGGCTAAATAAGTGAAAACTACAACCACAAGCTTAGTGGTAAGGTGTGTTTGCAAAGGGTTGTTGTCATCTTTTACACTTTATTTGTTGTTTTTAGCAATGTTTTGGTAACTCAAGTAAGGCAGTTTGTTAGCTCGCTAGCTAGCTAGCTTGCCAATATGTATTAGTTAGCTTTTACGCTAAAACAACAAATAACGAGCACTCTGCTTACCGTCAATCTCTTTAAATAACGGCAGTCACTTACTTAGGTGCCCCAAGCACATTATTTAGCCATAATTACACCTTTAAAAAGAAAAAATATCGTAACTGTTTCCATTGAATTGAATAGAGCGCCGTCAGGAACGTGTCAAAGGTGTGGGCGGGGTTTTGTTTTGTTTGTTGCTCTGTCATTGGCCATCTGCGTTTTGGGGGAGTGGCCTACTGACACGTCATTACTTTTTGCAGCAGATGCTTAAAAATAGATCGTGCTCTAGTCTTGGGTGACAAAAATGTTTAATTCCTGCCAAAACATTTTTGAACCTGGTCCTTAAAATCAGTGGAGAAACCCTGTCATATAGAGGATCTTTGATGAGTGTTTTCAGCGTGTGCCATATAGACATTCTTTAACGAGTGATTTTGGCAGTTGGTTCTCAAAAACAGCATAGTGGTTCTGTCTTAGAAAGGATATTTGGACCTGCATTTTTGAACATTGGTTCTCAAAAACAGCATAGTGGTTCTGTCTTATAAAGGACATTTGGACCTGCATTTTTGACAGTTGGTTCTCAAAAACAGTAGAGCGGTTCTCTCTTAGAAAGGATATTTGGACCTGCATTTTTGACAGTTGGTTCTCAAAAACAGCAGAGTGGTTCGCTCTTAGAAAAGATATTTGGACCTGCATTTTTGACAGTTGGTTCTCAAAAACAGCAGAGCAGTTCTCTCTTAGAATGGATATTTGGACTTGCATTTTTGACAGTTGGTTCTCAAAAACAGCAGCGCAGTTCTCTCTAATAAAGGATATTTGCATCTGCATTTTTGACACTTGGTTCTCAAAAACAGCAGAGTGGTTCTCTCTTATAAAGAATATTTGGACCTGCATCTTTGACAGTTGGTTCTCAAAAACAGCAGAGTGGTTCTCTCTTATAAAGAATATTTGGATCTGCATTTTTGACACTTGGTTCTCAAAATCAGCAGAGCGATTCTCTCTTAGAAAGGATATTTGGACCTGCATTTTTGAAAGTTGGTTCTCAAAAACAGCAGAGTGGTTCGCTCTTAGAAAAGATATTTGGACCTGCATTTTTGACAGTTGGTTCTCAAAAACAGCAGCGCAGTTCTCTCTTATAAAGGATATTTGCATCTGCATTTTTGACACTTGGTTCTCAAAAACAGCAGAGTGGTTCTCCCTTATAAAGAATATTTGGACCTGCATTTTTGACACTTGGTTCTCAAAAACAGCAGAGTGGTTCTCTCTTATAAAGAATATTTGGATCTGCATTTTTGACACTTGGTTCTCAAAATCAGCAGAGCGATTCTCTCTTAGAAAGGATATTTGGACCTGCATTTTTGACAGTTGGTTCTCAAAAACAGCAGAGTGGTTCGCTCTTAGAAAAGATATTTGGACCTGCATTTTTGACAGTTGGTTCTCAAAAACAGCAGAGCAGTTCTCTCTTAGAATGGATATTTGGACTTGCATTTTTGACAGTTGGTTCTCAAAAACAGCAGCGCAGTTCTCTCTAATAAAGGATATTTGCATCTGCATTTTTGACACTTGGTTCTCAAAAACAGCAGAGTGGTTCTCTCTTATAAAGAATATTTGGACCTGCATCTTTGACAGTTGGTTCTCAAAAACAGCAGAGTGGTTTTCTCTTATAAAGAATATTTGGACCTGCATTTTTGACACTTGGTTCTCAAAAACAGCAGAGTGGTTCTCTCTTATAAAGGATATTTGCATCTGCATTTTTGACACTTGGTTCTCAAAAACAGCAGAGTGGTTCTCCCTTATAAAGAATATTTGGACCTGCATTTTTGACACTTGGTTCTCAAAAACAGCAGAGTGGTTCTCTCTTATAAAGAATATTTGGACCTGCATTTTTGACACTTGGTTCTCAAAAACAGCAGAATGGTTCTCTTTTAAAGAACATTTGGACCTGCATTTTTGACACTTAGTTCTCAAAAACAGCAGAGTGGTTCTCTCTTATAAAGAATATTTGGACCTGCATTTTTGACACTTGGTTCTCAAAAACAGCAGAGTGGTTCTCTCTTATAAAGAATATTTGGACCTGCATTTTTGACACTTGGTTCTCAAAAACAGCAGAGTGGTTCTCTCTTATAAAGAATATTTGGACCTGCATTTTTGACACTTAGTTCTCAAAAACAGCAGAGTGGTTCTCTCTTAGAAATGATATTTGGACCTGCATTTTTGACACTTGGTTCTCAAAAACAGCAGAGTGGTTCTCTCTTATAAAGAATATTTGGACCTGCATTTTTGACCGTTGGTTCTCAAAAACAGCAGAGCTTTCCTGTCAGAGGATTTTTGTCAAACATTTGTGTTGCCGGTCCTAAAAAGCAGCATTGTCGTTGTTTTTTTTAAGCTTCACTAAAGTGACTTATTTCTTAACACTGGTGGGGAGGATGGTTCCAAATCCTGATAACAACATGTTCTATTCTGAGAATATCAGGCTGGGTTGATTTGGGAGGGAGTTTTGTGTGTGTGTGTGTGTGTGTGTGTGTGTCTATCCGGGCTCCCCGTGGTCATTCTATTGGTCTTCCGAGTGGGTGGTCTCTTCCAAGAGAGGAGCCCTGGAAACATTACACCTACCTACACACACACACACATATTCACATATATATATATATATATATATATATATATATATATATATATAAAGTCAAACTGGGAATCACACCAACGCAGCGCAGCGGAGGCAGGAGCCTTCTTCCAGATGTGTGACGTTAATTTAGCTGATCCCAAACATGAACCGGTAGCTCCCACTCACTCATCACTATTCTGTGTGTTTACCTTTAAGAGGAACGGATACACAAAAAAACACAAATGCAAGGTTCCATTTTCTGCAGGTGAGCGTTTTAGTCATGAACATTGGAGGTGCGGCACCTGGAAAAAAAAAAGGGTTAGAGTGCGTGAAAGACAAAAAAAAGTGAGTAGGAGGAGGTGAAAAAAAATGAAATAAAACGAGCGGAGGAGGAAAAGACGGAAGAAACTGATTGGTTCCCCCTTGAGGTTCTTTTGTTTAGATTGTTCCTCGCTCCATCTCGTTCTTTCTTTCTGTTTTTGGACATCTGAGGCACATTACAGAACAGGACCCTGAGTCACATCTAGGCCTTAAACCAAGAACATATGCTCTACGTGTGTGTGTGTGTGCATTTCGGATGCAGTGGGATTCCCCCGCGCTGTTCCCAGAGTGCTGCTGGACTTTTATTTTCTTGTCCATTGTCTCTTGCTGGGACATAAAAGGCTTATTGTTTGCAAAGCAGCCAGGGTGCTCCTGAAGGTTACTGGACGCTCCCGAGTCAGACCATTGATCTCCTCCTCCACCTCCTTCTTCTTCTTCTTCTTCTTCCATCTCGTGCTCCACCACTCCCAAATTTAGATTTCAGCCACCCAGGTTTGGTTCTGTCCCATTTGTTTCACGTAGACTCCGACCAGGGTGGTTTTAAAAGCCCCCCGATTGTGCAAAAGTGACTTTTTAATGATGTTTGAAGGATAATATGCGTCATGAGAGGTTGTTTTATGAGGACTAAACGTGAGAAAAACATCTCTATCACTTCTTTGCTCCACTTTTGGTAATGGTAGTGGTTTCATTTCATTTGAACATGCATCAGATGACAATTGAATGCATCACATAATCAGTTCACAGTTCCACATGTCCAAAAGGAGTAGGAAGAAGCAAAGCTTATTGAATCCTACCCCTCTATCTGGTACTTTTATAATCAGTAACTGTTACATTTGTTCACTTCCTGCTTTCCTAATATCATTTACATTTTTTCAAATTCTTTAATTATTTTTTTAATAATTATTTAATATTTTTTATAATTTATTATAATGTATATTTTTTTATATTTTTTTAATAATTTTTTAAAATATTTATTTAATTTTTTTTGTCATGTACTCTCACGTTCTCATGTTCACTTCTTGCTTTCCAATATAATTTCAATTTTTTAAAACATTTTTTAAATTAATTTTTCATTCATGTTATTATTTATTTATTATCATATATTTTATTTTATATTATATAGATTTATTATTTTAGTTCTTATTTATTAATGTATTTTTAAATTTTATTTTATTTATTTTTAATTACATTTTTTTTTGTCACATACCGAAGTACAAGGTGATATGACCATAGGTATGAATGTGAGTGTGAATGGTTGTTTGTCTGTATGTGCCCTGTGATTGGCTGGCCACCAGTCCAGGGTGTACCCCGCCTCTCGCCCGAAGACAGCTGGGATAGGCTCCAGCACCCCCGTGACCCTCGTGAGTATAAGCGGTACAAAATGAATGAATGAATGAATGAAAGTTATGCTTGAAATGCATCTCCCATTTTAGTCGGCAACTGATATTTTCCTGAAACTTACCTATGTTCTACTGCTGAAGTCTCAGATGCATGGTTAGTTTTTATTACGCAGGATATATTTTTACTGTTAGGAATGTTACGCCACCTGTGGAGTAATGGAATGCTTTAGAATGGAATAACGTACGTTTAAAAGTATTCTTAAATGCTTTTTGACCTTATCAACGTCCTAACATAGCTTCATGACAGCTGACTGGGGTTGATCTTTTAACCTTGTGCTCTATAACATTTCAGAAGATGTCAAGAAAAATGTCCGAAGCGTGCGTAAAAGTGTCAGTTGATTTTTATTAGGTTTCACTCAGTTGAAGGAGAAAAAAAACAACTTTTGTCTTTAGAACGTTTACCAATGAAAGAAACAAGAACAAAAAAAAGGCAAAAATATAAAACAATTGCATGAAAAAAAATCAGTTTGAATGCAGGGCAATTTCCTCATGTTGCCCTTTTGTTTACAAAACAAAGCTAAAAAAAACAAAAAAAGTGTATTTAAATTTTTTATAATTTTTTTTATAATTTTTTAAATAATTTTTTAAATAATTTTTTAACACTTAAAAAAATAATAATAATTTTTTGTCATGTACTGAAGTACTACGAGGTGATATGACCATACAATACAACAAAAAAAAGTCAAAAATATAAAACAATTGCATTAAAAAAAAATCAGTTTGAATGCAGGGCAATTTCCTCCTGTTGCCCTTTTGTTTACAAAACAAAGCTAAAAAAAACAAGAAAAAAGTGTATTTACATTTTTTATTATTTTTTATAAATTTTGTAATAATTTTTTTTATACTTTTTAATACAAAGCTAACAAAAACAACAAAAAAGGGTATTTACATTTTTTATACATTTTAAAATAATTTTAAAAATACTTTTTAAATACTTTTTATTTTTTTTTATTTTTTGTCATGTACCGAAGTACAAGGTGATATGACCATACAATACAACAAAAAAAGGCAAAAATATAAAACAATTGCATGAAAAAAAATCAGTTTGAATGCAGGGCAATTTCCTCCTGTTGCCCTTTATGTTTACAAAACAAAGCTAAAAAAACAAAAAAGCGTATTTACATTTTTTATATATATATTTTTTTACAAATTTTTAAATAATTTTTACAACACTTTTTAACACAAAACTAACAAAAACAACAAAAAAGTGTATTTACATTTTTGTATTATTTTTTTATACTTTTTTTTATACATTTTTAAATAGTTTTTAAAATACTTTTAAAATATATATATTTTAAATTATTTGTCACGTACCGAAGTACTACGAGGTGATATGACCATACAATACAACAAAAAAGGCAAAAATATAAAACAATTGCATGAAAAAAAAAATCAATTTCCTCCTGTTGTCTTTTTTTTTTTTTTTTTACAAAACAAAGCTTAAAAAACTATAAAAAGTGTATTTACATTTTTATTATTTTTTTTATACATTTTTAAATATTTTTTTAAAATACTTTTTAAATTAAAAAAAAAATTTTTTTTCATTTTTTGTCACGTACCGAAGTACGAGGTGATATGACCATACAATGACATAACGGGTACCATAGAAAATGTAAAAAAAAAATGTCCAAAGCGTGTGTAAAAGTGTCAGTTGATTTTTATTAGGTTTCACTCAGTTGAAGGAAAAAAAAAAACAACAACTTTTGTCTTTGGAACGTTTACCAATGAAAGAAACAAGAACAAAAAAAAAAGCAAAAATATAAAACAATTGCATGAAAAAAAATTTGAATGCAGGGCAATTTCCTCCTGTTGCCCTTTTGTTTACAAAACAAAGCTAAAAAAAAACAACAAAAAAGTGTATTTACAGTGCATCGATATGTATTTACATTAAGGCATTTTTGCAGGGGGGAGTGTCGGGGCAAGGGGGGGGGGCAAAGAAGACAGGTGATACAAAGCCCATTTGTACAGAAATAAATAGATACAGTTACAGTGCTATATTGTCTGGATGCTACCTGCAAGGGGGGGGGGGTTAAAACATGAAATCAACAACATGCGGACAAACAGGAAACATTTGATCGGGAAAGAGGCGTAAAAAAAAATAAAAAAATATTTAAAAAAAACGTTAAAGTTTAAAGTCTCAGTGCATCACAGCTACAATTTGTTTACATAACACAAATCAGACTAGAGGCACTTTTTAATAAGGTTTTTAATAAAGTGAAGATGATCAACTTTGGTTTAAAAAAAAAAAAAAAAAAAAAAGAAGCACGGAAGATACGCCGTTTTTTTTTTTTGTTTGTCTGCTCGCTAAAAGACAAAATTAATAATTGATCACTTAATTGCTGCTCTTTGGCAACCCCCCCCCCTTCTCTCTCTCATCGCTGGCTGAAAAAAAAAAAAAAAAAAAATCCTTCCATAAGTCGGCCATTTCCCTTCCTTCTTTGCCTCCGCATGAACGAACGAACGATTCTATTTGACTCATTTCTAGTGCAAACCAAAACATTTGGTAATAGGAAGTAACAAACATGATGTAAACACAAATTTGGCTTGCAAATAAACAACAGAGAATTCCAGAGAATTGAGGATTAAGTGCTTTCATTCCCGAAAAGGACTGCAACCCCCCCCCTTTCTTTGTCTTCTCCCCCGTAGAAAGCGAGTCAGTATCGAGTATATCGTTCTACTTTACACAAATCCGTGTTTGTTCCCAGTGCACCAACTAGGAAAGTACCAAACAGCACCACTAGGGGGTGCTTTTTTTTTGTTTTTGTTTACAAGGTCAAGTGCTAGTTCTGGTGTCTCTTCATATGCAGGGCCAGGTGATCCGAGCGCGAGAAAGAGCGGGAACACACGGCGCACTGGAAAGGCTTGGCGCCCGTGTGTTTCCGGTAATGGCGGGTCAGCTCGTCGGAACGGGCGAAACGCCAGTCGCAGCTTTCCCACGTACACCTGTAGGGTTTCTCACCTGTAACATAAGGGATAAGAGGACGGATCAGCGGAGATGACAAGGAATTCCCGATCCGAGTCGAGCTGTGGTGAATTCACACACAGACGGATTAGCAGGAACGGGAAAGACGGGTTTGACGTAGGTACGCGACTCCCCGCCCCCGGTGGTGGTGACGGCTTTGTTTTTCTTGTGTAACGACGCTTGTCACTCTGTCATCCCGATCATCCTTAAACTAAGCCGTCTTCTTAAAGAGACAGTACGGAATTTTGGGCCTTTTGTGCTCCACGGCTACTTCGAAAGCTGTGATGAGTTATTTGTCGTAAACGACCACAACGGAAGGCCGTGTCGCCGATTCATTACAGCTGGGGTGTTCAAACTTCATCGAGGGCCCCATCGAGGGCCACTTTCATTTTGTATAAACCAGAACATGAAGTTATTTACATATTTCAAGAAAAAAACGGCATATCAGCTTTGTGATAAAGCATCAACTTTGCTCTTTTTTTCCCAATTTTTATTCTTCTTTTATTATTTTTTCTTTATGTAATATTATGCCATAAATCCCATCATAATTTGACAGAATTTCCATAATATTACACAATTTTTTATTATTTTTTTAAATTACTTTTTCTTTCTGTAATATTATGCCATAAATCCCATCATAATTTGACGGAATTTCCATAATATTACACATTTTTAAATTATTTTTTAAATTACTTTTTCTTTCTGTAATATTATGCCATAAATCTCATCATAATTTGACGGAATTTCCATAACATTACACATTTTTTAATTATTTTTTTAAATTACTTTTTCTTTCTGTAATATTATGCCATAAATCTCATCATAATTTGACGGAATTTCCATAATATTACACATTTTTTAATTATTTTTTTAAATTA